>NC_079189.1:431818676-432556264 GCF_029499605.1 Hyla sarda
TATGCAGAGTACAGGACACAGGAGATATATTATGTGTGGTCAGATGTATGCAGAGTACAGGACACAGGAGATATATTATGTGTGGTCAGATGTATGCAGAGTACAGACACAGGAGATATATTATGTGTGGTCAGATGTATGCAGAGTACAGGACACAGGAGATATATTATGTGTGGTCAGATGTATGCAGAGTACAGGACACAGGAGATATATTATGTGTGGTCAGATGTATGCAGAGTACAGGACACAGGAGATATATTATGTGTGGTCAGATGTATGCAGAGTACAGGACACAGGAGATATATTATGTGTGGTCAGATGTATGCAGAGTACAGGACACAGGAGATATATTATGTGTGGTCAGATGTATGCAGAGTACAGGACACAGGAGATATATTATGTGTGGTCAGATGTATGCAGAGTACAGGACACAGGAGATATATTATGTGTGGTCAGATGTATGCAGAGTACAGGACACAGGAGATATATTATGTGTGGTCAGATGTATGCAGAGTACAGGACACAGGAGATATATTATGTGTGGTCAGATGTATGCAGAGTACAGGACACAGGAGATATATTATGTGTGGTCAGATGTATGCAGAGTACAGGACACAGGAGATATATTATGTGTGGTCAGATGTATGCAGAGTACAGGACACAGGAGATATATTATGTGTGGTCAGATGTATGCAGAGTACAGGACACAGGAGATATATTATGTGTGGTCAGATGTATGCAGAGTACAGGACACAGGAGATATTATGTGTGGTCAGATGTATGCAGAGTACAGGACACAGGAGATATATTATGTGTGGTCAGATGTATGCAGAGTACAGGACACAGGAGATATATTATGTGTGGTCAGATGTATGCAGAGTACAGGACACAGGAGATATATTATGTGTGGTCAGATGTATGCAGAGTACAGGACACAGGAGATATATTATGTGTGGTCAGATGTATGCAGAGTACAGGACACAGGAGATATTATGTGTGGTCAGATGTATGCAGAGTACAGGACACAGGAGATATTATGTGTGGTCAGATGTATGCAGAGTACAGGACACAGGAGATATTATATGTGGTCACATGCATGCAGAGTACAGGACACAGGAGATATATTATGTGTGGTCAGATGTATGCAGAGTACAGGACACAGGAGATATATTATGTGTGGTCAGATGTATGCAGAGTACAGGACACAGGAGATATTATGTGTGGTCAGATGTATGCAGAGTACAGGACACAGGAGATATATTATGTGTGGTCAGATGTATGCAGAGTACAGGACACAGGAGATATATTATGTGTGGTCAGATGTATGCAGAGTACAGGACACAGGAGATATATTATGTGTGGTCAGATGTATGCAGAGTACAGGACACAGGAGATATATTATGTGTGGTCAGATGTATTCAGAGTACAGGACACAGGAGATATATTATGTGTGGTCAGATGCATGCAGAGTACAGGACACAGGAGATATTATGTGTGGTCAGATGTATGCAGAGTACAGGACACAGGAGATATATTATGTGTGGTCAGATGTATGCAAAGTACAGGACACAGGAGATATTATGTGTGGTCAGATGTATGCAGAGTACAGGACACAGGAGATATATTATGTGTGGTCAGATGTATGCAGAGTACAGGACACAGGAGATATTATGTGTGGTCAGATGTATGCAGAGTACAGGACACAGGAGATATTATATGTGGTCACATGTATGCAGAGTACAGGACACAGGAGATATGTTATGTATGGTCAGGACACAGGATAGAGATTATTCAGGGTCAGATGTATGCAGAGTACAGGACACAGAAGATATATTATGTGTGGTCAGATGTATGCAGAGTACAGGACACAGGAGATATTATGTGTGGTCAGATGTATGCAGAGTACAGGACACAGGAGATATATTATGTGTGGTCAGATGTATGCAGAGTACAGGACACAGGAGATATATTATGTGTGGTCAGATGTATGCAGAGTACAGGACACAGGAGATATATTATGTGTGGTCAGATGTATGCAGAGTACAGGACACAGGAGATATATTATGTGTGGTCAGATGTATGCAGAGTACAGGACACAGGAGATATATTATGTGTGGTCAGATGTATGCAGAGTACAGGACACAGGAGATATATTATGTGTGGTCAGATGTATGCAGAGTACAGGACACAGGAGATATATTATGTGTGGTCAGATGTATGCAGAGTACAGGACACAGGAGATATATTATGTGTGGTCAGATGTATGCAGAGTACAGGACACAGGAGATATATTATGTGTGGTCAGATGTATGCAGAGTACAGGACACAGGAGATATATTATGTGTGGTCAGATGTATGCAGAGTACAGGACACAGGAGATATTATATGTGGTCACATGTATGCAGAGTACAGGACACAGGAGATATATTATGTGTGGTCAGATGTATGCAGAGTACAGGACACAGGAGATATATTATGTGTGGTCAGATGTATGCAGAGTACAGGACACAGGAGATATTATGTGTGGTCAGATGTATGCAGAGTACAGGACACAGGAGATATATTATGTGTGGTCAGATGTATGCAGAATACAGGACACAGGAGATATATTATGTGTGGTCAGATGTATGCAGAGTACAGGAAACAGGAGATATATTATGTGTGGTCAGATGTATGCAGAGTACAGGACACAGGAGATATATTATGTGTGGTCAGATGTATGCAGAGTACAGGACACAGGAGATATTATATGTGGTCACATGTATGCAGAGTACAGGACACAGGATATATATTATGTGTGGTCAGATGTATGCAGAGTACAGAACACAGGAGATATATTATGTGTGGTCAGATGTATGCAGAGTACAGGACACAGGAGATATTATGTGTGGTCAGATGTATGCAGAGTACAGGACACAGGAGATATATTATGTGTGGTCAGATGTATGCAGAGTACAGGACACAGGAGATATTATGTGTGGTCAGATGTATGCAGAGTACAGGACACAGGAGATATTATATGTGGTCACATGTATGCAGAGTACAGGACACAGGAGATATATTATGTGTGGTCAGATGTATGCAGAGTACAGGACACAGGAGATATATTATGTGTGGTCAGATGTATGCAGAGTACAGGACACAGGAGATATATTATGTGTGGTCAGATGTATGCAGAGTACAGGACACAGGAGATATATTATGTGTGGTCAGATGTATGCAGAGTACAGGACACAGGAGATATTATGTGTGGTCAGATGTATGCAGAGTACAGGACACAGGAGATATTATATGTGGTCACATGCATGCAGAGTACAGGACACAGGAGATATTATATGTGGTCACATGCATGCAGAGTACAGGACACATTAGATATATTATGTGTGGTCAGATGTATGCAGAGTACAGGACACAGGAGATATATTATGTGTGGTCAGATGTATGCAGAGTACAGGACACAGGAGATATTATGTGTGGTCAGATGTATGCAGAGTACAGGACACAGGAGATATATTATGTGTGGTCAGATGTATGCAGAGTACAGGACACAGGAGATATATTATGTGTGGTCAGATGTATGCAGAGTACAGGACACAGGAGATATATTATGTGTGGTCAGATGTATGCAGAGTACAGGACACAGGAGATATATTATGTGTGGTCAGATGTATTCAGAGTACAGGACACAGGAGATATATTATGTGTGGTCAGATGCATGCAGAGTACAGGACACAGGAGATATTATGTGTGGTCAGATGTATGCAGAGTACAGGACACAGGAGATATATTATGTGTGGTCAGATGTATGCAAAGTACAGGACACAGGAGATATTATGTGTGGTCAGATGTATGCAGAGTACAGGACACAGGAGATATATTATGTGTGGTCAGATGTATGCAGAGTAGAGGACACAGGAGATATTATGTGTGGTCAGATGTATGCAGAGTACAGGACACAGGAGATATTATATGTGGTCACATGTATGCAGAGTACAGGACACAGGAGATATGTTATGTATGGTCAGGACACAGGATAGAGATTATTCAGGGTCAGATGTATGCAGAGTACAGGACACAGAAGATATATTATGTGTGGTCAGATGTATGCAGAGTACAGGACACAGGAGATATTATGTGTGGTCAGATGTATGCAGAGTACAGGACACAGGAGATATATTATGTGTGGTCAGATGTATGCAGAGTACAGGACACAGGAGATATATTATGTGTGGTCAGATGTATGCAGAGTACAGGACACAGGAGATATATTATGTGTGGTCAGATGTATGCAGAGTACAGGACACAGGAGATATATTATGTGTGGTCAGATGTATGCAGAGTACAGGACACAGGAGATATATTATGTGTGGTCAGATGTATGCAGAGTACAGGACACAGGAGATATATTATGTGTGGTCAGATGTATGCAGAGTACAGGACACAGGAGATATATTATGTGTGGTCAGATGTATGCAGAGTACAGGACACAGGAGATATATTATGTGTGGTCAGATGTATGCAGAGTACAGGACACAGGAGATATATTATGTGTGGTCAGATGTATGCAGAGTACAGGACACAGGAGATATATTATGTGTGGTCAGATGTATGCAGAGTACAGGACACAGGAGATATATTATGTGTGGTCAGATGTATGCAGAGTACAGGACACAGGAGATATATTATGTGTGGTCAGATGTATGCAGAGTACAGGACACAGGAGATATTATATGTGGTCACATGTATGCAGAGTACAGGACACAGGAGATATATTATGTGTGGTCAGATGTATGCAGAGTACAGAACACAGGAGATATATTATGTGTGGTCAGATGTATGCAGAGTACAGGACACAGGAGATATTATGTGTGGTCAGATGTATGCAGAGTACAGGACACAGGAGATATATTATGTGTGGTCAGATGTATGCAGAGTACAGGAAACAGGAGATATATTATGTGTGGTCAGATGTATGCAGAGTACAGGACACAGGAGATATATTATGTGTGGTCAGATGTATGCAAGGAAGTGAAGCAGAGTACAGGACACAGGAGATATTATATGTGGTCACATGTATGCAGAGTACAGGACACAGGATATATATTATGTGTGGTCAGATGTATGCAGAGTACAGAACACAGGAGATATATTATGTGTGGTCAGATGTATGCAGAGTACAGGACACAGGAGATATTATGTGTGGTCAGATGTATGCAGAGTACAGGACACAGGAGATATATTATGTGTGGTCAGATGTATGCAGAGTACAGGACACAGGAGATATTATGTGTGGTCAGATGTATGCAGAGTACAGGACACAGGAGATATTATATGTGGTCACATGTATGCAGAGTACAGGACACAGGAGATATATTATGTGTGGTCAGATGTATGCAGAGTACAGGACACAGGAGATATATTATGTGTGGTCAGATGTATGCAGAGTACAGGACACAGGAGATATATTATGTGTGGTCAGATGTATGCAGAGTACAGGACACAGGAGATATATTATGTGTGGTCAGATGTATGCAGAGTACAGGACACAGGAGATATATTATGTGTGGTCAGATGTATGCAGAGTACAGGACACAGGAGATATATTATGTGTGGTCAGATGTATGCAGAGTACAGGACACAGGAGATATATTATGTGTGGTCAGATGTATGCAGAGTACAGGACACAGGAGATATATTATGTGTGGTCAGATGTATGCAGAGTACAGGACACAGGAGATATATTATGTGTGGTCAGATGTATGCAGAGTACAGGACACAGGAGATATATTATGTGTGGTCAGATGTATGCAGAGTACAGGACACAGGAGATATATTATGTGTGGTCAGATGTATGCAGAGTACAGGACACAGGAGATATATTATGTGTGGTCAGATGTATGCAGAGTACAGGACACAGGAGATATATTATGTGTGGTCAGATGTATACAGAGTACAGGACACAGGAGATATATTATGTGTGGTCAGATGTATGCAGAGTACAGGACACAGGAGATATATTATGTGTTGTCAGATGTATGCAGAGTACAGGACACAGGAGATATATTATGTGTGGTCAGATGTATGCAGAGTACAGGACACAGGAGATATATTATGTGTGGTCAGATGTATGCAGAGTACAGGACACAAGAGATATATTATGTGTGGTCAGATGTATGCAGAGTACAGGACACAGGAGATATATTATGTGTGGTCAGATGTATGCAGAGTACAGGACACAGGAGATATATTATGTGTGGTCAGATGTATGCAGAGTACAGGACACAGGAGATATATTATGTGTGGTCAGATGTATGCAGAGTACAGGACACAGGAGATATATTATGTGTGGTCAGATGTATGCAGAGTACAGGACACAGGAGATATTATGTGTGGTCAGATGTATGCAGAGTACAGGACACAGGAGATATTATATGTGGTCACATGCATGCAGAGTACAGGGACACAGGAGATATTATATGTGGTCACATGCATGCAGAGTACAGGACACAGGAGATATATTATGTGTGGTCAGATGTATGCAGAGTACAGGACACAGGAGATATATTATGTGTGGTCAGATGTATGCAGAGTACAGGACACAGGAGATATATTATGTGTGGTCAGATGTATGCAGAGTACAGGACACAGGAGATATATTATGTGTGGTCAGATGTATGCAGAGTACAGGACACAGGAGATATATTATGTGTGGTCAGATGTATGCAGAGTACAGGACACAGGAGATATATTATGTGTGGTCAGATGTATGCAGAGTACAGGACACAGGAGATATATTATGTGTGGTCAGATGTATGCAGAGTACAGGACACAGGAGATATATTATGTGTGGTCAGATGTATGCAGAGTACAGGACACAGGAGATATATTATGTGTGGTCAGATGTATGCAGAGTACAGGACACAGGAGATATATTATGTGTGGTCAGATGTATGCAGAGTACAGGACACAGGAGATATATTATGTGTGGTCAGATGTATGCAGAGTACAGGACACAGGAGATATATTATGTGTGGTCAGATGTATGCAGAGTACAGGACACAGGAGATATATTATGTGTGGTCAGATGTATGCAGAGTACAGGACACAGGAGATATATTATGTGTGGTCAGATGTATGCAGAGTACAGGACACAGGAGATATATTATGTGTGGTCAGATGTATACAGAGTACAGGACACAGGAGATATATTATGTGTGGTCAGATGTATGCAGAGTACAGGACACAGGAGATATATTATGTGTTGTCAGATGTATGCAGAGTACAGGACACAGGAGATATATTATGTGTGGTCAGATGTATGCAGAGTACAGGACACAGGAGATATATTATGTGTGGTCAGATGTATGCAGAGTACAGGACACAAGAGATATATTATGTGTGGTCAGATGTATGCAGAGTACAGGACACAGGAGATATATTATGTGTGGTCAGATGTATGCAGAGTACAGGACACAGGAGATATATTATGTGTGGTCAGATGTATGCAGAGTACAGGACACAGGAGATATATTATGTGTGGTCAGATGTATGCAGAGTACAGGACACAGGAGATATATTATGTGTGGTCAGATGTATGCAGAGTACAGGACACAGGAGATATTATGTGTGGTCAGATGTATGCAGAGTACAGGACACAGGAGATATTATATGTGGTCACATGCATGCAGAGTACAGGACACAGGAGATATTATATGTGGTCACATGCATGCAGAGTACAGGACACAGGAGATATATTATGTGTGGTCAGATGTATGCAGAGTACAGGACACAGGAGATATATTATGTGTGGTCAGATGTATGCAGAGTACAGGACACAGGAGATATTATGTGTGGTCAGATGTATGCAGAGTACAGGACACAGGAGATATATTATGTGTGGTCAGATGTATGCAGAGTACAGGACACAGGAGATATATTATGTGTGGTCAGATGTATGCAGAGTACAGGACACAGGAGATATATTATGTGTGGTCAGATGTATGCAGAGTACAGGACACAGGAGATATATTATGTGTGGTCAGATGTATTCAGAGTACAGGACACAGGAGATATATTATGTGTGGTCAGATGCATGCAGAGTACAGGACACAGGAGATATTATGTGTGGTCAGATGTATGCAGAGTACAGGACACAGGAGATATATTATGTGTGGTCAGATGTATGCAAAGTACAGGACACAGGAGATATTATGTGTGGTCAGATGTATGCAGAGTACAGGACACAGGAGATATATTATGTGTGGTCAGATGTATGCAGAGTACAGGACACAGGAGATATTATGTGTGGTCAGATGTATGCAGAGTACAGGACACAGGAGATATTATATGTGGTCACATGTATGCAGAGTACAGGACACAGGAGATATGTTATGTATGGTCAGGACACAGGATAGAGATTATTCAGGGTCAGATGTATGCAGAGTACAGGACACAGAAGATATATTATGTGTGGTCAGATGTATGCAGAGTACAGGACACAGGAGATATTATGTGTGGTCAGATGTATGCAGAGTACAGGACACAGGAGATATATTATGTGTGGTCAGATGTATGCAGAGTACAGGACACAGGAGATATATTATGTGTGGTCAGATGTATGCAGAGTACAGGACACAGGAGATATATTATGTGTGGTCAGATGTATGCAGAGTACAGGACACAGGAGATATATTATGTGTGGTCAGATGTATGCAGAGTACAGGACACAGGAGATATATTATGTGTGGTCAGATGTATGCAGAGTACAGGACACAGGAGATATATTATGTGTGGTCAGATGTATGCAGAGTACAGGACACAGGAGATATATTATGTGTGGTCAGATGTATGCAGAGTACAGGACACAGGAGATATATTATGTGTGGTCAGATGTATTCAGAGTACAGGACACAGGAGATATATTATGTGTGGTCAGATGCATGCAGAGTACAGGACACAGGAGATATTATGTGTGGTCAGATGTATGCAGAGTACAGGACACAGGAGATATATTATGTGTGGTCAGATGTATGCAAAGTACAGGACACAGGAGATATTATGTGTGGTCAGATGTATGCAGAGTACAGGACACAGGAGATATATTATGTGTGGTCAGATGTATGCAGAGTACAGGACACAGGAGATATTATGTGTGGTCAGATGTATGCAGAGTACAGGACACAGGAGATATTATATGTGGTCACATGTATGCAGAGTACAGGACACAGGAGATATGTTATGTATGGTCAGGACACAGGATAGAGATTATTCAGGGTCAGATGTATGCAGAGTACAGGACACAGAAGATATATTATGTGTGGTCAGATGTATGCAGAGTACAGGACACAGGAGATATTATGTGTGGTCAGATGTATGCAGAGTACAGGACACAGGAGATATATTATGTGTGGTCAGATGTATGCAGAGTACAGGACACAGGAGATATATTATGTGTGGTCAGATGTATGCAGAGTACAGGACACAGGAGATATATTATGTGTGGTCAGATGTATGCAGAGTACAGGACACAGGAGATATATTATGTGTGGTCAGATGTATGCAGAGTACAGGACACAGGAGATATATTATGTGTGGTCAGATGTATGCAGAGTACAGGACACAGGAGATATATTATGTGTGGTCAGATGTATGCAGAGTACAGGACACAGGAGATATATTATGTGTGGTCAGATGTATGCAGAGTACAGGACACAGGAGATATTATGTGTGGTCAGATGTATGCAGAGTACAGGACACAGGAGATATTATATGTGGTCACATGTATGCAGAGTACAGGACACAGGAGATATGTTATGTGTGGTCAGATGTATGCAGAGTACAGGACACAGGAGATATATTATGTGTGGTCAGATGTATGCAGAGTACAGGACACAGGAGATATATTATGTGTGGTCAGATGTATGCAGAGTACAGGACACAGGAGATATATTATGTGTGGTCAGATGTATGCAGAGTACAGGACACAGGAGATATATTATGTGTGGTCAGATGTATGCAGAGTACAGGACACAGGAGATATATTATGTGTGGTCAGATGTATGCAGAGTACAGGACACAGGAGATATATTATGTGTGGTCAGATGTATGCAGAGTACAGGACACAGGAGATATATTATGTGTGGTCAGATGTATGCAGAGTACAGGACACAGGAGATATATTATGTGTGGTCAGATGTATGCAGAGTACAGGACACAGGAGATATATTATGTGTGGTCAGATGTATGCAGAGTACAGGACACAGGAGATATATTATGTGTGGTCAGATGTATGCAGAGTACAGGACACAGGAGATATTATATGTGGTCACATGTATGCAGAGTACAGGACACAGGAGATATATTATGTGTGGTCAGATGTATGCAGAGTACAGGACACAGGAGATATATTATGTGTGGTCAGATGTATGCAGAGTACAGGACACAGGAGATATTATGTGTGGTCAGATGTATGCAGAGTACAGGACACAGGAGATATATTATGTGTGGTCAGATGTATGCAGAGTACAGGACACAGGAGATATATTATGTGTGGTCAGATGTATGCAGAGTACAGGAAACAGGAGATATATTATGTGTGGTCAGATGTATGCAGAGTACAGGACACAGGAGATATATTATGTGTGGTCAGATGTATGCAGAGTACAGGACACAGGAGATATTATATGTGGTCACATGTATGCAGAGTACAGGACACAGGATATATATTATGTGTGGTCAGATGTATGCAGAGTACAGAACACAGGAGATATATTATGTGTGGTCAGATATATGCAGAGTACAGGACACAGGAGATATTATGTGTGGTCAGATGTATGCAGAGTACAGGACACAGGAGATATATTATGTGTGGTCAGATGTATGCAGAGTACAGGACACAGGAGATATTATGTGTGGTCAGATGTATGCAGAGTACAGGACACAGGAGATATTATATGTGGTCACATGTATGCAGAGTACAGGACACAGGAGATATATTATGTGTGGTCAGATGTATGCAGAGTACAGGACACAGGAGATATATTATGTGTGGTCAGATGTATGCAGAGTACAGGACACAGGAGATATATTATGTGTGGTCAGATGTATGCAGAGTACAGGACACAGGAGATATATTATGTGTGGTCAGATGTATGCAGAGTACAGGAAACAGGAGATATATTATGTGTGGTCAGATGTATGCAGAGTACAGGACACAGGAGATATATTATGTGTGGTCAGATGTATGCAGAGTACAGGACACAGGAGATATTATATGTGGTCACATGTATGCAGAGTACAGGACACAGGATATATATTATGTGTGGTCAGATGTATGCAGAGTACAGAACACAGGAGATATATTATGTGTGGTCAGATATATGCAGAGTACAGGACACAGGAGATATTATGTGTGGTCAGATGTATGCAGAGTACAGGACACAGGAGATATATTATGTGTGGTCAGATGTATGCAGAGTACAGGACACAGGAGATATTATGTGTGGTCAGATGTATGCAGAGTACAGGACACAGGAGATATTATATGTGGTCACATGTATGCAGAGTACAGGACACAGGAGATATATTATGTGTGGTCAGATGTATGCAGAGTACAGGACACAGGAGATATATTATGTGTGGTCAGATGTATGCAGAGTACAGGACACAGGAGATATATTATGTGTGGTCAGATGTATGCAGAGTACAGGACACAGGAGATATATTATGTGTGGTCAGATGTATGCAGAGTACAGGACACAGGAGATATATTATGTGTGGTCAGATGTATGCAGAGTACAGGACACAGGAGATATATTATGTGTGGTCAGATGTATGCAGAGTACAGGACACAGGAGATATATTATGTGTGGTCAGATGTATGCAGAGTACAGGACACAGGAGATATATTATGTGTGGTCAGATGTATGCAGAGTACAGGACACAGGAGATATATTATGTGTGGTCAGATGTATGCAGAGTACAGGACACAGGAGATATATTATGTGTGGTCAGATGTATGCAGAGTACAGGACACAGGAGTTATTATGTGTGGTCAGATGTATGCAGAGTACAGGACACAGGAGATATTATATGTGGTCACATGTATGCAGAGTACAGGACACAGGAGATATATTATGTGTGGTCAGATGTATGCAGAGTACAGGACACAGGAGATATATTATGTGTGGTCAGATGTATGCAGAGTACAGGACACAGGAGATATATTATGTGTGGTCAGATGTATGCAGAGTACAGGAAACAGGAGATATATTATGTGTGGTCAGATGTATGCAGAGTACAGGACACAGGAGATATATTATGTGTGGTCAGATGTATGCAGAGTACAGGACACAGGAGATATTATGTGTGGTCAGATGTATGCAGAGTACAGGACACAGGAGATATTATATGTGGTCACATGTATGCAGAGTACAGGACACAGGAGATATATTATGTGTGGTCAGATGTATGCAGAGTACAGGACACAGGAGATATATTATGTGTGGTCAGATGTATGCAGAGTACAGGACACAGGAGATATTATGTGTGGTCAGATGTATGCAGAGTACAGGACACAGGAGATATATTATGTGTGGTCAGATGTATGCAGAGTACAGGACACAGGAGATATATTATGTGTGGTCAGATGTATGCAGAGTACAGGACACAGGAGATATATTATGTGTGGTCAGATGTATGCAGAGTACAGGACACAGGAGATATATTATGTGTGGTCAGATGTATGCAGAGTACAGGACACAGGAGATATATTATGTGTGGTCAGATGTATGCAGAGTACAGGACACAGGAGATATATTATGTGTGGTCAGATGTATGCAGAGTACAGGACACAGGAGATATATTATGTGTGGTCAGATGTATGCAGAGTACAGGACACAGGAGATATATTATGTGTGGTCAGATGTATGCAGAGTACAGGACACAGGAGATATATTATGTGTGGTCAGATGTATGCAGAGTACAGGACACAGGAGATATATTATGTGTGGTCAGATGTATGCAGAGTACAGGACACAGGAGATATATTATGTGTGGTCAGATGTATGCAGAGTACAGGACACAGGAGATATATTATGTGTGGTCAGATGTATGCAGAGTACAGGACACAGGAGATATATTATGTGTGGTCAGATGTATGCAGAGTACAGGACACAGGAGATATATTATGTGTGGTCAGATGTATGCAGAGTACAGGACACAGGAGATATTATGTGTGGTCAGATGTATGCAGAGTACAGGACACAGGAGATATTATATGTGGTCACATGTATGCAGAGTACAGGACACAGGAGATATATTATGTGTGGTCAGATGTATGCAGAGTACAGGACACAGGAGATATATTATGTGTGGTCAGATGTATGCAGAGTACAGGACACAGGAGATATATTATGTGTGGTCAGATGTATGCAGAGTACAGGAAACAGGAGATATATTATGTGTGGTCAGATGTATGCAGAGTACAGGACACAGGAGATATATTATGTGTGGTCAGATGTATGCAGAGTACAGGACTGTTACGCCGAGCGCTCCGGGTCCCCGCTCCTCCCCGGAGCGCTCGCTACACTCCTCTCACTGCAGCGCTCCGGTCGGTTCCACGGACCCGGGGCGCTGCGATACCGCCTCTGGCCGGGATGCGATTCGCGATGCGGGTAGCGCCCGCTCGCGATGCGCACCCCGGCTCCCGTACCTGACTCGCTCTCCGTCAGTTCTGTCCCGGCGCGCGCGGCCCCGCTCCCTAGGGCGCGCGCGCGCCGGGTCTTTGCGATTTAAAGGGCCACTGCGCCGCTGATTGGCGCAGTGGTTCCAATTAGTGTTTACACCTGTGCACTTCCCTATATCACCTCACTTCCCCTTCACTCCCTCGCCGGATCTTGTTGCCTTAGTGCCAGTGAAAGCGTTTCCTTGTGTGTTCCTAGCCTGTGTTCCAGACCTCCTGCCGTTGCCCCTGACTACGATCCTTGCTGCCTGCCCCGACCTTCTGCTACGTCCGACCTTGCTTCTGTCTACTCCCTTGTACCGCGCCTATCTTCAGCAGCCAGAGAGGTTGAGCCGTTGCTAGGGGATACGACCTGGTCACTACCGCCGCAGCAAGACCATCCCGCTTTGCGGCGGGCTCTGGTGAAAACCAGTAGTGACTTAGAACCGATCCTCTAGCACGGTCCACGCCAATCCCTCTCTGGCACAGAGGATCCACTACCTGCCAGCCGGCATCGTGACAGTAGATCCGGCCATGGATCCCGCTGAAGTTCCTCTGCCAGTTGTCGCTGACCTCACCACGGTGGTCGCCCAGCAGTCACAACAGATTGCGCAACAAGGCCAACAGCTGTCTCAACTGACTGTTATGCTACAACAGTTACTACCACAGCTCCAGCAACCATCTCCTCCGCCAGCTCCTGTACCTCCTCCGCAGCGAGTGGCCGCTTCTGGACTACGACTATCCTTGCCGGATAAATTTGATGGGGACTCTAAGCTTTGCCGTGGCTTCCTTTCCCAATGTTCATTACACTTGGAGATGATGTCGGACCAGTTCCCCACTGAAAGGTCTAAGGTGGCTTTCGTAGTCAGCCTGCTGTCTGGAAAAGCCCTGGCTTGGGCCACACCGCTCTGGGACCGCAATGACCCCGTCACTGCCTCTGTACACTCCTTCTTCTCGGAAATTCGAAGTGTCTTTGAGGAACCTGCCCGAGCCTCTTCTGCTGAGACTGCCCTGTTGAACCTGGTCCAGGGTAATTCTTCCGTTGGCGAGTATGCCGTACAATTCCGTACTCTTGCTTCTGAATTATCCTGGAACAATGAGGCCCTCTGCGCGACCTTTAAAAAAGGCCTATCCAGCAACATTAAAGATGTTCTGGCCGCACGAGAAATGCCTGCTAATCTTCATGAACTTATTCACCTAGCCACTCGCATTGACATGCGTTTTTCCGAAAGGCGTCAGGAGCTCCGCCAAGATATGGACTCTGTTCGCACGAGGCGTTTCTTCTCCTCGGCTCCTCTCTCCTCTGGTTCCCTGCAATCTGTTCCTGTGCCTCCCGCCGTGGAGGCTATGCAGGTCGACCGGTCTCGCCTGACATCTCAAGAGAGGACACGACGCCGCATGGAGAACCTCTGCCTGTACTGTGCTAGTACCGAACACTTCCTGAGGGATTGTCCTATCCGCCCTCCCCGCCTGGAAAGACGTACCCTGACTCCGCACAAAGGTGAGACAATCCTTGATGTCCACTCTGCTTCTCCACGTCTTACTGTGCCTGTGCGGATGTCTGCCTCTGCCTTCTCCTTCTCTTCCGTGGCCTTCTTAGACTCTGGATCTGCAGGAAATTTTATTTTGGCCTCTCTCGTCAACAGGTTCAACATCCCAGTGACCAGTCTCACCAGACCCCTTTACATCAATTGTATAAACAATGAAAGATTGGACTGTTCCATACGTTTCCGCACGGAGCCCCTTCTAATGAGCATCGGATCTCATCACGAGAGGATTGAACTTTTGGTCCTCCCCAATTGCACCTCGGAAATTCTCCTTGGACTTCCCTGGCTTCAACTTCATTCCCCAACCCTGGATTGGTCCACTGGGGAGATCAAGAGTTGGGGGCCCTCTTGTTCCAAGGACTGTCTAAAACCGGTTCCCAGTAACCCTTGCCGTAACTCTGTGCTTCCTCCAGTAACCGGTCTCCCTAAGGCCTATATGGACTTCGCGGATGTTTTCTGCAAAAAACAAGCGGAGACTCTACCTCCTCACAGGCCTTATGATTGTCCTATCGACCTCCTCCCGGGCACTACTCCACCCCGGGGCAGAATTTATCCTCTCTCTGCCCCAGAGACTCTTGCCATGTCTGAATACGTCCAGGAGAATCTAAAAAAGGGCTTTATCCGTAAATCCTCCTCTCCTGCCGGAGCCGGATTTTTCTTTGTGTCCAAAAAAGATGGCTCTCTACGTCCTTGCATTGACTACCGCGGACTTAATAAAATCACGGTTAAGAACCGCTACCCCTTACCCCTCATCTCTGAACTCTTTGATCGCCTCCAAGGTGCCCACATCTTTACTAAATTGGACTTAAGAGGCGCCTATAACCTCATCCGCATCAGAGAGGGGGATGAGTGGAAAACAGCATTTAACACCAGAGATGGACACTTTGAGTATCTGGTCATGCCCTTTGGCCTGTGCAACGCCCCTGCTGTCTTCCAAGACTTTGTTAATGAAATTTTTCGTGATCTGTTATACTCCTGTGTTGTTGTATATCTTGATGATATCCTAATTTTTTCGGCCAATCTAGAAGAACACCGCCAGCATGTCCGTATGGTTCTTCAGAGACTTCGTGACAATCAACTCTATGCTAAAATTGAGAAATGTCTGTTTGAATGCCAATCTCTTCCTTTTCTAGGATACTTGGTCTCTGGCCAGGGACTACAAATGGATCCAGATAAACTCTCTGCCGTCTTAGATTGGCCACGCCCCTCCGGACTCCGTGCCATCCAACGTTTTTTGGGGTTCGCCAATTATTACAGGCAATTTATTCCACATTTTTCTACCATTGTGGCTCCTATTGTGGCTTTAACCAAAAAAAATGCCGATCCCAAGTCTTGGCCTCCTCAAGCGGAAGACGCCTTTAAACGACTCAAGTCCGCCTTCTCTTCGGCTCCCGTGCTCTCCAGACCTGACCCATCTAAACCCTTCCTATTGGAGGTTGATGCCTCCTCAGTGGGAGCTGGAGCTGTCCTTCTACAAAAAAACTCTTCCGGGCATGCTGTTACTTGTGGGTTTTTTTCTAGGACCTTCTCTCCTGCGGAGAGGAACTACTCCATCGGGGATCGAGAGCTTCTAGCCATTAAATTAGCACTTGAGGAATGGAGGCATCTGCTGGAGGGATCAAGATTTCCAGTTATTATTTACACCGATCACAAGAACCTCTCATACCTCGAGTCTGCCCAACGGCTGAATCCTCGTCAGGCCAGGTGGTCTCTGTTCTTTGCCCGATTTAATTTTGAAATTCACTTTCGGCCTGCTGATAAGAACATTAGGGCCGATGCTCTCTCTCGTTCCTCAGATGCTTCTGAAATTGAACTCTCTCCTCAACACATCATTCCTCCTGACTGCCTGATTTCCACTTCTCCAGCCTCCATCAGGCAAACTCCACCAGGAAAGACCTTTGTTTCTCCACGCCAACGCCTCGGAATCCTCAAATGGGGTCACTCCTCCCATCTCGCAGGTCATGCGGGCATCAAGAAATCTGTGCAACTCATCTCTCGCTTCTATTGGTGGCCGACTCTAGAGACTGATGTGGTGGACTTTGTGCGAGCCTGCACTATCTGTGCCCGGGATAAGACTCCTCGCCAGAAGCCCGCTGGTTTTCTTCTTCCTCTGCCTGTTCCCGAACAACCTTGGTCTCTGATTGGTATGGATTTTATTACTGACTTACCCCCATCCCATGGCAACACTGTTATTTGGGTGGTCGTTGATCGATTCTCCAAAATGGCACATTTCATCCCTCTTCCTGGTCTTCCTTCAGCGCCTCAGTTGGCTAAACAATTTTTTGTACACATTTTTCGTCTTCACGGGTTGCCTACGCAGATCGTCTCGGATAGAGGCGTCCAATTTGTGTCTAAATTCTGGAGGGCTCTCTGTAAACAACTCAAGATTAAATTAAATTTTTCTTCTGCATACCATCCTCAATCCAATGGACAAGTAGAAAGAATTAACCAGATCTTGGGTGACTATTTACGACATTTTGTTTCCTCCCGCCAGGATGACTGGGCAGATCTTCTACCTTGGGCCGAATTCTCGTATAATTTCAGAATCTCTGAATCTTCCTCCAAATCCCCGTTTTTCGTGGTGTACGGCCGTCACCCTCTTCCCCCCCTCCCTACCCCCTTGCCCTCTGGTCTGCCCGCTGTGGATGAAATTTCTCGTGATCTCTCCATCATATGGAGAGAGACCCAAAATTCTCTCTTACAGGCTTCTTCACGCATGAAGAGATTCGCGGATAAGAAAAGAAGAGCTCCTCCCATTTTTTCCCCTGGAGACAAGGTATGGCTCTCCGCCAAATATGTCCGCTTCCGTGTCCCTAGCTATAAGTTGGGACCACGCTATCTTGGTCCTTTCAAGATTTTGCGCCAGATTAATCCTGTCTCTTACAAACTTCTTCTTCCTCCTTCTCTTCGTATTCCTAATGCCTTTCATGTTTCTCTTCTTAAACCACTTATCATTAACCGTTTCTCTCCCAAATCTGTTCCCCCCACTCCTGTCTCCGGCTCCTCGGACATCTTCTCCGTCAAAGAAATTTTAGCATCTAAAAAGGTCAGAGGGAAAACCTTCTTTTTAGTGGATTGGGAGGGTTGTGGTCCAGAAGAGAGGTCCTGGGAACCTGAGGACAATATCCTGGACAAAAGTCTGGTCCTCAGGTTCTCAGGCTCCAAGAAGAGGGGGAGACCCAAGGGGGGGGGTACTGTTACGCCGAGCGCTCCGGGTCCCCGCTCCTCCCCGGAGCGCTCGCTACACTCCTCTCACTGCAGCGCTCCGGTCGGTTCCACGGACCCGGGGCGCTGCGATACCGCCTCTGGCCGGGATGCGATTCGCGATGCGGGTAGCGCCCGCTCGCGATGCGCACCCCGGCTCCCGTACCTGACTCGCTCTCCGTCAGTTCTGTCCCGGCGCGCGCGGCCCCGCTCCCTAGGGCGCGCGCGCGCCGGGTCTTTGCGATTTAAAGGGCCACTGCGCCGCTGATTGGCGCAGTGGTTCCAATTAGTGTTTACACCTGTGCACTTCCCTATATCACCTCACTTCCCCTTCACTCCCTCGCCGGATCTTGTTGCCTTAGTGCCAGTGAAAGCGTTTCCTTGTGTGTTCCTAGCCTGTGTTCCAGACCTCCTGCCGTTGCCCCTGACTACGATCCTTGCTGCCTGCCCCGACCTTCTGCTACGTCCGACCTTGCTTCTGTCTACTCCCTTGTACCGCGCCTATCTTCAGCAGCCAGAGAGGTTGAGCCGTTGCTAGGGGATACGACCTGGTCACTACCGCCGCAGCAAGACCATCCCGCTTTGCGGCGGGCTCTGGTGAAAACCAGTAGTGACTTAGAACCGATCCTCTAGCACGGTCCACGCCAATCCCTCTCTGGCACAGAGGATCCACTACCTGCCAGCCGGCATCGTGACAAGGACACAGGAGATATTATGTGTGGTCAGATGTATGCAGAGTACAGGACACAGGAGATATTATATGTGGTCACATGTATGCAGAGTACAGGACACAGGATATATATTATGTGTGGTCAGATGTATGCAGAGTACAGAACACAGGAGTTATATTATGTGTGGTCAGATGTATGCAGAGTACAGGACACAGGAGATATTATGTGTGGTCAGATGTATGCAGAGTACAGGACACAGGAGATATATTATGTGTGGTCAGATGTATGCAGAGTACAGGACACAGGAGATATTATGTGTGGTCAGATGTATGCAGAGTACAGGACACAGGAGATATTATATGTGGTCACATGTATGCAGAGTACAGGACACAGGAGATATGTTATGTATGGTCAGATGTATGCAGAGTACAGGACACAGGAGATATGTTATGTATGGTCAGGACACAGGACACAGGATAGAGATTATTCAGGGTCAGATGTATGCAGAGTACAGGACACAGGAGATATATTATGTGTGGTCAGATGTATGCAGAGTACAGGACACAGGAGATATTATGTGTGGTCAGATGTATGCAGAGTACAGGACACAGGAGATATGTTATGTGTGGTCAGGACACAGGATAGAGATTATTCAGGGTCAGATGTATACAGAGTATGGAACACAGGTGTGATATTATTCACGTTCTGATATATGCAAAGCACAGGCCAGAGAAGTGAGAGAGATTATTTAAAGCCAGTTGTATGCAGAGAACGGAACATATGAGAGAGTTAAATGTATGCAAACTACACACAACAGGAGAGATATTATTTGTGGTCAGATGTATGCAGAGAACGGAACAGAGTAGTAGTAATAATGCTCATGAAATCTCGACTGACAAGCCATAAAATTCATGCACATCAGGTACAGACTGGTGGGTTAATACATTTATTGGACTGCACAGGCTGGGCAATGCTAGAACAAACAATATGCATTGTAAGGGTGCATTCACACCACAATTCTTTCATACGGTGATCGGATACTGTCCTTTCATACGGACCCGGCACGCATCTCATTCATTTGAATGAGCCGACCAGATTCAGATAGTATACACTTCACAAGAGTACAGAAAAACAGGGGCACTAGCAACTTGTATCTAAATCCACTATTATGGACCAAGGACAGCTCTGGGAGTCTCAGTTCAAAAGCCCATGGCGGTGCTAGGACAGAGAGTCGACTTCAGTAAACATAGTACAATCAAAGAGAAAATGTAGCCTGCACTCACCGCACAGTACGGGTATCACGGCCTCGGATTCCGGACCTCCTCGGTGACGTGGGAGTAACAGCCGCTGCTGACAGCGCTCAGAGAAATTTCTCTGAGCGCTGTCAGCAGCGGCTGTTACTCCCACGTCACCGAGGTGGTCCGGAATCTGAGGCCGTGATACCCGTACTGTGCGGTGAGTGCAGGCTACGTTTTCTCTTTGATTTTACCAGATTCAGATAGTGACTCCGGTTGTCTAATTTTTGCCCCGTATCTGGTTTTGTGACCAGACTGAAAACCATGGTATCTTACTTCTCGACATTTTGGCTAACATCAAGTGTAGTACCTTTCCTGTTAGTTGGCGGTGTGGTAGACCACCAAGGCAGGATGGGGAACTTCACAGTGTTACAGAGGTGTACCAGGGTCAGCTGTATGGCCTGGCTACAGACCCTAAAGCGACCTCTACTCTCTAGATCTTTCCCTAAGGTTCGGGTAGGGTAAGAGCCGAGGTGCAAAAGTGCTCTGGGAGTGGTGACCCCAGGGTGTCGGAACCCACTTGGGAGTAGTGACCCCACTTGAATGAAGGCACGCAGAACGCACTTTATCTCTCACTCTTCTGAGCACTCACCTCTAGCGTTCCGTCCTTCTAGCTGTTGATCTGCTGAGGAATTTTTATTGATTTGGCAGCGGATGTCAGGGAACTATTACACTGTGCACGTCCACTTATTAATTCTTTGTTTTGTCACTGTGATCACGCTTGTGTTCTTTTTATTTTCACAAGGATTTGGTCAGGGTGTGGTAGCCCTTCAGGGTGTCCCTCCTGCTGGTCAAGGGGAGGTGTGTGTGTGTGGCTTGCCATACCCCGGGCATTCCTGCTTCGGCATGGATGCCGAACCAGTTTTACTGGTTTCTAGGTGGCCACTTGGTTAAAGCCTAGTTGTTCACCAGAAGCACTATTCGGTCCCTGAGTAGCTTCTGCAAAAGGGGACATTGTACCTGGAGCCTTGCAGGTGCCTTTTTTTTTATAGGTGATTTGTCATTTAGTGTTACTTGCTATACAAGCTTTTGGGTCTAATTATATCCTTGGTTAGTCCTAGTTTTCATGTAGGTTTATAATTTTTTTTTCTATATCTATAAAATGAGATGTACTGTTTCCCCTCTAGTCTGTCTTTAACCCAAAGGAGTAATATATTTTTTATTGAGAAAAGTGGTAAAAGGCATGTTAAGACATTTATTCTCCACTAGGAATCTTAGGAAGAAGGATATGCTAAGTAGCTCTCTTTCAGAAGGAAATTAACTTGCTTTCTGGTACCATCCTTTGGAAGTAGCTTTCCTGGAACTCAATAACTCTTCAAAGACTCTTTGGTTTTCCTCTAGGAGTAGCAAGTAACTTCTTCTAGAGGAAGCTAGGCGAAACGCAAGGTTGGGGAACATCTTTGTGGAAGCATCCCATATTGCTGGTCTGTATCATTGTATTGTTATCTTGTGCCTGAGTCCTTTCTGTTACCTTACTGTTTACTTTTGTATCCATGCTATATAGCCCCTATTGGTACATAGTACTGTGACTTATTTATATTTGCAATTGGGGCGACCCTATCCCTATATTTCTGATATTATTCAGTTATATTGATATTAATGCACAGGGCTCTTTATTTTGGATATTGGATATATTGTTACCAGCCAACATCTATATATATATATATATATATAAATATATATATATATATATATATACACACACACACACATACTGTTATTTACTCCATCAGTGTGATTGCTGTCCTACACTGTGTATTGATATTATGTTTCCCCACAAGCATGTTTTTAACATGTCTTTTATGTACGTGTATTTTTAGAGGGGGGGGGGGGTGTTTCTGATTATGTTATATTTATTTTTGTATTTTCAATAAAATATCATTATATATAATTATTTTATAGTACCATGCTTATGATTGTGTAGATATAGAAAAAAGTCTTTATATATCTTTCACAGTTTTAATAGCAATGAGAGAAGAATAATAAGGGATGGTTTGCTCTTTTTTATGTATTTCTCTTTTTCATATTAATCAGTGCTCCTAAACATTTTAGCAGTATATATAACAACTTCTTAAAATGGTTTTACTGCTTCCAGTGGATAGTCGTTGTATTCTAGTGTAACGATCATAAATCTGAGCCCTAGCCGGAAAGCTAGAGGTGAGTGCTCAGAAGAGTGAGAGATAACGTGCGTGCTGTGTGCCATCAGTCAAGTGGGGTCGCTACTCCCAAGTGAGTTCCGGCACTCTGGGTTCATAACTCCCAGAGCACTTTTGCACCTCGGCTCTTACCCTACCTGGACCTTAGGGCAAGATCCAGAAGATACAGCTGACCCTGGTACACCTGCACCATTCTTTGTGGTTCCCATATCCTGCCTTGGTGGTCTTCCACCCCACCAACTAACAGGAAGATACTACCGGTACACTTGATCTTAGCCAAAAGACCGAAAAAGATCCTAGGTTAAAGGATATGAACACCATCCTACTGATTTCATTCCCACCATTTAGCTTCCACAGAGCATGCAAAGCTATTTGTCCTCCTGAGTGTGAAAAAAATCAGACAACTGTGTCTGTTTCTGATAACTTTCTACTCAACCTTTCCCTTCTCTCAGTGTAAGAGATAGCAGCTGTAGAGTTATGTTGTACACAGCAGTCAAAAGTGTAGACAGTGGGGAAAGCATACTTGGAGGACAGCTTACACAGACTGTAATTTGCCATCTTAATTTCTTCTTACCTTTTCAGACTACCTGAAAAGGTATGAAGTCGTGTGAGGTCATGTGGGCATTCCGCTCTGTAGCTGGAGCGCATGCTCCGACTGACTATTTAGCTCTTAAGTCATAATGGCGTGAGAACTGTGCTTGCTGACAGAGAGCTATTCTAGCTACAGAGTGAAGCACTCAAGTGACCGAAGAATCCATGTCACTAGGACGTGGAGTCACAGAAGATGATTATGCAAATTGAGGGGCCAGCAGTAGAAGGAGAGGGACAGAGGAAGGGGCGGCCAGCCAGTGGCATCCCGTCTCCTATGCGCAATTAAGTGAATATAGCAAGAGATCTGCTGGAGCCCATACCACAAGAACCACTGGACAGAATTTAGTAAGTGACCCCTCTTTGGACTCCTGGTCCTGGTGTATGGGGTTTAGTGTGGGTGATCAGGGTGACAATTTCCTTTAAATTAGTGTAACATTGTTAACTTAAATCATTTTTCCATGCAAAAGGTATTTATAGCCTTTAAAGGGTTGGTCCAGTGAAAAACAACTGATCCCCCATCCTCAGGATTTCACAGGATCCATTCATTTCTATAGGAGCACCGGAGATGCCCGAGTACAGCACTCAGGTATCTTCGGCACTCCCATAGAGAATGAATGTAGCCTGTAGCATGCGCTCCTTTTAGAGAGCCTGGGTCCCGTTCAGGGGAGTTCTCCTATCCCACCAGCCTCCAATGCGTGAGCAGCCTGAGGTCACTTACAAGCTGCAAGCCACAATTTCCTGGAAATGTCTGCACACGGCTGACACCCAATGGACTAGATTTGTGACAAAAAAAAAAAAAATTGTAGTAGAATTGTTGTGTCATAAACATTTCTTGGAAATTACTGATTAGGGGTTTGGTTACTAGATTTATAGGTTCATAGCTTAACTACATGCTGGTTTCAGTCACGCCACATTTTACACCGTCACTCTCCCTCATCCAAATTTACCAATAACAAGTAAGTTACCATAGTCAACAAGATATGGACTCTATTCTTAGAGATTGATATATTTAGAGCTCTCTTTAGAACTAGTGTACATTATAGTCTTATCTGCAAACCAGCAGTGCTAAGTGGTGGTCTTTAGCAACTTATGCTTTTATTGTTGGAGACTAAACCACAGCATGGGACTTGTCTAATAAAATACATAGAAATTAAGGGGCACCGGGTATAGAAAGAAGCAGTAAATATACTAGAAAACAAAAGGCTTGAGAAGGGTTATGGAAAAAAATATGTGTACAAAGCAAAGGGAACAACCAACAATGTATAGTATGATAACTAGAAAAAGGACTGGTAATATATTACTTAAAAATAAACAAGCACAGGAGAAGGCTTTGAGTATATAAGTACAAGAAGCTTGCAGAGTAGACAGCAAGAAGTTAGATCTGTGTGACCTGTGGTCTCTCTTTAAAAAGTAAGTTACAGGCATGAATAGAGAGCTGATGGGGGGCTGATAACATACCTTTTTAAAGTATGATGATCAGCCCCATGTTCTGGAGATGTAGAGCTTGGTAACCCCTGATAATTTTCACTCTTTCAAGGAGTCACACAAAGCTGCCATCTTAGAAGACTACAGAACCCACAGAATGCGTCGAGGACCAAAAAGTGTGAAGTCCAGAGACAAGCAGAGGCCAGCACAAGTTCAGTCATACTCACGATGGAAAGGAGAGAAAAGCTAGATAATGATGCTCCTGCGGAGAGTTATGAGGAGCAATACCATGCTGATTTTGTTGCAGTGGCTGCAGAGACACCACCTTCTGCCCCTGAGCCACCTGAGCCTGAAGCATCGGTTCCTAAACTGCATGAATATGAGCCTACACCACCAGGTCAAGTGAGGGGCCCCAAGCATCTTCTGTCAGAGGTCCACAGCCTATATCAGCAGCTGTGTGACTGCATTCCTGCCAGGAAGGCCAGTTCTGGAGTCCTGATCTGCCATATGTGTTTTTTTTTTGGCGATGAAGAGCGATCACTAGAGGCCCTGGACAAGCCCCTGATACCAACCAGGCAGCTAAAGAGAAAATCATCCATTTTCTGACGCTTTCCCACCCAGTCCGCAGACCACTAACAATGGTCCTGGGAGAGAGCCGAACAAGAGATATCCAGAGAAAGCTGGAGGATCAACGAAAAGGAGACTATGTTCCATTGCAATGACATCTTGTAGAAGTATGATCCAGTCAGGGGGTTCAAGTCTTACTTAAGCACCCGACATTTCAACTAGCCAACTATACTGCCAGGCACATTTGTGAAGTTTGCCCCAATGCTGGGCCCCGAGGTTGGTGGCCCGCTGGAATTACTAGCCTGAAACTGCCAGCACATCATCTCCAGCATAGAGGAAGGAAGATCCTCATTGACACTTCATCACCTCAGGACCACCCAGCGTGGTTTGTCCTTCTACAACCGGCCACGTCAGCCCGGCAAGTGGCTGCCTTGTAAGCTTCAACACTAGCACCCAATGTCACAATCACCTACTGTGAATTAGCTGTGATTTGGACCACAGCTTCCACGGTTGCCGTCTTTCCAGCAGATGTGGTATCCCCCTGTCTCACTGAACTTTATAGTGAGGTTGCACAGAACTCATATCTTGCTCTTTACTCCTATGGACCACCTACTTTCTTGCACTTTAAGAGAATCAAACACACACTATCCATGGTTACATGACAGATGAGCTCTGCTCTATATAATGTTTTCTATTGCCTCACTTTTTCTATTGCAGCAGTGCTATAATGAACTGTTGCTGTTTCAATGTCTTACTTTTGCACTTATTGAAAGCTAGAGATTTTTGTCATACTAGCTTTACAGTGGTAAATTTCTGTCTTTATTGTGTACTTTAAAGGACTCTTACTTATTGCTACGGACATTGCCTTATCCCATGCAGCCACCAAGAGTTTACTATTTACTATGCCTTTAAGAACAAAAAAAATGCTTATGTTCTTGCCAGATGTCTTCATTTACATTTCTTGCTTATTTATGCCCATCACCAGCCAGCTTTGCAAAATTTATATTGTAGTGCAACATAAGTAAAAGGCATCAGGAATGGGTTAGGACACCAACTGACCAAGCTGGTGTTTCATCTCTGTGCAGCCGCCATGCCGCCTCCCATAGACATGAATGAAGGGGCCTTGGCGTGACATCACAACATACTGTTTAGAACGCCGGGTGCTGCACGGAGATTGCGGAAGGTCCAGCGGCGGGAATCAGGCATCTTATCCCCTATCCAAAGGATACGATGTCTAGGGGCGGAGTACCCCTTTAACTGCACGCACCATAACACCAAGGGCATCCTGACCAACATTTACCAGTACACAGTATACAGGAACATGCCCCAAGTGATTTTAATCAGTATGTGCAGCCCTCCAATGACAAAGCTCCTAGGGGCCAGCTTACACTAGGGAATTTCAATCTACTCAAAGCACTGTTTATATATTAGTAGCACTACTAGTCCTAGTAGACAACCCCCTGGGTCGCCACACATGCATTCCCACTGGAAGTACAGGACACATAGTATGAAGCTGTCCTACACACATGATGGTAAAAAGACCATCAGAGTGGATACCAACCCCTATATCTCTGGAATGGGGGTGGGGGTAGGTGATCACCAGTCTACAAAGAGCCCTCCTCAGTTATCTACACATGTCCATATCTCACCAAAGGTCCTCTTTTATATTTATCATCCACCCGACCACCCTTGTGTGTGTAAAATAGTGCTGGGAAACATAAAAAACTCATGCATACCTAGCCCTGACACCCCCCCCCCCCCTCCGTTGGTCTGCCACAGATCCTGTTCTCCTCCAATCAGTTTTCTGTGCTTCCTTCTCCAGAGACAAGCAGCTGGCTGCAGGACCTTTCTGCTCAGCCAGTCATTGGTTGCAGTGGTGTCCTGCCTCGACCAGGGGTTGGCTAAGTGGAACAGTCCTGCTTGTCTCAGGAGAAGGAAGCACAGAGAAGACACCGGGACTAGAGGAGGAGAACGGGATCCGTAGCAGACCAACAGAGGGCCGGTTCTAGGTAGGCATCAGTTTTTTTACATATACACAATATTAGATTTGGCATATTAGAATATTGTAGTAGTCTCCGAACTGTGACCTCAAGATATTGCAAAACTACCACTCTCAGCATGCCCGTGAAATGGATGGAGGGAGGGGGAAGTAGACATAAAATGGGGGTATGGACATGAAATGAGGTGATGGGACATGAAATAGAGGAACTGACATGACATGGGGGGTGGACATAAAATGGGGGATTGGACCTGCAATGTGGGGGTCAGGACATGAAATGGAGGAGATTGGACATGAAATAGGGAGAATTTTGCCATATCAGAATTTCGCATATTAAAATCACAATATTTACCTCCATAATCACAATATGATTTTCCCCAAATTATGAACCCCTACTTTGTTCATATATTCTTTCCTCAACCCTTCTCAGGTCTATAGTTTACCAGTATATTAGCTGCAGTATAGTAAGTCCCATGCTGTGGTTTACTCTCCAACAATAAGAGCATAAGTAGCTAAAGACCACCACTTAGCACTGCTGGTTTGCAGATAAGACTATAATGTACGCTAGTGCTAAAGAGAGCTCTAAATATATCCATCTCTAAGAATAGATTCCATATCTTGTTGACTATGGTAACTTACTTGTTATTGGTAAATTTGGATGAGGGAGGGTGACAGTGTAAAATGTGGCGTGACTGAAACCAGCGTGTAGTTTAGCTATGAACCTTGCTGACATACTTGGGCTTCATCTATACTTTGTGTAGTGAGACTTTTTTATACAGAGTATTTAAAACCCTAATGAGTGATTACCAATAAATTTTCATTACAATCTGTGGGGTAAAAAAATCTGGATACATGCCCCTGGCCATTAAGTATGCGTGTCCTGCTGTATAAAAAGTCCAGTTCACACTGTAAAATGCCACCCCCCCTTCAGCTATCTATACATGCCCATAACTCTTTTTAAAGGGGTTGGGGTTGTTCCACCTCGGTACTTCCTGCTTTTTCACCTTCTCCAGCTTGTTTGCAGCAGCCAGGTGATCGAAAAAGCCAAAAGCAGCCGAAGCGGGGAAGTTACGCAATATGCATATGTCCTATTGACTTTAATGGGAGTTATGCGGATGGTGAAGCCATGCAAGTCATGCTGTTTACGCAATTCGTGGAGTTATGTAAACAGAGTAGCTCACAGGGCTACAAAGTGTTTGTTCAACTCCCAATAAAATACATAAAATGTTATCATGAAGTATACATTTTTACTAGCTAAATGGTGCCCTTGTTGGCACACTTATCTAGACTTACTTACCCATACCATCTAGAGTCTGGAATTCTGGTCCCACATCAGCAGTACAATGATTTGCACATCCTTCTAGCTGATGATGATCAGAATCACTTCAAAAATCACATCTATCAGAATCTATACTTATATAGATCAATTTAGAATTCCATCAGGATGCTGGACAGCCACAGATGTCTATAAAAATTGATCCATTATTCATATCTATACTTTACATACATTTGACATCATGTTTACAGATCAATATTTATATCTGGAACATAAAAAATTAATGACAATATAGATAAAGTGGAAGGGTGGCTTCACTACTACAACCTCTTCCTATATGACCAAATAGGTCACATGGACATCATATCCTTGGAACCCCCTCTATGTGTAAGAATAGAGAGTCAATCTGTACCAGCAGCTCTTGCTCTAGAAGACCTTGCGCCTCTATGCATGACATGATCCTCTGGCCATCAACTGCTGGGGGACGCTGACAATGTTAATGCAGGTAGAATTATTCTCAGTTCTCAGTAAAAGGTGGCCATGTAAAACATGCTTGCACTGAGAGGTCATGTTCACACAATGGAATTTCGTAAGAATTCAGCACAGAGATTCCACAGCAGCAGAGTCCCATTGATATCAATGGGATTCTGCTGCACTGTACACACAGGGGAATTTCCCGAGAAAATGTTTCTGCTGTGGAAATACTGATTCCAGAGTCCACAAAAAGAATAGTCTATTCCTTCTGCGAAGTCTGCACCAAAAATGCATTGCCGTCAATACGCATTTCCAAGCAGTCCTAGCTTTGGTATGTCCTGTCAGGGGGATGTCCACACATAAATTTTCCGTGCGAACATTCTCCCTTATAGAGAGGGTACAGATTGGGAGATCTCTCACTATGACATCCATATACCCATAAGCCTACTTATGACCCATAAGCCTACTTAAGCCCACTAAGACTATGTACACAATGCTATTTGATAAGCGTGTTCCCGGAAGTTTACTGCCAATGCATACACCAGACATATGCCACAGTATAGCCATACAGTGTAAGGCATCGGGCATTGGATGCATTGCAAAAAAAAGTGTGTGTGTATATATATATATATATATATATATATATACACATATATATATATATATATATATATATATATATATATATATATAGTACAGACCAAAAGTTTGGACACACCTTCTCATTCAAATAGTTTATTTTATTTTCATGACTATGAAAATTGTAGATTCACACTGAAGGCATCAAAACTATGAATTAACACGTGGAATTATAGACATAACAAAAAAGTGTGAAATAACTGAAAATATGTCATATTCTAGGTGGAAAGTGTCCCCAAGTGCAGTCACAAAAACCATCAAGAGCTACAAAGAAACTGGCTCAGGAAAGGAAGACCAAGAGTCACCTCTGCTGCGGAGGATAAGTTCATCCGAGTCACCAGCCTCAGAAATCGCAGGTTAACAGCAGCTCAGATTAGCGACCAGGTCAATGCCACACAGAGTTCTGGCAGAAGACACATCTCTAGAACAACTGTTAAGAGGAGACTGTGTGAATCAGGCCTTCATGGTAGAATATCTGCTAGGAAACCACTGCTAAGGACAGGCAACAAGCAGAAGAGACTTGTTTGGGCTAAAGAACACAAGAAATGGACATTAGACCAGTGGAAATCTGTGCTGTGGTCTGATGAGTCCAGATTTGAGATCTTTGGTTCCAACCACCGTGTCTTTGTGCGACGCAGAAAAGTTGAACGGATGGACTCTACATGAATGGTTCCCACCGTGAAGCATGGAGGAGGAGGTGTGATGTTGTGGGGGTGCTTTGCTGGTGACACTGTTGGGGATTTATTCAAAATTGAAGGCATACTGAACCAGCATGGCTACCACAGCATCTTGCAGCGGCATGCTATTCCATCCGGTTTGTGTTTAGTTGGACCATCATTTATTTTTCAACAGGACAATGACCCCAAACACACCTCCAGGCTGTGTAAGGGCTATTTGACCAAGAAGGAGAGTGAAGGGGTGCTGCGCCAGATGACCTGGCCTCCACAGTCACCGGACCTGAACCCAATGAAGGCAAAAGGGCCAACAAGTGCTAAGCATCTCTGGGAACTCGTTCAAGACTGTTGGAAGACCATTTCATGTGACTACCTCTTGAAGCTCATCAAGAGAATGCCAAGAGTGTGCAAAGCAGTAATCAAAGCAAAAGGTGGCTACTTTGAAGAATCTAGAATATGACATATTTTCAGTTGTTTCACACTTTTTTGCTATGTCTATAATTCCACATGTGTTAATTCATAGTTTTGATGCCTTCAGTGTGAATCTACAATTTTCATAGTCATGAAAATAAAAAAAACTCTGAATGAGAAGGTGTGTCCAAACTTTTGGTCTGTACTATATATCATGCAAACAGACAGTATAGAAAATCTTAGAAACCTTTAAGACAAAAAGAAGAGAAACACATTTAAAATTCATCATTTATTTTTTTTGTAACTATCTTAAAAAAAAATTCCAGTTGCCGTAACAAATATTATTGCTTTGAACTTGCAATACAGCATTGTACTTTTCCCCTGTTCAGAATTAACTCTTCATGTACAGTCACACAATCTTTGCAGGAGGAGTCAGTTACAGGATGCTACCAATTTGGAATGCACTGTTTTTATTTCCTGCTTGTAGGAATGTACCAACATTTTAAGTGTTTGGGGACACCTGAAATAACCAACATGTTGCCTACTGATGGGGCTCAATCAACATACAGTAAATCAGCAGCATGATCAGTTCTGCGTTGTGTTGTATTCTGCAATTTTCTTAGGTCATAATAATATCCTCTGCAATCATAAGCTGTGTGGCACTGGAAGAGTTAATTTGGACCGAGGATAATGCTAGGGTTCAGCGTTCTCCTGCACCGAAAACACCCCAGCTTATTCCAGTGGACAGAACTCAGTTGTAGTAAAAAGTTTCTTAAAAAAAAAACCTGTCAATCCTTTCAGGTTTTAGGAAAATATTGCTAAAGTACGGACCCAAATTGGCGAAGGAGAAGCCGGGACCAGAGAAGACCTGGAGTTGGCAGAACGATCAGTCTGCAATATTTACATATTTTACAGAGAAAAAAAATTCAACCCAGTTTTGAGAAAATTAAAATAATTTCTGTTCTACAAATAGTTTCTCATTTAGCAAAATATACATTTGTCTTGTTCTTGTGCATCGTCCACTCCATGTCATAAAAGCCGAAATTTACATAAAAAATATTTTTTTTTGTTAAAAATAAACAAAACACATTCCCAGACAGCCGGACTGAAAATGCCATCCCCTCCCCTTCAGTATATGGTACCAGAATTTCCCTACATCCCACCAGAACAAAACTATCTAAAGTCATGAGAAATGTTTTCCTGACATCTATCATGAAAACACAAAGCTAAGAAGAGAAAAACAAGACAGACATGAAATAAGAGAGAGAGAGAGAGAAAAAAAACAAGAAATAAATAAAACGTTCTGGGGAGAAGGGAAAGTTATGCAGGAGGCACCAGTTACTCTGCTTGAACACAAGGTGGCGTGTGGCCGTCTGACAATCTCAGAGGAGAGGGACAGAGTCACGGACATGAACAGCTTCCAAAGTGGAACCTACAAACACAATACGACAATCCATTAGGAAGGTTTACCAAACTCCTCTATACAGTGCAGAACGCTGGGTTTGGGAGCCCGTGGTCATGATGTCACGCCATGCCCCCTCTTGACGTCCCACCATGCTCCCTCCATTCATGTCTATGGGAGGGGGCGTGACAGCTGGGTGTCTGCATGGAGATCGCGGGGGGGTCCCAGTGGCTGGACCCTCGCGATCAGATATCTTATCGCCTATCCTTTGAATAGCAATGGAGTACCCATTTAATTTCTTAAAACTCAGAAGAAAAAAAACTAACAAAATAGAATTATGCAGCAATACAATATGATGTAGCATATCTCATGCTGTAACATTGTGTGACATAATGGCACATAAATAACACCACATAAGCAAATGAATTGTAAGGATATGTATTGATGTGCCCTTGCACATGAGTATGTCTTTTTTTTTTTTTTTAACACAATTCCCCTGATGAACCCTATGATTGTAAAGGGAGAAATATGTCAAACATTGACTATGGAGTAGGTCATGAATAGGCACAAGTAAGGGTCTGCCACCGGGTAGTGGGGATGTTCATTTTAAGGCGATTATTCCACTTGTAGGTAAGGAGAAGGCAGTTCTCAATGTAGGGAAAGTTTTTTCACCCAACTGTTGATTTCTGCTAGATTTGTTGAATGTGGTGGACAAAGAATCCAATGCATTATTTCATTAAATGGTATATGTCATCCGTTTGACATGTCCTAGGTACATGTGACTCGTTTTTATTGGTTGGGATCTAAGTGGTCAGACCACGAGTGATCACTAGAACGAATGGGGAGAGAAGTATGTAGTCGCACTGTTCTCTCCCAGCTCTGTGTCAATGCGAGCCTGAAGTTGTCATAGACTTGCATTACCAGACTGGCTGCCCGGGCTTGCTGGGAGTTGTAGTTCTGAAACATCTGGAGGTCCGCAGGTTGAAGACCACTGTATCAGACATTGACAAGCGGTGATGATGAAGGTGGGGACATGTGGAGATGATGACATGTGGTGATGATGAAGGGGGGGTGTGGGATGATGACAAGGGGATGATTAATGGGGGGTGTGGGATGATGACAGGGGGATGATGACAGGGGGATGATGACAATGGGATGATGAAGGGGGGTGTGGGATGATGACAGGGGGATGATGAAGGGGGGTGTGGGATGATGAGAAGGGGATGATGAAGGGGGGTGTGGGATGATGAGAAGGGGATGATGAAGGGGGGGTGTGGGATGATGACAAGGGGATGATGAAGGGGGGGTGGGATGATGACAAGGGGATGATGAAGGGGGGGTGTGGGATGATGACAAGGGGATGATGACAGGCGGTGATGATGAAGGGGGGATGATGACAGGCGGTGATGATGAAGGGGCATGATGACAGAGTGATGATGATGAGGGTGTTAATGACGGGGGTCTGGATGATGACAGGGGGATGATGTATTTCCCACCCTAGGCGTATACTCGAGTCAATAACTTTTCCTGGGATTTTGGGGTGAAATTAGGGGCCTCGGCTTATATTGGGGTCGGCTTATACTCGAGTATATATGGTATGCACTTCTCCCGGCCTCTAGTGATCGGTTGGGGACAGAACACCCTGACCTTGACCAATCAAACTATCGACATGCCTCTTCGGTATATGAAAAGTTTTCTATAAGCACAGTTCCCATTTAATGGTTGGGAGATTTTAATTGAAAAGATGCTAAACTGTGAAAACTTTGATCTATCATATTTTTTGTTTCAACTGCCAATTCATAATATATATATGTTTACAATTGTAATCTGCCGCCACTCATCTTCTACAGCAAGAGATATGTCTTTACGTTAGGATATCATAATGCTTCATGGCTTTATGTTGTTTGTTTTTCCTTTTGAGTTTTAAGAGATTTTTTTATAAACAGATTGGGGGAGATTTCTCAAAACCTGTCCAGAGGAAAAGTTGCTGAGTTGCCCATAGCAACCAATCAGACCGCTTCTTTCATTTTGCAGGGGCCTTGTTAAAAATGAAAGAAACGATCTGATTGGTTGCTATAGGCAACTTAGCAACTTTTCCTCTGGACAGGTTTTGATAAATCTCCCACATTGGCCCTGATTTATCAAACTGTCTGAGAGAAAAAGTGGAATGATTTTGCCATAGCAACCAATCACAGTTCAGCTTTCACTTTACCTCAGCTCGTTAGCTGAGCTGTGATTGGTTGCTGTGGAAAAATCCCTCCACTTTTTCTCTCACACAGTTTGATAAATCTGGGTAGATTTTATTATGGACAGAACCTAGGTTATGCTGATCCATTGCTTAGTAGTTCTAGCTGGTCTTGCCCTTTTAAAACAAAAAGTGCTACGTATTACTGAATGGACCAGTGTTTCCCAACCAGGGTGCCTCCAGCTGTGGCAAAACTACAACTCCCAGCATGCCCGGACAGCCGTTGGCTGTCCGGGCATGCTGGAAGTTGTAGTTTTGCAACAGCTGGAGGCACCCTGGTTGGGAAACACTGGAATGGACAAACCAAGGTGGCAGCATTATGTTTCACATTATGAATGATACTAAATTGTTACAGTTGTTCTTGTTGCGCTCACCAAATATGTAATCTAATAAAGCCCCAGAAAAGTATAATAGAAGTCACATAATGTCCCTTCCAAGGTCAGTCAGCTATGCTGAGGTAAGTACAATAGATCAGGAATCTTTATTACCTTCCCATTTCAATACTGTATGGCATATTCACAGACTATGCTATAAATATCTGCTAGATGTAGGTCTTACCTCTAGTACCTTCATATATCACTGCTATGCTGTTTACGCAACTACCAATAATGTCTATGGAAATGATGTAAACTGTGTAAAACAGTCCACTAGGCTGTATTAGGGACCTGGCCAGCTCTGGTTGGCGCAACAAAGCCAAGCAGGGCTGGGTGCCCGCGTTCTAGAGACAGGTGTGGGCCTCACGTCTATTAGCGCATCTATTAGACATTTACAGCATATCCTGTGACTTTGCCATCAATGGCTGAGATAGTAATAGTGGTTAAAGCACTAACAGACCATATTTTTATATGAGAAGTAAATGCTTCTACTAACCTCCACTGTGATCTGTGAATTCAGTGGTATCCGTTAGTGAAAGCCGTGGCAATCAGAGGACCCTGAGGAAAAAAAGATACATGAATAAAAGAGAATACTGGCATACACTTGTACTGACAAGGGCAAGAACCTTCCTAACAATCACTTTAAATATAATGCAACTATTATATGCTTTACCAGGGGCTTTCTTTGTAAACGTTTAGCAAGCGCTCATGAGCTTCACCGCACTGTCAGAGCGCCGCCACTGTAAGGGTGGGTTCACACTACATTTGAAGTGTACGGTTGCTGGATCCGGTTGGGAGGGGCGAAAACCGTCCGCTCCCGTATCCCAGCCGGATACAGCCCGAACCCCATTCATTTCAATGAGCCGACCGGAGTCAAACGCTGACTCCGGTTGTCTCATTTTTCCCTGTATACGGTTTTCTGACCGGACCAAAAACCGTGGTATACGACAGTTTAAGGCTGGGATACGGGAGCGGCCGGTTTTCGCCCCTCCCAACCGGATCCAGCAACCGTACACTACAAACGTAGTGTGAACCCATCCATCACACTATAAAATTCCTCCGTTAAAAGATCCGTTATAAACGTCCATTAGAAAAGCTTTAAAAAAGGATGTTAAACATCCGTTACAAAATCCCATTAAAGTCTATGGGATTTTTTGATTATCCGTTATGACCCGTTATGGTCTGTCATGACTATCGGACGTTAGTTGTGACGGAAGAATTAACGGAACATGGACTAATTTTTCTTCCGTCACAAGAAACGGATAAATTAACGGCCGTTATTTTTTAACATTGAAGTCTATGGCAAATGGATGAACCTTTATGTCATCCCTTTACACCTGGTTTATAATATCCGTTATTACTTCTGAGCATGCTCATAAGAGGTGACATCAGCAGATTCCTGCAGTGCTGAGGGACTACTACTACTCCCATCATGGAATAGACTTGTTTCCATGATGGGATTAGTAATTCCCTGGCTGGGAGAGTCTGCAGACAGCTGGGGAGGCTACATTAGTGTTTGTACTACTACCCCCATCATGGAACAGAGCCTGGTCCATGATGGGGGTTGCAGTACAGGGGCTGAGGGATTGATCGCACCGGGTTTCACTTCTGAGACTCGACGCGATCAGAAGTTATTAAGCAGGGGAGCAGACGGCATGGTCCGCAACCCTGCGATGTATAGTGTGTTTTAACTTTCATTTTTGAATCCCCCGCGGGGAGCCCTAAATGGCCGGTACTGAGGAGTCAATCAGGGCTCAGCATTGTGTGTAGCAGGGGGCCATATGTATATTAAAAGCGCTGTAGGGGCAAGATATATAGCGCTGCAGGGGGGGGGGGGGGGGCAGACATGTAGCCTATATATCTAGCCCTCCAGCACACTTATAATATGCCCCTGCAGTGTATTAATAAAGATATGACCCCCGCCGGTGCATTTATACATATATACCCCCCGACGGTGCATTAATAAATATATACCCCCCGCCAGCGTATTAATGAATATATACCCCCCTCCGGCTCATTAATAAATATATACCCCCCCCCCCCCCGCAGAGCTTGTATAATGTACCCTCGCAGCGCATCTATATACATATGCCACTGCAGCGCTATATGTGAAAAGCATTCTAGCAGCAGCCGGTGGCCCAATGCTGCTGATAGAAATACTTTTCATACATAGTGCTGCGGCGGCATATGTATATAGAAGCGCTGTGGGGGGTAGATAACGCTATATGTCTGCACCCCCCAGCGCTTCTATATACATATACCCCTGCAGCACTATGCGCTGCTAATAGAAATACTTTTTATTCATAGCGCTGCAGGGGTATATGTATATAGAAGTGCTGGGGGGAACACATATAGCGTTATCTGCCCCCCACATCGCTTCTATATACATATGCCACTGCAGCGCTATGTATGAAAAGTATTTCATACAGCTTTTCACATATAGCGCTGCATTGGCATATGTATATAGATGGGCTGCGCTGCGAGGGTACATTATACAAGCCCTGCGGGGAGTATATATTTATGAATGCGCCGGCAGGGGGTATATAACTATTAATGTGCCGGTGGGGGGTATATATGTATAAATGTGCCGGCGGGGGTCATATTTTTATTAATGCGCTGCAGGAGGCATATAGGAGCACCCTGCAACGCTATATATCTTGCCCCCTGCTACTCACAATGTTCATTTTTAAATCTCCTGCGGAGAGCCCTCTGTTTCATGATGGGGGTAGTAGTACAAACACTAATGTAGCCTCCCCATCTGGTCTGCAGACTCCCGCAGCCAGGGAATGACTACTCCCATCATGGAAACAAGTCTGTTCCATGATGGGAGTAGTAGTAGTCCCGGCTGTGGGAGTCAGGGATGTTATAACAGGTCTTAACAGATGAGTATTTATTCAGCCGTTAGCACCCGTTATTTAATCCGTTATTATACATCCGTTTTCACACAGAAAATAGACGTTTAATAACGGATGAATGCTCATAGTGTGAAAGGAGCCTAACATAACCACTGAATGGGTATAATAAGGACATGCTTTGTTGTTGTTTGTTTGTCAATACAGTATATACATACAAAGTAGCAGAAGAACAAGAAGTAGAGAACCGCAAAAGCAGAAAGAGAAAAACATTCTTATCTGACAAATGAAACAGAAATACATGAAGAAAGTAGATACAGCCTATATAAAGCTCCACTATATTCCTGAGGGTCTGATAACACATTGCTGTACTAATTCTTACTTAAACGCACTTACCCCAAGGCTGTGTCCAAAGCCAGTGCTTGGTGCTGGACTTGCTGCGCTGATGTAGCTGCTGACTGCAGATTCCTGATTGGCTGCTCCATACAGTTCTGCCATTGGACCTGGGCTGCTGGTTCCCAGAAAACCCCCTGTGCGGGTTGGAGTGGAGCCTTGTTTATAAAGTAAAAAAGTAGATCTTACAGAAAGCCCCCTACTCTCTGTCCCCAGCTCCGTCCCCTCCACTTGAAAATCTAGACAACCCCAGCTAGCAACCTAGACATTTATTGTTTCCCCTCCTCTCATTTCACCCCTTTTGTACTGACACTTCTAGGTCTAAGACCTCATCTTTTAACGCTAAAGATGCATTTAGACCTCATCTTTTAACGCTAAAGATGCATTTAGACCTCATCTTTTAACGCTAAAGATGCATTTAGACCTCATCTTTTAATGCTAAAGATGCATTTAGACCTCATCTTTTAACGCTAAACATGCATTTAGACCTCATCTTTTAACGCTAAAGATGCATTTAGACCTCATCTTTTAACGCTAAAGATGCATTTAGACCTCATCTTTTAACGCTAAAGATGCATTTAGACCTCATCTTTTAACGCTAAAGATGCATTTAGACCTCATCTTTTAACGCTAAAGATGCATTTAGACCTCATCTTTTTACGCTAAAGATGCATTTAGACCTCATCTTTTAACGCTAAAGATGCATTTAGACCTCATCTTTTAACGCTAAAGATGTATTTAGACCTCATCTTTTAACGCTAAAGATGCATTTAGACCTCATCTTTTAACGCTAAAGATGCATTTAGACCTCATCTTTTAACGCTAAAGATGCATTTAGACCTCATCTTTTAAAGCTAAAGATGCATTTAGACCTCATCTTTTAATGCTAAAGATGCATTTAGACCTCATCTTCTAATGCTAAAGATGCATTTAGACCTCATCTTCTAATGCTAAAGATGCATTTAGACCTCATCTTCTAATGCTAAAGATGCATTTAGACCTCATCTTCTAATGCTAAAGATGCATTTAGACCTCATCTTCTAATGCTAAAGATGCATTTAGACCTCATCTTTTAACACTAAAGATGCATTTAGACCTCATCTTCTAATGCTAAAGATGCATTTAGACCTCATCTTCTAATGCTAAAGATGCATTTAGACCTCATCTTCTAATGCTAAAGATGTATTTCCTGTGGAAACTCAACAAGCTCACAAGACAAATCTGCATGAAGTTGTGAGGATTCTGGTGTGAATTTAATAAATGACGTGGAAATGCAGTGGATTTGGTGCAGATTGGGGGAAATCAAATTCAAAACGGCAGATTTTCACTTAATCTTCAGCAAATCCATCTTGTGTGCATTAGGCCTAAGGATTCAACCAATACATAATATTTACAGTAAAACCTATGTCACGAGCATCTATCACATATCACATAACTGACCAGTCATTATAACGCAACTAATGTTAATGTAATTAGAGTTCTTAATGTATTCATAATAGACTGTTTACCTCGCACCACAGCTGCAGCTGCTGCCGCTACTGGTCCGTATGCAGTCAATGGAATTGCTGAAAAACACAAGAAGGTTACACTTAGAATACACTGGATATTGTTGTTGAAAGAGCAGCAAGACTAGATACAAGATCAAGATGCACCAGAAGGTTTTCTTCTTAAAGACATGCAAGAAAGGATGATGCCACCAGACGAATGAACACTGTTCTAGTCAGTAGAGACGCATGAAACATGCAGCACAATGCAAAGAAACAGAGATATGCTATGGAGATTTCAGCTCCAATCGAAACAGGTACACTCATGTTAGGCCTTCGTGTCATAAAACATAATGAAAGAATTTAGCAGCCAGGATAGGAAATTCACTTTTAGATGAAGTGCTATCAGTCTTTTTTTTTTTTTTATAGTGAGGGCCACCATCAGTTTTTTCAGGAGGCCCTTCTTTCCTGCTGCCCCCCCCCCCCCCTAATGGCAGAGGCTCAGAACCTGCGGTAGAAATGAAGTGTCATCTCACAGCCCCATTATTTTGTATGAGAGCGTATTAAGGAGCTGGGAGACACAATGACACTGAGTTAGATAAAATGTACTGCCAAAGGGGAATTTCTAGTTCTGGTGTATTTTATCCGGCTTAAACAACATTCTATCATTACAATCCGGGGCTTTATAGGATAATCCAGAAATAATAAAGAATACATAAAAAGAAGTGTAGAATTAGGACTGTTCTCCACACAAGTAAAATAAATGTTTGGCTAAGTTGTAGCAGGAGACAGCGGCAAATCTGGGCACGTGTCAGCTCCGGAGGAGGCACAGTAGATGCAGAGAAAGGTGACCACTCGCCGACACAAGGTCACAATGAGAAAGTAGCAATGTCTCCTTATTCAAGAAAGAAGAGGAAATACTATTCCAAGTGTACCACCATATCTGTAGATAGAAAGTCATATGATAGCTACAACAACACAAAATCACCCAAAGCAAGAATACTATTGTGAGCACCTGTATGTTACATGGAACATCTAATAAAATGTCATGGACATGATGATGCCTTATCCTTCTAAAAGTGCCAGATGCAGTCCACATTACCCACAGAGCAGGGCTGGCACCAGCTCACACTCTGTTTATGCTGTTCTCCTCATTGGTGAGGTTTAGGAAGTTAATGGGACTGACCTGTTAGTTCTGGGAGGACGGGGGTGCCCGGGAGAGGGGTTCTCTCTACTCGAAATTCTAAAACGAAACGTGAAACAGCTTAGGAATGGCTAGAAGCCCAGCCTACAGAGGTGACTGGCAATGAGTATGGAATAGTTGACCAAAACCACCCAGTGCCAATGAAAAACCAGTCAATTTAAATAATTGCTGATGCTCCCAATCCTTGAATGGACATATTAAGTGACAAAAGCAGTAAAGCCTTTAGACTAGTCTGCCACCATTAGTCTACACAAGTCCTCAGCAAGGAAGCCACATGCACATTAAAGAGAAGTAAAAACTATTAACGGGGATGATTGATTTACCTGGAAACTGGTAAGTATACCCTGGTGCAATGCCCGTGTAGCTGCGACTGGCATAAGTAGCCGCTTGGAAACCAGGATATCCTAGATAAAATAAATAAATAAAATAATAATTTTTTTAATATATATATATTTATATTCATATATATATATATATATATATATATATATATATATATATATAAATATCCAATAAGAACAGCACCTCCAGAAATATCAAGAAAAAAAGAAATTGGGGTGCCCGCATATTCTGAACCTCGGTCCACTGGTTCCTCAATGCATACAAAAATATAGAAGCAGCACACCACATGTGCTGCTTCTATATTTTTGTATATATATATATATATATATATATATATATATATATGTTAAGCAAAAGAGACAATAAGAGGAACATTTAGAAAGTATGACAGCTCTTTGGGTATTTTTTTTTATGGTAGCAACTAATAAACTACTAGTACTGTGTAGTGTAGAGCAATGCTTCTCAATCTGTGGGGTCCACACAGCATCTTAGTATGTATGGTGAGACCCAGGTATCACTTCGTTTACTGGCGTCTCACCCAACAGGCTAATGTTCTTGAAACCCTGGTGTAGAGTTCAGGGTACCAAGTACCAAAGGTTGTAAGTCGACCTAGTATAACACCGCTCAATACTTATGTATGTAAAAATACATGTTAATATTAAAACATACCGTGATCCTTTCTTTAGTCACTTTAAAGGGTTATCCCAAGGTTGAAAGTCAGAACTAGCTGATTAGCTGGGGTCTGATCACTGGGACCCCCACTGATCATGAGAATGGAGGTCCTGTGTCCCTTGAGTGAATGGAGCGGAAACATGCGTGCTTGGTCAATCACTGCTCCATTCACTGTCTATGGGATTTTTGTACAGTATGGGAGTTTTGTTCAGCATTCTGTTAACACAAGGAAGGCTGGGGCTGTTATATGGATCTAAAGTTTTAGCTTCACATTTTGGAATTTGTTTTTAGGGTGAGTTTGCAATTGAAAGCGCTGCGGAATCTGTAGGCGCTATATAAATAAATAAATATTACGTATAAATTACACAGCGGAAGCAGCATAAAATACTGCAACAAAATCTGCATGCTTTATTGCATTGGAATGAATAAAATTTATAGTAAAAATCTGCAACACTTCCACAGCAGATAGGGCATGATGCCCATGCATACAATCCAGTACGGACTTTAAATGTTGTGAGTGAATTTGGTTTGTTAAAACCTTATTCACTAACACTGCACTGTACTTTGTTGAGGAATTCTGCAACAAATATGTCCTGTGTGGACAAAGAAATGTGTGTGGATAAACTGACTGCAGTAAAGCTCACTCAGTGTCTGTTACATTCAGCAAATTGACAAATATGGACAGATAGATAGATAGATAGATAGATAGATAGCCAGTATTTATATCTTGAGGTGTAGTAACCACTAATGATCAGTAGAGGGAAACTATGCTCATAGGTTAAACAGTTCCATCTACTTGATTCTCCATTGACAATTACCTAGCATGCCAATTCCTAGCATGAAGGCATCCATTCCATATGGCATCACTCGAGACCGTCCCCGTACAGAGCCTGTTGGTGACATTACCTCCTTTGGCTGTGCCTTCTTACATTCAACCTAAAAATGAAAGTGCACAATAGAAGTATATATACCAGCTCTCCCGAATTCCACCAAGTCGAGCACGGAGTAAGGTGCGGACTGCACCAAAACTTTGCAAGCAGAAAATAGGAAGAACTCCAGCTCGATGTAGATCAATATGCGTAAGGCCAGCACCTGGCCGAAACGCGTCACATCCTGTTTTACCTGTGATCCATGTAGCTTCGAGTAATAAAGATGGCATATTGATCTGCATCGAGCTGGAGTTCTTCCTATTTTCTGTTTAAAAATAAAAGTGATAGAAAAGCTTTACAAATAGTTTCTGTGCAAGCTTGGTGACAAACAGTATGGCGAATTGTATAGCTGATTGAAGAGATGTCACCCAGCTATCATCACAAATATAAAAATGTGTCTATTTTATATTGTTGTATATACTTTTGTATTAAGTCGCCTGTGTCACAGAATAAACTGACCTAAGCAACCAAATTCCCACTTACCATTTTATTGTTGATCTCATGGAAGTGAATCTCGCAGACTTTCTCAACAATGTCTTCCCCTTCAAAGGTCACAAAGCCAAATCCTGCAAGTAGAACCAGACATCACTCAGACTGTATGGCTTTCCTTGGAATGGACATTAGTAAGTTATAAGAAAACCCCAAGATTACTGGTCAAATGAACGATGATGCTAAACTGTCACTGTATAGCAGATAGCCATCTGTGGTTTTATGTTTTACTGATCGTGTGGTCTCCACTAAGGTATACATTGTTAGGTGTTAGGGTCTATGCACACACTGCAATCACATAGCAGTTTTTGCAGATATTTTCATTAAATCACTGCAAATGTTTTTTAAATTTGACTTCAACCTGTGAATAAGCCCTTACTCATGAGCCCATAATAATAATAATTCTTTATTTATATAGCACACACAGATTGGGAAGACCACAGCTATATACACAATGAGCTGGAATACTACTTTTTTATATTCATACACAATAATATTTAAAGGGGTACTCCAGCCCTAAGACATCTTATCCCCTAAACAAATGATAGGGGATAAAATGTCTGACTGCGGGGGTCCCACCGCTGGGGACCACCGCAAACTTGCATTCGCCACTCACCTCTTTGAGCTGCACGCCACGCTGCCAGCTCACAAACTGCCGGGTGCCGACCACGGGGCCGGAGTATCGTGACGTCACGACTCTTCCCCCCCGTGGGCCGTCACGCCCCTTCCCATAGACTTGCATAGCAGGGGCGGGGCGTGACGTCACGATACTCTGGCCCCGTGCAGCTCAAAGAGGTGGGTGCCGAATGCAAGATTGCCGAGGTCCCCAGCGGCGGGACCCCTGCCGTCAGAAATCTTATCCCCTATCCTTTGGATAGGGGATAAGATGTCTTAGGGCCGGAGTACCCCTTTAAAAGAGAAGGGTTCAGACTTAAAGAATAATTCCACTTAACATTTTACAGGTTAAATCTACAAATACAAAAGTTGCATAAGGGTATGTTCACAGCAGATAACACACTGTTTTGGACATAGAAAACTATTTTCACGTCCAAAACAATGCAGTGTCACTGCCCAAAACTCTGTGGGCAGTGCGGTGGGGGGATTTGTGAGTGACCCTTAGGCTCTCATTGACTTTAGTTTAAGTCAATGGGAGCCTTAGGGCCACCCACAAATCCCCCCACCGCACTGCCCACAGATTACACACTGAGCCACACTGAAGCACTTCACACAAGCACATCTTGTGCCATTGTGAACATGCCCATACTCTGCAGATATTTCCTTTTTCTGTGCTGATTTTCTGTGCTGGTATCAGGTGGTAGGCTGGTTTTGTTTTATGTTTCACAATAATACATATTCCAGAAAAGGTGAAATTATTTATGGCGTCAATGTGGTGTTTTGGTTAAACTGGACCTTATTACGGTGGAAGAGCTAAAGCATAAAACATATCAAGATAGACCTAAAGAACATGTCCAATGCTAAGAAATTCAGGGGTAGGGGATAAATGATCGCAGAGAGTCAGCTCCCGTACGGAGCCCCGAACACAGCAGGTCGTTTCGCACACAACAGGTCAGCTGGCACAAACATGCTCCCTCCATTCATCTCTATCGGAGAATGGAGGGGGCGTGTTTTGACCAGCTGACGTGCTGGGTATGAAACGCGCTCTAGCAGAGCAGGGCTGGGGCCAAGCCGGGGCCTCGTACTGGAGATCGCGGGGGTCCCAGCGGTCAGACCCCCCACGATCAGACATTTATCCCCTATCTTGCAAATAGGGAATATATTTCTTAGCACTGGACATCTTCTTTTTTGAACTTTTGCAAACCTTTTCTGATATTTTAGACACCTTAGGGGAGATTTATCAGATTTCTTCTTTCATTTTTAACAAGGCCTCGGCAAAATGAAAGAAGCAATCTGATTGGTTGCTATGGGCAACGTTTCCTCTGGACAGGTATTGATCAATCTCCCCCCATTGATCAAGCTTCTTTTTTTTTTCCCCAGCATACTCCTTATTTTTAGTTTTTGGCACAAAAAGGTAGTATGGTATATATAATATATAGGGGAGATTTATCAAAACATGTGCAAAGGAAAAGTTGACCAGTTGCCCATAGCAACCAATTTGGAATTTTTTTTTTTAAATCTTTGCAAAATTAAACACTAAAAAGGTGGGCGTAAAAAAAGTATACAAAAAAGTTCATTGAAAGTGTGCAAATTCATAATAGATCAACACATCAATAATATCATCAACAATATCACAAATTTAACTGGCATAAAGCCACTGCCACTGCAGTTTTTGGGCCAAAGTCACAAGTGAATCCAGTAGGAAGGAGAAATATAACTCCTTCCTATATATTTCCCATTCCTTTTGAAAACACTTCTGGCTTTGGCTCAAAAACTGCCGTGGCAGTTTAAAAAAATAAAGAAGATAGTGCTGAAAAAGTCACAAAATAAATTCCCACTTATAGCTGTATAGTCTTGAGGAAAAGAAAGGGGGCACATGAATAAAACCTTTAAATATATTTAAATGGGCAATGTCATAATTTTTTTTTATATGTTGTAGTACTTATGTACTACAACATATCTCTAATATACTTCTATTATTTTTCTTTGTGTAAATTATTTTAATTTACTGTTGAAAATCCGGCCACTAGGGGTCTCCCTCCTAGTAGCCGGCTGCAGCCTGCTGTGACGTCACAGCTGAATTTGGACTTATCACGGCCGGGCATCAGTCCGAATTCCGTCAGCCTGCGCTTGCCTGTCAATCAAAGAGGCGGGAGAGAGCGTTGTGAACGCCGGGGCTGTGCGCATTGGCTCCCTGGCCTCGCGCGCTGGCCCCAACTCCCGGCATATATGCGCGGCAGTGCGCACTGAATCTCCGTGCTGCGCTGCTGCTGCCTCAGGACGCATGTGTCCTGTACTTGGGTATGTCTGATCTGAGGTCTTATAAGGGGTTGTTTCGGGGGTGGGGGGGAGTTGTTTCGGGGGGATTGGCAGCCAGGGCCATAACAAAGATAGATTGTTTTCAACACATGGTGCCTCCAGTTGTTTCACCACTACAACTCCCAGCGTGCCCTGATACCCAATAGATGTCAGGGCAAGCTGGGAATTGTAGTTGTGAAACAGCTGGAGGTACACTGTTAGGAAAACAATCATAGCCTATATAGATAAGCTAAGGGCGTATAGATGAGCTAAGGGCAGAAATCGACCCCCAGCAGGCGTGACATCACTGATGCCTGCTGGGGGTCGATTTCTGCCCTTAGCACACTACCAGGTAGACAAAAAGCCATTTCTAAGATAGTAAAAAAAAATTAAAGGCAGGGAGGGGGTTAGGAAGGGATAGATGGGCAATAGGCAGGGACAGAAAAAAAAAAAAAAAAAAAAGGAAGGTGGGAGCTACTCTTTAAGGGTTAAATAATCTAAACACAAGAATAAGGGGGGCCCAATCTGAGAGTGGTTAAGGGGGGAAATACCAAGTGATGTCGGAATATTATTTTTTTTACTGAAAGAGTAGTAGATGATTGGAACAAACTTCAGGCAGATGTGGTTGGTAAATCCAGAGTACGTGAATTTAAACCTCCTGAGATAAACCTATATCTATCCTAAGATAAATACTAAGGAAATAACATAAGGGCAGACTATATGGACCGGGTGGTCTTTTTCTGCCAACAATCTTGTATGTTTCTATTTATATCACCATTGAAGGGTTTTTCCCACAAGGATGTTTATCACTAATGTCTCTCTGGAGCCCTTATAGCTGGCAACGTCAACAGTCACTAGAACAGGGGTCCTAAGCACCCCGCTTCCAATTACTCCTTACTGCAATCAGTAATATCTTTGAATGATTCAATGGTTGAGCTCCATTCAATGTCTATGTGACTTATGGCGCCAACACGGCACCCGGCTTTTTATGTCAGCTCTATAGACCAGCGTTTCCCAACCAGGGTGCCTCCAGCTGTTGCAAAACTACAACTCCAAGCATGTCCGGACAGCCAAAGGTTGTCCGGACATGCTGGGAGTTGTAGTTTTGCAATTGAGCTTAATCGATCATTCAGTGATTACAAATCACACTATAAATTACAACCATACAAAGCATGATAGTACAATATACAACATAAGCTCCCTAAGCTACACATAGTACCATATGCGACACTAACACTCCGCTCCATCATACATAATAAAACCAACGTCAAATAACAAAATATCACAATCTGTGATCGGGGAGGGGAGATGGGAACTATGGGGGTAGGGAGGGGCAGATCACAGGGCCAAACTATTAAGAAACCACTAGGGGACATGGGGAAGTAGAGGGGCGTTAGTCTTCTTCATCGATATCCGGAATGTAGACACTGAATTTGCAAGACTGTTGTGCCACTCAAACTCCCAGTCCTAGTCATTGACGGGGGTCCCAGGTATTAGACATTACCTATCTTAAAGGGGTACTCTGGTGGAAAACTTTTTTTTTTATCAACTGGTGCCAGAAAGTTAAACAGATTTGTAAATTACTTCTATTAAAAAAATCTTTATCCTTCCAGTACTTATTAGCGGCTGTATATTACAGAGAAAGTTCTTTTGTTTTTGGATTTCTTTTTTTTTTTCTGTCCACAGTGCTCTCTGCTGACACCTCTGTCTGTATCAGGAACTGTCCAAAGCAGCATAGGTTTGCTATGGGGATTTTCTCCTGTTCTGGACTTTTCCTTATACGGACAGAGGTGTCAGCAGAGAGCAACGTGGACAAGGAAAAAAGAAACTCAAAAAGAAAGGAACTTTCTCTGTAGTATACAGCAGCTAAAAAGTACTGGAAGGATAAAGATTTTTTTAATAGAAGTAATTTACAAATCTGTTTTACTTTCTGGCACCAGTTGATAAAAAAAAAAAAAGTTTTCCACCGGATTACCCCTTTAAGGATAGGTGATAAATGTACAATTTGAGGAAAAACCCTTTATTACAGCCCAGTAGGAAATAGTGTGAACTGCAGGATAAACTGTTGTGGGGTGAGGATGCAAGGAGGCAAGGGATTTTAACCCTTTGTTATCCTCAATTACTAGTAAGGATTTTTTATTTACATAGCTGTATTATTTGCATAGTATATAGAGATGCTATTTGGGCATAATACAGTTGTATTATTTGGGCACTGCCTGGTTGTATCTTACAGATTTCTCTGATTGATATTTCTGCCTCTTCAACCCTATACCCTGGCTCAATTCTCTAATCTGCGCTGAGTGGACAATAGAGCAGCACAAGAACCATACATGATCAGGCTTCACTGTGCAGATTGGTCATTGTGACAAGCCCTCGGCATATGGAACTGTATCAGAACCTTCTGCTGTAAGAAACAATGGCCCCATTATACGCTTTAGAGGAGACACAACTCTCCCTGAATTCAGAGCAACGTCTAGTGCTCAGGTCCAGTGCTGAATATTTTATCTTGGAACATTTCATACATTCCTACATCTAAAAGAGGATTTCAAACTTTTCAACTATTTTCTACCTCAACATGAGACATGGCTCACACACACAATTCACTAGTCAACTCTTGTTCCTGGCAGGTCTCCCAATCCCTGACTTTAACAGTCCTGTTTCATAAACCACCATATAGCCGTGAATGAATGCAATCCGATCACTAATACATAGCATGTAGCAAACAGGGAATAGGGCGACTCTATGGCAACGTAGGTGGCTTAACACTGTTCGGCCTCCTCACTAGGTCTCCCGCTTCTCAATACTAATGTTATTCCTACCAATGTTCTCACTTTATAATGTAAACTAAAACCTTTTTACAAGCAATAGCCTTGTTGGTCTGCACATCCTCATAGAAATACAAATTACAGTATTTAGGACAGACTATAGTATAAATTATAGTATACTGAACTTAGTACACTAAGAATGGGCTTTACTTACTAGTATTACAATATTTTTCTTATAACTGATGTAGCATAGTACATTGTTATACCGTATATATCTATACACAAGTATACAAAATCTGTCCTGCATGAAAGTCCAACGCTATCCTTGTTTGTTTCACTGTTTATATACAAATATTCAGTAAGGCCAAGTCCACAGATGTTTGACATAGTTGCCATCTGGCATCAAAAAACATTGCATGAATTTTGATTAGCCACAACCACGTCAGAGAGCAACAATGCTGGATGTTTCATATGTCCCATGCCAAGGCCTATTTCCACCTATGGGGCACAGGACCCAGCTTGTTGCATCTGGCATTCCCATATGTGTACCTGGCCTTACTGGGTACATTTTAGTAAAATTTTATTTCTAGGACTTTTTGACTGATCCATGGTCTATCCATGAGTGCTACCGGTCCACTGTTCAGCATTTAGCACTACAGTAGCCCTGCACCATTCATTGTATACTGGTGCATCCGAATAACTGCAGCTGAACTTCCAACTACTACCGTCATTACTTTAATGGTAGCTGGGCTGCAGTAACCCGGCGCCACTACTATACAATGAACAGCACAGGGCTTCCAGGCCCATTGACTGTATAGTGCGGAGGGACAAAACAGCTCTGCCAATCAACAAATGATGGCTATTCTGTGGAAAGGCCATCAATCCAAAATTCCAAGAAAACCCCTTGAAGGAAATTTGTAGAAAGACCATGGCACATAGCTTTCTGATTTCACAACAGTCTACTTACAGATGTTTCATTTGACCATTAGATATAGGACATAGCAAATTTTGCTACATTATCAGTAAAGGTTGTCCCACTTTAGGGGACCCCACCTCCCTGTGGTACGCAGCCATTGAAAAGTAGCAGTCCAAAGTAAAGCCACAAGCTCTATGGGACAATACTGTACCTATTTATGCTTCCAATTTCCTACATGGTACATAAAAGCCCTTTCTCACTGATTCAAGCAGTACTGCTCCTTCAGGCCCTGCACTGGGGATAATACAATGTATATATTCTACCCAGAGTGTTTTTTTTTAAAGAGGACCTGTAGGCAACCCCAGAAAATGAGATTTTTTCATTATTATTAAATAGCTTAGGGTGCCCTAATCACACACCTTTTTACGGTTTCTTGATACTCCTTTCATTTCCCAAGACATGTGGGTTTATATTTTGTCTGACAATTACGAGAATCAGTCAGATGGTGTGTACTTTTATTTATAATGTTCGTGAAAATAAGGTGATGGGCAGGATTATACAGTCAGGTGTTAGGGATACCCGTCCCTCAATGTAAAACATTCACACCCCTTTACTGTATAATCCCGCCCATCACCTGATTAAAATTAAATTCACGCCCATCTGACTGAATTGTCAGACAAATGATAAACCCACATATCTCGGGAATGGAAGGGCATATCAAGAAACTGTAAAAAGGTGTGTGATCAAGGAACCTAAACTACTTAATGTCAGTAAATGTTCATTTTTGGGGGGTTTTAGCCACAAGTCCTCTTTTGAGAAAAATGGACCAAAAATGCAACATGCAGAATCTTGTAGTCTGCTGTGCTATTTGTTCTGTCAAAAATATTGAAATTGTAAAGTCAATAGGATTTATCAGGATCAGTTTGAAAAAGGATTTGCCAAATATAACCAGGCACTAAATATGCAACACTGCGCTGACAACCCATGTGTATGGGCACAGCTTGACTGTCCGCAAACTCCTCCTAGACGGTCGAATTGCATCATTGTTGATTATTGACTGCTCTTGGAATAGACAGCATTGTCTATTGTAAATGTAACTACTCGGACACCTCCATTTACTGACTACGCCACCAATAATGATTTTGTATTGATTTTCGTCTATGCACACACTGGAAAATTATCATTAAGATGTTTATAAATGAGGGATTTCTATCTATAGTTGTCCAATGTAAAAGGCTCTTAAACCTTGTTTAACATATCTACCTTTTCTGATATTAAACATTTTAAATTAGGAAGAGGATGGATTGAGTCATTGACAGGAGAGTTTCCATGTTTATGCACAAGGGATTGCCCCGTTGGATCCCTATTCTTGGGCCTCATTTTACTAATGGTCTGAAAAGAAACAGTGCACAGTTAGCCACAGACTTGGGGGGGATTTATCAAAACCTGTCCTATGGAAAGGCTGCTGAGTTGCCCATAGAAACCAATCAGATCGCTTCTGATTGGTTGCTATGGGCAACTGGCCATCTTTTCCTCTGGACAGGTTTTAATAAATCCCCCCCCCCCCCCCCATTGATCTTGCATTATCTCCCATGTAAAAATGACAAAGCCACTCCTTTTTTCTAGGATGTGCTGACAAACCTATAACTAGTTTTTTGTTTGTTTTTTAAAATATTAAAATGTAAAAAAGTGAAAAAAAATTCCAGCCCATAGAAAGCTGAATTCTGCATGTAGATTTAAAGGGGCATTCCTTTTGCAAACAGCCCCCTTCAAAATGGATCCTTGTGATGATCGTTTAGTCATGATGGGTATGGCTCCTGGGCAAACTTCCACAATGTAACCATTTCCAAATAAGGACCCCCTCCTCCTTAAAGGGGTACTCCGGTGGAAAACTTTTTTTTTAAATCAACTGGTGCCAGAAAGTTAAACAGACTTGAAAATTACTTCTATTAAAAAATATCCAGCTTTTTTGTCTTGTCCACAGTGCTCTCTGCTGACACCTGATGCCCGTATCAGGAACTGTCCAGAGCAGATGAAAATCCCCATAGCAAAAATATGCTGCTCTGGACAGTTCCTGATATGGACAGAGGTGTCAGCAGAGAGCACTGTGGACAAGGCAAAAAAGAAATTCAAAAAGAAAAGAATTTCCTCTGTAGTATACAGCTGCTAAAAAGTACTGGAAGGGTAAAGATTTTTAAATAGAAGTAATTTACAAATCTGTTTAACTTTCTGGCACCAGTTCATTTAAAAAATGAGTACCCCTTTAATGTCCATAAATCCTTAAGAGTGTATTTGGTCAGGAACTATGTTTATGACAAACCCTTAAAGATGCTTGTACATGTTCCTATATCAAAGTCAGTTCTGGGCAAGTGTCCGATTTCCCAGCATGTGTGATCTCAAAACAATACATAGTGATGCTTTCAAGCTGAACTGATCACTATTGGACATGCTGGAAAATGTGGTAAGCACGTGATAACCAACAGCCTTTATGGAGTCATCTTCTGGAGTCCTTCACATAACAGTAAAGTTCCGGACTATATGTATGGGCAAACCGAACTATAACCTATTACATATAATACAAGAACTAAAAGTTTTAGGACATGCTCACAAGCTGGATTTTTTGCTGATTTTGATGCAGAACCTGTATTTATTCCATGCTCAAATTCAAGAGAATTTTATCCACAAACAGCTTCCCATTATTTTTACTGGAGATCCACAGCATGGTTCATACTACATGGATTTTTATCTGCTGCAGATCTGAAATCAATACACCCCAAAAAATAATAGACATGACGCTTATTGCCAGGGATTCTGCACAGAAACTAAGTTGTGCAGTCAGGACATAGACTGACCCCTCTGAAGGTGGCTAAGTCTGCATCCAGAACCGCAGCAAAGTCTTTGGTATACATAGTGTAAATCCAAAGCAGATATCACGGGGGTATATATTTAGGTATTTTTGTCCTGTTTTATTGTTTCAAGTCTTTTCTTAACAAGAAGAGGAATGTATCTCAGAAGAATACACATGGGAAAACATTCCCGAACCTTTCATTTACAATTGGTTTCTCTTGTTTCCTCTTCTGGGATCTGATCCCATTTTTAATGACAAAACAAACCGGAGAGAGCAGATCCCTGTGACGCTAGTAAGGACTGAGCTGAGTGTAGCAACTAAAAGATCATTTGACTTCTCAAATATTTTTCAAATGTTAAAGATTTCCGAAACCAGTTTAACACCGACCCTTCTAATAATAGAAGTAAAATAAATGACGCATATTGAATGTGCCTCTATAGTTCAACTAGAACAGATGTTTCTATCTGTGCACTATGGGGAGGTAAGGGACTCTTTGGACTATGGTTAGTTACCTGCTTTTCCAATCTGCATATAAGTAGCCTTTATGTGTTGGCCACACAATAGCCGCATAAGTACCCTAATTCATTCCTTGCCCTAAGGGATCCATGTAAATGTGATGATTGCCTGGTGACCTTATCATGTGACTGATCAGATAAAGATCTGTAAAATCGGGCTATAACCACGGGCTCTATATATGCTTTGTCAGCATGAGTTAATAACCCCACCATATGTGATAGTGGACCCTGAAAATGGGAGATCTGACTGTGTTATCAGGAGAGGCTGCAGGCAACAGAAAGAGGATGGACAGGTATTCAGAGTCAGGAAGGGAAAGAACAATGAAGCTGTGTCCAGCTCAGCACGGACCTCATGCTGAACACTCATCCCCAGGAACTTTACCATTTTATACACACAAGCCTCTGCAAAGAGGATTATCACATCACAAGGAGCAGATCTGGGTAGACACATTTCTGTTACATGTCTAAAGCACAGCAAGGAGACTTACCTCTGTGCCTGTTTGTTGTTTTATCAAACATTAACATGGCGTCATCGACCTGTATGAGAGAACAAGGGGAGAGGGGGCAGTCAGTCCCATGTAAATGTAAGACATCTTGGCAGATGTGCCGCTGACAAAGTGTGAAACAAGCTGAAGGGGTGAATCTAATGATTATAGCGGAGTAGATTGAAAATGACACAGGTGGATCACATAGAGGAAGCAAGCAGGAAAGGGGGGGGGGGGGTGCTGAAACTCTGCATTGTGAAAAGAATAGGGGTAAAGGGGCCTACAGTGAAGGGCAGGGAGCAGGCACAAGAAAAGAAGGAGAAGGAGGCCACACAGGGACTTCAGAATGAGGGGGAACACAGAGAAAAGAAATGCATGAGGTACACAAGGAGCTGAGGGGAGAAAATGGAAGCACCGGGAAACAGAGGCGCTCTGGGTTTCTGTGTGTCCTGCCTTAAGATCTATGAGATATTTATTTACTCATCAGGTCAAACAGTTTCTTGCCTTTCAAAGAAAACCGTTTGGTTCCCTGGAGAATCGGAGGCTCTGGGAGCCCTGTCCTGTTACTATGACTGCAGCTTAGTATGTCCTGAGCCGCAGGGGAGAGGGAAAGAGGCAAAAGCTTTTGTGTGCAACTGAAAAGATGGGGGGAGGGGGGAGGGCCCCACCAGATATCAGGGGGAGAGGGAGTATGAGATGCAAGAAAAGAAGAGATCTAGAAAGAAGAAACAAAGACAAAAGTGGGCACGAAAAATAAAAGTAGCAGGAATGAAATAACAAGATAAAGTAACAAGATATAGGCACGGTTTTACTTTAAAGCCAAAGATGGCGTATTTTACTTTGTTTTGTAACAACTGTGTCTGGACAGGTAACCCATCAATTCACAGTCTATAAATGCTTGCTGCAATATAATGTATTCCTGTCATATGTGTGTAATGTCCGATCACCGCCCCCCCCCCCCCCCCCCCCATTACACTGTGGTAGATAATCTGCAGCCGATGGGAGAGAAATCCGAGTCATCCAGTGATCTCTCCAACCTCCTAATTAAATGGGGATCTAATCGCCTTATAACAAGGCTTGTTCGTCACTGTCTGCAAGGGCTTTATAATGGGGGAGGGCCATCCTCAGGTGTCATGGACAGAGAGGAGAAGCCATAGTTGGGAATAATCCCTTTACAACTGCAGAATTGCAACTTTTACTATGCTTGATGTAGTTAGCAATTCCTCCCGATCAAAAGAAGAAGAAGAAAGAAAAAAAAGGAAATGTGTATTGCTTTATTCACTTAATCCCCAAATCTACAGGCTTCTTTTGAAATCTCCCCACGTGCTGACCAGCGACTTACTGACGCGGATGAGAATGCCTCTCCAGCTGTCATAGAGACCGCAGGCCTCCATTAACATCACGCTTCATCATGATGATGGATGTTCGGCTAATTACCAAATGGCTCAGTCCATAATTTGTGCCTGAAACTTTGGGACCTGCCCCTCGCAGATTATGTAAAACCTCACTGCCCCTCACTGCCGTGGCACACTCACCTTTCCAAACTGCTCAAAATATTGTTTTACATCCTCAACAGTCGTATTCACTGACAATCCGCCCACAAAAATCTTCTTTGTCCTTGTCACCATCTGTAACAATTAAGAGTAGTCAGGTGACGTGTGCGGACAAGGGACTGACCAGGGGATGAGCAGCAGGCAGGAACACAGGTGCTGCTTCTGTATATGATGGAAGGGATTAGATTTTTTTTTCAAGCTCCCTGGAAGCATATGTAGGGCAAAGAAAAGTATTCTAGCTCCTAGGAAAACCTCAGTCTTTGCTATAGAGATTGCAGCCTGAAATCAATCCCGCAAGACACTTGCCAGATACTATATAGAGACGTACATCACATAAAATCATCAGACAAAAACAATCACAGTAACTAATAAAATGAGCCTTGTTGAGGGTCTCCCAGCTGCCCCTAATTACCCTGGTGCTAAGCTTCCTGGCTCTGACACCAAGATGCCGTCTGTCAACAAACTACTTAAGGGAATTAACCCAATTCTGCCGGTGTTTGCAGGACCCAATTCTGATCCACCTGCTAGTTATTGGACATAAGCCGATTTCCTTCCAATAGTTACATCTCCCTCCTAGCCCTCTCCCCTGCTGCTTAAACTGACTGTCCCCAACTATCACCACTACAGTGCTTCCAGGAATTCTAAAAGAAACATATTTACTTGCATAAAAAATATTTGCCAATTGAAGCCCATATACTGATGATTTCAAACTTACCTTCGGCTGAGCTCTGCGAGGAAAAGCTACTTTTGGGTCAATCTGAAAATGAAAATATGAACATTTTTAAACTTTCGGACAACTGAAGGTACTAAAGAGAAAGGCTACTGGGACATAATAAATAAACATGACTAATGCCTAAAAACTGTACAGCAGGGCGCAAAGACATTAAAGACACTGCAAGTGTTCACCTGTCAATAGTACAACGCCATAAAAAGTATACATGCCTGAGTGTCCAGTAAAGGGAAATACTATGCAAATAGATATACAGAAACCTAGAATTTTATACCTGACACAATACAGACAGATTTACACTACATAAAATGTACCATAAATCACTGTAATAACTGTATCTATGGTTTCATACTTCACACTTCAGAGTAAACTCAACTGCATAACTAGGACAGGTATAGGAAACCACTAGTTTTCTGTTTATTTATTTTATTTTGTATGTGGATTGTCAAAGCTGTGTGGAGAATGACTGGTAAGTAAGGGTGCGTTCACACGGCCGTCTGTCCCCGTTTTTTATCCCAGTTTGGGTCTCCGTTCTTGCAGGCTGTAAACGGATTTAAAACAGTTTAAAAAAAATCCCATTCATGTCAATGGGATTTTTTTACAATCAGTTTACATCCGTTTGTACCCGTCTGCACTCATTTCCGTTTCTTTGACGGCAGAAAAAATGGCAGATGCAGTATTTTTTCTTCCGTCAAAAAAACGGAAGACAAAATTGATACAATAAATTAACATTGAAGTCTATGGAAAACAGATGAGCCTTTAATGTCATCCGTTTGCATACGTTTGTGTTTTGCTCAGAACCCAAAAATTTAATTTTTTATTTTTTTTTAATTAACTGAACAATAATGGATCCAAACGGTTAACATCCGTTACTGTCCGTTTTTATTTTTGACGGGAGAAGAACGGGTTGGGTCTAGATGGCCGTGTGAATGCAGCCTTAATGTTATTATAACATGATTTATATAATTCCCTATACATTAAAGAAAATAGCACATCACAACTATTAACCATAAAAATATAAGAAAAAAAAGGGCTGGAAATGTAAAATAATTAAAATCACCACTATTTTACAAAACAGAAGAAGAAAAAAAAAAAAAACCTAGTGCTGCCGGGTTACAACTACATCACTTAAGGAGTAGTTTGTATCAGAATTCTACCAAAATATCATTAAAATGTTATACATTCAGATGCAAATAATGTTATTAAAGGGACATTGGCATCTTAGACAGTTTGTCCATATTCCATAAATGTCTGACATGGGAATATCCTGTTAATAGATAGCAATTCATAACAATTGAGAATAACATTGTGTATTTGTGTATTGAATATTAGTATTGTGAATAAATCCTGAAAATTAGCTACAAAGTGTTCATCAGACTGACGGCTGTAAAATATATGTGCCTAAGGAAACATGTCTTCTAGGGATCCTATATCAATGTAGTGACACCCAGGTTGCCATGGTTACTGTAAACAGTCACTCCAGGAGCGCTGCTCTTTTCATAATACTTTTTCTAAGAGAGAGATATATATTCCTAAGGAAAGCTGGTGTCTTACCGTTTTCATGGGAGACATTGTAATTACTTGGTCGGGGTAGATTTATTGGTCAGTTAACACACTATTGCCATAGTTAGAATGATAAAGTAGATAAGAATAGTTTTTGTATGCTTATAAACTTGTAAACTAGGTTGACCCCTACCAGGACAGAAGACCTGCCGAAATATCAGGGTCAGGTTTGGCATAGAGTCCACAGCCCTCACCGAATAGTCATGAACTGGGGAATGTTTGTGCTTCTGGGCATCAAGGGAGAGAAATCAAAACAGGAGATAGAATATCCCAACAATACCCCTTTGTCATGACATTCCTCTGTGCTATGTCAGCAAAGGCCAGGAAGATGCTATTAACTGAGAAAGCTGCAGCTCGGAGCAGGAGGGACTGCACCAATTTCACATCACTAAACACAAGTCACTATTGTTACAGGTAAATGGCACAGACACCTGTAGCATTCAGTAGCAGGAGAAGAGACAGGAAGAGTACAGACAGAAAGAGACAGAATTAAAGGGCATTCTGATCTTAAAAAGACTTCATTCCCACATGGGTCCTGTTACATGGACATAGAAGGTAATGATCTACAAGCAGTTTCACAAACATAAAAAGTACAATTTACTAAAGCCGCAGCCTCCAGATAATTCCCACCTACCAATATCAACTCCCAGACAATGACAATGACAGCAGAAATTGCCATATTATATACAGCGGGTGTGTACAGAGACAAGCCATACAAGTACACAGATAAGAATTAAAGGTAAGATAAGCCACCTAAAATTCTAATAACTATTAAACTCACAATAAAACACATTTCCTACCAAGGCTCCCATTGTAATTGAATAAAAGTGTAAATTTCGTTTACACACTACAAATAAAAAAGTATTCTTTAGAATTTTTTAAGAATTGGAGTAGGGTGACATGGTAGGAATGGGCTAAAAAAGTTTTTTTGATGTTCCTTATAAAACTGCTAGAATACTTTGTATTGTTTATCGCCAAGTCCTGAAAGCCAATAACACATCAAAAGTGTCATAATACAATCTGATCTGTAGAGGATGAAGGTTTATAACATACACACTAAGGGTACGTTCACACGGGCGGATTTTTTTGCGGGTTTCCTGCTGCGTATTTAAAAGTGGGCGGGCTCTTCTCGGCTGTCCGCAGCATATTTTCCGCGGCAGAATTTACGCTGCGGAAAATCCACCACAGTCCCTACTGACTTCAATAGGGCTTGCGGCGGATTTTCCGTAGCGTAGATTCTGCCGCGGAAAATATGCCGCGGACAGCCGAGAAGAGCCCGCCCACTTTCAAATACGCAGCGGGAAACCCGCAAAAAAATCCGCTCGTGTGAACGTAACCTTATACATGTTCTATAGAATGGATCAGGTCATGTTGATAGGTTCGGTCCACTTGCCAATGACTGAGCTGATTAACAAAATTTACAGTAAAACACAAGCACCCAATATTTCAAAAAGATAATCTGCTATACCGCAAATTCTTTACTATGTCCAGTAGTTATCAAATCTTTATTTTATCCACAATGAAAACTTTTATATTCCAGTTCATGTAACCTCCATATGTAAATAAGTCAGCCTCCCCTAACCTACCCCTACAGCTCCCTCCCACCGAACCCTCTACTCCTCCAACCGCAGCTAAATTATAAAGTGTCTACATTTGCATCTCTTCTGTTTCCAACTGTTCTTTGTATGAAACACACACATTTGTCCCCTCCCAGGTAACAAAAGAAACTTCCCATCCAAGAAGCTGGGGACAGCAGCATGAGCCGCACTGCTCCCCCTCCCCCTGTGTCAGCAGAGACACAGTCCCCAGAGCCTCACAGTTCTTACTGATAAACAAGAGCCCACCGACTGGGACGCACTGCAATAAGCTCAATGGAAAGTGCCAGGGAGTTAGCAGAATGGCTGCACAAGTTATATGTTTCCAAATGATCTTCCATCAATAGCAAGGAGAAAAAAAATAAAAAAAACACTGCCATACTTTTGATGTTGGCCTATTTACATCCAGGTAGCGTCTAGGTATATGGAATATTACAGAACAGTGAGACCTGTGATTTTTACAGCCAAGTGGTCTTACTAGATTGCATTCTGTGCACAAAGTAGGTTGGTGCTATAATGGAAAATAAGAAACAAAAACAATAGACTTGATGTACACGGGAAACTGTACGGCACATACTGTTATTAGCAATAGCCTAGTCGTCTCTGTGCACAGATTTTACCTGTTGTGAATCCTCTGGGGAGAAGTGCTAATAGTAATGACAACCTGATGAAAGCTCCTCCTGCCACCTGAAATGTTCTGTAAGAATTGCACGGTGAGATTTTCTTCTTCCCTGACATTTACCGGATGTGACCGCAATCTTGCTTACCTCAATAGACTCAGCCCGCACCCCCACAAGGATATGTTCACTGTTAATGTGTTAAATGAAAATATTTAGAATTTTCTAAAAGGGTCTTAGTACTGTTGTTCACCTGCTGCCAATTCATTTTACTCAAAAAAAAAAAAATAAAAAAAAAATAAAAAGGAGTCTCCTGTGTTACATCAGGTATTGGCTTATGACAGGTCTACTGTACCACAGATGATGCTCGGAATAATTGCTAGGTATCATGGGATTTGCAGCATACAAGTAAGCCAACATGAATATTCAAGTGAAAAGTAACTAGGCATACGACCTAAATGAATATACCCATCAAAGGTTGTCTAGATCTACACCTGTTTATAGTATAGAAAACAGGTAAAAAAAAAAGCAAAACAACATTGTAGTAAACTACTACTGATAACTAAAGGAGATTCACAATGAACAATTGATTTCATGTCATAAAAAGATCAAAGAATCATTAGGCGAACACACAAACATATAATCTTAGAAGGAAATAAATGATAGAATAAATAACTAAAAAGCTAAGAGACATTAATGGATATGTGACAAGAAAGCAGTTGTACGAACTGACGACCTTCTAAGATCTGGTCTCCAGTACTGAATACAGCGGTCTAACTAGGTTCTTTTTAGTGATCTAGTATGTGGCATCACTAATGGGAATGACACAACCTATACAACACGGTATCATACCTGCTTTCCCCCACATGCTGTCTAAATTGCTTGCCTGCTAAACAAAAAAGATACTTTACTTTTCACACAAATGACGAGCAAGTCTGTATTATCTGCAGCAGTTGACGCCACCGCGCCACTAAAGCCGGAGATCCCCTAGAAACTTTGTACTGGCTGTAAATTTAGCTACAGTCTGTGCAAAGTGTCAACCATTGTTACCCAAACTTCAAAATGATCACTTTGTGAATAATGGCTAGTGGACCGCAGGCCTCGGCCTTCACTCTAACATGGTGACATATTTCCAACAACAACACCATCTTTATAAAGCAAACATACTAATAACAACAAACGCTACAATGTTGTTAGAAACACATCTAAGTCAAATCCAAATAAAACACATGTATTATTCCGCATAGTACTGAATTTTTAACGGAGGCTATGTGAAGAAATGGTTCCCATACCGTCTTCGAGTCCAGTTCATGTCTTGACTGAGCAAGGACTTTGTCGACTCCAGCCTGGTCCATAAAAGTGACAAATCCAAAACCCCTAATGGAGAGCAAAGTGTGGGAGAATGAGACCAGTGACCTGTGACCTCCGGAAAACGGCAAATTGGGTCGACAGTTATACCGAACCTTACCTGGATCTCTTGGTTAATGGATCTCTCATGACAAGACACTCCTTCACATCCCCAAATTGACTGAAATACTCCCGCAGTCCCTCTAGAAACACAAGAGCAGCCTATCACAACCAAGCGAGGCAGACGGATCCCAGAATGCAACAGAAAATCCAATCACATCTTGTCCAAGCAAAGGGAGAGGGAGAGAATGCGATGGAGGGAGGGTGCACATAGGAGGGAGACAGAAAGAAAAGGGTGGAGAACACAAGGAAGAAAAAAGGGGTGAAAAAGTAAAGGGGTGCTAACAATACAATGCCCGCACATTCTGCCCACCCCGCTCCCTGAATATACTACCAATCCAATGATTCCGCTCACCTTGTGTAGTCTGCCAGCTCAGTCCCCCGATGAACATTTTGCTGAAGGACAAAAAAGGAACACGAAGAAGCGTCAGGAAAGACAAACAAAAGGCAAACGCTAAGTCACAACTTATTTGGGGGGGAAATATGTATAAACCGGCAGCAAGGACGTCTCGCTGGATGAAAGGTGCGAGAGAAAATGTCAGGACACGGCAAAAATACCTGGATAAAGAATAGGATGAGATATGAAGACCCGGGGCAAGAGCTGCAGATAAAAAAGAGAGGGCCTCATGGCAGTGCCGCCCGGCTGAAAAGGACGTCTCGTCATATATTTATTAATAAAGGAAGACGTTATATTGTCATAAATGATAACAAAGATAGTGAGATAGAAGAGCAATGGGAGGGGGGCGGGGGCGCCTGTCGAAAGTTTATAGAACCGAGAGATTTTATACAAGTGCTTCATTGACTTCCATCCATCTTTCCTAAATTCCTGAGAGTCTATTAAGCCAACACACCACAATTATATATCCATATATCTAGAGGCAGACATTTATGTAATCTATTCAGACAATCCGTCATATAATAAAGATCATTCTTGGACTTATCAAACCGTTGGAGTTAGAATTCAGACTCGTGGGACCGCCAGGAAACTTTACTAAACACTAACATCCCCATCGATGGGATTGAGAGGTGACTATCGCCTCCCCCCACAATCTGGTGAACTTTTCGGTTGTAAGGAGCAGTGGTATCCAAGCTGCGGACCTCCAGCTGTTGCAAAACTACAACTCCCAGCATGCCTGCGGCATGCTGGGAGTTGTAGTTTGGCAACAGCTGGAGGTCTGCAGTTTAAAGACAAGGAATTGACTATCCTGTACCCTGTGGTGGGGCAGGAACTTAATAGCACACAGTGATGCCCTGGGATGTTCAGCACCAAGGATTAAGGGTACAGGATTATCACACTCATCCATGATGATGAACCAGTCTTCCATTAAATAGATGGCATACATGCCAGTATAAGGGCAGAATAACTAAGTGCCACTTAAACTTTGACTGAACAAGAGACTCAGGAGACCTGGCAGCCATAGTCACAAGTGCTGCACTGGTACATCACTCCTCCAGCATCCCTGTAGCAGTGCCCCCTGGGCACCAGGACAATCGCCAGTGTGGCCTCACTACTCATGCCCCTGCACATAAGGTCCCTGTGTACCCAGGTACCTCCCAACCTATGATGCCCTCCTGCGGCTGCTACCCCAGCACGGAGCCGAGCAGAGAGGCGACGGTCCCCGGTATAAGGACGAGCCGTGCTCCTTACCAAGGGTCGTGCGCAGAGTCCGGAGGCGACAGTCCGGGCTGGGGCGCTTCTGTCTCCATTCGGTCTCTGGCGGCTCCTGAGAACGGAGGCAGCTCCCGGGACAAGAGGATGGAAGGGGGCGTGGTAGCCCCGCCCACAGTCGTCCCGGAACGCCCCCTCTGGGACAGAACCTAGCGGTTTATCCGACAAGGAAACGCCTCCCTGCTGTTAGACCCCGCCCTCACTGTAGCGCTGCGCCCCGCCTCCTTATCCTGGAGCCCTCCCTGACACCTGCCCCCACTACCCCCCCTACTGAGCCAGCTTGCCACTGACTGTCCCTAAAGCCACTGGAAATGTGGTGGGGGTGGGGATGACATTCCACCCGGACTACATATAAAGCATTAACTATGAATCACAGGCCCTATAAGTGGTTTCCAGTAACCTGTCACCATCCTCTGCCCAGCTGTGCTGGTGGTGACTTAAGGCTGGCATCATCAGTTTGGGAGAATAGTTCTTCTAAGATGCCACATGTAGCTGTGTAGGCTGGGCTGTTTCTCATGAAAGCTTCATGTGTCCGACCTTTATAATATAATCATCATCATCTGCATCATCCTCATCTGCATCTTCATCATCTACATCAATGGTCTCCAACTTGCGGACCTCCAGATGTTGCAAAACTACAACTCCCAGCATGCCCGGACAGCCAACGGCTGTCCGGGCATGCTGGGAGTTGTAGTTTTGCAACATCTGGAGGTCCACAGGTTGGAGACCACTGATCTACATCATCATCATCATCCTTGCAGGTGCCTTTTGGCCCAGAGGTGAAGGGTAGAGTTGTAGTTTTGCAACATCTGGAGGTCCACAGGTTGGAGACCACTGATCTACATCATCATCATCATCATCCTTGCAGGTGCCTTTTGGCCCAGAGGTGAAGGGTAGAGTTGTAGTTTTGCAACATCTGGAGGTCCGCAAGTTGGAAACCACTGATGTAGATGATGATGATGCAGATAATTATGATGATGATACAGATGATGATGATGGGGGGGCCTCTCTCCTGTTGGAGAAGGGCTTAGCGATAGACCGCATCCTTTGTGCACGTTTTTTTAGTGTGACATGTTTGCACTTTTTCTTGCACTTTGGGTGATAGAGAGCACTTGCCTCGACTCTTAGAAAATCATCATCATCTGCATCATCATCCTCTACATCATCATCATCATCATCATCCTTGCAGGTGCCTTTTGGCCCAGAGGTGAAGGGCAGGTTTGTTGGGGGGCCTCTCTCCTGTCGGAGAAGGGCTTAGCGATAGACGACATCCTCTGTACACGTTTTTTTAGTGTGACATGTTTGCACTTTTTCTTGCACTTTGGATGATAGAGAGCACTTGCCTCGGCTCTTAGAAAATCATCATCATCATCATCTGCATCATCATCATCTTTCTATGTGAAGTTTACATAGTCCTTCCTGCACGTTTTTTTAGTGTGACACGTTTGCACTTTTTCTTGCACTTTGGGTGATAGAGAGCACTTGCCTCGGCTCTTAGAAAATCATCATCATCTGCATCATCATCCTCTACATCATCATCATCATCATCATCATCTGCATCATCATCATCTTTCTATGTGAAGTTTACATAGTCCTTCCTGCACTCAGCTAGGACATAATACACACTGTATGCACTGTACTGGTGATGGAGCAGGACCTGTATACACACAGCTATGATACACTGTGTATATGTGCCCCAGAGACATCTGATTCTGATCTAGTCACACTTGCTAAGCATGTTAGAGAGGTGCGGGGGACTATGGAGCAACAGTTGCCTGGACCAGCATTAAAGCTCCAGCTATTACACAGCCACCTCTTAGGGCGCATTCACATCCCGATTTTGCTATACAGTTCCTGCATACGGTTTTGTATTTGAAAACCATAAACAACCGTATCCATCGACCTCCCATACAAAAATGTACACAACAAGATGTATCCGGTTGTTTACTTTTTTTTTGTACTTTTACGTTTTTGTATTTGGTTGTGTAAGTTTTTGTACTTTTACGTTTTTGTGTTTGGTTGTGTAAGTTTGTGTACTGGTACGTTTTTGTGTTTGGTTGTGTCATGTTTTTCTGTTTACAAAGAGTTTTGTGTCCCTAAAGAAAAACCGTATACGTTTTTTCATAACACTGTAGGCAACGGAAACCGTATTGGGCATACGATTGCATACAGTTTTGTCAGTTTTTCAAGGATAAGTTTTCCAAAACAAAAACAGAGTCAAAACAGTATGGCAAAATCGTAGTGTGAATGTAGCCTAAGACTTGGTTTACATATAAAGACTTCTTGTTCCAATAAATGTCCTGATAATTCAATAGATCTAAACTGTAGAATCAATTATTTATAAAATAAAAATGACTGTCAATCCATCATTCACTGTGTTCTTATGTGACATGCTACATTAGGGAGGTATGTATAGTATAGTAAAGTATAGTATAGTAAAGTATAGTATAGTAAAGTATAGTATAGTATAGTAAAGTATAGTATAGTAAAGTATAGTAAAGTATAGTATAGTAAAGTATAGTATAGTAAAGTATAGTATAGTAAAGTATAGTATAGTAAAGTATAGTATTGTATAGTAAAGTATAGTAAAGTATAGTATAGTATAGTAAAGTATAGTATAATATAGTAAAGTATAGTATAGTAAAGTATAGTATAATATAGTAAAGTATAGTAAAGTATAGTATAGTATAGTAAAGAATAGTATAGTATAGTAAAGTATAGTATAGTAAAGTACAGTATAGTATAGTATAGTAAAGTATAGTAAAGTATAGTATAGTATAGTAAAGTATAGTATAGTAAAGTACAATAAAGTATAGTATAGTAAAGTACAGTAAAGTATAGTATAGTAAAGTATAGTATAGTAAAGTATAGTATAGTATAGTAAAGTATAGTATAGTATAGTAAAGTATAGTAAAGTATAGTATAGTATAGTAAAGTATAGTATAGTAAAGTATAGTATAGTATAGTAAAGTATAGTATAGTAAAGTATAGTATAGTATAGTAAAGTATAGTTTAGTAAAGTATAGTATAGTATAGTAAAGTATAGTATAGTATAGTATAGTAAAGTATAGTATAGTAAAGTATAGTAAAGTATAGTATAATATAGTAAAGTATAGTATAGTAAAGTATAGTATAATATAGTAAAGTATAGTAAAGTATAGTATAGTATAGTATAGTAAAGAATAGTATAGTATAGTATAGTATAGTAAAGTACAGTATAGTATAGTATAGTAAAGTATAGTAAAGTATAGTATAGTATAGTAAAGTATAGTATAGTAAAGTACAATAAAGTATAGTATAGTAAAGTACAGTAAAGTATAGTATAGTAAAGTATAGTATAGTAAAGTATAGTATAGTATAGTAAAGTATAGTATAGTATAGTAAAGTATAGTAAAGTATAGTATAGTATAGTAAAGTATAGTATAGTAAAGTATAGTATAGTATAGTAAAGTATAGTATAGTAAAGTATAGTATAGTATAGTAAAGTATAGTTTAGTAAAGTATAGTATAGTATAGTAAAGTAAAGTATAGTATAGTATAGTAAAGTATAGTATAGTATAGTAAAGTATAGTTTAGTAAAGTATAGTATAGTAAAGTATAGTATAGTAAAGTATAGTATAGTAAAGTATAGTATAGTATAGTAAAGTATAGTATAGTAAAGTATAGTAAAGTATAGTTTAGTAAAGTATAGTATAGTATAGTAAAGTATAGTATAGTAAAGTATAGTATAGTATAGTAAAGTATAGTATAGTAAAGTATAGTATAGTATAGTAAAGTATAGTTTAGTAAAGTATAGTATAGTAAAGTATAGTATAGTAAAGTATAGTATAGTATAGTATAGTAAAGTATAGTATAGTATAGTAAAGTATAGTTTAGTAAAGTATAGTATAGTATAGTAAAGTATAGTATAGTATAGTAAAGTATAGCAAATCCAACAAGGAAACTATTTATAATAGAGTGAAATATTTACTAATGTTTTTGACTTACAAATGTCACAATGACAATGTTAGAGGAAAAGGCCCTCACAGGTCACATCATTTTCCAGTCTGATGAATTCAGTCGTTCCATCCATACACACAATAATGTGATAGGTGTATAATACATATGGCAAATGAAATAAGCTTAAACATATCTGAAATATATATATATATATATATATATATATATATATATTAGGTAGATAGATAGATATAGAAGCAGATAGATTTTAGGTAGATAGATTGGAGATATATATATATATATATATATTAGGTAGATAGATAAATATAGAAGCAGATAGATTTTAGGTAGATAGATTGGATAGATGAATAGATAAATATATATGAGGTAAATAGACAATATACATAAATAGACAGATAAGATTAGATTAGGCATTTCCCTCATTGAGGTCTAGTTCAGTGGTCTCCAACCTGGGGACCTCCAGATGTTGCAAAACTACAACTCCCAGCGTGCCCGGACAGCCGTTGGCTGTCCAGGCATGCTGGGAGTTGTAGTTTTGCAACATCTGGAGGTCCGCAGGTTGAAGACCACTGGTCTAGTTCATTCTGTGACCACACTAGTTTACACTACCTCCCCAGCATGAAATGGCAAAATAATTGTATGGTTAGTGTCAGGGCTCAAGTCCTGCAGGAATGCGTGGGAACTAAGTTCCTGCACTTTTTCCACAGCAGAAACACAGTTCCCATTCCCATTCTGCCTTTGGGTGCGTTCACACGGAGTAATTCAAGAGGAATTTACTCTTGAATTCTCCGCTCCAAATTAATTCACATCTCCTCTGCCCATTGACTTTAATGTTTCGTCCGCTGTCCTGTTCACACTGCGGAAATTCTGCTAGCGGAATTCTGATGCTGAATTCCGTTCCGCTTGAAAAATGAGCATGTTCATTCTTCAAGCAGAATCCACTAGCAGAAATCAATAGAAGTCAATGGTAAAAACATTTGCGTGGAATTTGCACGGAAATGGCTGAAAAACCCTTCACTTCTTTCTCCCCCATTTCCGCACACAATTCCGCAAATTCCGAAAATAAAATTATTTTTTCCGCCCGTAAATTTTTCGCCGTGAATTACTCTTGATTTACTACGTGTGAACGCACCCTTTCAGTGGAAATCTTGGGTGAGTTCCAGCACTTTTTTTCCCAGGTCTTGACCCCTGGTTAGTGTGCAAAAAGGGATAGATCCGCATATGCACTATGTTACAACATTAATAACAGAGGCAGCATCCTAAACCAACTGCTATTGATTTTTCAGTTTTCTTAGAATCCTTTTTTGCATTTTTTTACGCAGACTGACTGATTTGGGTAATACGATCTTTTAGGGTCTATTCACACGTACAGTATCCTGCGCATATTTGATGCACAGGATGTGAAGCTGTGTTTAGTCATTTAGTTTACCTTGAAATTTGCAGCATCAAATCCTTCGCAACAAATCCTACAAATCCAAAGGATACTTTACGTGTGAATACACCCTAATGCTGTGTTCCTTCAGACCACATCCCAACAACTGAACCCAACAGAACCTGTGATGAAAGGAAGACATGATGTAGATGCAAACTGAGGGGGGGGGGGGGGGGATTTTTTTTATTTGCTTCTTTTGTACAGCTGTTCTTATGTTTGTAAGTAATATGCTTATGTGCAACAAATTTATCAAGAAGTTGCCCGATGTTTAGTGAATTTGTTGTATTTAAAGGGGTACTCCGATGGAAAACTTTTTTTTTTTTTTTTTGAACTGGTGCCAGAAAGTTAAACAGATTTGTAAATGACTTCTATTAAAACATCTTAATCCTTTCAGTACTTTTTAGCAGCTGTTTGCTCTAGAGGAAAATCTTTATTTCTTGAATTTCTTTTTTGTCTTGTCCACAGTACTCTCTAGTGACATCTGATGCCCGAATCAGGAACTGTCCAGAGAAGGAGAAAATCCCCATAGCAAATCTATGCTGCTCTGGACAGTTCCTTACATGGACAGAGGTGTCAGCAGAGAGCACTGTGGACAAGACAAAAAATGTATTAAAAAAGTAAAGAATTTACTCTGTAGCATACAGCTGCTAAAAAGTACCAAAAGGATTAAGATTTTTTAATAGAAGTCATTTACAAATCTGTTTAACTTTCTGGCACCAGTTCATTAAAAAAAAAAAAAAAAAAAGTTTAAGTATATGCTTAACTAGGCTTTCAGCGCCTATCAGAGAAAGAAGAGCTTGCAGTTCCCTTGCGCTAATAAGTGTGCTCCGAGCTGATGTCACATTGCGCAAAATGTTTGACATCTATAGAAACATGAGCTTGCAGTTCTCTTGCGCTAGTAAGTGTACTCCGAGTTGATTTCGCATTGCGCGAAACGTTTGTCATTAAAAAAAAAAAAACTGACACCATGCAAATGATACTTACCAACCAAAGAATACTTACATGTGGGGCATTCACTTCAGCAGACATTGGGACCAATGCTAATGTACGAAGTGATACAATAGAGTAGTTGAAGAATGTCTGGCGTCAGCATGTAGGCAGTTTTGACAGGGACTGATGAAATAAATATTTTGCGCGAAATATGTTGCTGCAATATAAATAACACAGAACAGATAGCATGTACATTACAGTCACCTTGTAACTTTTCAGTCTTGGGGGAACTTCTATACTTCTGTAATAAATAAAGGGGTTCTCTAAGTCTGTACAGTTAAAGTGAACTAAAATCACATGAGTTCAAAGTTTGTTATATATGTTCTGTCCTGAGAACATATCAGGGGGGAGGGGGACGCTGGCACTGCTGTATGCACAAGTGCATGTCCCAGCTGCAGGATGCATGTATAGGATTCTTTAGCCTCACCAAGGCTTTTTGAGAGGCTGTTATAACATTTCGGACCCTAAAATGCCAAGAACCTTGATATCTAGAACCTGGCACCCCTTATGTGCATGATGGTGTTTTTGCTACTAAGTAAATAACAGACAATAACAATAGACAATATAAATTCTTTGTAATTCTGTTAAATCTAATTCAAATGTTCTTCACTGCCTGAATCATTGATACAATAATGGCGAACTAGCTTTTGTAATAACACATTGCTTTCACTAGAATGTTAAGCCATGTCCCTTACTACATCACCCTGCTAAGCCCCTCAAGGGAATGACTATTTACAACAGTAGTGATGGAGGCTGTAGTTTTCCATACACCTTTTTATAAGCAAGAAAACGAAAAACATCATGGAAAATAAATATAACACTAAGAATTCTGCTGAATTTTTATAGGGATATTCACATAACCACTGCTTTATGATTAACGGAAAAAAAAGTATTCTTAAAAACCCCTCCCCCACCAGAAATACATATATTACCTACATCCATCTCTGCAACTGACTCATCCTTACTATCCCCAGCTCTAATCCCTCAGGAGAACATTCATCATTCCAATTTGTGTCTGTTTGTATTGGTATGTATCCCCAAATAGATTCTACCTCCCCAATATAATTCCATCAGTAGGCTGGGGGTCTAGGATGCCAGAGCAGGTGTGAATTGGGTTCTGAACATCAATGTGATTATGCAAAAGTACCGTATCTATTCATATACAGAAAATGTAATTGATGAAATAAAGTTACTGTACTGGTTTATATATATATATATGTACTGCAGGGATGAACATATATAAACAAATATAGATACCCTAAGCAAAATTAAAGGGGTCCTTTTTTGTTATTTTAGGACTGTTTTCTCATAGGTTTTCATTTGGTCTGATATTTTGTGGTATATGTCAGGAAGACAGGAGAATAGCATGTTATATACCACAGTGTAACTCCACTGGATCCATTGCCCTGCACGTATCCCAAAAGGGATTTGGTATGGTCCATTTTAAGGGTATACTGTTTGCTTGTGGGATTCAAAAGCGTGGTCACCTGCACAAGGTCAACTCTTCTTCTGGGTCCCAAAAAAAAAAAGTACAAACAGTATAAGCTTAGAAATGGCCAAAACTTGTAAACTATGTTGGCATTGAAAGCAATGAATCTGGCAGGGGTACACTGTGGAATAGGTTGGTATACTGTTTTCCTGCCAATGTATATCACAAAATATGCATTGGTTGAAATGTGAACCCTGCCTTACACTGCACATAGTGCCCAAAAAATATGCGCTATCCAAAGAAGTCAAAATTGTGCATGACAAAGATATGTACACGTAGACTAACACACACACGTCACTAATAATTAATCAATATATTAATGAATTATATATTCATTATATAAAACCCTGTGGAATGTTGTAATAAAGAGAAGAAAGAATTTCTGTACTGAACAAAAGTGTCAGTGTGTTATTCACTTCGATGCATGCGTCAACTAATAATTGATTTGGACGGGAACAGATATCCACTAGGTCCTGAAGGAGAGTTCCACTTTAACCCCATTCCCAAAGAACATAGAGGGAGATTTATCAAAACCAATCCAGAGGAAAAGTTGCTGAGTTGCCCATAGCAACCAATCTGATCGCTTCTTTCATTTTGCAGAGGCCTTGTTAAAAATGAAAGAAGCGATCTGATTGGTTGCTATGGGCAACTCAGCAACTTTTCCTCTGGAAAGGTTTTGATAAATCTCCCTCATAGAGTGTACAGGCATTAAGGTCCCACATAATACTTCAGTTCTGTTCCCAAATAATATTACCAAATACTGCTAAATAAGGCTGGGTTCACATCACGTTTTTGCCATACTGTTTTCAATTTCTTTTTCTAAAGAGAACCGTATGGCAAAAAAAAAAACGGATGGAACAGTATGGGAAAAAGTAATCCGTATGCGTTTTTAAACTGTATACTGTTTTTAAAAGTGCATACAGTTCCATCCGTTTTTATAAAAAATAGTTTTTAATTATTTTGTCCATTTTTAATGGGAGGGGTCTTGGATGGGGACTTTAGGATGCAAATGCGCATGTGCAAAGTAAAAACTGTATACGTTTCCCCGTATGGAACCGTATACATGTGCGTTTCCCATTAACGTCCATGTTAAAAAAAACATATGCGGTTGCAGTACGGTTTTTAAACCGGAGTCAAAACCGTGGTTGACCACAATTTTGCCTACGGTTTAAAAACTGTACTGCAACCGCATAATTTTTTTTAACATGGACGTCAATGGGAAACGCACATGTTCCGTATACGTTTTTACTTTGCAAATGCGCATTTGAATCCTAAAGTCCCCACCCAAGACCCCTCCCATTAAAAATGGACAACATTTTCAAAAACTTATGTTTTTTTTTTCTATAAAAACTGACGGAACTGTATGCACTTTTAATAACAGTATACTGTTTAAAAACGCGTACGGTTTACTTTTTTCCATACTGTTCCATCCTTTTTTTTGCCATACGGTTTTCTTTAGAAAACAGATTGAAAACAGTATGGCAAAAACGTAGTGTGAACCCAGCCTAATACTAAATGGTCTTATTTTACATCTGAGGTTCTTGTCCTCAGGGATTCTGTAGAATTTCCCATCCCTTAGAACAGTGGTCTTCAACCTGCGGACCTCCAGGTGGCTGTCCGGGCATGCTGGGAGTTGTAGTTTTCAACATCTGGAGGTCCGCAGGTTGAAGACCACTGCCCTAGAATGTGCATCACATAAAGCTGTAGTTTAGAGATGTCACCACAAGGACCAAACTGAAATGGAATGCTCATCTGAAGCACTGGCAGTCCTGAAGCAAGGTCTGGCAGTCCTGAACCTTCATGTAGCATTTATGATGCATTAAAAAGCCACTACCCCTGCTGGTTTAATGTTTTTTTTTTTTTTCCACATACAGTAATGTTTTTTTGTTTTTTTACATACAGTTTTCAACACCCATTGAGGGTAATGAGGGACAACAACACAACAGCAACATGTGCCAAAACACACTCTGCTAGCCAAATTCTGTATATGCCATTCACTCCAACATACAATTTGCATCCAATGTAACACAAAGTAAGGTAGTAAGGTATGTAACATAAATATAACAAAATCATCTGGAGTAGAAGGGTGTAGGTAATGATCTGAACATGTCCATTATGGAAAACTTTTCAAAACTTCGATATTGTAGATATTGCTAAATGTAATCTCCCATAATAATACTGAATATACTGAATAAATATACTAAAATGATGGCTGAATTAAGGGCAACTCTTATCTTGTCTTAGATGGATATACAGACAGACAGCTAGATAGATGATAGATAGACGCAGAATAATACTGATCTTTTATTATGTTGTAGTATAAAACAATATCACATGAAGTAATGGGATTTAGCAATTCATTTACTGATGTAGCAATTCAAATTTTAATGTCTTTGTAAAATATTATTGTGTGCTATTTTCTAGAACACCATTTCCCCCAAATAAAACTATACAAAAGCTTTTCTGGCTGTTTCCATTTATTGGCGTTAGGTACCTCACAGTGACTGGCAATATAAGCATTAGCCTCAACTAAACAAGCATTCCTAAGTCATTAAAGTATATTGCAGATTATTTCAGCAGGTAAAAACTAATGAATCTCTAAGGGTGAAATAAAACCCGAAATAACCATCAGCTAATAACACTTCTCGTTCTTTGAGTGGTTTTTGCCCTAGTCTAAAGCTGCAACTTGCTAAACAAAAGCAGAAAATATATGATATGGGTGCGTTCACACGTGTGTATTTTTGCTGCAGATCTGCTGTTGTAGATTTTGCTGCCCATTGACTTCAATGGGCAATAAAATCTGCTGAAGCAGATCTGCAGCCGAAAATATGCATGTGTGAATGCACCCTTAGGGTACGTTCACACAAGCGGATCCACAGCGTATTTTACGCTGCAGATCTGCCGCTAAAGGACCGCTGTATGGTGCCTATACTTGTGCCTGCTCGGAGCGGCAGTACGCTGCTACGAGCAGACACACTGAAGCAATGTGCGAGTCGCCGCGCGCATGTGTGGTGTACTTGCACACATTGCGGCCGCTCCCCCTGCTCTATGAGCTAGGCCAAGAGCTGCCGCAATGTGACAGTATACTGCGCATGCGCGCAGCGACTCGCGTATCGCAGTGTGTCTGCTTATAGCTGCGTATTGCCGCGTACAGCGGTCCTCCGGCAGCAGATCCGCAGCGTAAAATACGCTGTGGATCTGCTCGTGTGAACGTATCCTTAAGGTGCGTTCACACGTACATATTTTCTGCTGCAGATCTGCTTACGCAGATTTTGCTGCCCATTGAAGTCAATGGGCAGAAAAATCTGCAGCAGCAAATCTGAAGCAAATACGCATGTGTGAACGAACCCTTAAGCAGCATGCAGCTGTCATTTATGGCTCTTTAGGACTAGAAGGACCTTTGTTTCTTCTTACACATTCAATAAAACTTGTCCATACTTCTTATATGAGAATATTTATTTGTATAGTTCTGTATGTAAACGTACATAAAATGAATACAATTAAATACTGTCAGATGGGAAGAACGTTAAGAAGAAACAAAGTATGTGCAGCCAATGACTACATAGAAAGTCAAGTTGACTGCTTTGACCCATACAGGTTTTACCATTACCATATTGTATGGAGCACTTAAAGGGTCATGCAGAGTCTCATTCACCTGCCCTCTCAGGAGTCTCATCCTCCAGATGTCTATATGACAGGGCACTATGGGGGGACAGATGCACACTTTACTATGTGTCCTGCTAGCAGGTCCCTTCCCAGTTCCCTCTCAGCTTAGCAAACTGAAATTAACTCGTGCTTCGCATAAGAATTCCAGAGGGTAAGAGGGACCTGCCGAGATTACAGGGAGGGCCTCAATAGAAGCTTTTATTCCAAACAACAAGAGCAGGGAGGGCTTTGTGAGCTCATGTGGGAAGCAGAGGCGCATTCATAAGAATTCATTGACTCACAGGTGGGGGAGCTGGGTCTAAAGTATCAGGATTTAGGATTTTCTCATGAGCCAACAAAACTTGCACTCTTAGAACATTCCCTTTTAAGTGGCCTGTTAGAAATGATAAATGATATAGAGCATCAGGATTCTGTATTTTAGCTATAGATTATGATTGTTTTCAGTCATCGAGAAACACTATGAGATCCATATATGAACTGCACTACAGCATGGCGGTAGCTCAAGGAGTTTCTACCTGCAAGATCACCTGGTCAAGCACTGATGTTCTCCTACTTCCTCCTTCCCTCCCACAATGTCCTCCCCCTCTCCACCACACACTGTATCACTATGTGCTGTTCTTGGTCCCCTCTGTTACAAGCTGTTTCCATCTATCTCACGGTGACCTATATACTCTGTTTGTGGAGATGCTGCATCGATTTAAGGTCAGTCCCCTCCTCCCAGTTGATGTAATCAGCTAAAGAAGGAGGCTGGAAATTGGATTGAAAAGCCCAGCGTTAGTGCAGGATGAAGAGGATCTGCAGGGATTGTTATGCTAATCAGCTGAGCTCAGCACTTCCAATGTCCTTCAAGCTCAGGGAACATGCTGGAGCCCCCCAGAAAGCCTCTCCTGAAAGACCCCCCAATCTTAGCACATCACATTACATCTCATTAGGAACTCGAAAAGAAAGACCCACATCAGCGCTCTTGGCAGCATAACGGCCCTTTACAACTTGAATGTATTTCTCCAGAAAACATATTTCATCTTGCATTATCTGTCTTCAGCAGGCAATATAATATTTGGATCTAGTGTACTTATGGTTTGCCTTCTAAAGATTCTAGCATGTCTGCAACTGGACAGTGGGTAAATGGCCCAGGTTGGTGACCAAAAGGTGGGGGTTGTGGTGAAGTTATTGAGGGCAGCTGCAGCTTGGCAACATGATTCTGACAATGGGAGTACAGGAGGCGGAATGTTTCCACATGCCTGATCAATGGGAGCGGAGTGCAAACAGGAGCTGGGAAAGAGACCCACAGGCATAGCCCAGTGCCTCCCATCTATCACTCACTTGGTACAAACTGCAGAGGCCACTTCCAGGGAACTCTTATAACCCAGTTTGTCCAAATCTTTCACCCAACCAACCTCCAGAGGCGATACTTAGTTTCAAGCACTTCCCATGTCTTAGCCAGGCAAGCAAAGTCTATGGCTGTCATCCTGATGATGTAATATCTTCTGTTCGGTTGCAGATACCACTAACATTATTGATACTTCTACATGTCATGATGCCTTTATATTTGTAATACACACTTACCCCCACCCATATATATGTATATATATATATATATATATATATATATATAGAAAGAGAGAAAGAGCGCAAGCTTTAGTTATTACAGTATTGTCCAGCAACAAATATTTGGAAAATGTGCTACTGGATCAATAGCCATCTAATATTAAGCCATCTAATATTAGTTTCATATGAAGTACAGTAGAGTTCTACCCGGACAATCCTCCCCCTCAGTTTCTGTCCTTTCCCCCCACAGTGTTGCTCCTCCCCATAGGTCTGGCTCTCTGTGAATCTAAACTGGGTCATGAGGTTTGAGTGAATACAGCTTTTTCTAAAAGGTGAAATAAATCTGCTTCTTCCAACAGAAGCGACGTCACTGTAATTCAGGTGTATAAATAACTCACTGTGATGGGGAGGAGGGTCTGTCCTGTCTGACCTGTAATTAGAAACTCTGCCACTCAATGGCACTTTATAGAGACAAAGAGTAAAGGAAGGAGGGACCTGTTCACAGACTCAACTATTTTGTTCCTAATAAATTATTCAGGATTCAGAAAGCTGATCCAAGCGCCCATCTGTTAGGAGCCAGCTCCATGTGAGCCAGGGGATCCCCATGGGCACTGCACCCAGATGTGGCTAGGAACGAGAGGGGCTGCCCTATGACAGCCAGAACAAGCACCCACTTCACTTCAGACAGGATTTCTCTAGAAGAAATATAAACTAAGAATAAATACAAATGAAAAATTATCATAAACTTTTTTTTTTTTAGAACAGCAACAAAAGAAACCGATTAAATAAAATAATCATAGACTGTATAGAAAACATGTAACCATAAGAGATAGTTCACGCATGAACTGGAGCAGTGACAATAGTAGAGACAACAGTAACAGAGGGACATTAAGAGGTAAATAATGAGAGGGCTATGGGCAGGTGCAGATGACAAGGCAGCAGGAGGCAGGTACCTGAAGAACCAGATTGTACGGCAATGAGTGAAAGATGCAGGCAGGTGCAGATAACAGTAAGGGGACAAACACATAAAGGCGAACGCAATAAGCCACAGCTAAAACTAATAAAACCGCAAGGCCACTAAAATACGGACAATTATGGAAATTGAGTTAAAATAACAAACATAGGGTTAAAGACAGCTGCATGCATCAACAAGTATATCATACAGGCCTACTGTCACTGGGATAAAATATGGTTATGTGTGAAGCTGCCAAACATACAGAAAAAAAAGTATAGATTATTATTATTATGAATTGTTCATACATATAATTGCTAATTTGAAAAAAAAAATATGGGTGTGGTTTTCTAGACACAGTTATGAAGTGTGAAGTCTGCAAAAAAAGTCACACAGTTTTGCGCAATGGTCACACCAGCACACCAGCCAGGACCAGGCAGCCACGCCAGGCTCACTGACAAGTGCACTCACATCAGCTCCGTGACTATTAGGCGGCATTTATCAAAAGGCCCAGACATTTTCATACATGCTGACCATCTGCACTTGGCGCAAGAAAAACTAAAGTCGCACATGTAAAAAAAAGTTACCCCAAAGACAATTGCTACACCCTCAGCAAGGATTGCTATGTGTAAGTGATCAAACTAAAGATTAGCAGATTCAGCAGAACAGCAGAACAGTCATTCCGGATCAGGAGGAGGGGGCATCACCTAAAAAGTAAGAAAAATAGTAACATGTTATTTTGCTACAAGGGAAATAAAATAACAACCTTTCCACAATGCACATGTATAACAACTGGAAAGGACTTCTCGCATCATGCTGCCCATGTATGGCCGGCCAGTGGTGGCGAGGGCTTACGAGCTGTGTTTGTGCTGTCATCTGTGGGAGGTCCTAACCCCTTGGATACCATGGTCTATCAATACTACAGTACCTAAAGGCCCCTGTACGTGAGTTGATTTAGAAACGAATAAACATTATACTAAAGCAATACTATAACACCTCAGAAAACTCTGTGTGGTGTGGTTCTTAAAGAGTACCTCTCATGATCTTGTTAAACTTTATAATCCTCCCAGTTCCCTGCCCCCCGTCATGATAAACCACCCCCTGCCTTTATTTTATAATTTTTTAGTTTTCTACCTTGATATTTCTCAGTATTTTCTGCTCAGTCTGGGCATTACCCAGCAGACGTGACATCATCTGAAGCCATACGGGGGAGAACTTCCTCCCTCACTCTGCTGCCCAGCGCAATTCAGTGTGAGATGAGCTCTGATTGGCTATGGCTGCACCCCCCCCCCCCCTCAGCACTCCAGACTGCATTTCCTGATTTTGGAGTTCTGCCAGGCCAGCAGGAGTCCAAAGTCTGTGCAAGAGATGGGGGAAATGTGCTCTGGACAAGTAGGTAGACACCTAGTGGCAGCTTTTTTTTAAAAACACAAATAAAACATAGAAAACTTCTTTTTTTTTTTTTTTTTTTTTAAACAAAGTACATTAGAAAGATTTTTTATTTATCATAAGGAGTGCAATAGCAAAAATTTGTTATAATGAGAGTGCCCATTTAAGTTATTTCTCCGGGAAATGTATGACTAAACTCACAACTGGGTTAGCATTCCCTTTGTATGGGGTGTGCCCCCACTCTGTATTACAATATCCTGTACTGAAAGTGTCCTACTAAGTAGAGACATATCTTAGTGTCAGTTATTCATTTATTCTTACATTTCTAGGAGCAATAATAGAAGAATGGGCTATATATTTCAATCTTGGAAGCTGGTCTCCAATTTAAAACATTATAGTTTTCCCCTATAGTTAACTAGGCTTTAGAGGGAAAAGGGTTTAGTGGAAAGTCTGTAAGAAACTTTTTGACTCAGAATGCTAACTGTATATCATATTAGAATAATGTTATAATTCCAAATACAGGTAAAAGCCATGTTAATAATGTTATTTAATTAGAGTCTGTCACAGATTGTAACTTGGGCTACTCATGCCTTTCGTATGATAGTCTTGTTAGATATGACAAGACCACTAATTTTAATCTCTATGATCCCTTAATTTCTTTTAGGGTAGAATAAAAATTCCAGGTCATTTTTTCTCTAAGAAATAATTAATCTTTGTATTTTTAAAGCATTTCTGGATATTTCTGCAATTAAAGTGTACCTGTCATCAACAATTTTTTTTTTTACATAATGTAGATAACACCATTCTATGTATATTTGTAATATACATTGGTTACAAAAAATATGTATATTTTTGTCCCTGCAGCCATTGTCTGTGTGTCTTAGTGAGGAGTCCAAATACAGGAAGTGAGGGTGGACAAGCAGGACTCTGTACACTGAGGACAAGCAGGGCTCTGTGCAGTGAGGACAAGCAGGGCTCTGTACACTGAGGATAAGCAGGGCTCTGTACAGTGAGAACAAGCAGGGCTCTGTACACTGAGGACAAGCAGGGCTCTGTACACTGAGGACAAGCAGGGCTCTGTACACTGAGAACATGCAGGGCTCTGTGCAGTGAGGACAAGCCGGGCTCTGTGCAGTGAGGACAAGCAGGGCTCTGTGCGGTGAGGACAAGCAGGGCTCTGTGCGGTGAGGACAAGCAGGGCTCTGTACACTGAGGACGAGCAGGGCTCTGTGCACTGAGGACAAGCAGGGCTCTGTACTCTGAGGACAAGCAGGGCTCTGTACACTGAGGACAAGCAGGGCTCTGTGTACTGAGGACAAGCAGGGCTCTGTACACTGAGGACAAGCAGGGCTCTGTGCAGTGAGGACAAGCAGGGTTCAGTGCAGTGAGGACAAGCAGGGCTCTGTGCAGTGAGGACAAGCAGGACTCTGTGCAGTGAGGACAAGCAGGGCTCTGCACACTGAGGACAAGCAGGGCTCTGTTCAGTGAGGACAAGCAGGGCTCTGTGCAGTGAGGACAAGCAGGGCTCTGTACACTGAGGACAAGCAGGGATCTGTGCTGTGAGGACAAGCAGGGTTCAGTGCAGTGAGGACAAGCAGGGCTCTGTGCAGTGAGGACAAGCAGGACTCTGTGCAGTGAGGACAAGCAGGGCTCTGTACACTGAGGACAACCAGGGCTCTGTTCAGTGAGGACAAGCAGGGCTCTGTGCAGTGAGGACAAGCAGGGCTCTGTGCAGTGAGGACAAGCAGGGCTCTGTACACTGAGGACAAGCAGGGCTCTGTAAACCGAGGACAAGCAGGGCTCTGTGCTCCGAGGACAAGCAGGGCTCTGTGCAGTGAGGACAAGCAGGGCTCTGTACACTGAGGGCAAGCAGGGCTCTGTACACTGAGGACAAGCAGGGATCTGTACACTGAGGACTAGCAGGGCTCTGAACACTGAGGACAAGCAGGGCTCTGTACACTGAGGATAAGCAGGGCTCTGTACAGTGAGAACAAGCAGGGCTCTGTACACTGAGGACAAGCAGGGCTCTGTACACTGAGGACAAGCAGGGCTCTGTACACTGAGAACATGCAGGGCTCTGTGCAGTGAGGACAAGCCAGGCTCTGTGCAGTGAGGACAAGCAGGGCTCTGTGCGGTGAGTACAAGCAGGGCTCTGTGCGGTGAGGACAAGCAGGGCTCTGTACACTGAGGACGAGCAGGGCTCTGTGCACTGAGGACAAGCAGGGCTCTGTACTCTGAGGACAAGCAGGGCTCTGTACACTGAGGACAAGCAGGGCTCTGTGTACTGAGGACAAGCAGGGCTCTGTACACTGAGGACAAGCAGGGCTCTGTGCAGTGAGGACAAGCAGGGTTCAGTGCAGTGAGGACAAGCAGGGCTCTGTGCAGTGAGGACAAGCAGGACTCTGTGCAGTGAGGACAAGCAGGGCTCTGTACACTGAGGACAAGCAGGGCTCTGTTCAGTGAGGACAAGCAGGGCTCTGTGCAGTGAGGACAAGCAGGGCTCTGTACACTGAGGACAAGCAGGGCTCTGTGCAGTGAGGACAAGCAGGGTTCAGTGCAGTGAGGACAAGCAGGGCTCTGTGCAGTGAGGACAAGCAGGACTCTGTGCAGTGAGGACAAGCAGGGCTCTGTACACTGAGGGCAACCAGGGCTCTGTTCAGTGAGGACAAGCAGGGCTCTGTGCAGTGAGGACAAGCAGGGCTCTGTGCAGTGAGGACAAGCAGGGCTCTGTACACTGAGGACAAGCAGGGCTCTGTACACCGAGGACAAGCAGGGCTCTGTGCTCCGAGGACAAGCAGGGCTCTGTGCAGTGAGGACAAGCAGGGCTCTGTACACATAGGGCAAGCAGGGCTCTGTACACTGAGGACAAGCAGGGATCTGTACACTGAGGACTAGCAGGGCTCTGAACACTGAGGACAAGCAGGGCTCTGTGCAGTGAGGACAAGCAGGACTCTGTGCAGTGAGGATAAGCAGGGCTCTGTTCAGTGAGGACAAGCAGGGCTCTGTGCAGTGAGGACAAGCTGGGCTCTGTGGAGTGAGCCTCTGTGACATGCTATGGGCTCACACTTGAGGATGATTGACAAGCCAGGAGCCTGCACAGAGCCCTGCTTGTCCTGCCCCAACTTCCTGTATTTGGACTCCTCATAAAGACAGAAATGCAATAGCTGCTGAGAATTTTTTTTACACAAAAATATAAATTTTTTAACCAGTGTATATTACAAATATACATATACTTGTTTTTTTTTTTTTTTACATTATATAAAAACTTTTTGTTGGCGACAGGTACACTTTAAGTCTTTGATTAAAAGACCTAAAGTTCAGTGTCAATGCAAAATAGAACCTTGTTTTGGATTATGCTAAAGGAGTATTCCGCCCAAAGACATCTTATCCCCCACAAACTCCGTGCAGCACCCAGCATTCTGTACCGGGCTGCTGCTCTAGTTTCGGAAACCTCTGAGTTTCCCGGACCTGAAACATGATGTCATGCGACTCCCCCTCCATTCATGTCTATGGGAAGGGGTGTGACGGCCGTCATGCCCCCTCCCATAGGCATGAATGAAGGGAGTGTGGTGTGGCGGGATGTCATGAGGGGGCGTGGCCTGACATCACGTCTCCAGTCCCGGAAACTTAGAGGTTTCTGAGACTAAAGCAGCAGGCCGGCACAGTGGTGCCTCCCCCCCCCCCCCTGCAATCAGACACCTTATCCCCTATCTTTTGGATAGGGGATAAGATGTCTATGGGAGGAATACCCCTTTAAGACCATGTCTACACCAAATTACACCTGCAAGTAACAATGTCCATACAAAACTATGCTTTTCAATAAAAAAAAATCTTGCAAAAAGAAACAAAAAAACGAAACAAAACTATACAATATGCATATGTTTTGTAACAATGGGAGTCAATGAACAACTGTGTGCATACTTTTGACATTAACATCAGTAGCATTTCTTGATGTATATACATGGCAGGTTTCATAGACTTTTAATACTGCACCGTATTAATCAACAGGGCATGTGTTTTGTTACTGAATATGGGGAAAGAAACACTGGTGCACTCCTTGTATATGTAACAAAATAAATCTATCACCTCTAAAGTGTCTACTATTGATATGCATGGGCTGATTACTAATGCAGACCATCATTTAAAGTTATTTTAGTGCAATATATAGCATAACTAGAAAATATAGTATCTTGCCTGCTAGGTCCATACTTTAAGATATGTGTTATATTTTCAAAAAACTTCTCACAATGAAATATATAAAAATCAGTTAATTTGCAGAGATAAGAAAAATTTTTAATTTGTAAGGCAGTCTTGCCTGTTTGGGACATGTCAAAAGTTTTTATTGTTCGAGGTTCAGCCATGCACTTCTTTCCCCACTGTGTCTATGTAAGAAAGAGGGTCCCATAGAGTTGCAATATGACACAGTCATGGGCATGTGACTCAGAGACAACACACTTCTCCCAGCACCTTCTACTGATTGGTTGGGGTCTAAACACTCAGACCCTGACTGATCCAAACTTTAAAGGGGTACTCCAGTGGAAAAAAAATTTGTTAAAGCAACTGGTGCCAAAAAGTTTAAACAGATTTTTAAATTACTTCTATTTAAAAATCTTAATCCTTCCAGCATTATCAGCTACTGTATCCTGCAGAGGAAGTTGTACAGTGGGGATCAAAAGTTTGGGCACCCCAGGTAAAAATTTGTATTGATGTGCATAAAGATCTCTAAAAGGCATCAAATTACAGATTAGACATTCTTATAATACGTCAACAAAAGTTAGATTTTATTTCCATCATTAACACTTTCAAAATAATAGAAAAAAAAATGGCGTCTGCAAAAGTTTGGGCACCTTGCAGAATTTATAGCATGCACTGCCCCCTTTGCAAAGCTGAGACCTGCCAGTGTCATGGATTGTTCTCATCATCTGGGAAGACCAGGTGATCTCAATCTCAAAGGTTTTAAATGCCCAGACTCATCTGACCTTGCCCCAACAATCAGCACCATGAGTTCTTCTAAGCAATTGTCTAGAAATCTGAAACTGAAAATAGTTGACGCTCACAAAGCTGGAGAAGGCTTTAAGAAGATAGCAAAATGTTTTCAGATGTCAATATCCTCTGTTCGGAATGTAATTAAGAAATGGCAGTCATCAGGAACAGTGGAAGTTAAAGCAAGATCTGGAAGACCAAGAAAAATATCAGACAGAACAGCTCGCAGGATTGTGAGAAAAACAATTCAAAACCCACATTTGACTGCACAATCCCTCCAGAAAGATCTGGCAGACACTGGAGTTGTGGTACACTATTCCACTATAAAGAGATACTTGTACAAATATGGTCTTCATGGAAGAGTCATCAGAAGAAAACCTCTTCTACGTCCTCACCACAAAAATCAGCGTTTGAACTTTGCAAATGAACATATAGGCAAGCCTGATGCATTTTAGAAACAAGTTCTGTGGACCGATGAGGTTAAAATTGAACTTTTTGGCCAGAATGAGCAAAGGTACGTTTGGAGAAGAAGGGGAACAGAATTTTATTAAAAGAACCTCTGTCCAACTGTTAAGCATGGGGGTGGATCAATCATGCTTTGGAGTTGTATTGCAGCAAATTTGTGAAAAAGCTTAAGTTAAAGAGAGGATGGCTTCTACAAATGGATAATGATCCTAAACACACCTCGAAATCCACAGGGGATTACAAGTAAAAAAACTGAAGATTTTGCAATGGCCTTCACAATCTCCTGACCTCAACATAATTGAAAATCTATGGTTAGACCTTAAAAGAGCAGTACGTGACAGACAGCCCAGAAATCTCCAAGAACTGGAAGACTTTTGTAAGGAAGAATGGACAAAGATACCTCAAACAAGAATTGAAAGACTCTTGGCTGGCTACAAAAAGTGTTTACAAGCTGTGATACTTGCCAAAGGGGGCCGTACAAGATATTAACTCTGCGGGGTGCCCAAACTTTTGTAGACGCCATTTATTTTGTTTTCTGTTATTTTGAAAGTGTAAATGATGGGAAAAAAATCTAACTTTTGTTGACATATTATAAGAATGTCTAATCTGTAATTTGATGCCTTTTGGAGATTTTTCCATCTTTCCTTGGCTTCTTTATGCACATTAATATAAATTTTTACCTGGGGTGCCCAAACTTTTGATCCCCACTGAATAGTTCTTTTACAGTGCTCTCTGCTGACACCTCTGTCCATGTCAGGAACTGTCCAGAGTGTAAGCACATCCCCATTGCAAACCTCTCCTGCTCAGGACAGTTCCTGACATGGACAGAGGTGTCAGCAGAGAGCACTGAGGTCAGACAGAAAAGAACAACTCTACTTCCTCTATAGTATAAGTACTGGAAGGATTAAGATTTTTAAATAGAAGTAATTTACAAATCTGTTAAACTTTTCTGGCACCAGTTGATTAGAAAAAAAATTGTTTTCCACCGGAATACCCCCTTAAATATGTTTATATCACATATCAAAATCTTTTATAATGACAGTGCCCATTTAATAGTGGCACAACAAAATTGTGAAAGGCCCTATGACCATGAACAGGGATCTGGATATATACCCATTGTTCTACCAAAGTTGTGTAATGATTGCTGGTTATTGCTCATCCTTCTGTGTTGCTGTGGGTCTCTGCCATATCTACCCCACCAGCCAGTATGAATGCCTCTCTGTGTCTTTGGTTGCCGCTATGCCACTACCTTTGGCTATTTCCTACTACCCATAGCTGTGAACATGCACATAATACTCTGTACACACAAGAGTACAGTTCCAAGTCACCAGGAGGCTCTACAGTGATCCCGCGACCTACAATGGCTTCGACATATAAGCACTTCAACATATGATGGCCTCTCAACAGGCAGCATCAACATACGATGCTTTTATATGTCGGGGCCATTGCATAAATGGCCATCTGGCAGCGCAGACTGCTTCAGCTGCCGCCGGATAGCCGTTTAATGTGCCCCGTGTGCTCCCGTGAGTGTCACTCACCTGTCCCCGACGTTCCGGACCTTCCTTTTCATGCTCTGCTGCATGGCCGTCGCTCTCCTTCGTCATCCTGTCCCGTCATCCAATAGGAGCGGCGTGCGCAGCAACGTGATGACGGCGATGAAGAGTGACGATCCAGGGCAGTGGTGACGGTCCGGAGCGGCGGGGACAAGTGAGTATAACATTCTATATTACTATTGCACGGATCCCTCAACATAAGATGGATTCAAGTAACGATGGTTGATTTGGAAGGAATTACCATCGTATGTTGAAGGACCACTGTATTTTACTTGCAACACTAAACTTTGTAACAGCAGTTTTATGTACACCTTGTTGCAGAATAAACATAATTCTATACTTCCAGTCGTTTGCACAGGAAGAGACTCACTACTTTTAAACTTTTGTCTTGTTGCACAGGAGGAGGCATAACTCTTAAATACTTGCACTGTTCTCCAATTACACGCTTGGCTTGTCAATGTCCCTCTTAGCTCCATCAATTCACTCATTGGCCCTGATTTGCTGAGAGTGTTGTGTAGTCTTCTTTGTGTTTTTTTTCCCCAACAGATATTTTTCCATGGTATTTACTAAGTTTCCCTATATTTAGCACTTTTCCCTACATTTATTTTTTTTACACATACTCTGAAGTGTAGGGGTTTCCTCAACTCAAATTCACCACATTTTCTGTGGAAACCTTTGTAAATATGTTGGGATTTTTTTTAAATGTAGGGGACACACCGACTTTTCGGCGACCACGCCCCCTTCCCCCTGACGGCCAAGTCCCTTTTCCGGGTCTTTTCATTAAAATGGAGTGTTGGTCGGGTGTTTTTCAATTCTGGTGTAAATTCTGGCGCAGACAGCAATCTGGCACACAACCCGACATAACATGTTGGGTTTGCAATAGTAAATCAGGGCCACTCTGTCAGACTTGGATGCATAGGCTTCACTCTAGGACTCTGGGTCTACCTATCTCTTTTTTTTTATTTTTTTAAGAGCTGAGGCAAGTGCTCTCTATCACCCAAAGTGCAAGAAAAAGTGCAAACGTGTCACACTAAAAAAACGTGCACAAAGGATGCGGTCTATCGCTAAGCCCTTCTCCAACAGGAGAGAGGCCCCCCAACAAACCTATCCTTCACCTCCAGGCCAAAAGGCACCTGCAAGGATCCAGGTTCGATGCCCCTTTTCGCCGAAGCTACTAAGGGGCCGAAAATGCACCTGGCTTCAACCTAGGCGTTAGCCAAGGTATCAGCCGAGGAGCCGTATACTGATGGCATCTTGACCAAAGCCAAGATGACCAGGGGTTGCAGGGAGGTGAAGAACCTAATGGCCACACACACCTCCCCTAGACCGCCAGGAGGGACACCCAGAAGGGCTACCGCATCCTGCCAATCCTGTGTAGAAAACAACACGTAAAAGTGGCACAGTGACAAAACACAAAAAATAAATAATTTCCCGGATCCTAGCCAGAAGGCCGGGATACGAAGGGTGAGTGCCAAAGGTGAAGAGTAATGGTGCAGTGCTTTCACTCAGTGAGTTTCGGCACCTCAGGGTCACCACTCCCCGAGGCACAGAAGTACCTCGGCTCTACACCCCTCTACCTCATGGCGAGACCCGGAGGAAACAGGTCACATCAGGACAGCTGTTGAGCTGGTTAAGTGGCACCAGCCCCAGAACGCCCCGGTACACCTGCTCCTCCATGCAGCATCCATCCTACATCAATGGCAGAGCCTAAACCACTGATAAGAACAGATACCTATCTCTCCCTATCCACTGGTGTCTTCCACTTAGGGCTAGTGCTAGTGCACACACTTCCACTTAGGGCTAGTGCTAGTGCACACACTTCCACTTAGGGCTAGTGCACACATAGCACACACTGAACCGGCAATGGTTATAAAAGTTCTTCAGTCTCTTTACCAGTGCACTGGCTATGAAGCAGCACCTCTCAGGCTCTCCAGGTTTTTTACTCACTAGTTTTAGCCAACCAGTATGTCTCATATATCTTCTACCTGGCCTAAACTGCAACGTACGGCCAAATCTTCTCTTATACCCTCTCCTGTCTCCTCTTCAAGTGTTTTAGCATAATGCTTAATACCACAACCTTGCTAATACTTTAGTGGCAAGCTTTGACACACAATAAATATAGTCTATAGTCATCTGAGGGTTGTCATGCATCAAGTCCACGCTGTTTGGCTGTGTTGTGTTGTCCCTTGAGAAAACCCCTGGACCAATGGCAGAGAAATGCGTCTGAAGGAGGTTGTACGTATTTGTACACTATGGGGGAGATTTATCAAAACCTGTGCAAAACAAAAATGTGTGTCATCGGGTATAAGGTATAGTAGTCTGGGATGTCTAGTTTTTGATACAGTCATTGTTCACATATGATTCAGAAGGTCATGACTGTGTCTATAGCAAGCACATACAAACTCACAAGTTGTTCAGCTCATCTCCTCCTTGTGTCACTCGGATCCTCACCCGGCCTGGTGATGCACATAATCCATGAGAAAGAAGCAATACGATCCAGCGTCACTCTATAAAACGTCAAACTTTTATTGAGCTGTTTAAAAATCCATGATACAGGACAATGCACACCACATAACTGTGACCACACCACTGAAGCCGGACACGGTTCGGGCGAATGCGCACCCTTGATCACCGATGATCAAGGGTGAGCATGTGCCCAAAACACGTCCAACTTCAGTGGTGTGGTCACAGTTAGGGATGTGCATTGTCCTGTATCATGGATTTTTAAATGGCTCAATAAAAGTTTGAAGTTTTATCGAGTGACGCTGGATCGTATTGCTTCTTTCTCATGACTGTGTCTACAATCTTTTTTTGTAGTTTACAACTTTTGTTTTGAAACAATTACCGCTTACATATGATGACCCTGATGGTCAGGACAGTGTTAAGAGTGTTAAGAGTTCCTTTATTTTGTGGTATATAGACAAACGGTGGCCTATCATAGGTAAATGTTGATTGGATAAAGCTGTGACCCAGTTAGGATACACTGCTCAAAAAAAAATAAAGGGAACACTAAGATAACTCATCCTAGATCTGAATGAATGAACTAATCGTATGAAATACTTTCTTCTTTAAATAGATGAATGTGCACATTATCACACAAAAATTATCAATGGAAATCAAATTTATCAACCCATGGAGGTCTGGATATGGAGTCACATTCAAAATCAAAGTGGAAAACCACACTACTGGCTGATCCAACTTTGATGTAATGTCCTTAAAACAAGTGAAAATGAGGCTCAGTAGTGTGTGTGGCCTCCACGTGCCCGTATGACCTCCCTACAATGCCTGGGCATGTTCCTGATGAGGTGGTAGATGGTCTCCTGAGAGATGTCTTCCCAGACCTGGACTAAAACATGCAACTCCTGGACAGTCTGTGGTGCAACGTGGCATTGGTGATGGAGTGAGACATGATGTCCCAGATGTGGCCAATCGGATTCAGGTCTGGGGAACGGGGGGGCGGGCCAGTTCATAGCATCAATGCCTTCCTCTTGCAGGAACTGCTGACACACTCCGGCCACATGAGGTCTAGCATTGTCTAGCATTAGGAGGAACACTTGGCCAACTGCACCAGCATATGGTCTCACAAAGGGTCTGAGGATCTCATCTTGGTACCTAATGGCAGTCAGGCTACCTCTGGCAAGCACATGGAGGGCTGTGCAGCCCCCCAAAGAAATGCCACCACACACCATTAGTGACTGGTTATGCTAGAGGATGTTGCAGGCAGCAGAACGTTCTCCGCGGCATCTCCAGACTCTGTCACGTCTGTCACATGTGCTGAGTGCACCAGTGGCGAATTTGTCAATCTTGGTGTTCTCTGGCAAATGCCAAACGTTCTGCACGGTGTTGGGCTGTAAGCACAACCCCCACCTGTGGACGTCGGGCCCTCATACCACCCTCATGGAGTCTGTTTCTGACCGTTTGAGTGGACACATGCACATTTGTGGCCTGCTGGAGGTCATTTTGCAGGGCTCTGGTGGTGCACCTCCTGCTCCTCCTTGCACAAAGGCAGAGGTAGCGGTCCTGCTGCTGGGTTCTTGCCCTCCTACGGCCTTCTCCAGGTCTCCTGATGTACTGGCCTGTCTCCTGGTAGCGCCTCTATGCTATGGACACTACACTAACAGACACAGCAAACCTTCTTGCCACAGCTCACATTGATGTGCCATCCTGGATCAGCTTCACTACCTGAGCCACTTGTGTGGGTTGTAGACTCCATCTCATGCTACAACTAGAGTGAAAGCACCGCCAGCATTCAAAAGTGACCAAAACATCAGCCAGAAAGCATTTTTTTTCATTCACCACCTGCAGAACCACTCCTTGCTAATTGCCTATAATTTCCACCTGTTTTCATGACCTGTTTCCATTTGCACAACAACATGTGAAATTGATTGACAATCAGTGTTTCTTCCTGAGTGGACAGTGTGATTTCACAGAAGTGTGACTGACTTGGAGTTACATTGTGTTGTTTTAGTGTTACCTTTATTTTTTTGAGCAGTGTATATACCCGCATATCACTGTTATATAGGTAAGGACATAGAACACTTGGTGGGTGCTCAAACAGAACCTGTGGCCACCCTAAAAATAGGATATGTATTATAATTAAATAGCTTAGGGTACCCTGATCACACATCTTTTTACAGTTTCTTGATACACTTTTCTTTTCCTGAGATATGAGGGTTTATATTTGTCTCACAATTCAGGAAATCGGTCATATGGGAGTGAACTTATTTTAACAATTGGAGTGACTATCAGATGGTGGGAGGGATTATACAATTAAGGAGGTGAATGAGATGTCCCTTAATGTACTACATTCACACCCCCTGACTGTATAACCCCACCCATCACCTGATATTCACTTCCAATATTTAAATTAAGTTAACGCCCATCTGACTGATTCCCTGAATTGTCAGACCAAATCTAAACCCTCATATCAGGAATGGCAGGACATATCAAGAAACTGTAAAAAGATGTGTTATCAGGGAAACCTTAGCTACTTTTGGTCACATGCCCTCTTTAAGGAGGTTGCTTTTAAAGTTCCTCCTCTCCTGCTATTGACTGCATTACTTGAAAAGACATCAAAAGTGAATAATATTGGTTCATTTTACTGCCCTATTAAAAATATAGCACCTTTCTCGATTGAACTGTGGATGACTGCTGTACCGTGCATTTTCTTTCTGTGCATTTTTCTTTTGTACAGAAGTACTATAATCTGGTTGATGGTGTGGGTCACATATATGTTAAGGGAATTATATTTCTTTCCTTTTTTTAACCCCTTAAGGACTCAGCCCATTTTGGCCTTAAGGACTCAGACAATTTAATTTTTACGTTTTCATTTTTTCCTCCTCGCCTTCTAAAAATCATAACTCTTTTATATTTTCATCCACAGACTAGTATGAGGGCTTGTTTTTTGCGCGACCAGTTGTCCTTTGTAATGACATCACTCATTATATCATAAAATGTATGGCGCAACCAAAAAAGACTATTTTTGTGGGGAAATTAAAACGAAAAACGCAATTTTGCTAATTTTGGAAGGTTTCGTTTTCACGCCGTACAATTTATGGTAAAAATGACGTGTGTTCTTTATTCTGAGGGTCAATACGATTAAAATGATACCCATTATTATATACTTTTATATTATTGTTGCGCTTAAAAAAAATCACAAACTTTTTAACCAAATTAGTACGTTTATAATCCCTTTATTTTGATGACCTATAACTTTTTTATTTTTCCGTATAAGCGGCGGTATAGGGGCTCATTTTTTGCGCCATGATCTGTACTTTTTTTTGATACCACATTTGCATATAAAAAACTTTTAATACATTTTTTATAATTTTTTTTTAAATAAAATGTATTAAAAAAGTAGGAATTTTGGACTTTTAAAAATTTTTTTCGTTCACGCCGTTCACCGTACGGGATCATTAACATTTTATTTTAATAGTTCGGACATTTACGCACGCGGCGATACCAAATATGTCTATAAAAAATGTTTTTTACGCTTTTTGGGGGTAAAATAGGAAAAAACGGACGTTTTACTTTTTTATTGGGGGAGGGGATTTTTCACTTTTTTTTTTTACTTTTACTTTTACATTTTTTTACATTTTTTTTTACACTTGAATAGTCCCCATAGGGGACTATTCATAGCAATACCATGATTGCTAATACTGATCTGTTCTATGTATAGGACATAGAACAGATCAGTATTATCGGTCATCTCCTGCTCTGGTCTGCTCGATCACAGACCAGAGCAGGAGACGCCGGGAGCCGCACGGAGGAAGGTGAGGGGACCTCCGTGCGGCGTTATGAATGATCGGATCCCCGCAGCAGCGCTGCGGGCGATCCGATCGTTCATTTTAATCGCGAACTGCCGCAGATGCCGGGATCTGTATTGATCCCGGCACCTGAGGGGTTAATGGCGGACGCCCGCGAGATCGCGGGCGTCGGCCATTGCCGGCGGGTCCCTGGCTGCGATCAGCAGCCGGGATCAGCCGCGCATGACACGGGCATCGCTCCGATGCCCGCGGTTATGCTTAGGACGTAAATGTACGTCCTGGTGCGTTAAGTACCACCTCACCAGGACGTACATTTACGTCCTGCGTCCTTAAGGGGTTAATTAATTTAATAAAAATAATATTTTAGAAAGGGGTCAATATTCTGCAGCTATATTTGTTTCTCTTCTTACCTACTAGAAAACTAATTGATGTGCTGAATTAACTAATTGAATAGTTTGTGTTACCTGGTGCCCAGCAACAATGGCATGGTCTGGCACCCACCCGTCAAGGTCTGGCACCCACCCATCACACAAAACACAGCAATACTCAAAACAACATGGTAAGTCATGGAAGTATAACTAACAGGGTAACAATAAAATTCTGAAGGACCCCTTCACCCCTTAAGTTGTTTCTGGTAACCTCCAGGTTAAGAATCTCCAGACATGTACCAAACCACTTTGGGACTTTTGAACTTTCAAACAGCAAATCACAGAATCCAATTGATTTGATCAAAGACATGGAGGAAAAGTGGTGCAGTTGCCATTGGATTGCTTCTATAATTTAAAAAAAATTAAAGAATCTATTTGATTTCCTTTGCACAGGTTTTGATAACTATCCCTTATGGTCTTGCCAACATGGGACATCACTCCTTTAAAAGGGGTACTCCGGCTGATCGTGGGGGTCCCGCCGCTGGGGACCCCCACAATCTGACATTCAGCACCCATTCCCGCGATCGGACATCTTATCCCCTATACTTTACATAGGGGATAAGATGTATTAGGGCCGGAGTACCCCTTTAATAGTGACTGGGGTCACAGAAGCTAACAAATAAATGTAGGGGGCAGAGGCCAAGGAAAGATGACGGGGTCTGGGATATCTTAGTACACATTATAGTTGTAACAGAGATCGTGAAGGCAAAAACAAGAATGGTGCAGTTGACATTGATTTAGCGTTTGGCTAGCATTGTAGCTACGATCACATCACGAGGTTATGGGCACAATAACTGTATTTTAGACAGATATATCTTCATTGTGGATGTGCAGTATCATTTTTTTTTAACATGGACTGCAAAGCATTAACAGTACATTAAAAACAAGTTAGAACACGTTTGATGTGTGGACCTGCCACGTGATGAATCACTTAATGTGTTAGCTTATGAAAACACTGTATAACGCTTAGAAAATGGGGAATAAAATGGAAAAGGATCGAATTGTAGAAGAACATTTGCACATTTAAAAATTGTTAACACTTTATTGCACAGCACATGTATATAGGATCCATAGCTCTAACAAGTTGTAGAACTTTTTGCTATACATCTGGGAACAATGGGGGAGATTTATTGAAACCTGTCCAGAGGAAAAGTTGCTGAGTTGCCCATAGCAACCAATCAGATCACTTCTTTCATTTTTTACAAAGGCATTTGTCTTCAGGTTAGGCTCCTTTTACACTATACTGTTGCTCCGTTACAAACGGACGTTAATGGCTCTTTTTTTTTTCTACTTTGGCTGCCATTAATGTCCGTTATTGTAATGGAGCAAAACGGGAGTTATAACGGGCAAAGAGGATCCCATTCACCTGAATGGGATTCCTCTAACATCCGTTATAAGTCCTGTTATGATAGCAGGAGAAAAAGAGGCGACATGCACAAATTTTTCTCCCGCTATCTTCCTAACGGATATCACCTGTCGGACAAAAGCGGTAATGTCAAAGGAGCCTTAGGTGTGGTTTTGCAGGTCAGTTCCATTGATGTAAAGGGAGCCAAGTTGGAACACTACACACACAACCTGTGGACAGGTGTGCTGCTGTTTATAGAAGAAATTAGCTCTGTTTTTCTATTTCTGGATAACCCTTTAATGCTGTATTAAACACTAGAAACGTTGCTTCTGACTATACCTTGGGGTTACTGGTATCTGAGAACTAACAATAGAGCCTAAAGTATTGTGATTTCATCATGCATGAATTTTACTGGATGTATAATGAAAATAGTAGAAGGCTGGTAAGTATGGTCTGTTTGTCTTTGGTTGCAATACAGTAAGTGATCTTTGCATTACTTACTATTAATATGCGATTGGATTTTTATCTTTTGTCACAATTATAGATAAACTCAGGGGCGTTGTTAGGTCTCCAAAAGACCCATGGCTAGAGCTCATAGCCCAGCCATGCCCCCTTACCACATCCTCAGACACGCCCCAACCATGCCCTCAGACCCGCCCCTAAGAGAATGCATGAAGCATAATCAGGGACATTACTCATTCTCAATCCATTCTGGTGATCGTTGGGTGTCCCAGCAGGCAGACATCACCGATCACTTAGCTACCCCTACCATGGGGATATAGGATGATTCAAAATTTTGGGAATACCTCTAAGAGCAATGGTTGATGTGATGTGATCATATATTAAGTTTACTCCATTCACCATGTGGGATAATAAACATTATATTTTCAAAGGTCCCTTTTTTAATGGGAAAAAAGTGACGATTTTATTGGGGGGAGGGTTGTATATTTTTTCTTAAATTTTTTTTCTACCTGCCTGGTTAGCAAATATCATGCATTTTTTTCTTTTTTTAACCTCTTACGGATATGCACCATAAATGTACGCTGCAGCGAGTAAAGTCTGTCTGCCGCTAGGAGATGCTGTTCTCCCGCTCTCGGCAACCTAGCCAAGGCTGAAATCTTCTGAGACAGCGGCTATGCATGGAGGTTGGGGGAACAGGGGGGCTGACAGGCGCCAGGAGAATCATGTCCCTTCCCAGAAGCCATCGCTATCTTAAAGCAGCAGTAGCAATAGAAAAAAACAGCGGTAGCCAGAGACCCGGGGCTATGGGCCTCAGACACCGGGCTGCAGCCCCCTTAGCCCCCCCTAGCAATGCCCCTGAATAAACTTAATCTAAATAAATAACACACAAACTGTTATACCATTTATGTCTTTTATTGAGCACGTTAAAGGTCTATTCACACGTACAGTATCCTGTGCATATTTAATGCGCAGGATTTTGAATTGCATATTTGAAGTTGTGTTCAGTCATTTAGTTTAAATTAAAATCTGCAATATAAAATCTGCAACTACAAATCCTGTGCAATAAATATGTGCAGGATACTGTGCGTGTGAATAGACTCTAAGGGTAGGGTCATGCAGATGCGCTGATGGCAGTCACAAGCAGGTGGACCCCCCAGAGAGCGAGCTTGGTGACTAAATGCTTTTTATTTTATTTATTTTTTATCATTTTCAGGCTTTCAGCACAATAGGACATCATTTTTAAAATCCAGAATACCCCTTTACGTAAACAACCACGGCGCAGAGAGAAAAAGTAAGTGAGCCTCGCTTGTAATGAAAATGAGCTAATTGGCAGTTGGGGTAAGACTGGTGACTTGCCATTTGAATAAAAGGCATATGCAGCCTGGTTACTGACAAATATGGGTGTGCAACAATCCACAGGACAAATTTCCTACAAATGCTGTCCAATTAAATCAAACAAGACAAAGCCATGTTTGGAGGGGGAAAAATACTGCACACCAACACCAGAACTGGATTCCAAATGTAAAGAATGGTGGGTAACATCATGGTTTGGGTCTGCTTTGCTACCTCTGAGCCTGGATGCCTTGTGATTATTGACAATAAATTCTAAGATGCATAAAAGTATTTAAAAAAACAACAACAACATTTTACTGGGCAAGGGCAGTAGTCTGTGACCTCAAGCTGAAGAAATGTTGGGTGATGCAAAAAAAAAAAAAGACATAACAATGACTGACAACACACAAGTAAATCAACTAAAGAATGGTTGAAAAAGAAGATGACATGGTTTTGTAAAGGGCAAGACAAAGTCCTGACCTTAAGGCTAAGTTTCCACTTTTTTGTGTGCATTTTCCCCCCCAAAAAATTCAAAACCGCCCCTATGGCGTTTTTTCATTGAAAAAAACGCTGCGGCCAGATGTTAGCTATAAATCAATGAGAATCAATCAATTTTCCACTTTGCATTTTTCAGTTCGGCTTTTTCTAATCCATTTGCCGTTTTTTCACTTTTTTTTTAGCTCCTTGGTGGTTTTGCAAAGTCGCAGAATGTTTTTTCCCTGAAATCATGGCGTTTTTCTCCCATAGAAGTCTATGGAAGTGAAAAAACGCCAAGAAAAATGACATGTGGGTTTTAACTTTGGTGTTTTTGCTGGCGGTTTTATATATATTTTTTGGACTTTAGCGATCCAAAAAAGTGATGGAGATACCTTTTTTAATAAAATTTCTTAGGGTACCATTAAAAAAATATATTAAAAAAAGATACAGTAGTGATGGAAAAAATAGTATTTAATGGAATGTATCTTTTTTATAACAAAATTTTTTATTAACTTTTAAACAGGGATCAATTTATGTGGGCGGGCAGGGAACTAAAAATGCAGCCGACAATAGTAAAAATGTAGTGTGTATGTGTTTGTTTTTCAAATTTTTTTTTTCATTTTTTAGGTAGTACTACTACTCCCAGCATGGAACACATCGTTCCATGATGAGAGAAGCAGTTCCTGTACTAATAGACAGATCGCCCCGGGTGTCACTTCTTACACCCGCTGTGATCCTCCTGTATAATGTATAAATGCGGCCAGCCGCTCTTCTATGGTCCCCTATATATACACCTATTCATATTTCCCGCAGAGAGCTGTGATTGGCCAGATGGTTCCAGGTAATCACCACTCTCTGAGGGAAATATGAATGGGTGTATATATATGGCAGTGCAGGGGACCATAGAAGAGCGGCCACCCGCATCTATACATTATACAGGAGGAACACAGCAGGTGTCAGGAGTGACATCCAGGGCCATCAGTCTATTAGAACAGGAACTACTACTCCCATCATGGAACAGTGTGTTTCATGCTGGGAGTAGTGGTACTACTTAAAAAAAAAAAAATTTTAAAGTGGAAAACACACACACTACATTTTTATTATTGTCGGCTATATTTTTAGTGCCCGGCCCGCCCACAGAAATTGATCCCTGTTTGAAAATGTATTAAAATGTAATTATAAAATAAAAATAAAAATTTGCCATCACTACTGCATCCTTTTCTTATTTTATTTTTATTTTTTTGGTACCCAACAAATTTTGAAAAATGCAATTTCCACTCAAAGACAAAAAACGCCAGAAAAAATGCAAGAAAAAAACGCCAAACACAGGAAAATGCTGTGGTGTTTTTTCTTGCGTTTGTGGAAACTTAGCCTAACCCTAGCAAGATGCTGTGTCATGACTTGCACAAGGTTGTGTACCAAAGGCTTTCATGAAAACTAATAAAACTGAAATACATTTTTAGGGAGAATTGGTTCAAAAGTCCTCCTTAATATTGTGCAAATCTTAATTAGAGCTACTGGAAATGTTTGGTGGAGGTGATTGCTGCTAAAGGAGTGTCTAAAGTTTAACCCCTTAACGACGCAGGACGTATATTTACGTCCTGCGCCGGCTCCCGCGATATGAAGCGGGATCGCACCGCGATCCCGCATCATATCGCGTCGGTCCCAGCGCTCATCAACGGCCGGGACCCGCGGCTAATACCACACATCGCTGATCGCGGCGATGTGCGGTATTAACCCTTTAGAAGCGGCAGTCAAAGCTGACCGCCGCTTCTAAAGCGAAAGTGACCCGGCTGCTCAATCGGGCTGTTCGGGAACGCCGCGGTGAAATCGCAGCGTCCCGAACAGCTGACAGGACACCGGGAGGGCCCTTACCTGCCTCCTCGGTGTCCGATCGGCGAATGACTGCTCCGTGCCTGAGATCCAGGCAGGAGCAGTCAAGCGCAGATAACACTGATCACAGGCGTGTTAATACACGCCTGTGATCTGTGTAAAAGATCAGTGTGTGCAGTGTTATAGGTCCCTATGGGACCTATAACACTGCAAAAAAAATGTAAAAAAAAAGTGTTAATAAAGGTCATTTAACCCCTTCCCTAATAAAAGTTTGAATCACCCCCCTTTTCCCATAAAAAAAATAAAACAGTGTAAAAAAAAATAATAAATAAACGTATGTGGTATCGCCACGTGCGTAAATGTCCGAACTATAAAAATATATCATTAATTAAACCGTATGGTCAATGGCGTACGCGCAAAAAAATTCCAAAGTCAAAAAAAGCGCATTTTTGGTCACTTTTTATACCATTAAAAAATGAATAAAAAGTGATCAAAAAGTCCGATCAAAACAAAAATCATACCAATAAAAACTTCAGATCACGGCGCAAAAAATGAGTCCTCATACCACCCTGTACGTGGAAAAATAAAAAAGTTATAGGGGTCAGAAGATGACATTTTTAAACGTATAAATTTTCCTGCATGTAGTTATGATTTTTTTCCAGAAGTGCGACAAAATCAAACCTATATAAGTATGGTATCATTTTAACCGTATGGACCTACAGAATAATGATAAGGTGTAATTTTTACCGAAATATGCACTGCGTAGAAACAGAAGCCCCCAAAAGTTACAAAATGGCATTTTTTCTTCGATTTTGTCGCACAATGATTTTTTTTCCGTTATGCCGTGCATTTTTGCGTAAAATGACTAATGTCACTGCAAAGTAGAATTGGCGACACAAAAAATAAGCCATAATATGGATTTTTAGGTGGAAAATTGAAAGGGTTATGATTTTTAAAAGGTAAGGAGAAAAAAAACAAAGTGCAAAAACGGAAAAACCCTGAGTCCTTAAGGGGTTAAAGCGTACCCGTCAGATCCAACAAAAATTTTTTTTATATATATCACTCAGTACCTAATCCTGACCATGTACATAGGACCTTTATTTATTTTTTTATTACACTTTTAATTTAGCTCACTAGTCTGAATTCCTCTCAAGGGGAGGGGGCGTGGCCTCACTGTGCAGGTCTCCGCCCCCTCCCTCAGTATGCTGTCTGCTCACATCTCCCCTAGCATTAGCAAAACTAACACTCCCAGCTTGTCCTCACTGACAGTAGCGGGACACAAGCTGACAGTGGGAGGATTTTTCCTCCAGCTCTGAGCCCTGCACTCACAGCTGTCAATCAAAGAAGTATGTCCATGACATAGGTGATGATGCATGGACACAGCAGGACTAGTATATGTCCAAGCAGGTGGGGCGGGGGCAGTTGTTTGACTGGCTTTTTCAGCGTGAAATCCTGAAAACTTTCTAATGAAAGCAGTTGCAAAACCTATTGGTTTTGTAAACTTTACAACATATCAAAAGTTTTTGTATCTGACAGTGCCCTTTTAAGTTTCAGTTTTCAGATACTTTTTCTTCCTACACTGTGGTTGTTTACACAATGGGCTTAGTAAAAGACACAAATAATACATCTGATGTGTGTTATCAGTTTAGTTTGTGTTTCTCTATAACTGTAACTTCAATAAAAACCAGACCACATATTATTAGTAATCGATGCAGAAATCCTGGCAATTCAAAACTGTTCACTTACTTTTTATTGCAGAAATAGCAATAAATTGCTTACCTACCTCCTAAGGTTTGTGGTTAAACGTAATAGTACTGATAAATAAGAATAAGGGTAAAGAATTGATGACACGTAAGAACACAGGTATAACCATAGGGGATGAGGAACTAGCAGTTGTACCTGGCACTGACACCATGAAGATCCCTCTGCCACAAAACAACACACCAGTATTAGAAATAGTAAATGTTAGCATTAGAAATAGTAAATGTTAGCTGCAAAGAAGCTTTGATTACTTGCCTTTAATAATATTATAATAACTATGTGGGCGTTTCTAAAGTTCACTTATGGTATTTCCTGAATGTGAGCTTTTTAGTCAGAGGTCAGTTCTCTGAGAATCACACAGATAAAAGGAAAAAACTTGTAATAATAGTGAATAAAAGAATACTGCACAGTTATAGTAGACATCTGATATTCAGCATATAACATAATTCAAAGCTACATTACAGTGAAGCTAAAAGCTCATTGCATATGAGATATCTACAAAAAGCACAGATAACCAGTCACAGTGAAAAGCTATCCAATCAGGAATCAGAGCAGATCGAATATTTTGCCAACCAGTGCAGGATCCTTTCAGAATAGATGGGCCCTGTATATTACATTATTAATGGCATCAATTAAAAGAGAAATCTAAATTAAATAAATATTTGATACATTTTAACAGCAATTGATAGAGGGCTTGATACTTAAAGGGGTACACCACTGTCCCAGCGTCCGGAACATTTTGTTCCGAACGCTGGGTGCATTCAGTGAGGGTCGTGACGTCATGCACACACCCCCTAGTGACTTCACGCCACGCCCCCTCATTGCAAGTCTATGGGAGGGGGCGTGGTGGCTACCATGCTCCCTCCCATAGACTTGCATTGAGGGGGCGTGGCGTGATGTCACTTGAGGGCGTGTGCAAGATGTCACGACCCCAGTAGCCCGCACCCGGCATTCAGAACAAAATGTTTCGGACACTGGGGCAGTGGAGTACCCCTTTAATACTGAACATTTAATAGTTATCATTAAAGGGAATCTGTCATCAGTGTCACCTGCACTGATCTGTTGGTACAGGCATGTGGCACGGGTGGCACTGATGACAATCATACATACCGCTCTTCGTTCCATGCGTCCGGTCTTCCGTAATGCTCAGTCTTCTGGATGTGCAAATTTAAACTTGGTGCACAGTGACATCTGGGCTGGATCTTCATAGAAGCACCTCCTCCCCTGTGTTGAGCCTCTGCAGAGTGAAGCTCTATTCGGCAGAGGAGGATCATTACAGGGAAGGAGGCGTTACTATGAAGATTCAGGCTTAAAAAGAGAGTGTGGCCGGACTTAAGCAGAGCTAGGGGTAGGCCATCATGACATGGTTAGCCAAGGAGGGAAGGTTTAATGAGAATATAATAGGTGAAAATGGTTGGGGATGCTGGGGTGTCAGGTTACAGAGAGATAGAAGGAGAGAGGGGAGAAGGGGGGCCGAAGGGCTAGTGGGGTACGAGGATAATGATTGGCACAGTGAGGGGTATGGCATGGAGAGCAGGAGAAGGGAAGGGGGGGGTATATATATATAGTAAGAAGGGGGGGGCTGGGGCACCATTGGTGAAGTGACAGTTGAGAGGAGGCAAAAACTCCCACCCACCCTCCCTGTTTGTTTATGTTGTTTTTATGTATGTGTGTCTTGTGTGGTTTGTTTGGTTTGTGGTGTTGGGTCAGTGTTAGGAATGGAGGAGTTGGCAAGCAGTGGGGTTTTTCCTTCGTCGCAGCAGTTGGGGGCAGGGGGGTCCTCGAAGTTGGTGAAATAAAAAGTTGGAAAAACAGAAAGGGAGGGAACCGACTCGGTTCTGGACTCCTTTTCGGGAGAGGTGGTTAAATATTGGGGGCTGGCGGTTCCGGTCAGGTTATGGGGAGTTGGCAAGCAGTGGGGTTTTTCCTTCGTCGCAGCAGTTGGGGGCAGGAGGGTCCTCGAAGTTGGTGAAATAAAAAGTTGGAAAAACAGAAAGGGAGGGAACCGACTCGGTTCTGGACTCCTTTTCGGGAGAGGTGGTTAAATATTGGGGGCTGGCGGTTCCGGTCAGGTTATGGGGAGATGGGAGGCTTAGGCCTCTGTGGAGCTACACAGGCCAGGTTTTTCCTGCCTCCGAGCCATTGGATTCGGCTGGAGGCAAAAAAGGGCCTGCATGTGTTAAAATGGAGGGGAACCGCCAGTGGAAGGATTTTGGGGCTTTGAGGACCACCTTTTCTGCTTGGGGTTTTTTCTTATTGATAAAATGTTTATGTTATTATATTTTGTTTAATAAAATGGCTGCTGTGGCCAATTAATTCCATCACGGTTATGTCTTTATTTAAGGAAGGGTTAGGAGACGGACTTGGCAATACCCTTGTCATGTAAACATACATAGCCTAATGCTTGATACAAGGATTATTACTTTGGTCTTTCATTTGGAGGCTACATTTGGCTTCAGCTTTTATTAATAATACAAAAAGCGTATATAGGACAAAGTATATACCATATTTATCGGGGTATACCACGCACCGGCCTATAACACTCACCCTCATTTTACCAAGGATATTTGGATAAAAAAAAGTTTTTTACCCAAATATCCTTGGTAAAATGAGGGTGCGTGTGTGTGCATGCATATACCCCGATACACCACCAGGAAAGGCAAGGGGAGAGAGGCTGTCGCTGACCGCTTCTCTCCCCCTGCCTTTCCTCGGGTCTAGAACCCTGCTGCCGCCGCTTCTCTCCCGCTGGCTGCCAGCGCCGCTGCCCGTTCTCTCCCCCTGGCTATCGGTGCATCGTTAGCCAGGGGGAGAGAAGGGGCAGCGGCACCCATTGCCGGCGCCGCTGCCCCGTTGTCCCCCCCATCCCCGGTTGTATAATTACCTGTTGCCGGGGTCGGGTCCGCGCTGCTTCAGGCCTCCGGTGTGCGTCCCATGCGTCATTGCTATGCACTGCACGGCGCGGCGCAATGACGAGTGACATCATTGCGTCGCACCGTGCAGCGCATAGCAACGACGCAGGGGACGCACACCGGAGGCCTGAAGCAGCGAGGACCCGACCCCGGCAACAGGTAATTATGCAACCGGGGATGGAGGAGGCAACGGGGCAGCGGCGCCGGCAATGGGTGCCGCTGCCCCTTCGCTCCCCCTGTCTGACGGCGCCGCTGCCCCATTGCCGGCGCGCTTCTCTCCCTCTGGCTATCGGCGCCGGCAATGGGGCGCCGGCACCGATAGTCAGGGGGAGAGAACGGGCAGCGGCGCCGATAGCCAGGGGGAGAGAAGGGCCGGCAGCAGGGCTCTAGACCCCAGGACAGGCAGGGGCAGAGAAGGCGGCAGCGCTGGCGGTCTCTGCACCTGCAAAGCTGCTGCAGTTCATTGATTTAAAGGGCCTGCTTTAAATCATTGAACTGCAGCGGCTTATCGGCGTATAACACGCAGGTAGACTTTAGGCTAAAAATTTTAGCCTAAAAAGTGCGTGTTATACGCCGATAAATACGGTACATAACTGAAATATCAAAACAAGACAAATACCTTAATAAGCATATGTACACCAATAAAATAGAGGAAATAGCATAAAGCAGAACCTGCTGGGGTCCCTGTAGAGTATCAATATATAAAATGGCTGACCAAAAATACATAATTGTGTGATATAGTGTCTTTTTGCAGCACTTTGGCAATGAAGTTGAAAATAATAAGAAAATCTATCAGTGAATATGGTACAGTATATTGACTAATGTACTATGAGTATGAGCATCTATGAAAACTTAACCCCTTAACAATGCAGGATGTATATTTCTGTCCTGTGTCGGCTCCCAATATGTGAAGCGAGCTCAGGGGCTGAGTGCGCTTCATACCCGGCAGGTCCTGGTTGCTGTCAGCAACCAGGATCTGCGGCTAATACCGGAAATCGCCGATCGGGCTGATGTCCGGTATTAACCCTTTAGATCGCGGCGTCCAGAATGGGAGAAAACTGTTGCCGTTAGCTCAGTTGCCGTCGCGGCGAAATCCCAAACAGCTGAGAGGACAGTGGGAGGCTTCTTACCTTGCTTCCCGCTGTCCGATCATCACTGATATCCAGGCTGGAGCAGCAGAGCACCGATAACACTTATCAATGCTATGCTATGGCATAACATTGAATAGTGTATGCAATCAAAGGATTGCATGTAATGGTCCCCCATGGGGACTTAAGAAAAGTGTAAAAAAAAAAAAAAAAGAAAGAAAAAGTTAATAAATGTGATTTAACCCATTCAGTAATAAAAGTTTGAATCACCCCTTTTCCCTTTAAAAAAATAAATGTAAATAAACATATGGGGTATTGCCGCATGCATTAATGTCTAAACTATAAAAATATAATGTTAATTAAACTGCACTGTCAATGACGTACACATAAAAAAATGCCAAAGTCCAAAATTGCGTATTTTTGGTCACTTTGTATACCCTAACAAAAATGTATAAAAAGCGATCAAAAAGTCCCATCAAAACAAAAATGTTATCAATAAAAACTTTAGATGAAGGCACAAAAAATGAGCCCTCATACATCCCTGTATATGAAATATATATCAACTGGCTCCGGAAAGTTAAACAGATTTTTTTAATTACTTCTATTAAAAAATCTTAATCCTTCCAATAGTTATTAGCTTCTGAAGTTTTCTTTCTAACTGCTCAATGATGATGTCACGTCACGGAAGCTGTGCATGATGGGAGAATATCCCTTGCATGATGGGAGAATATCCCCATAGGAGCTGGACAGCTCCCGGGACGTGAGTCATCAGAAAGCAGATAGACAGAAAACAGCAACTCAACTTCAGAAGCTAATAACTATTGGAAGGGTTAAGATTTTTTAATAGAAGTAATTTACAAATCTGCATGAGAAGACAAAGAAAAGTCGACTTTTCTTTGTCTTCTCATGCACTGATGGTATATTCTACATGAGTCCGAGCACCACCGCATCCCCACTCCGCTGCAGCGACTTAGTGTCCACCCGCTTTCAGGCTCAGAAATTAGCAGTGCCGAACTACTCATCTATACGATAATTTACAAATCTGTTTAACTTTCCGGAGCCAGTTGATATATAAAAAAAAAGTTTTTGCCTGGAATACCCCTTTAAGTAGTAAAATAAAACCTATATAAATTGGGCATTATTGTAACCGTATGGACTTACAGAATATGTGGTGTCCTTTTTACAAAAAAGTGCACTGCAGAGAATCGGAAGCCCCCAAAAGTTACAAAATGGCGTTTTTCCAATTATGCCCCACAAATATTTATTTTCTGGTTTCACCGTTAATTTTGTGGTGAAATAATTGATGTCATTATAAAGTACAATTGGTGGTGCAAAAAATAAGCCCCATATGGGTCTGTAGGTGCAAAACTGAAAGCATTATGATTTCTAGAAGGTGATGAGGAAAAAACAACAATACAAAAACGGAAAAACCCTGTGTCCTTAAGGGGTTAAAGTGTACCTGTCAGATCCCACAAAAAATAAAAAAAAACTGTAATATGTTACACAGTACCTCATCCTAATCATGAACATGTACATTTCATGTCTCTATCACCCATATTTCGCTAAAAAATTGCATATTACAGCTGCTCAATATTTTTTCCATCTTGTCAAAGGGAGGGGTGGCATCTCTTGCCTGCACTGTGATGACTCCTCCCCATCCCTCACTCTGCTGACTCTGTGCTCTGGGGAGCCTGGCAGCACTGCTCTGTAACCCTTTCCTCTCTGGTTTTATGCTGTACACACACATACAGACACACACAATGATTAATAGGGATTGCCTGTACTCTACCACCAAACACAATATGGTGAGTGCATAACTTAGATTTTCCTATATCATTCATGTGTGCCATGCTTAGGCAGTCCTGTTATGCTGCGACTTGAAGTTTTGGAAGAGTTGGAGGTACAGTGTTTTGATAACAGTTTTTTTTTTTTTAGTTCCCTTCAGATGTGTACCTACAGCTTTTGCAAATCTACAACTCCTAGCATGCCCAAACATCCTTTGACTGTCCAGACATGCTTGGAGTTGTAGTTTTGCAACAGCTGAAGGCACATGTTTGGTAAAACTCTGTGTTACAGCAGTGTTTAGAGATGAGTGAATTTTTTACAAATTCGATTAGGCTAATTCGCCGAATTTTCTGAAAATATTTGTTTAGGTCTGAATTTATTCGCTGCGAATCTGTATTAAAAACAGCTATTTCTGCCCTACAGAGAGCCTCAATAGGGGTGTAGAACACTTTGCCTTGCTGTAACACATATAGGGTTTGTTCTGGGTTAATGAAATAATAATAGTGGCTGATTGACATAGCGTGGAGGTGGCGGCAGCATGAGGAGACCATATAGTGTCTGAATGACACAGCATGGAGGTGGCGGCAGCATGAAGAGACCATATTGTAGCTGAATGACCCAGCCTGGAGGTGGCAACATCCCGACGAGACCATAGGGCCTCACAATTGAAAATATTAAAGATATTTAAATTAAAGATTTTAAATAAATGAACCTAAAAAGTTTTATTTAATGTGCCAGCAGCATGAGGAGACCACATGGCATACCGTGATACAGCCTGGAGGTGGCAGAAGCAGGAGGAGACCATGTAGTGGCTGAATGATACAGCCTGGAGTTGGCGGCAGCATGAGGAGACCATATGGTGGCTGAATGACACAGCCTGGAGTTGGCGGCAGCAAGAGCAGACCATATAGTGGCAGAATGACACAGCCTGGAGTTGGTGGCAGCATGAGGAGACAATATAGTGGCTGAATGACACAGACTGGAGTTGGCGGCAGCATCAGGAGACCATTTATTGGCTGAATGACACAGCATGGAGGTGCTGGCAGCATGAGGAGACTATATAGTGGCTGAATGACCCAGCCTGGAGGTGGCAACAGCCTGACGAGACCATAGGGCCTTACAATTGAAAATACATTTTTTTAACATTTAAATTAAAGATTTCAAATAGATGAACCTAAAAAGTTTTATTTAATGTGCCAGCAGCATGAGGAGACCACATAGCGGTACAGTGACACAGCCTGGAGGTGGCGGAAGCATGAGGAGACCATATAGTGGCTGAATGGCACAGCCTGGAGTTGGTGGCAGCATGAGTAGACCATATAGTGGCTGAATGACACAGCCTGGAGGTGGCGGAAGCATGAGGAAACCATATAGTTGTAGAATGAGACAGCCTGGAGGTGGCTGGAGACTTTAACAGGAACAAAATGGTATACCACTTAGATGTACGTATGTGGTATGCACTTATGAGGGGAGGACAATGCGCTCCAGTTCACTTAAAATGGTATTTGTCTACAACACCAGCAGGTGGCCCATTTTGTCTAATGAAAACCAGCAGCACCTTAGACTCCGCTCCCTGGTATGGTCCGAATCATCTGCCACACAGGTCCAGCGGATCCACATCCACCGGGGTTCCTTTCTTCTGAAATGTGAGTGTTACAGGAAGATCAGGCAATGGATCCCCCTGAGGTACCCCTGCCTGGGGTCGCGGATCTTCCCTCCGTTGTGGTACGTCAGTCACAGCAGCTGGTCCAACAGGCACGGCAACTTTCTCAACTTTCTGCTATGATGCAACAGCTTTTGGCCATACAACAGCAGCAGGTACCGCAACCTGGCCCACCCCCACCACCGGTTCGTGCAGTGTATTCTGGCTCACAGCTATGTCTTCTGTTACCTTCCAAGTATGATGGGGATTCCAAGTCACGCAGAGGCTTTGTTACACAGTGCTCCATGCACTTGGAGCTCATGTCTGAAGGTGCTAAGGTGGCCTTTGTCATAAGTCTACTGTCCGGAAAAGCCCTGGCCTGGGCTACACCCCTTTGGGACCATGGTGATACGGTATCCTCCAATTTGTCGGCCTTCTTGGCAGAATTTTGCAGTGTCTTTGAGGAACCTGCACATGCCTCTTCTGCTGAGACGGATTTTCAGAACCTCTGTCAAGGGAATTCTTCCATTGGTGACTACATGCTTCAATTCTGCCCTCTTGCCTCGCAACACGTGATCCTCCATCCTCTTTGACTGAACTTGGCCACTGGCATTGATGTGCGTTTAGAGAGGGAACCTGCCCGAACAAGGAGATATCCTTGTCTAGCACCCGTGTTTCAACGTCCACCTCTTCTATTTCCTGCACCTCTTGCCAAAGAGGCTATGCAAGGGGATCGCTCTCGTCTTATGCAACAGGAGAGGTCACAACGCCGTAGTGAGAATTTGTGCTTGTATTGTGCTAGCCCGGAGCACTTCCTCAAAGACTGTACAGCTAGCCCACAGCGTCCGGGAAATGCTCGAACCTAGGGTTTGTGGAAGAGGCATCCCTGGGTGTGAATACTACCTCTCCCCGCTTAACTATTTCTGTACAAGTATTCGCTTCAGCTAAGTCTTCCGTGCTACAGCATTTTTGGATTCTGGATCAGCAGGTGACTTTATATCTTTGGTCCTCAAGTATCATCTTCCTTTTGCTCGGCTTGTCAAGCCCTTGTTCATCTCCTCTGTTAATGGACAAAATCTGGACTGTATGGTTCACTTCCGTGCTGAATCTCTTGTCATGCAAGTGGGAGTATTGCACAAAGAAAAGATTGAATTCTGTGTTCTGCCACACTGTACTTCAAAGATTCTTCTTGGCCTTCCTTGGCTGCAATGCCATTCTCCGCAACTGGATTGGAGAACTGGAGAGATTATTCGCTGGGGACAATCTTGTCAAAATCTTTGCCTCCAATCAGTTCAGTCTAAAATAGTTTTTCGTCCTCTTTCTTTACTTGGCCTGCCACCACCTTACCAAGATTTCACAGAAGTTTTCTGCAAGAAACAGGCAGAGTCTCTGCTTCCACATCGTCCTTACGACTGCCCTAATGATCTTCTGCCTGGTAACTCTCCTCCTTGTGGGAGGATATACCCTCTATAGGTTCCTGAGACCAAAGCCATAGCTGAGTATATTCAGGAGAATCTCCAAAAGGGATTTATCCGTAAGTCCTCTTCTCCTGCTTGAGCTGGTTTCTTCTTTGTTGGAAAGAAGGATGGCTCACTCCGTCCATGTATTGACTACAGGGGACTTAACAAAATCATGGTCAAGAACCGTTACCCGCTACCTCTTATCTCAGAACCTTTTGACTGTCTACGTGGTGTCAAGGTTTTCTCCAAGTTGGACTTACGTGGAGCCTATAACCTCATTTGTATCCACAAGGGAGATGAATGGAAAATGGCCTTTAATACTTGTGACGGACATTTTGAGTATCTCGAAATGCCTTTTGGTCTCTACAATGCTCCAGCCGTTTTTCAAGAGTTTGTCAATGATATCTTCCGTAATCTTCTCTACACCTGTGTTGTCGTATACCTAGATGACATCCTGATCTTCTCTTCCAACTTAGAGGAGCATCGTACTCATGTTCATCTGGCTCTTCAGCGACTATGGAAGAATCATCTCTACGCACAACTGGAGAAATGCCTGTTCAAGAAATCTAGTCTTCCGTTTCTTGGCTACATTGTCTCTTATCAGGGCCTACAGATGGATCCAGATAAATTGTCTGCAGTATTGGATTAGCCTCGTCCTTTGGGCCTACGTGCTATTCAACGGGACCATGCGCTCACGGCCTGCTTGTGTGGCCGGAGCACATAACGTAACAGTACCCCCCCCTTTGGTCTCCCCCTCCTTTTACGAGTCCGAAATCTCCTGAGAAGGTCATGGTCCAGGATATTCTCCTCAGGCTCCCAAGATCTCTCCTCAGGACCGTAACCCACCCAGTTGACCAAAAAAAATAGTTTGCCTCTCACAGTTTTTGTAGTAAGAATCTCTTTAACCTTGAAGATGTCAGAAGAGCCAGAGACAGGTGTGGGGACAAGATTCTTCTGAGAAAACCGGTTTATGATAAGAGGCTTGAGGAGAGAGACATGGAAGGAATTGGGAATACATAACTTAGCAGGTAGATGGAGTTTTTAGGAGACAGGGTTAATTTTTGTAGCCTGGGATAACGACTGTCGGGTCTGTGGCCAGTTGGTGGAGAAGTCACGGACCAGCTCATCAACAGCAGGAACACCGGAGGAAACTGGGAGAGGAAGAGGAGGATGGAGATGGAGTCCGTAGACAACAAAAGGGGGACGACTTTGTGGATTTGGAATCATAATGATTATATGAGAAATCAGCCCAGGGAAGAAGGTTGAACCAATCGTCTTGGCGAGCTGAAACAAAATGCCGAAGATAAGTCTCTAGGATTGCATTAACCCTCTCCACCTGACCGTTGGACTGAGGGTGGTAGGCCGAGGAGAAGTCCAGATTGATGTCCAGACGGTTACAAAGGGCTCGCCAGAACTTAGAGACAAACTGCACACCTCGGGATATAAGAAGTAGAGTCTTGCATATTCCAGGATTGTTACGCCGAGCACTCCGGGTCCCTGCTCCTCCCCGAAGCGCTCGCGGCGTTCTCCTCTCTGCAGCACCCCGGTCAGACCCGCTGACCGGGAGCGCTGCACTGTCACTGCCGGTGGAGATGCGATACGCGTAGCGGGACGCGCCCGCCCGCGGGTCGCATCCCAATCTACTCACCTGTCCCGTTCCCCGGCTGTCACGTCCCGGCACGCGCGACCCCGCTCTCTAGGGTGCGCGCGCCGGCTCTCTAAGATTTAAAGGGCCAGTGCACCACTAATTGGTGCTTGGCCCAATCAGTGTCAATTAGCTTCCCTGCTCCATGTGTATAAATACCCACTTCCCCTTCCTGTCCTTGCCGGATCTTGTTGCCTCAGTGCCTAGTGAAAGCGTTTTGTGAGTGCCCTTACCAGTGTTACCAGACCTTCTGCCGTTGCCCTTGACTACGAACTTTGCCGCCTGCCCTGACCTTCTCCTACGTCTGACCTCGACTCTGTCTAGTCCTCCTGTACCACACCAGTCTCAGCAGTCAGTGAGGTTGAGCCGCTACCGGTTGACACGACCTGGTTGCTACCACCGCAGCAAGACCATCCCGCTTTGCAGCGGGCTCTGGTGAAAACCAGTAGCAACTTAGAACCGGTCCTCCGGTACGGTCCACACCAATCCCTCTCTGACACAGAGAATCCACCATCAGCCTGCCGAATCTTGACAAGGATGTCCTGCTGTCAAGGAAGAAAGACCCCATTTAAGGATCTGGCGTGTCAATCTGGCGGGCACAAAGGATTTTCCTGGAGGAACTTGCTGAATCTCAGCAGGAGCATCAGGAATCAAACAGTCAGGAGGAATAATATGCCTAGGCGAGTCCAAACCAATGACGTCAGAGGACCTGGAGAGAGCATCAGCCCTGATGTTCTTGTCTTCTGGACGGAAGTGAATGAAGAAGTCGAACCAAGAAAAGAACAGTAACCACCTTGCCTGGCGGGGGTTCAAACGTTGAGCAGACTGAAGGTATAGAAGATTCTTATGGCTGGAGTAGATGCTGACCAGATGAGAAGAACCTTCCAATAAATGTCACCATTCCTCCAAAGCTAGCTTGACAGCGAGGAGCTCATGATCTCGAATGGAGTAATTCCTCTCAGCAGGAGAAAAGATCTTGGAGAAGAACCCACAAGTAACAGTAGGTACAAGTAGGAGGTAGGCAAGATCAGCTCACCACAATCTTCTTGATGAACGGGACGCCATAGCCTGGGATCCGCAAGCACGGAAAAAAAGGAACCGCTTCTCCTCATGGTGACAAGAAATGGTAAAAAAGGATGGATCCAGCTTCCGTTGCAGAAAAATCAAAATAAAACCTAACGTTCAATGAGTCATGTTAAAAACTGGTGACCACCTAAGTGGCAAGAGACATGTCACTTAGAAACAAGTGATGTGTTCATGCGTTCCACTTGTTTTTAAGTGACATGTCTCTTGCCACTTGGTCACCAGTTTTTAACATAACTCATTAAACTTTAGGTCTCTTTAGGCCTCTTTAGCCTCTTGAGGCCAAGATTTAGGATTAGATGCCGTTTTAGTGAGAGACACAATTGGAGCAACCAAGGATGAAAAATGTGGGATAAATTGACGATAATAGTTTGCGAATCCCAAAAAACGTTGAATAGCACATAGGCCCGAAGGACGAGGCCAATCCAATATTACACACAATTTATCTGGATCCATCGGCAGGCCCTGATGAGAGAAAATGTAGCCTAGAAACAGAAGACTTGATTTCTCGAACAGGCATTTCTCCAGCATGAGTACGATGCTCCTCTAAGTTGGAAGAGAAGATCAGGATGTCATCTAGGTATACGACAACACAGGTGTAGAGAAGATCACGGAAGATATAATTGACAAACTCTTAAAAAAAACAGCTGGAGCATTGCAGAGACCAAAAGGCATTACGACATACTCAAAATGTCTGTCAGGAGTATTAAAGGCCATTTTCCATTCATCTCCCTTGCGGATATGTAAGTCCAACTTGGAGAAGACCATGGCACCACATAGACAGTCAAAAAGTTCAGAGATAACAGGTAGAGGGTAACGGTTCTTGACCATGATTTTGTTAAGTCCCCTGTAATCAATGCATGGACGGAGTAAGCCATACTTCATTCCAACAAAGAACAAACCAGCTCAAGCAGGAGAAGAGGACTTATGGAGAAATCCCTTTTGGAGATTCTCCTGGATATACTCAGCGATGGCTTTGGTCTCAGGAACCAATAGAGGATATATCCTTCCACGAGGAGGAGTGGTACCAGGCAGAAGATCAATAGGGCAGTCGTAAGGACGATGTGGAGGCAGAGACTCAGCCTGTTTCTTGCAGAAAATGACCGAGAAATCTTGGTAAGGTGGTGGCAGGCCAGATAAAGGAGGAGGACGAGAAACAATTTTTTACTGAACTGATTGGAGGCAAAGATTTTGAGAGGATTGTCCCCAACAAATAATCTCTCCAGTTCTCCAAACCAGTTGAGTTGTGGAGAATGGCATTGCAGCCAAGGAAGGCCAAGAAGAATCTGTGAAGTACAGTGTGGCCGAACATAGAATTCAATCCTTTCTTTGTGCAATACTCCTACTTGCATGACAAGAGATTCAGTACGGAAGTGAACCATACAGTCCAGATTTTGTCCATTAACAGAGGAGATGAACAAGGGCTTGGCAAGCCGAGTAAGGGGAAGATGATACTTGTGGACCAAAGAAGCATTAATAAAGTCACCTGCTGATCCAGAATCCAAAAATGCTGTAGCGCTTAAAGAAGATTTGGCTGAAGCGAAGACTTGTACGGAAATAGTTAAGCATGGAGAGGTAGTATTCACATCCAGTGACCCCATTCCCACAAACCCTAGGTGGGAGCGTTTCCTGGACGCTGTGGGCGAGCTGTACAATCCTTGAGGAAGTGCTCCGGGCTAGCAGAATACAAGCACAAATTCTCACTACGTCATCGTGACCTCTCCTGATGAGAACGATCCACTTGAATAGCCTCTTCGGCAAGAGGCGCAGGAAACAGAAGAGGTGGACGTTGAAACACGAGTGGAAGACGAGGATATCTCCTTGTTCAGGCAGATTCCCTCTCTAAGCGCAGTTCCTCCTGTCTCTCAGCAAAATGCACAACAATGGGAGTGGACAAGTGGATAAGTTCAGTCAAAGAAGATGGAGGACCACATGCTGCGAGGGCATCTTTAATCCTGCTTGACAGTCCAGTTTTGAATGTGGCACACAAGGCCTCATCATTCCATGCAAGTTCAGAGGCAAGAGTGCAGAATTGAACTCCGTAGTCACTAACGGAAGAATTCCCTTGACAGAGGTTCAGCAAAGCCGTATCAGCAGAAGAGGCACGTGCGAGTTCCTCAAAGACACTGTGAAATTCTGCCAAGAAGGCCGACAAATTGGAGAATACCGGATCACCACGGTCCCAAAGGGGTGTAGCCCAGGCTAGGGCTTTTCCGGACAGTAGACTAATGACAAAGGCCACCTTGGCACGTTCCATTGGAAACAGTTCAGACATGAGCTCCAAGTGCATGGAGCACTGTGTAATGAAGCATCTGCATGACTTGGAATCCCCATCATACTTGGATGGTAACGGAAGACGTAGCTGGGAGCCAGAAGACACTGCAGGATCCAGTGGTGGGAGTGGGCCAGGTTGTGGTCCCTGCTGCTGTTGTAAGGCCAAAAGCTGTTGCATTATAGAAGAAAGTTCAGAAAGTTGCTGCACATTTCTGGCCAACTGCTGCAACTGACATACCACAACGGAGGGAAGATCCGCGACTTCAGGCAGGGGTACCTCAGCGGGATCCATGGCCATATCTTACCGTAACACTCACGTTTCAGAAGACAGGAACCCCGGTGGATGTGGATACGCTGGGCCTGTGTGGCAGATGACTTGGACCGTACCAGGGAGCAGAGTCTAAGGTACCGCTGGTTTTCACCAGAGCCCGCTGCAAAGCGGAAAGGACTTGCTGCGGCAGGCATCACCCAGGCTGTTACCCCTGGCTAATGAGATGCGAGGCACAGGAGGGATAAGACAGCTCGTAGTCAGGATAGGAGAAGGTCAGGGCAGGCGGCACAGTAACGTAGTCAGGAACGTAGCATATGGTCAGTAGGCAGGCGGAAAGGAGCAAGGTCAGATCACAGAGCAAAGGATCAGATACACAGCAAGGCAATAACAGGAATGCTTTCTCTCAGGCTCAAGGCAACAAAGATCCAGCAGGGAAGTGAGGAGGGTGAAGGAATTGATCAATGAGCCACAGGTAAATGCACTAATGAGTGCACTGGCCCTTTAAATCTTAAAGCTCACTCAGGTGAGTGACGGACTGGGGCTCGCATGCGGGCTTGTCCCGTGATGAGAGTCCCAGCCCCGTCGGCAGCAGCAGGTAACGGAACCATGCGCTCAAGGCCAGCGTGTGTGGCCGGAGCACATAACGTAACAAATACCTTCAGTCTGCTCAGCGTTTGAACCCCCGACAGGCAAGGTGGTCACTGTTGTTTTCTAGGTTCAACTTCTTCATTCACTTCCGTCCAGCAGACAACAACATCAGGGCTAATGCTCTCTCCAGGTCCTCTGACGTCATTGGTTTGGACTCCAGGCCTAGGCATATTATTCTCCTGACCATTTGATTCCTGCAGCTCCTGCTGAGATTCAGCAAGTTCCCCTAGGAAAATCCTTTGTGCCCGCCAGATTGAGACGCAAGGTCCTGAAATAGGGTAATTCTTCCTTGTCAGCAGGACATCCTGGAATATGCAAGACTCTACTTCTTATCTCCCGACACTACTGGTGGCCCCATCTTGAACGTGATGTTTCGGATTTTGTTCGTTCCTGTGAAACTTGTGCCTGTGAGAAAACTCCTCGACAGATACCTTACAGCCTTTACCCATTCCAGAGACTCCCTGGTCCCATATCGCCATGGATTTCATCACCGATTTTCCTCCATCTCATCATAAAACTGTCATCTGGGTTGTTGTAGATCGGTTTTCTAAGATGGCTCATTTCATTCCTCTACCAGATCTTCCTTTTGCCCCGCAGCTGGCAAAGTACTACTTGTTGCATGTCTTTCGTGTACATGGTCTTCCTTAGTATATCGTTTCAGATCGAGGTGTGCGCTCCTCACTGTCAAGCTAGCTTTGGAGGAATGGCGACATTTATTGGAAGGTTCTTCTCATCTGGTCAGCATCTACTCCAGCCATAAGAATCTTCTATACCTTCAGTCTGCTCAACATTTGAACCCCCGCCAGGCAAGGTGGTTACTGTTCTTTTCTTGGTTCGACTTCTTCATTCACTTCCGTCCAGAAGACAAGAACATCAGGGCTGATGCTCTCTCCAGGTCCTCTGACGTCATTGGTTTGGACTCGCCTAGGCATATTATTCCTCCTGACTGTTTGATTCTTGATGCTCCTGCTGAGATTCAGCAAGTTCCTCCAGGAAAATCCTTTGTGCCCGCCAGATTGACACGCCAGATCCTTAAATGGGGTCTTTCTTCCTTGACAGCAGGACATCCTTGTCAGGATTCGGCAGGCTGATGGTGTATCCTCTGTGTCAGAGAGGGATTGGTGTGGACCGTACCGGAGGACCGGTTCTAAGTTGCTACTGGTTTTCACCAGAGCCCGCCGCAAAGCGGGATGGTCTTGCTGCGGCGGTAGCAACCAGGTCGTGTCAACCGGTAGCGGCTCAACCTCACTGACTGCTGAGACTGGCGTGGTACAGGAGGACTAGACAGAGTCGAGGTCAGACGTAGCAGAAGGTCAGGGCAGGCGGCAAAGTTCGTAGTCAAGGGAAACGGCAGAAGGTCTGGTAACACTGGTAAGGGCACTCACAAAATGCTTTCACTACGCACTGAGGCAACAAGATCCGGCAAGGACAGGAAGGGGAAGTGGGTATTTATACACATGGAGCAGGGAAGCTAATTGACACTGATTGGGACAGGCACCAATAAGTGGTGCACTGGCCCTTTAAATCTTAGAGAGCTGGCACGCGCGCACCCTAGAGAGCGGGGTCGCGCGTGCCGGGACGTGACAGCCGGGGAACGGGACAGGTGAGTAGATTGGGATGCGACCCACGGGCGGGCGCGTCCCGCTATGCGAATCGCATCTCCGCCGGCAGTGACAGTGCAGCGCTCCCGGTCAGCGGGTCTGACCGGGGCGCTGCAGAGAGGAGAACGCCGCGAGCGCTTCGGGGAGGAGCAGGGACCCGGAGTGCTCGGCGTAACAATCCTGGAATATGCAAGACTCTACTTCTTATATCCCGAGGTGTGCAGTTTGTCTCTAAGTTCTGGCGAGCCCTTTGTAACCATCTGGACATCAATCTGGACTTCTCCTCGGCCTACCACCCTCAGTCCAACGGTCAGGTGGAGAAGGTTAATCAAATACTAGAGACTTATCTTCGGCATTTTGTTTCAGCTCGCCAAGACGATTGGGTCGACCTTCTCCCCTGGGCTGAATTCTCATATAATCATAAGGATTCATTCATCCTTATGATTATATTCATTCATAAGGAGTCCATGAGGTCGCCCCCCTTTTTTGTTGTCTACGGACTCCATCTTCATCCTCCTCTTCCTCTCCCAGTTTCCTCCGGTGTTCGTGCCTGCTGTTGATGAGCTGGTCCTTGACATCTCTACCAACTAGCAACAGACCCTACAGTCATTATCCCAGGCTTCACGCATGAAGGCGCAAGTGGATAAAAGTAGAAGACCATCCCCGTCCTTCTCTCCTGGTAACATGATGTGGCTTTCATCTAAGTACATCTGCTTCAAGATCCCCTGTTACAAGATCGGCCCTCGATACTTTGGTCCATTCCAGATTCTACAAAAGATCAATCCTGTCTCCTACAAACTCTGTCTACCTGCTACGTTACGTACAATTCCTTCCACATCTCTCTCCTCTAGCCTCATTGTCATAAACCAGTTTTCTCAGAAAATCTTGTTCCCACACCTGTCTCCGGCTCTTCTGACATCTTCAAAGTTAAAGAGATTCTTGCTACATAAACAATTTTTTTTGGTCAACTGAGAGGGTTATGGTCCTGAGGAGAGTCCTTCTCAAGAGTTTTCTGACTCGTAAAAGGGGGGGGGGGGTACTATTACATTATGCAGTCTGGCCACACACGCTGGGCTGAGCGCATGGTCCCATTACCTGCTGCTGGTGGGGCTCGGACTTACATCGTGGGACGCGCCCGCATGCGGGCCCCAGTCCATCACTCACCTGGTGCTTCTACTGCCTCCGCCTCTGCCTCTCTGCTCCGGCGCGCGTGTCCCCATCCCCTATGGCGCGTGCACGCCAGAGCTTTAAGAGTTAAAGGGCCAGTGCGCTCATTAGTGCAATTAACCTGTGGTTCATTGATAAACTCCTCACTTCCCTGCAGGATCTTTGTTGCCTTGAGCCTGAGAGAAAGCATTCCTGATATTGCCTTGCTGTGTATCTGATCCTTTGCACCGTGACCTGACCTTGCTCCTTGCCCCCTTGCCTACTGACCTTTTGCTACGTTCCTGACTACGCTACTGTGCCCCCTGCCCTGACCTTCTGCTATCCTGACTACGAGCTGTCTTATCCCTCCTGTGCCTCGCATCTCCTCAGCCACCTGTGTGGTCGAGCCGTGCCAGGGTTAGCGACCTGGGTTCCACCTGCCGCAGAAAGTCCATCTGCTTTGCGGCGGACACTGGTGAAAACCAGCGGCACCTTAGACTCCGCTCCCTGGTACGGTCCGAGTCATCTGCCACACAGGTACAGAGGATCCACATCCACCGGGGTTCCTGTCTTCTGAAACACGAGTATTACAGCTAGATTTGGGCTTGAGGTGAATTGCTGCTGTAAAAAAGCTGTCCTGTGCAACACACTGCTCTCTGTCCCTCTCTCTCTCTCTCTCTCTCTCTCTGCAATAGAACGCTGATGTGACTGGGAGGTGAATCGCTGCTGTAAAAATGCTTTTCTGTGCAACACACACTGCTGTCTGTCCCTCTCTCTCTGTATAAGAACGCTGCTGGGACCGGCCACAACATGGCTGCCGATTACATAGGGCTGTGACATCACAGGGGTGGCTGGCTGCTGATAGGCTGCATGCTGCATGTGATTCAGGGTCATCCCACCTTGCCTTCCCACCTTCCCAGGATTCCTTGCCCCATGTCCTCACATGTGAATCCGCCATTTTAGATGCCTGGAGCACACTTAATGGAGTTTAATGAAGCCATTCGTGCGATCGAATCGTGGCAATATTCGCATTCGTTATGAATCAAATTTTTCCTGAAATTCATAACGAATTCGGATTCGTCAGATTCGATTCGCTCATCCCTAGCAGTGTTGCTGCAGGCTGTGTCCCTCCTGCAGCCTTGTCAATCAGCCATGTCTTGTCCATGACACACTCATGCTGCTGTGGGACTCATCAGTGTCCCAGGAGGTATGGGGACCCCTAGTGGTGGGATTTTCAAAAGCAGGTTTTTTTTAAATAAAATGTGAACATTTTTTTAAGAAGTATATTAGAAAAACTATTGTTTTGCCAAGATGTATAACTTGTAAAAAGTTTTTATATCTGACAGGGCCCATTTAACTCCAATAGTTTAAAATAATGAATGGGGTCAAAAAATTTAAATGACAGAACAAAAATGTGTTTAATAAAAATAAACAAAAGTTTGAATAAAGTGTGAATAAGGAAAAGTTCAGAGTACAGAATGAGGTGGAAAAAGAAAAATAACTAAATGAGGTAATGAACTTAAAGGAAATCTGTCACCAGTGTCACCTGCACTAACCTGTTGGTACAGACAAGTAGTGCAGGTGACACTGATGACAAAGGTACTCACATTGTTCCGTTCCAAGACGGGGATCTCCTGTAATCTTGCCTGTTAGCTCCAGTTCCAGGCAATCGGCTTTGGGCATGGGCAGAGCTTAGTGACTTCACCACTGCAGTACTCTAGCAGCGGGACCCAGCAGGGAGCAGCAGCGATGACGTCACTAAGCTCCGCTCTCTGCTGGGTCTCGCAGCAGTGGTGACATCACTAAGCTCAGCCCGCAAATGTATTCTATATATTTAATGTATATGTCAGAACTTTCAGCCTATACCCTGATGCATGCCACTAAACACAGTATGAACATAGCCTAATTTTCAAGTGAGATCTTACCACAAACATTCTAGAAACCATTACACAAATTAAATGCTCATTCACACTTGTGCATGAATAAATTAGATAACATATAAATGTGCTATACATGTGCTTTTTCCCCTATTTGTTCTGCTTTTATATCTGCATGAGCTCTCAGTATGTCATCTGAAATTTTCAAACCTTTTTTTTTCTGTCTGTAATATGAAGATGGTGTTAATTTATGAGTCTAGTCACATGACACATTATATTTTAACCCTTTTCCAACATTTTGATGTACATGTAAAACACAAGTGGCATCAATAAGGGCAATTTGATTTCTCCTACCAGCTATAAGTAGAAGATATAGCCATTTAACAAATGTTTGTAAAATATACTATACAGTGACTTGAATAACCTGTGGGGTCCCATTGTAAAAAAAAAACATACACATTGAGGAGAGCAGTGGTTCTTAACCTGGGTTCGATCGATCTCCAGGGGTTTGGTGAGTCAGTCTCGGGGGTTCGGCGGGGGAGGCCCGCCGGGTGTTTTTGCCTCGGCACATCCCTGTGTTCCGAAAGATGCTTTTGGAACACAGGGACGCCTCTGTTAAGTCCCTGCGGCCCCGCGTTTACTTTAAAAACACGGGGACTGCCGGGAGCTAGCAACGGAGTGCGGAGTTGCAGAGAAGAAGCAAGAAGGACGCACGCTGGCAGTTGGTAAGTGTTTACCAGCGGCGTGTCAGCTTTGGTGTTCCGACCAGTGATCCTCCGGTCCTGCTATGGCCGGACCCGAGGAGCGGTGGTCGGAACACTGAAGTGGGGCATTACACAGGCATACAGCCTCCAGCCATACTGTATGGCTGGAGGCTGTATGTCTGTGGGGGGAACATACTGCACCTAATGTGGGGGGAACGATACTGCCAAGGTAATGTGGGGGACTGTACTGCCAGCCTAATGTGGTGGAACATACTGCCAGCCTAATGTGGGGGACTATATTGCACCTAATGTGGGGGAACATACTGCTGGCCTAATGTGGGGGACTATATTGCACCTAATGTGGGGGAACATACTGCCGGCCTAATGTGGGGGACTATATTGCACCTAATGTGGGGGAACATACTGCCAGCTTAATGTGGGGGACTATATTGCACCTAATGTGGGGGAACATACTGCCAGCCTAATGGTGCGGACTATATTGCGCCTAATGTGGGGGAACATACTGCCAGCCTAATGTGTGGGACTATATTGCACTTATTGTGGGGGAACATACTGCCGGCCTAATGTGGGGGACTATATTGCACCTAATGTGGGGGAACATACTGCCGGCCTAATGTGGGGGACTATATTGCACCTAATGTGGGGGAACATACTGCTGGCCTAATGTGGGGGACTATATTGCACCTAATGTGGGGGAACATACTGCCGGCCTAATGTGGGGGACTATATTGCATCTAATGTGGGGGAACATACTGCCAGCCTAATGTGGGGGACTATATTGCACCTAATGTGGGGGAACATACTGCCAGCCTAATGTGGGGGACTATATTGCATCTAATGTGGGGGAACATACTGCCAGCTTAATGTGGGGGATTATATTGCACCTAATGTGGGGGAACATACTGCCAGCCTAATGTGGGGGAACACTGCCTGCCTAATGTGGGGGAACACTGCCTGCCAAATGTGTGGGAACACTGCCTGCCTAATGTGGGGGAACATTGCCTGCCTAATGTGGGGGAACACTGTCTGCCTAATGTGGGGGGAACACTGCCTGCCTAATGTGGGGGAACACTGCCAACCTAATGTGGGGGAACACTGCCAGTCTAATGTGGGGGAACACTGCCTGCCTAATGTGGGGGAACACTGTCTGCCTAATGTTGGGGGAACACTGCCTGCCTAATGTGAGGGGAACACTGCCTGCCTAATGTGGGGGAACTCTGTCTGCCTAATGTGGGGGAACTCTGTCTGCCTAATGTGGGGAACACTGCCTGCCTAATGTGGGGGAACACTGCCTGCCTAATGTGGGGAAAAACTGCCTGCCTAATGTGGGGGAACACTGCCATTGTTGAGAAAATGACATGAGAGTGGCACTTGCCATGGTAAAGCCGCACATTTCTGAACTGGTGTCTGAAAGACTACAGCAGAAGTCACACTGATTTGCAGTAAATATTCATTAAGTTTTTGTGTGAAAATCATGTTTTCATGGTTTTGTTCTTTGTTCTTAATGGTTTTGTTCATTTTGTGCACCTATGTATAAATATATACTTAAATATATACCTCCTATGTTTTGAATTTGAAAACATCATATTTTATTTTTCCAATTAAGAGGGGTTCGGTGAATGCGCAAATGAAACTGGTGGGGTTCAGTGCCTCCAACAAGGTTCAGAACCACTGGAGTAGAGTATAAATTATTTTATTAAATTCTGCCTGATAGCAGAACATAGTCTGCTACATGATTTCATTTTTTTCCGGCCTTTACCTAGGTATTAAACCCTAAGGCTTTGTTCACACCTTGGAATGTCCGTGCGGAATTCTGCTTAGAATTCTGCACAGAGATTCTGCCGCAGCAGAGTCCCACTGAATTCAACAGGATTCTGCTGCGCTGTGGAGACAGTGAAATTCCGATTTTCCTGTCCGCATCTGCTCATTCTTTCTGTGGACTCCGAACAGAATGCATAGCCGTCTATGAGGCGCACATTGCTGTGCAGTACTAGTGCCAGCATATTATGCTGGCGCCCTCAGTCTCCGGAATGCCCACACAGAGATTCTCCGTGCAGACATTCCGAGGTCTGAACATGGCCTAATGGTACGTTCACACTGGAGCACATCCATAGCATATTTGATGTCACGGATGCCCTGCCGGCACACACAGAGTTACAGCAGAGCGAGCTTCCTGCTGCTGCTGTAACTCTGTGTGTCTGCTTGTGACTGCCGGCGGGAAATACGAAGTCACGAGTGGATACATAGAGCTACAGCAGCAGCAGGGATCTCGCTCTGCTGTAACTCTGTGTGTGCTGGCAGCACATCCGTGGCATCAAATACGATGTGGATGGTCTCCTGTGTGAACGTACCCTAATATTGTAAATGCTTAAAAAGTACCTGTCACCAAATAAACTTTACTAAACTAACTCAGGCTATGTTCCCTAACTACTCTTAACACCCCTCCCACCGTTAAAAAAATTCCAGAGCTTTAAAAAGCTCTGTATCATACCTTTATTCTTGCTCACATAGTGCAATCTCTCAGCAGGAGAAAGTGGGCATTTCCCTGTGGGCATAACATCACTGAAGCCTGCTGGGGGACCACTTCTGACCTCACATCATTGCAGCACTGTGGTGAATAGAAGACCTCAAGCTCTGTGCAACAGCTTTCAGTCTGTTTATCTTTCAGTGAGGTTATGTGTAGCTTTTAGTCTGTGCAGCTTTTAGTCTGTGCAGCTTTCAGTGAGTTTCTTTGCAGCTGTCAACCAAGCTCAGTGCAGAGAAACATTTCCTGAGTTTGGTCTAGTGTCATTACAAGCAGGAGACCAAAATCTTAGATTTTGACCACACGGAATGTGTTCTGGCCAAGAAGGGAGACCCCCGGTTGCCAGAAGTATACTTTTTTTTTTTTAATGGAGGCCAATTACAAAAGTTATTTATTTGGAATAAGGAATCAAATATTATGGAATAAGGAATCAAAATCATGTTTAATGACAGTGCCCATTTAACACACATCAGCGTGATGTTGACAACCCGTTATGCAGTTCAACTTTTTTGCCTGGAAGACAGCCATCACTATTAGAGATGAGTGAATTTCTGAAAAATTTGGTTCGGACCGACTTTATTCGCAGCAAATTGCTATTAAAAACGGCTATTTCTAGCCTACAGAGAGGCCCAATAGGGGTGTAGAAAACTTTTACTTGTCCTAACACGCATAGGGAGTGTGCTGTGTTAGGGAAACAATACTGTTATTCAGTATGACATGCAGATTACAGCCATCACTATTAGAATCACTGCCGCAGAATGTCTGGATGTGGCAGATTTTTTTATGTAATTTTTATTTTATTTTATTTGAATTTATTTGAATTTTTTGATTACCCATTCTGGTGAGCATAGAGCTGGTGGTCCTCCGCCAGGCAAGATACCACCTGTAACAGACCCTGCCTCTCTGCGCCCCCCTGATTGGGAAAGTGCGAATGTTTCATTTAATCAGTTAAGGTTCATTGTTATAGCTCCAAGCTGTTTCATTGGATTCTTGTGATAATTCTACAGGTAATATGACGTCAACGACCATAAGGCCTCAGTTTTGAAAAGATTACATCGATTTTTTTTAATTTAAGATTCATATTAGATTCACAAGTTTAATGTCCCAGCGTTTACTTTGAACTAATACTGTATGACCACAAAACCCAATCTAACAAGGAGTCACATGGCGGCACAATGACAGAGCCTTGAGGTGGCAGCAGCATGAGGAGTCACAATCCCTAAGATTAAAAGATGAATTTTCTAATTTAAATTGAAGATTTATGGTTGCTAGTGATACCATAAAAATGTTTAGGTAATGTCCCAGGCCCAGCAGCATGAGTAAACCATATAGTGGCTGAATGACACAGCCTGGATGTGGCTGAAGCATGAGGAGACCATATAGTGCCTGAATGAATCAGCCTGGAGGTGGTGGAAGCATGAGGAGAATATATAGTGGCTGAATGGCACAGCCTGGAGTTGGCAGCAGATGAGGAGACCATATAGTGGCTGAATGGCACAGCCTGGAGTTGGTGGCAGCATGAGTAGAACATATAGTGGCTGAATGACACAGCATGGAGGTGTCAGCAGCATGAGGAGACCATATAGTGGCTGAATGGCACAGCCTGGAGTTGGCGGCAGCATGAGTCGAACATATAGTGGCTGATTGGCACAGCCTGGAGTTGGCGGCAGCATCACGAGACCATATAGTGGCTGAATGACACAGCCTGGAGGTGGCAGAATCATGAGGAGACTATATGGTGGCAGAATGAGACAGCCTGGAGGTGGCAGCAGCAGCATCAGGAGTCCTGAAAGTGATTCGGTGACAGAGTGGTGCGGTGGGTGGCAATGCCAGTACCCAGTGACGAAGGTAGGTGAAAAAAGGTCTGATGCGGAGTAATGTTTGTAACGGGGGAGCAGCGCCTTAAATCTGTTTGGTACTATCCATATTTGTGAAGTGTTGGTGTGGCACTATGGTCAATCTACTCTGATGCATCAGGAATTTGTGGGTGAGAATCCTGGCTGATCCATGTCTGATTCATCTTAACAAAGGTCAGTCTCTCCACATTTTTCGTGGACAGACAAGTTCTCCTTAGGGTGACTATGTCCCCCCCCCCCCCCCCCCGCACTAAACACCCGCTCTGATGGCACACATCTGGCCGGGCAGGGCAGCTTTTTCAGGCTGCTAGTTCCAGCCATCCAAGTTTGGCTGCCCAGAAGTCCAAAAGATCTTCAAGGTGTGTTGGCATGGGCATGTCAAGGTATGCCACCACCTGCTGGTTCAGGTCTGCTCCAGGTCTACCTGCTGCTGATGAGTTGCTTCACTATGCGGGTAAAGAAAGGTTCTCATCAGCGACTGTAGATTCAGGCCGCTACTGATGGACCTGGTACTGTCCATGCCACCCCACCCCTCCCCAGCAGCCATGGCAGTGGAAGGTGAGGGCAGGGGGCCCCCTGATTCAGATCTGCGAGAGGATGGACGATGGCGCTGATAGGCATCGGCCAACTGACTATGTAGGATGTCTCTGTAGTAGGTCAGTTTGTCCTCCCTCTCAGTGGGTGTAAAAAAAAAAGCCCCCATTTTGTGCCTGAAGTGAGGGTCCAATAAGGTGGAGAGCCAGAAGTCATCCCGCAGCCGAATGGTGCCATTTGTGCAAGTGACTCGGAGGGACTCCCTGCCTCCATCTCCACTGCATACTGCCACGGTGTATCTGGGTCCTCTGTCTCGCCTTCCTCATAACCCTCTAGTTCCTCTGGCAGCTCCTGCTCCTGTCAGATGACTAGAAAAACTGCCCATTTCACAAAACCTAAACTGTGCCCCTCCTCCTCATCCTCCTCCAGTTCAGCCCCCACAGGGCTCATGTGGCCGTGAGATGTAGGCGCCATGTCTCCAGTGCCCTGACCAGCCATTGTTTCCAACAAGTGTTGTAGAAAATGAAGCAGTGGAATGACGTTGTTCATCCCGTAATCCTGGTGACTGACTAATAATGTGGCTTCCTCAACGGGCCTGAGCAAACAGCAGGTGTCACATATGAGCTTCCACTGGTTGACATTGAAGTTACACAAAGGAATATCCCTATCTGCTTGGATCATTAAGAAATTGGTGATGGCCTTTCTCTGTTCGTATAGTCAGTCCAACATATGGAGGGTAGAATTCCAACGTGTGGCAATGTTGCAAATCAGACTATGTTGGGGGATACCGTTCTGATGCTGCAGCTCAAGGAGGGTGTGCTTTGCGGTGTCAAGTGGCTGAAGTGCATGTAAAGTTTCCTTCCCATTGTTAGAATGTCTTGAAAATGGGGGGAACACTTCAGGAACCGCTTGACAACCAGATTGAACATATGTGCCATGCAGGGCGCATGGCTCAGCCTTCCTTGTCGCAGCGCAGACAAGATGTTCTTCTCGTTGTCGTTCACCACAGTTCCCATTTCAAGTTTTCGTGGAGTAAGCCATACTCCGATTTCTTTATGAATGACTTTTAGCAGTTCCTCACCTGTGTGACTCCGTTCGCCAAGGCAAGCCATGTGAAGAACAGCGTGACACCGCCGTGCCCTGCACACATGTATGCTGAAGGGGAGCTGAGACTTGTCTGTGCAGTGGAGGCTGAGGATACGGTGGAGGATGAGGAGGCGGAGTCACACACTGTCACAGGACCTACTGCCTGAGAGCATGGGGGAAGCTGCGTGACCTGTCCAAGTTGGTGTTGTGGCTGTGCAGCAACCACATTCACCCAGTGTATTGTCCCTGACCATAGTTACAGCTCCACACGTTGGTGCTGCCGTGCACTTTGGTACACACCGACAGGCTCAAGGGCTGGCCCACCTTCTCTTCCACAAAATTGTGCAGGGCTGGTACTGCCTTCTCCGCAAAGAAATGAGGTCTTGGGACTCTCCACCTTGGCTTGGCAGAAGCCATCAGTTCTCTGAAAGGTGTAGACTCCGCCACTTGAAAAGGGAGGGACTGCAGCACCAGCAACTTGGACAGGAGCACATTCAGCTTCTGCACCGTTGGATGAGTGGGCGCATACTGTTGTCTCTTGGACATGTCTTCGCCGATGGATTGCTGGCAGAATAAATTACTAAAAGTAAGAGGAGCAGGAGCATCTAGAGAGACAGAAGGAGGGTATGACACACAGCTCCCTTCGGCTAAGGTGGTGGAGCCTTGGCTGAAAGAGGGAGCGGCGTGCCACTGAGTGATGCATCAGGCTGGAGCACCACATCAGAGCCACGGTTCTCCCAGGCCGCTTTATGGTCACGCAGCATATGTTGACGCAAGGCCGTTGTGCCAACATTGGGACCCTAGCCACACTTCTTCTGCCAACACATCTTGCATGTGGCTATGTTAACCTCCTCCGGATGCTTGATGAAAAACTGCCACACCGCCGAGTAGCTGATTTTCCCACCAACAGTCCACACTAATTGACTGCTACTGCAGCCGTCTCCAGGAACCCCTGTTCCACTACCTCCCGGGAAGGTAGGCTGCAGCAAAGCAGGTTGTCTCCCCCGGGCATGTTTGGCTCCAGAATTTCCACTTCTGCCATCATGCTGACTGCTAACCATGCTACCACCTTGCTGGCTCAGCTGCTGCCTCACGGGCAACATGCAACCCTCTTCTCCTGAAGATGATGAAGCCCCTTCTGCTGGGTGCTCCCAATTGCGATCGGCTTCATCATCATCAACAAGTGTCTGCACGTCACTGATGTCCTCCTCAGGTTCCTCAACAGTGTCTGCTTCAGGACCCTGAATGCTGGCAACACCACCTCCCACGTCATTCTCCTCATCACTACTTGCCCGCCTAGTGGAGGAAGCGGCGGATGTCTCCTCAACTTCTTGGCTGGGCAGTAGCTGCTGACTGTCCTCTATTAGATTGTCCTCACTGAATAGTGGAGCTGAACCCCACAGCATAAGATACTACTTTAGGGGAGGGAACAGAATAAGACAGAGGCAGTGGACAGGGACTGCTCCCGGGCCATGCCAACTGAAGGTTGTGTCTGAGAAACCCACTGACCGTTGACTGGGTGTATCAGATGCCACTTGTGATGAAGTGGATGACCGTGTTAACCAATTGATGATGGCAGATGGGTTGCTGGTCGAGACACGACCACTAGCTGATACCGGGAGATCAGGCCTCTCGCTGCGACTCCTGCTGCCACTCGCCCCTAGTCTGCTGCGACCTCTGCCTGATTAATTTAGGCCTCTGCCACTCCTCTGTTCACTTTCTGGCACTTCTCTGCCTGACATACTTAGTGCGTAAATGAATGGAGTATAATACACTTCACTACGCTTAAAACAGTATTTGTCTAGAACAGCAGCAGGTGTGTACTTTTGGCTTGCCTTTTACAGTAACTAAGCCCTTAAGAATTTATCAGGAACAAAATGGTACACCATTTAGATTTAGGCATGTGGTATGCACTTATGAGGGCAGAAAAATGCGCTACAGTATGCATAAAAAAGTATTACTTTTGCCTGGACTTTCACAGTATCTAGGCCCTTGATACACTTAGATGTACGTATGTGGTATGCACTTATGAGGGCAGTAGAATGCGCTACACTACGCTTAACAGTATTTGTCTAGAACAGCAGTCAGTGTGTACTTTTGGTTGTCCTTTCACAGTATCTAAGCCCTTAAGAGTTTAACAGGTACAAAATAGTACACCACTTAGATTTAAGTATGTGGTATGAACTTATGAGGGCAGAAAAATGCGCTACAGTATGCTTAAAAAAGTATTTGAGTAAAACACTAGGCAGTGATTACTTTTGCCTGAACTTTCACAGTATCTAGGCCCTTGAGAGTTTAACAGGTACAAAATAGTACACTACTTAGATGTAGGTATGTGGTATGCAATTATAAGGGCAGAAAAATGCGCTGCAGGATGCTTAAAAAAGTATTTGAGTTAAACACCAACCGGTGATTACTTTTGCCTGGCCTTTCACAGTATCTAGGCCCTTGACAGATTACCAGGTACACAATAGTACACTACTTAGGTGTAGGTATGTGGTATGCACTTATGAGGGCAGAAAAACGCACTACAGTATGCTTAAATAAGTATTTGTGCACAACACCAGTAGTACACAACAGTGCTGCAGCACACAGTCGCTGTGCCCTAAACCTAAAATTCCACTCTCTCTCAAAGACTATTAGGAATGGACTTCTGGGTATGTATTATACCATCTACAGACTAGTATAACCAGCAGAACATTTGTTGTGGAACAAAGACACAGAGTTGCGCTAAAAATGTATTCCTCCCTCGTCTGCTAATGTTTCTCCAGCTGAGCCAGCTTGTTCAAACATATGAGGCCACACACAGCTCTCTGCCCCTCTCTTTAATACAATGCTGTAGACAGTGACTGGGAGGTTAATCGCTGCAGTAAAAATTATTTTCTGTGAAAAACGCACTGCTCTCTGTCCACCAGAACGCTGACGTGACTAGGAGGTGAAATGCTGCTGGAAAAAGCTTTTCTGTGTAACACACAGCGCTGTCTGTCCTATCTTTGCAGTGTAAGGATGAAGTGATTAGCTGGAATATGGCTGCCGATTATATAGGGTTGTGACTAGGGGTGTGAATCGCCAAGAATTTGGCGATTAGATTCGAATCGCGATACCAGTGTGGCGATTCGATATATCCCGATATATGGCGATACCGTCTAGGTGACGATACATCGCGATATATCCCGATACATCGCCCACCCGGGAGCATTCATAGATCCCAATAGACGCCGCTGTCAGCTTTGACAGCGGCGATCTAGTACTCCGGTGCTCACTTTTCTCATGTTATCACGTCCGGGCTGCAAAATAAAAGAAAACGCACTTTCTCTTACCTGCCAACGAGCCCCCGGAGCTCCGGTACAGGTGTTCAGTCCCCGGGCTGTATTCTTCTTACTTCCTGTTAGCCCGGCACGTCACATGGAGCTTCAGCCTATCACCGGCCGCAGCGATGTCCCGCCTCGGCCAGTGATAGGCTGAAGCTCCGTGTGACGTGCCGGGCTAACAGGAAGTAAGAAGAATACAGCCCGGGGACCGAACACCTGTACCGGAGCTCCGGGGGCTCGTTGGCAGGTAAGATAAAGTGCGTTTTCTTTTATTTTGCATAACATGAGAAAAGTGTGCACCGGAGTACTCCTTTAATAGCCAGCCGCGGCGATCGCCGCATGCTGGCTATTAGCGGCGGCCCCCGGCTACTGAAATCAGCCGGGGGTCGCATAGTACGGAGCGGGCACGAGTCGGAGCCCGCTCCATACACCCAGAGCGACGCCATGTCAGATCCGGCCTGCCCGGCTCCACAAATGTGGAACTTTTATCTCCTGATGCCCGGGACATGCTGTTCCGGGCGTCAGGAGATAAAAATTCCACATCCCTAAAAGAATCGATTCAAAAATATTTTGAATCGATTCAGTATCGGCAAATGAAAAAATCGTGATTATCGCGAGAATCGATTTTTTCTTACATCCCTAGTTGTGACATCACAAGGGTGACTGGCTGCTGATAGGCTGCATCCTGCATGTGATTCATGGTCATCCCGCCTACTTCTCTTCCCGCCTTCCCAGGATTCCTTGTCCCATGTCCTCACATGTGGCTCCGCAATTTTAGATGCCCTGGAGCCTGGACCGCACAAAATGGAGTTTAATGAAGCGATTCTCGCGATAGAATCGTGGTGATATTCGCATTTGTTGCGAATCAAATTTTTCATGAAATTCATAACGAATTTGGATTCGTCAGATTTGATTCGCTCAGCTCTAATCACTATATCACTAGTGCAATACTGAGGATATAATGATGTCATACTGATGCAATTACACTTGTTAAATGTCTGTATTGCAGATGTGTATTATGGAAGTTGTGTTGATATTTTCACTTAGATATAACAAATCAATATATACTTTACATATAGCATCAAGAGATGTATTTCTGACATATACAATAACCTGCAGCCTATAGTAGTCATGTCAGCAGGTACAGGAAACAAAAAGTAGATATTTCCAGTTTCCTCTTCAACCTTTCATCTATCTTTTCACAAATGCACAGCACAGGGAAACTGCTTTAGACCCCCCCCCCCCCCCCCCCCCCCTTCTCCCCTGCTAAGAGCCACTCCATCCTATGACCTTTTAATTACAAAAGAAGTGACCCATTCACACATGGCCCCTCCTGCAGCACTCCCCTTTGATGAGCATTAACCCAAAAGTTGCTAACAATTGACAAGTCATAAGCATAAAATGATCTATTTACTACAATGCATGAAAATAAGCAGCCAGTCTCAGCTGCAATGGGCAAAATTTGCAAAATTTTAATGAATTCTGGTTGCAATATCCGAAGTCCTATTTTTAATGTGTGTTTAGAAAGTAATGTGTGTTTAGGAAGTATAATAATGTGTGTTTAGGAAGTATAATAATATCACAGTATCACATTGGCTGCTTCATGCCACAATGAGGTGAATATGAGGTGAAAACTGGGTAATTTTAATTATATTTTAACTGTCGTAAAAGGGGCATTTTTGGTTTAATAGTATATTTTTATTAACTTTCTCCAGGGCACCATCAACCGGGTACTGTATTTAAATGTGTTCTGGTGGAAAAATGGTCTACCATCACCCAAACATCAGTGCAGCTCCCCTATTACCACTGTTGCATGCGCCGATGGGGTGTCTCCAGGGTCAGAGATCTCACTTCAGTTGCCCTTTGCAAATCTCCGCAACTTCACTCACCTCTTTGCAAAGCTACAAGCCTCAGCTGGCCCTAAGAACAACACCTGTAACCCCACACTAGTATGCTGCAGTATTATTGAAAATATTGGTATACTGGGTTTTTGTTCAATGCCAGTATAATTGTAATATTTGTTCCTTTTATAGTGGTATTACGTAGTAACTGTATGACTATGCTATTTAGTGGTAAATTATCATACATAGAAATTTGTTTTAGGGTATGTTCACATGGGAGTTGCTGCTTGCTGCTCCTTGTTGCTGCTGCTGTAGCTCTGTGTGTCCGCTTGTAAATGCCGGCGGAGCTCGCTCTGCCGTAACTCTGTGTGTGCCAGCAATGCATCTGCAGCTGCAAATATGCTGCAGATGCGCTGCCGTGTGAATGTACCTTAAAAAATATTTGCATTAGTTTTTGAAGGGTGGCAAAGAGGAATATGAGGGAGATTTATCAAGGGATTTAAGCAGCTTTTTTTTCTTACAAAAGTCGCACGTGCGCCTAAGCAATTTTTGTGCGACTTTTGTGGGTAAGCAAAAAATACCAAGCTGCCCTACCTAAGCAATTTTCAGTTTTTACTTTGCAGTGGTCCAGGATTTATCATTGCAAAAGTCGCACGTAAGCAAAAAAAAAGTCGCAAACCCCCTTCAAAAAGTCACAAGTGTAAGCAAGGTCAGACCTGGCTTACAGATTTGCCTGTCTTTTCAAAAAGTCGCATGTGAGACTTTTCGTGCGACTTTTTGCACAGCTCCGTTCCCCGGCACCCACTCATATCATCCACCTGCCTGCAAGGTGTTGGGACTACAACTCCCAGCATGCCCTCACTGTAAGGTCATGCTGGGAGTTTTAGTCCTGCAATAGATAGCTGTTGGGTGTGTGGTCGCGGAGTGAAGCTGTGTAAAAAGTCGCACGAAAAGTCATTTTCACAGGCATAGTGGGACGAACGGGTAGAAGATGTACAGGAGGGTGACAAGCTTGTCACCCACCCGCATATCTCCCGCCCACGCAACACTACTACAACTCATAGCATGTCCTTACTGTAAGGACCTGCTGGGAATTGTAGTTGTGCAGCATGGGGGGAAGTGTGTTAGATGGGCGGCTGTATGACAAGCTTATCACCCGCCTGCGTCGCATGACTACAACTCCCAGCAAATGCTTACTGTAAGGGCATGCTGGGAGTTGTAGTTTATGCAGTGGGGGCAGGTGACAAGCTTGTCACCCGCTTGCACATCTCCCTCCAGCCCTGCTGCATGACTAGAAAATCCCATTATGTCCTTCCTGTAAGGCAGGGGTCTCAAACTCCCGGCCCGCGGGCCATTTGCGGTCCACGGAACGAATGTTTGTAGCCCGCACCAGGTATATGTAATTTGTATTGCCCGACGCCCGGTACATGCAGTTCCGGGCGTTGGGCAGGTAACTTCTTCAGGCATTTAGCCCTGCTTCGGGCTAAATGCCGGAAGACTTCACTTACCCCGTCCTCCTCCTCCCGGTCTCCAGTTGGCCGGCCCGAGTCTGGTGAGGGACGTTGCGCATGTGATGTCCCTCCGCAGACCCGTACAGGAGGACGTCAGTAACAACATTCGTCAGGCCGCCGCCGGAGAGGAGAAGTGCAGCGCAGGACAGGTAAGTGTGTCTGTATGTGTGCGCATGTGTAGGTGTCTGTCTGTCTGTGCCGGGGGGGGGGGGGGGGGGGGGGAACGACGACAATGCTACCTAATGTGAGGAACCTGCTACTACCAAATGTGGGGAACCTGCTTCTACCTAATGTGGGGAACCTGCTTCTACCTAATGTGGGGAACCTGCTTCTACCTAATGTGGGGAACCTGCTACTACCTAATGTGGGGAACCTGCTTCTACCTAATGTGGGGAACCTGCTTCTACCTAATGTGGGGAACCTGCTACTACCTAATGTGAGAAACCTGCTTCTACCTAATGTGGGGAACCTGCTTCTACCGAATGTGGGGAACCTGCTTCTAACTAATGTAGGGAACCTGCTACTACCTAATGTGGGGAACCTGCTACTACCTACCTTATGTGGGGAAACTTCTACTACCTAACTAAGTGGGGAAACTGCTACTACCTACCTAATGTGGGGAAACTGCTACTACCAAATGTGGGGAACCCCCAGAAGTAGCACCCCATCATCCGTCAGCTCATGCTATTACCAGCCGGGGGTAGGGGGAATGGGGGGGGGTTGCTGGTGGATGATGAAGGGCGCATGATGGGGGCATTATATGTAAGGGACGCATGCGGCCCAGCCTTACGCAGCTGCTACCTCCAGTGGCCCCCAGATAATTTGAGTTTGAGACCCCTGCTGTAAGGGCATGCTGGGAGTTGTAGTCATGTGGTGCGGTGCGGACGGGAAATGTGCAGGTGGGTTACAATAAATATACTTACCTATTTTGCTTGTTTTTTTATCCTTCTCATTTCAGTTCCATGTATCCTGTGGACTACGACGATGACCAGTGTTTTAAAAAAAAAAAATGTTTAATGTTAAAAAAATGGTTAATGAGGGCTTGTGAGGGAGTGTTCTTTTTGGAATAAACGTTTTTCAAATTTTTTTTTTACTTTACAGGCTTAGTAGGGGAAGCCATCTTATAGACAGAATCCATTACTAAGCCAGGGCTTCGCGTTATCACCAAAAACAGCTAGTGCTAACCCCCGATTATTACCCCGGTACCCACCACCACAGGGGTGTTGGAAAGACTCGATACCAACAGGCCCGGAGCATCAAATATGGCACTCCTGGGCCTAGGCGGTAACAGGCTGGCATTATTTATGCTGGGGAGGGCCAGTAACAATGGTCCTCGCCCACCCTGGTAACGTCAGGCTGTTGCTGCTTGGTTGGTATTTGGCTGAGAATGAAAATATGAGGAACCCTATGCATTTTTTTCCTCCATAAATAATTAAATAATAAAAGAAAAAACTTATAGGGTTCCCTGTATTTTTATTCTTAGCCAGATACCAATCAAACAGCAACAGCCTAACGTTACCAGGGTGGGCAAGGACCATTGTTACTGGCCCTCCCCAGTCTAAATAACGCCAGCCTGTTACCGGCTAAGCACGCCATTTTTGATGCTCCCGGCCTGTTGGTATTGGCTCTTCCTGACACCCCGGGGGTTAGCGCTAGCTGTTTTTGGGGCTAACACTAAGCCCCGGCTTAGTAATGGACTCCATCTATAAGACAGCTTCCTCTACTAAGCCTGTAAAGTAAATAAAAGAAAACACATTTAAAAACTTTTATTCCAAAAAACACTCCCCCACAAGCCCTCGTTACAAAATGTTGTTAATATTAAACAAAAATATGCTGGTCATTGTAGTCCACCAAATCTTAAAAAGCCCACAGGATAGACAGATCTGAAATGAAAAGAAAAAACAAACAAAAAATGGGTTTGTACATGTAAAGGGAAAAAGTGGTAAAAATGTAATAAGCACACATACATTTATTTTTATTTTTTTGCTTATGTGTGCTAAGAAAATGGTATTTTAAAGTGATGTTATTGTTTTTTGCGTATGTAAGCCAAATTAATCAACCCCCTGTGATAGTATGATAAATATGTCACACATAAGCAAACCCAAAGCAAAAAAAAATAATTCCATCAGAACTCGCTTACCAAAGCAAACAATGATAAATGTTCACTTATATTTTTATAGGCTCCAGCAAGACCACTAGGTTTCGCACATCTAAGCAACAAATCCAGGCTAGTGTAGGTGGGGAGCCGAGGCACATAATTTGCCCTAAGGCCCATATGACTGCCTCTGCTGTTATGTAGCTTTTTATAGAAGAATTTCTAAGAATATGTTCTAAAACTGACTTATCATGTTATTGTTTTGCAAATTAAAGGGGTACTCCGGTGGGAATTTTTTTTTAAGGTCTTTATAAGTCAACTGGTGCCAGAAAGTTAAACAGATTTGTAAATTACTTCTATTAAAAAATCTTTACCCTTCCTGTACTTTTTAGCAGCTGTATGCTACCGAGGAAATTGTGTTCTTTTTTAATTTCTTTTTTGTCTTGTCTACAGTGCTCTCTACTGACACCTCTGTCCATGTCGGGAACTGTCCAGAGCAGCATAGGTTTGCTATGGGGATTTTCTCCTGCTCTGGACAGTTCCTGATACGGACATCAGGTGTCAGCAGAGAGCACTGTGGACAACACAAAAAAGAAATTCAAAAAGAACAGAATTTCCTCTGTTGCATACAGCTGCTAAAAAAAAGTACAGGAAGGGTAAAGATTTTTTAATAGAAGTAATTTACAAATCTCATGATATCCGTGAAGAGAAATGAAAATATCGGCACTCACCAGTGTGGCTGCAGTGTCTTCTTTATTGAGACATACTCACATGCGGGGTACAGAAGAGAGGGGAGTGGGGGGACAAGTGGTGGCGACCGAGCTCTAGTTTCGCACACTTGGTGTGCTTCGTCCGGCCATTGGATGCTTTATACACAAAAAAGAATAGTTCCATACATGCACAACTCAAAGCAACCTGTTTTGCAGCACACAGAGGTTACATAGCTTTGCAGAAGATACAGTATTTCCCATGAGTACACCCCAAACATTTTTGTAAATATTTTATTATATCTTTTCATATGACAACACTGAAGAAATGACACTCTGTTACAATGTAAAATAATGAATGCACAGCCTTTATAACAGTGTTTAATGGTGTGTCCCCTCAAAATAACTCACACAGTCATTAATGTCTAAACATTGGCAACAAAAGTGAGTACACCCTTAAGTGGGAATACCAAATTGGGCCCAATAATCAATTTTCCCTCCCCAGTGTTATGTGACACGTTAGTATTACAAGGTCTCAGGTATGAATGGGGAGAAGGTGTCTTAAATTTTGTGTTATCGCTCTCACACTCTCTAATACTAGTCACTGGAAGTTCAACATGGCACCTTATGGAACTCTCTGAGGATCTGAAATAAAGAACTGTTGTTCTAAATAAAGATGGCCTAGTTTATAAGAAGATTGCCAAGACTATTAAACTGAGCTGCAGCACAGTGGCCAAGACCATACAGCGGTTTCACAGGACAGGTTTTACTCAGAACAGGCCTCTCCATGTTAGACCAAAAAAGTTGAGTGCACGTGCTCAGCATCATATGCAGAGGTTGTCTTTAGGAAATAGACACATAAATGCTGGTAGCATTCCTGCAAAGGTTGAAGGGGTGGGGGGACAGTATCTCAGTGCTCAGACCATACTTCACACACTGCATCAATTTGGTCTGCATGGCTGTGGTCCCAGAAGAAAGTCTCTTCTACAGATTATGCACAAGAAAGCCTGCAAACAGTTTGCTGACGACCAGCAGGGAAAGGACATGGATTACAGGAACCATGTCCTGTGGTCCAATGAGACCAAGATAAACTTATTTAGTTCAGATGGTGTCAAGCATGTGTCACAGCAACGATGTAAGGAGAACAACAAGTGTGTCTTGCCTACAGTCAAGCATGGTGGTGGGAGTGTCATGGTATGGGTTTGCATGAGTGTTGATGGCACTGGGCAGCCACAGTTCATTGAGTGAACCATGACTGTAACATGTACTGTGATATACTGAAGCAGAGCATGTGACAGCGGATGCCAGTGATTGGCTGTAGTGATCCCATGCAGATTGTATAGGACATCACTATGGCAATTCCAGCAGGGACTCCTCAGATTCTGTGTAGTACAGGACACATTGAGAGCCCTGACATCTGCAAAACAGGTGGAATAATCATTTGCTGCCAGTATTTTGTGTATTCATTATGTCAGCTGTAAACTGAGATGTCTTTGACACACCAGTCAGAAGTGTACTTCTAAAATTCTGACTCCTAGTGGCAGATATAAAAACTACAATAATGTATACTACATTAAATACATACTGTTACAAGAAAATGAATTGCAGAATAATAGGCATTGAGATGGAAGCTTTCCCTAGTTATTATACTTAGAATTGTTCACCTTAAAAACATAAATAAAGTTTGCCACATGTTATTCATTTAGTAGAGAAGAAATGACTAAAATGAAGAAAAGAAAAATACATAAATGCTAGCATTGAAGTCTTGCTGCATCATTTATTTATTTGTTGTACTACCTAGCTGTTGTAAAGGTAATGTGAAATTTGATCACTAAGGGGGACATTTATCAAGGTATTTAGAGCATTTTTTTTTTTGCTTACAAAAGTCGCACAAAAAGTTGCACATGTGCCTAAGCACTTTTTTGTGCTACTTTTGTGGGTAAGCAAAAAGTTACAAACAGCCTTAGGGTGCTTTCACACCACGTTTTCAGCCTGCCGGATCCGTGCGCTGCCATACCCCAGCCGGACCGGCACTGAAATCCATTGACTTTAATGAGCTGACCAGAGTCGGCCAATCACAGCCCAGGCCGGGAAATATGAAATTACAGTGTAGTTTCATATCCCTGGGAGCCTGCTGGCTCTGCTCCTCGGCCACCCTCCCGCAACTACCACCAGTGCACTAACCTCCTTTCAGTGAGGACATGCTGGGAGTTGTAGTTGCAACGGCTGGTAATTGAGGGCAGGCAGGCGGGTGGTCGAGGAGCAGGACCAACACAACAGTGTAGTTTCATATATCTGGGAGATGGCCGGCTCCCCCACTCGGCCACCCTCTAGCCCGCAACTACCAGCTGTTGCAAATAACAACTCCCAGCATGTCCTCACTGAAAGGGTATGCTGGAAATTGTAGTCCTTTAACAGCTCAGGTAGCCGGCGGGAGGGAGTTGTGGAGAGCGGAGGGGGACATGAGCGGAGGGGGGAGGGGCGAGCAGCGGGAAACATGAGTGGAGGGGGGGACATGAGCGGCGGGGGGGAGAGCGGCAGGGGAAATGAGCAGAGGGAGGGACATGATCAGAGGAACACATGAGCAGAGGGGGACATGAAGGGAGGGGGACATGATCAGAGGGGGGAGGGGGGAAATGAGGGGCCGGGGCAGCAGAGCCGGCTGGCTCCCAGAAATACTAAACTACACTGTAAGTTCATATTTCCCGGGCGGTGGCGTGTTTGACCGAGACCAAGGGGCCAATCAAGGTACCGCCCGGGAAATATGAAATTACAGTGTAGTTGTTACGCCGAGCGCTCCGGGTCCCCGCTCCTCCCCAGAGCGCTCGCCACATCCTCGCTACTGCAGCGCCCCGGTCAGATCCACTGACCGGGTGCGCTGCGATACCGCCTCCAGCCGGGATGCGATTCGCGATGCGGGTGGCGCCCGCTCGCGATGCGCACCCCGGCTCCCGTACCTGACTCGCTCTCCGTCGGTCCTGTCCCGGCGCGCGCGGCCCCGCTCCCTAGGGCGCGCGCGCGCCGGGTCTCTGCGATTTAAAGGGCCACTGCGCCACTGATTGGCGCAGTTGTTCTAATTAGTGTGTTCACCTGTGCACTCCCTATGTATACCTCACTTCCCCTGCACTCCCTCGCCGGATCTTGTTGCCATTGTGCCAGTGAAAGCGTTTCCTTGTGTGTTCCTAGCCTGTGTTCCAGACCTCCTGCCGTTGCCCCTGACTACGATCCTTGCTGCCTGCCCCGACCTTCTGCTACGTCCGACCTTGCTCTTGTCTACTCCCTTGTACCGCGCCTATCTTCAGCAGTCAGAGAGGTTGAGCCGTTGCTAGTGGATACGACCTGGTTACTACCGCCGCTGCAAGACCATCCCGCTTTGCGGCGGGCTCTGGTGAATACCAGTAGTAACTTAGAACCGGTCCACTAGCACGGTCCACGCCAATCCCTCTCTGGCACAGAGGATCCACCTCCTGCCAGCCGAATCGTGACAGTAGATCCGGCCATGGATCCCGCTGAAGTTCCACTGCCAGTTGTCGCCGACCTCACCACGGTGGTCGCCCAGCAGTCGCAACAGATAGCGCAACAAGGCCACCAGCTGTCTCAACTGACCGTGATGCTACAGCAGCTACTACCCCAGCTCCAGCAATCATCTCCTCCGCCAGCTCCTGCTCCTCCTCCGCAGCGAGTGTCCGCTTCCGGCCTACGACTATCCTTGCCGGATAAATTTGATGGGGACTCTAAGTTTTGCCGTGGTTTTCTTTCGCAATGTTCCCTGCACTTGGAGATGATGTCGGACCAGTTTCCTACTGAAAGGTCTAAGGTGGCTTTCGTAGTCAGCCTTCTGTCTGGGAAAGCTCTGTCATGGGCCACACCGCTCTGGGACCGCAATGACCCCGTCACTGCCTCTGTACACTCCTTCTTCTCGGAAATTCGAAGTGTCTTTGAGGAACCTGCCCGAGCCTCTTCTGCTGAGACTGCCCTGCTGAACCTGGTCCAGGGTAATTCTTCTGTTGGCGAGTACGCCATCCAATTCCGTACTCTTGCTTCCGAATTATCCTGGAATAATGAGGCCCTCTGCGCGACCTTTAAAAAACGCCTATCCAGCAACATTAAAGATGTTCTGGCCGCACGAGAAATTCCTGCTAACCTGCATGAACTCATTCATCTAGCCACTCGCATTGACATGCGTTTTTCCGAAAGGCGTCAGGAGCTCCGCCAGGATATGGACTTTGTTCGCACGAGGCATTTTTTCTCCCCGGCTCCTCTCTCCTCTGGTCCTCTGCAATCCGTTCCTGTGCCTCCCGCCGTGGAGGCTATGCAAGTTGACCGGTCTCGCTTGACACCTCAAGAGAGGACACGACGCCGCATGGAGAATCTTTGCCTGTACTGTGCCGGTACCGAACACTTCCTGAAGGATTGTCCTATCCGTCCTCCCCGTCTGGAAAGACGTACGCTGACTCCGCACAAAGGTGAGACAGTTCTTGATGTCAACTCTGCTTCTCCACGCCTTACTGTGCCCGTGCGGATATCTGCCTCTACCTTCTCCTTCTCTACTATGGCCTTCTTGGATTCCGGATCTGCAGGAAATTTTATTTTGGCCTCTCTCATCAACAGGTTCAACATCCCGGTGACCAGTCTCGCCAGACCCCTCTACATCAATTGTGTTAACAATGAAAGATTGGACTGTACCGTGCGTTACCGCACGGAGCCCCTCCTAATGTGCATCGGACCTCATCACGAAAAAATTGAGTTTTTGGTCCTCCCCAATTGCACTTCCGAAATTCTCCTTGGACTACCGTGGCTTCAACGCCATTCCCCAACCCTTGATTGGTCCACAGGAGAGATCAAGAGCTGGGGTACTTCTTGTTTCAAGGACTGTCTTAAACCGGTTCCCAGTACTCCCTGCCGTGACCCTGTGGGTCCCCCTGTAACCGGTCTCCCTAAGGCTTATATGGACTATGCTGACGTATTTTGTAAAAAACAAGCTGAGACTTTACCTCCTCACAGGCCTTATGACTGTCCTATTGACCTCCTCCCGGGCACTACTCCACCCCGGGGCAGAATTTATCCTCTGTCCGCCCCAGAGACTCTTGCTATGTCTGAATACATCCAGGAAAATTTTAAAAAGGGGTTTATCCGCAAATCCTCCTCTCCTGCCGGAGCTGGATTTTTCTTTGTGTCCAAAAAAGATGGCTCCCTACGTCCTTGCATTGATTACCGCGGACTTAATAAAATCACGGTAAAGAACCGCTACCCCCTACCTCTTATCTCAGAACTCTTTGATCGCCTTCAAGGTGCCCACATCTTTACCAAACTGGACTTAAGAGGTGCTTATAATCTCATCCGCATCAGGGAGGGGGACGAATGGAAAACTGCATTTAACACTAGAGATGGACACTTTGAGTATCTGGTCATGCCCTTTGGCCTGTGCAACGCCCCTGCCGTCTTCCAAGACTTTGTTAATGAAATTTTTCGTGATCTCTTATATTCCTGTGTTGTTGTGTATCTGGACGATATTCAGATTTTTTCTGCCAACTTAGAGGAACACCGCCAGCATGTCCGCATGGTTCTTCAGAGACTTCGAGACAATCAACTTTATGCCAAAATGGAGAAATGTCTGTTTGAATGTCAATCTCTTCCTTTCCTAGGATACTTGGTTTCTGGCCAGGGACTACAAATGGACCCAGATAAACTCTCTGCCGTCTTAGATTGGCCACGCCCCTCCGGACTCCGTGCTATCCAACGTTTTTTGGGGTTCGCCAATTATTACAGACAATTTATTCCTCATTTTTCCACTATTGTGGCTCCTATCGTGGCTTTAACCAAGAAGAATGCCAATCCTAAGTCCTGGTCTCCTCAAGCGGAAGACGCATTTAAACGGCTCAAGTCTGCCTTTTCTTCTGCTCCCGTGCTCTCCAGACCTGACCCATCTAAACCCTTCCTATTGGAGGTTGATGCCTCCTCAGTGGGAGCTGGAGCGGTCCTTCTACAAAAAAATTCTTCCGGGCATGCTGTTACTTGTGGTTTTTTTTCTAGGACCTTCTCTCCGGCAGAGAGGAACTACTCCATCGGGGATCGAGAACTACTGGCCATTAAATTGGCACTTGAGGAATGGAGGCATCTGCTGGAGGGATCAAAATTTCCAGTTATCATTTACACCGACCACAAGAATCTCTCCTATCTCCAGTCTGCCCAACGGCTGAATCCTCGCCAGGCCAGGTGGTCTTTGTTCTTTGCCCGTTTTAACTTTGAAATTCATTTTCGCCCTGCCGACAAGAACATTAGGGCCGATGCTCTCTCTCGTTCCTCGGATGCTTCGGAAGTAGAGGTCTCTCCGCAACACATCATTCCTCCTGACTGTCTGATCTCCACTTCTCCAGCCTCCATCAGGCAAACTCCTCCAGGGAAGACCTTCGTTTCTCCACGCCAACGTCTCGGGATTCTCAAATGGGGTCACTCCTCCCACCTCGCTGGCCATGCGGGCATCAAAAAGTCTTTGCAACTCATCTCTCGCTTCTATTGGTGGCCGACTCTGGAGACGGATGTTGTTGATTTTGTGCGGGCCTGTACTGTCTGTGCCCGGGATAAGACTCCTCGCCAGAAGCCTGCTGGTCTCCTTCATCCTCTGCCTGTCCCCGAACAGCCTTGGTCTCTGATTGGTATGGACTTTATTACAGACTTACCCCCATCCCGTGGCAACACTGTTGTTTGGGTGGTCGTTGATCGATTTTCCAAGATGGCACATTTTATTCCTCTTCCTGGTCTTCCTTCAGCGCCTCAGTTGGCAAAACAATTTTTTGTACACATTTTTCATCTTCACGGTTTGCCCACGCAGATCGTCTCGGATAGAGGCGTCCAATTCGTGTCAAAATTCTGGAGGGCTCTCTGTAAACAACTCAAGATTAAATTAAACTTCTCTTCTGCTTATCATCCTCAATCCAATGGGCAAGTAGAAAGAATTAACCAGGTCCTGGGTGACTATTTACGGCATTTTGTTTCCTCCCGCCAGGATGACTGGGCAGATCTTCTACCATGGGCCGAATTCTCGTACAACTTCAGAGTCTCTGAATCTTCTTCTAAATCCACATTTTTCGTGGTGTACGGCCGTCACCCTCTTCCCCCCCTCCCTACTCCCTTGCCCTCTGGTTTGCCCGCTGTGGATGAAGTGACTCGTGATCTTTCCACCATATGGAAAGAGACCCAAAATTCTCTTTTACAGGCTTCATCTCGCATTAAAAAGTTTGCCGATAAGAAAAGAAGAGCTCCCCCCATTTTTTCTCCCGGAGACAAGGTATGGCTCTCCGCTAAATATGTCCGCTTCCGTGTCCCCAGCTACAAACTGGGACCACGCTATCTTGGTCCTTTCAAAATCTTGTGCCAAATTAATCCTATCTCTTACAAACTTCTTCTTCCTCCTTCTCTTCGTATTCCTAATGCCTTTCATGTCTCTCTTCTTAAACCACTCATCATCAACCGTTTCTCTCCCAAACTTGTTTCTCCCACTCCTGTTTCCGGTTCCTCTGACATCTTCTCCGTAAAGGAGATACTGGCCTCCAAGACGGTCAGAGGGAAAAAAAATTTTTTGGTCGATTGGGAGGGCTGTGGTCCTGAAGAGAGATCCTGGGAACCTGAGGACAACATCCTAGACAAAAGTCTGGTCCTCAGGTTCTCAGGCTCCAAGAAGAGGGGGAGACCCAAGGGGGGGGGTACTGTTACGCCGAGCGCTCCGGGTCCCCGCTCCTCCCCGGAGCGCTCGCCACATCCTCGCTACTGCAGCGCCCCGGTCAGATCCACTGACCGGGTGCGCTGCGATACCGCCTCCAGCCGGGATGCGATTCGCGATGCGGGTGGCGCCCGCTCGCGATGCGCACCCCGGCTCCCGTACCTGACTCGCTCTCCGTCGGTCCTGTCCCGGCGCGCGCGGCCCCGCTCCCTAGGGCGCGCGCGCGCCGGGTCTCTGCGATTTAAAGGGCCACTGCGCCACTGATTGGCGCAGTTGTTCTAATTAGTGTGTTCACCTGCGCACTCCCTATGTATACCTCACTTCCCCTGCACTCCCTCGCCGGATCTTGTTGCCATTGTGCCAGTGAAAGCGTTTCCTTGTGTGTTCCTAGCCTGTGTTCCAGACCTCCTGCCGTTGCCCCTGACTACGATCCTTGCTGCCTGCCCCGACCTTCTGCTACGTCCGACCTTGCTCTTGTCTACTCCCTTGTACCGCGCCTATCTTCAGCAGTCAGAGAGGTTGAGCCGTTGCTAGTGGATACGACCTGGTTACTACCGCCGCTGCAAGACCATCCCGCTTTGCGGCGGGCTCTGGTGAATACCAGTAGTAACTTAGAACCGGTCCACTAGCACGGTCCACGCCAATCCCTCTCTGGCACAGAGGATCCACCTCCTGCCAGCCGAATCGTGACAGTAGTTTGACATTCATGGGTGCCGGTCAGCTCCACAACCTGGCCACCCGCCTGCAACTACCACCGGCCCGCTAGCCATTGCGACTACAATTCCCAGCATGTCCTCACTGTTAGGGCATGCTGGGAGTTGTAGTCTTGCAACAGCTAGAGGGCTGTTGCATGAAAGGAGTTGTAGTTTAGGAACAGGGTGCCTCCAGCTGTTGCTAAACTACAACTTCCTTGATGGGAGTTGTAGTTTAGGAACGGGGTGCCTCCAGCTGTTGCTAAATTACAACTCCCATGACGGGAGTTGTAGTTTGAAACAGTGAGACTCCAGCTGTTGCTAAATTACAAGTTATCAATGATAAAAGATTACAAATGATGTGAGTTGTGGTTTAGCAACAGCTGGAGGCTCCGTGTTTGGAAACACTGGTTTATGGGCAATTTCCTAAGGGAGGGCACCATAAATGTACTAACCAATTTTCCATGTTTTTTTTCTTCTTATTTCCGATCCGTGTATGCAGAGGACTACGTCAATGACCAGCATTTTTTTTTGTTCAAAATTAATAAAATGGTTAACGAGGGCTTGTGGGGAAGTATTTTTTGGAATAAAAGTTTTTAAAAAGTGTTGTTTTTTTATTTTTTTATTTACGTTACAGGCTTAGTAGTGGAAGCTGTCTGATAGAGTCCTTTACAAGCCAGGCTTAGCGTTAGCGACAAAAACAGCTAGCGCTATCCCCAATTATTACCCCGGTACCCACTGCCACAGGGATGTTGGGAAGAGGTGGTAACAGGCTGGCATTATTTATGCTGGGTAGGGACAGTTACAATGGTCCTCGCCCACCCTGGTAACATTAGGCTGTTGCTGCTTGGTTGGTATTTGGCTGAGAATAAAAATAGGGGGAACCCTATGCGTTTTTTTATTTTAGTTATGCAAAATATGTGTGGGGGTTGTTACTGGCCCTCCCCAGGCTAAATAATGCCAGCCTGTTAGCACCAAGGCCCAGGAGTGCCATTTTTGATGCTTCAGGCCTGTTGATATCGGCTCTTCCCAGCACCCCTGTGGCGGTGGGTACCAGGGTAGTAATTGAGGTAAACGCTAAGCCCTGACTTAGCAATGGATTCCCTCTATAAGACAGCTTCCACTACTAAGCCTGTAAGTAAATAAAATAAAATATAAAACACTTTTTAAAAACTTTCATTCCAAAAAACACTCCCCCACAAGCCCTCGTTAACCATTTTATTAATATTTAAAAAAAAATAAAAAAAACGCTGGTCAACAATGTAGTCTACCGACTCCAAAGAAGTTCTCTGCATACTCGGATCTGAAATTATAAGAGAGAAAAAAAACATGGAAGATTGGTTAGCACATTTATGGTGCCCTCCCTTAGGGAAAATGTCCATAAACCAGTGTTTCCAAACAGGGAGTCTCCATCTGCTGCTAAACTACAACCCCCATCATTTCCAGACAGCCTTTTATGTGATAGCCTGGGGGAGTAGGGTATATGGGGTGTAGCTGTGCGGTGACTAAAAGGTGTCTGGTTAACCCTTTCTATTTGTGACGCCAGGGTGAGGGCTCCTCTGTAATGCTTGTCCTACCACCACCCTTCCCAAGAGCGATAGGGAGGTATAGAATAATTGAATGTCCACAACCAGAGAGTTTGCTGAAAACAATCGGATCTTTACTGAAGATTTTATGCAAGCTTCATAACCGGAACAGTCTCTATACATGCAATGTCTCTTAGAGATTGACAGTGGTTGGGACCTTAAGCATTTTAGAGTCCGTAGACTGATATGCGCTGTTCCACTGGATTTAGGGGAATTAGTTGCGGTCCAGTAGCGGTTGTAGTCACGCTAGCTTTAGCGAGGATTAGTTTAGAACTCATGGTTTAGTTTAGGCTGAGGCCGGTAGGTTTTCTGGCCTAGCGTGTCTTTGAAAGTTGTGGAGATCCATCCTGCTAGTCCGGCATCCACAAGAGCAGCAACCCAAGAGAGCGATAATTGGCTACAGCTCCCTTATATGGGCAGGGGCTGGACTAGAGCTAATTGGTCCAATACTTCTGTCAATCACCTTTACATAGAATTATGGGTAAACATGTGACCCAAGGACCTCCAAAGGTCCTCTAACATACCATAGAAGAATTAACATAGTCACATGACCGAAGGTCTTGCGACGCTAACAAGGTAAGTATACTATACATTATATTAAATATACATTATTAAATATGTACATAGAAATATTATAGAATTAGAGTAGAAGGAGGCGACTAGGGGCTGTCCCACCTAGGGGACCCTGCCTGAACTTAGTGACTCTGACTTTGGGGACCACCATACAAGGTACGGTATGCAATACGGTACCGGGACACCCCAAACCACCTTACTTAAAATAAGTCGGCCTTGACGTCTGTCCCCTAAGACAGAGGGACAAAGTGAAGGTTGCTTTATAACAGTCCTGGGCATAACTTTCAAATGTACATTAGTCAGGCTGTACAACACTGTAAAGCTATTTAACTTTTTTGAGGTATATACATATGCATGGGTAAACTCATGAACAGGATTACTCGGTTCATGAATTTAGTAACAGGATGATATTATTTACATGAGATACATCCTACTTAACATTTTTGAATCTGACTAGATATTCTTGAATCTCACTAGACATTTTTGAATCTCACTAGACATTTTTGCCACACTAGTTACCTGTTTAGTACACTGAGGGTTTTACTGGCTTGCCTGAGGCTTTCTACCAATAAACTGGCTACTAGGGTCCATTGGCTACACACTCTTATCCCTAGAACACAACAGATAAACCTTACCTAGGTTACCTTTTTGATTACATGTATTATTTTTAGCTTGCAAGAGCACCTACTGGCTGGGCAGGGCATCTCGCACACGTAAGAGAAAGAAGAGTTAGTGTATATAACAGTGGCAGGAATTGGAAAATGACATAGGCTACAATTCCTAAAGCATTTACTTGAGTGTGAGATATTTTTGTTATTTGGTATACTAAGCTTAAGTGAGGTAAGTACACTTGAGTGATTAGTTTGAGGTACTATGTGTACAATACTACTTGAGAGGTCAGTCTTGGTCCCTTAAGGGTAGTTTCCCTTGTGTAGACCTTTGAGATGGTGTTAGTGATGGGTGACAGAAATGTTACTCCCAGAGGAGCTGAGAGAGCCACCTACTAGCAACTACTACAACACCTATTATTAACTTTTTTTTTTCTTTTTGTGTACACGTGCGTAAAGCAAATTTCTTTTCGCATACAATAACCATTTACATTTAGTTACCTTAGCATAAACATTTATTAGACACTCCAACAGGGTTCAGGTGCATTCACCTGATAAGTGCAATTTGAGCAAAAGAATATTACGTTACTAACAATTCCAAATGTACAGAAAAAGACAGCTCTGGCACAGCTCAGTGCAAGCGTTTCATTCACACTGCGGTATCGCTCACTGCTAGGAAAACACAGTCTAATGGTCCTGATATAAAGTGTCCGGTGAGTGTGAACTGTGTCAAGTATTGGTGTTGCACGTGGTGGTAGAGTGAATATCAAATCTTCTCCAAAGAACAAAGAAACAGAGCACTCGCCTCCAAATTGCAGACATAGATGCAACTTTTATTGAGACTCACAGATTACAGGACACATGAGGACATCAGCGGGAGGGCAGGTAGATGGAAGACACTAGCGGGGGGTATTCTCACATCACAGCGGGCAACAGCACTGTATCACGCCTTGGCGCTTCGTCAGGCCCCTTGTGTGTAATATTACGTTACTATTGAGGTATTTACATGTAAATAGACGTGCAGGGATCAGCAGTCCACCTGCTCTAAGAGTCCAGATCACGGCTAGCGCTATTTAGCCGGGCACACACTTACGAATCTCCTACTGCTAGGAGTCTCTTGGTCTAAGGACCAGGCACAAAAGCTTAATGGTTACGGTTTCAACTGGAACAGTCTTAGCATAGTCCTGCTAGGCACACTTCTTGAACGTTGCAGAAAAGTCTGTGAAGACAAAACTTGAAGAAAAGATAAGTGTCACATTTTAGACAAAACTCTTGCAATGACGTCCTGCTCCTCTTCTAGAACCTCTACCCCTCTCAGGATCACAAACAGGCAAAGAATTGATGTGGCTTTCGAACACCACATTAGTGAGGGTAGAGTGTGACACTTTAGGGTTAAGACAAATGGTTGGTGCTGGTTGATTTGGCCCCACTTCCTCGTCGGGAGTGGGCCGCAGCACTTTCGTTGGTACCTGGTGGGCAGGCCAAACCTCCGCGCAGGGAGTAGGCCTAGGTACAGTGGTTGGTGCACGCAGTTGAGGCCAAACCTCCTGTGTAGGAGTAGGCCTGGGCACTTTGCAGGAAATAGACGGAAGTGGCTGTTGCTGTTGAAATTCCTCCTCAGACTGGTAGGTGGAGGCATCAGGAACTTGGCCACTGTTGCTCTGCGACATTCCAAGGGCTTCTCCCCTTCTCGGGGATGATTCCACATGCGAATATAGAGTGCCTCCATTTCTTTGGTGTTCTCTTGGTAGCGGATCCTCTCCTCATGAGGCAGATGAACATGCTTGGGGGCATAAAGTTCTCTGTGACGGGCCTTTAGCTTTTCCATCAAGTCAGCTATTTCGGCCTCCTGACTGGCCCTTTCCCTCTGTGCCATAGGGACCGGTGGAAGGGACTTCCCAGGCAGGGGTTGGAGAACATCATGCATGTACTGGATCAATTCAGGTTCATCCCCAAAGGTCCATTTAGGCAATTTTGGCGAGTGTGGTCGTGCACTCGGCAAAGCAGACAGGGGTATTTCTGGCTCAGGGCTGGTGGAGGAAGAGAAGGCAGCTTCTGATGGTGTACTTACAGAAGACTCCTCCGTCGGGATCTCAGCCCACAAACCCCATGTCCGGTGGTGAGGGGACAGTCTCACCGGTGAAGATGTTCCAGGTGTCCCAGCGATTTCCCCTGGAGGGTTATCCGGCCAGTCACCGTCATCATTGGGCAGTGGGGGAAGATTGCAGGCCCCGTCTTCATCCAACGATAACCGCTGCAGATGGTCGGCAAGCTCGTGGAATAGTTGGGCTGCGACCGCCGCAACTTTCCTTTGCTCCGGCGCCATCTTGGTGCTCACGCCACGTGGAACGCTGCTCTCCGCCATGTCTTTACTCTCCATATTTTCCTTGTGCAGACTGAAGAGGTCGCTGTGCAGGGCTCCTTTTATAATGGGCTTCTCCAAAATGGCTGCCGGCCGGAAGGACGTCATCGGTGCAGCCCCGACTTCCTGTCCCCCCCGAAACAACAGCAGTGAATTTAAGTTCCCTTTTGGCTGCGACACATTTACTTGGTAGCCACGCCCAGGGGCGGGTCATGGTGCAGCGCGGTCTTTCTTCGCGCTTTTCCGGCAGCAGGTTAACTCTTGCATCGCTGACCAGACCAGAGGATCGTAACATACATTCACTTCTCACTTTACACATTTCTGCAGCAAATACATTTTGCCTCTTCCCTTACTTTTCGCGTGTTCTCTCTGCACGCGGCACCATACACACGATTCCGTACACTTAGATGGTGCTTCGTAACACATTAATAAAGTCTTTTACATAGGGGGAGTACACTTTGATTGGTGGCAACAGCTGTAGGCACACACCCGTATCCTGTTCGTAGCATGCCAAAAAGCTATGTGATATAGTTTCTAAAAATTAAAAATACTGTTTTGTATTACTATAGATTCATTATACTTAAAGGAGAACTCCGGAATAGGAAAATTGCCCGTCATACACCCGGCAGTAAAAAAATTAAGAGATACATAACTTCCTTCGCTCCCCCGGTGCCTCCGGTAACCAGCTCCAGTCTCTGCTGCGATCCTCTTCCTGGTAGCCGGTGGTCGGCGAGTCATACTGCACTCAGCCAATCACAGGATGCAGTGAAGTCCCGACTCGGCCGGCGATAGGCTGAGCGACAGTGTGAGAACGCTTCAAGACACACACTTCTTCACTACTCCGGCACATGCTGCGGAGGCCGAAAACGTCACACTGCCGCTCAGCCTATCCCAGCCGAGTCGGGACTTCGCTGCGGCCGTTGATTGGCTGAGTGCAATATGACTTGCCGACCACCGGCAACCAGGAAGAGGATCGCGGCGGAGACCGGGAGAGCGAAGGAAGTTATGTATCTATTTATTTTTTTACTGCCAGGAGTATGACGGGCAATTTTCCTATTCCGGAGTTCTCCTTTAAGGAACGTTGAGTTACATTTACTATTTGTGTAATACAATGTACTTTCATGTCTGTTGCGGTTCTTGTGCGTTTTTCGATTGTTTCTATTGCGGTTCTTGTGCATATGATGCTTGCGTCTCAGGTAATGAATCCAGGAGGGAGCCAAATATCAGGAATCTTGTGAGTTAAGTTGGGAGAACGCCCCGGCCGGTGGCGTCTTGACCGTACAGTTAACTCTCACTTCACGGTAAATCCGGTGATGTGGGATGTGAGTGGTGACGTCACTACTGATGCTGCGGAGGTCCACAATACTTTCCAACATGTTTCGGAAACTGACACGCTGTTTCCTTGATTGGGGATCTTTTTTTTGTGCCTTAGCAGACATTATTTCTGACGGGGCACAATGGGAAACAACGGGTCCCGACAGATGGCATTCGCTATTATAGGGTCTGCAGGGCGCCATTGTTTTTTGACGGGAGTAACGGAAGGAAAAAACGTTGCATGTTGTATTTTTCCTCCTGCTATTCTCCCCAGGTTCCCCCACGGATATCACACTTTTGTGTCACAACGGCATTATGAAAGAAGCCTAAGTTTGATATCATTTCAACTGTATGGACCTACAGAATACAGGGAATGTGTAATTTTTACCGAAAAGTGCACTGGGTAGAAATAAAAGGTCATAAAACGTACAAAATGGCACGGTTTCTTTTTCCATTTTTGTCCCACAAATATATATTTTTTGGTTTCGCCATAAATCTTGTGGTAAAATTATTGATGCCATAACAAAGTAAAATTTGTGGTGCAAAAAACAAGGCCTTATATGTAAGGTGGAAAATTGAAAGCCTTATGATTTTAAGAAGGTGAGGAGAAAAAAATATTTATTTCAAAAATAAAAAACCCTATGTCTTAAAGGGGTAAAAAAAAATAAAAAAATAAAAATAAATATATATATATATATATATATATATATATATATAATATATATCACATATTTTTTCTTTACAGAGGAGAGGAGGTGGGGTTACAAAGTGGTGTTCTGGAGTCATTTATTGTTTTTTGTTTAAGTGTGCTAAAAAAAAAACATGGTATTCAAAAGTGATTTATTGTTTTTTGCTTATGTAAGCCAAATTTATCAACCCCCTGTAATAGTATAATAAATATGTCACACATAAGCAAAACCATAAGCAAGAAAAAAATGCCTACATAACTTGCTTACCAAACCAACAATGAAAAATGTCCCTGCAAGTGATTCTATAAAAATTATCTTCTCAGTACTACCTATCAGTAATAGGGCCCATTTTATTCATCACACTGTAATAGTTCTCCACTTAATACCTCACACTGTAATGATGCCCAAGTTTGGGCCCTTTACAAAGTAATAATGTCACCATTGTGCCCCTTACGGTATAAAAAGCCTTTTTTGTTCCTCTAAAAGAATTATACCTCCACCACCTCACACCTCTTTGTACCTATGTTCACACTACTGTATACCTGAACATGGTATAATTTATACCACAAACAGATTGGAAACCCACCAGGTATACAGGACATCCTCCTCCTAAATCCATCCTCCACCAACTGGGGATGGTTTTCCTGATATCCTCTTGTGGGATGTGTTGTGTGTTACAGAATACACAGTTACTGATCACACATCCGTATGAATACAGCCTAAGGCCACCTAAGAAGGGAAATGCATCGATGGTCATAACACAAATGTGAGTCATAGGATCATAGGGTCCAAGTCTAAGTTCTATAGTGAATGTTTAACCATGTGAAATAAATCAGACCCTAAAATGTGTCTATATTATGGTCATGTTAGAGCAGATTTGGCCTGTTCTGCGCAGTCACAGAATACAGAACTATTACATCTGGTGACTCACAGGTGACATCTTCTCTGATTGTAGATGTTCTCTTCTCTTTACTTCTTTATACGACCTAGACAAATATGACAATGTTTCCTGGTGAATACAGACTACACTAATGTGGTGATCCACGGTGATGGCGGGACCACGGGGTGTAGTGGTGTAGGTGGATGGGGCAAGATTGTATTAACCCCAGGGGCAAGGTGTTATTAACACCTAATGTTTGTGACCACAGAGTGATTTTTGGGTACTGGAACCACCTAAACGGTATATCCACTATTCCAAGAGCTAGGCAGTGAAAATGAGAATCCACAACCAGGTTATGGTTTAATGGAGGCTTTGCTGAGGTCAGATAGGTGTTATTATCTTCACAGCTAGGCCAGAATCCCAGAGAGGTGGCCAGGAACACAGAAGGACCTCGCAGCTTGCTGAGACCAATTATACTTGTAATAGACTTTGGGTAATTGACTTGAGGCTTGACTAGACTGTAGATAGTGGCAGCAGACATAGACTTGACTTACTAGAATGACTGTAGATTTGAGGCCTTCCAGGTACTGGACACTAGCACTGGTGTTTGCTGGTCTCAGTAAAGTGATGGAAGGGAAAGAATTGTAATGGCTGCCCCCTTATATAGACTGCAATTCTATTACAATAAATGACAGCATAGTAACAGCAGGGGAGACACTGCAGGAGAGCCCCAGGTCACTGAGGGACTCAACCTGATAGGGCCTATGTGTAGTGCAGGACCAGGTCCTGTACTGGGATATCACACTAAGACGTCTGTGGACCCTCACTACTGCAGCCATAAAAATAAAAGTGGTTATCCCAAGATTGGTGGGGTCATGTTCTCTGCTGCTCCATTCACCAGGGGGGAAAGAGATCACTATTCCCTGTGTCCCCATATAATGCTTCTTATGACAACCATCATCCATATCTTGTTACACCCTCTCCCCCATATACTACTACCTATGCCTCCGTTCCCCCATGTACTGCACTTTTTTGACCCCCACTCCCTCATATACTGCTCTCTATGGCCCGATCTCTTGGATATAGTACTCACTATGCCCCCCCCCCCAAGAACAGGCCCAGGGGCGGACTGAAAACACTCAGGACCCCCGGACCAAATAAAGCAAGGGCCCCCAGTTGGCCCCTGGCCACACCTCTGCCCCACCCCTATTCGGACATCAGCCTGATTGGTGATGTCTGGCATTAGCCGAGGGAGTGGGAGAAGGCACTGTGCATACATGTACGCCTTGTGTCCTTAGGGCTCATTTACACGGACGGATCCTCAGCGTATTTTACGGTGTGGATCTGCTGACAATGGACCCTGCAGTGCTGCCTCCATCTGTGTCTGCACATAGCGGCAATCAGCCGCTACGAACAGACACGCTTTGATGTGCGCTTTGATGTGCATGTTTGCCGCGCGCATGCGCAGTATACTCGCACATATCGCGGCTGCTCTCGGCCTAGCTCAGGGAACAGGAGGAGCGGCTGCGATGTGTGCAAGTATACTGCGCATGCGCATGGCAAACATGCACCTCAAAGCGTGTCTGCTCGTACCGGTGGATTGCCGCTATGAGTAGACACACATGGAGGACGCACTGTAGGGTCCATTGCCGGCGGATCCGTCCATGTGAATAAGCACTTAGGGTACGTTCACACGTACAGGATCTGCTGTATATTTTCTGCAGCTGATTTTGCTACCTATTGAAGCTAATGGGTTGCAAAGTCAGCTGCATAAAATATGCAGCAAAAATATCCAGCAGATCCTGTACATGTGAATGTACCCTTAAGGGGTTAATGATAAATAAACAAGCAGTGTGTTCACATGTTGTCGCCCCAGTGGGGTCACTTTCCCTCCTCCAGTATCCACAGGTAACCAACAGGTCACATTACCAGATTTTTTTTTTTTTTAAATTGCGGCAAAAATTGTGCAGTTTTACCGTGATTTCCCAGCCCCAGGTTATATTGCTGATCTGAGGGGAAAGAGGCAGTACACAGGGACATCACTCACCCTCACATGAAGCATCCGCTCTGTGTTCCCGGGAGGCCTGTCAGCTCTCGGCCCCCGTCCTCCTCCTGTGCTGGGGGCGGAGCCAACAATCAGGTTCCCTTCATCCCTGCGCTGCTGTCTGTCTCTGCTAATGATACCCAGAGCAGGAGCAGCACAGGGATATTTATATAGGTAAAGACATTAACTGAAAGTACCGCTTGTCTGACTGGGGACCCGGAACAAGTGTCCTGAATCCTCAGCAGCTGCAGCGGGCCCTTTACCCGGCAGGGCCTTTGGACCACGGCCGAATGGACTGGCCGGTGAGTCCGCCCCTGAACAGGCCTGTGTATGGTAACTGGTAGGTATTGTGGATGCTGCCACAATAAATGAACAGATATATTTTTCATAGAGAGGGCATAATATACTAACTTGTTTTTTCTTGCTCATGTATACAGTTTCTGTACCACTGTACACCCCAAGTAAACCCATGTACATTGAGGGAATACATCCAATGTTGCACAGTTGATCAAGTTTTTGTTCACGAGAATGGGTTCCTTTTAATGAACGTCGATCTACTTGCTATACTGTCCATTGGTGCTTGGAGCAGACAATAATCCGCCTGTGCGAAAGAACCCTTAATTCCAAGGGACAAAAAGATGACAAGGTAGTGGGATATGATTGCTACACACAACACCTCCATTTGGCTGTCTGTAAGAAGTCTGTAGGAAAAAACTTTAAACCATGTTGGGAGTGCCAGTTCACAGATCTTTTGGGCATTTGCGTAGTGGAATTTTCCTGCTATATGTGACCATAGTCGTAAGTTTTTGGTTAGTAAAGGAATGTAGTGCTTGACCTGTAATGGAATGAAATGTCTGGTCACTATGCAGTGTTTTTTGCTTTTCTTTGGAGTAGAGTGTTTAGCATAGTCAGTATAAAGAAAATGGGAAATACTGTACCTGTTTAGTGAGAAGAACTTGTGCGGGTTGGATTTGTCTATTCAGTTAATCACTGTTTGGTCAGCATTGCTATTACTGCTGCTCCTGCTATGAGGCACTTCAATCTGAGAAGCTGTAGCATGATTAACACATGAAAGGACCCTTCTCCTATTCACAGTCCCAAAAAGTAAAGAAAGACAGGAGCTGAAAGGCAGCAGTTTTGAGGCTGAATGTGGGGCCCTGCTGAGGGGCAGAAACCTACATTAAACTTGCAGACGCATAAAACTTGAACAGAAAATAAAGATCTTTTGGACTTGTACACTGGGCTGTGGCTATTTTACTAATCCACTCTGGATGTACAACATACATTTCGTGTAGTCAATAAAAGAGTTCTTTACCTCAAATGTTCCATCATAGTGCTTTATATGTTTCCAGGAAATCCCGTATGAGAGATTCAGTTCATACAGAAATGGACTGTAGTTATGACCAGTCAGTCCAAGAAGATATCATACTCTTCAACTACAAATATACCATTAAGGCTGGGTTTTCTCTGCAATAAAGGGGTACTCCGGTGGAAAACATTTTTTTTTTAAAATCAACTGGTGCCAGAAAGTTAAACAGATTTGTAAATTACTTCTATTAAAAAAAAATCTTAATCCTTCCAGTACTTATTAGCTGATGTATAATACAGAGGAAGTTCTTTTCTTTTTGAATTTCTTTTCTGTCTCTCCACAAGTGCTCTCTGCTGACACCTCTGTCCATGCCAGGAACTGTCCAGAGCAAAAGAGGTTTGGGAATTGTTCCTGCTCTGGACAGTTCCTGACATGGACAGAGGTGTCAGCAAAGAGCACTGTGGACTGACAGAAAAGAAATTACAAATCTGTTTAACTTTCTGGCACCAGTTGATTTAAAAAAAAATATATGTTTTCCACCGGAGTACCCCCGTTAATGCTTGATCCCATCAAAACAGTAATGGCGTCGTTTAGGCTATGTTCAGACAATGGAATGTCCGCACGGACAATTTCTTGTGCGGACATTCCACCGACATCGGTGGAACGTTCTGCCAGCACTAGGACCCCTTGGAAATACGCTGTCTCATAGATGACAATGCATTTCCGTGCTGACTCCACAGACACATCTGATGTGAAAATTCTGTTGTGTGCACAGTGCAGCATTGGGTCTCTGCTGCTGCGGAATTTCTGTGCAGAATTCTTTTGTGGAATTACACATGGAAATTCTTCCGTGTGAACATAGCCATACTGTGATGCACTGCAGCGGCTCCACTCACTTTGATGGCTCAAATATAGTCAGCTAGTGACTATTAGGGCCGCTTCATGCTCGTATATGTCTTATTTGCATGGGCTGCTGCATTGGGTGCACTGCAGCGCATCACTGTATGGCTGAGATGCACTGCATTATCGCAGTGTGAACCCTCTCTAAGGAGTGCTTTGTAAACATGCTGAGCTAAAGCTATTTAATGATCATCTCCATTAAAAAGAAAGATGCTTCTTTATTTTCATTCATTTTTCATTATTGTCATCATATTTAATAGCTGCCTTTGTTTTATGCTCAGGATATCATTGTGTGGTTTTTACACAGGTATTGCTGATCTTAGATGAAGATGACATTGTTCAAGTATTTTTTTGGGGCTTTTATAATTATGGCCTACCCTCAATTTTGAGCACAGTTATCTGATCAGTGAGATGCCAACACCTAGCACACCACAGATCAACTATTCACCAGAGCCTTAATGTACACAGTTAATGGAGTCAAAAGCAGACGACTCTGTGTTTTGCAGGCGCACAACTATGATAAATAATGGTGGGGTGATGGGTGCTGACAACACACTGGTCAGATATCCATGGCCATCACTAAAAACCACTATAAGCAACTACATGAGTATTTTGTACAAGACATAATAAATTACATGATCTCTCAGACTATTAACATGGTGATTGAGGGTGACGTTATGGTGCACGTGGGTGCAAAACCACTACACTCAAGATATTAGAGAGTAGCAGTTATGTTTTCATAGAATAGAGCATAAGAAAAAGAAATGGGCTAAACATAAAGGGACAGATTTATTTATTTGCATTTTGGCACTTTGGCCTAACTTGTGCCAAAATTTGGTGCATTTTGGCCCATCATCCTGGCATTTTGGCCCAAGTGGGCCTGGCTCTACAAGGAGGGGTTTGATTTTGCAATAAAGGGGTCATGGTATAAAATGCAACTCTCTACATTAAAATTTAGACCTATATTTTTTTTAATCAACCTCAGGTTGAGGCTGGAATCACACATGGGGGTTATTTGTCAAAATCGATGCAGAGGAAAAGTTGCTCAGATTGCTTCTTGTATTTTTCTTAAAAAAATGAAAGAAGCGATCTGATTAGTTGCTATGGTCAACTGGCCAACTTTTCCTCTGCATTTGTTATGAAATATCTCCCCCATGGTAATTTGGTGAAAATCTATAATTTCTCACAGAAAAGGATTGCAGTAACACATTTTTGCTATACACATTTTTATTTCCTTTGTGTGCATTGGAACTAAACCAAAAAAGGGAGGAAAAAAAGCAAATTAGACATAATGTCACACCAGACTCCAAAAATGGGCTGGACAAAATTATTGGCAACCTTTCAAAATTGTGGAAAAATGGAGAGAAGTTCACTTAGTCTTTGCATTGTGTGTCTGTGTGTGCCACACTAAGCATGGACAACAGAAAGAGTAGAAAAGCACTGTCTGAAGGCTTGGGAACCAAAATTGTGGATAAATATCAACAATTTCAAGGTTACAAGTCCATCTCCAGAGATCTAGATTTGCCTTTGTCCACAGTGTACAACATTATCAAGAAGTTTGCAGCCCATGGCACTGCAGCTAATCTCCCTGGGAGTGGACGGAAGAGAAAAATTGATGAAAGGTGTCAATGCAGGAAAGTCCGGATGGTGGATAAGAAGCCCCAAACAAGTTCCAAAGATATTCAAGCTGTCCTGCAGGCTCAGGGAGCATAAGCGCGAACTATCTGTAGACGTTTAAATGAAATGAAACACTATGGCAGGAGACCCAGAAGGACCCCAATGCTGACACAGAGACATAAAAAAGCAAGACTACATTTTGCCAAAATGAATTTGAGTAAGCCAAAATGCTTCTGGGAAAGCATCTTGTGGACAGATGAGACCAAGATAGAGCTTTTTGGTAAAGCACATCATTCTACATTCTAGCTTACTGGAAACGGAATGAGGCCTACAAAGAAAAGAACACAGTACCTACAGTGAAATGAATGTTTTGGGGTTGTCTTTCTGCCTCTGGCACTGGGTGCCTTGAATGTGTGCAAGGCATCATGAAATCTGAGGATTACCAATGGATTTTGGGTTGCACTGTACAGACCAGTGTCAGAAAGCTGGGTTTGGATACGAGATCTTGGGTCTTCCAGCTGGACAATGACCCCAAACATACATCAAAAAGCACCCAGAAATGGATGGCAACAAAGCGCTGGAGAGCTCTGAAGTTGCCAGCAATGAGTCCAGATATAAATCCCATTGAACACCTGTGGAGAGATCTTAAAATTGCTGTTAGGAAAAGGCGCCCTTCCAATAAGAGAGACCTGGAGAAGTTTGCAAAAGAAGAGTGGTCCAACATTCCGGCTGAGAGGTGTAAGAAGCTTATTGATGGTTATAGGAAGCGACTGATTTTAGTAATTTTTTCCAGAGGGTGTGCAACCAAATATTAAGTTAAGGGTGCCAATAATTTTGTCCAGCCCATTTTTGGAGTTTGGTGTGACATTATGTCCAATTTCCTTTTTTTTCCTCCCTTTTTTGGTTTAGTTCCAATACACACAAAGGGAATAAACATGTGTATACCAAAACATGTGTTACTGCAATCCTCTTCTGTGAGAAATACTTCATTTTCTTGAAAAATTTCAGGGGTGCCAACATTTACGGCCATGACTGTATATATACAGTACAGACCAAAAGTTTGGACACACCTTCTCATTCAGAGTTTTCTTTATTTTCATGACTATGAAAATTGTAGATTCACACTGAAGGCATCAAAACTATGAATTAACACATGTGGAATTATATACATAACAAAAAAGTGTGAAACAACTGAAAATATGACATATTCTAGGTTCTAGCCACCTTTTGCTTTGATTACTGCTTTGCACATTCTTGGCATTCTCTTGATGAGCTTCAAGAGGTAGTCACCTGAAATGGTCTTCCAACAGTCTTGAAGGAGAACCCAGAGATGCTTAGCACTTGTTGGCCCTTTTGCCTTCACTCTGTGGTCCAGCTCACCCCACACCATCTCGATTGGGTTCAGGTCCGGTGACTGTGGAGGCCAGGTCATTTGGCGCAGCACCCCATCACTCTCCTTCTTGGTCAAATAGCCCTTACACAGCCTGGAGGTGTTGAAAAATAAATGATGGTCCAACTAAACGCAAACCGGATGGAATAGCATGCCGCTGCAAGATGCTGTGGTAGCCATGATGGTTCAGTATGCCTTCAATTTTGAATAAATCCCCAACAGTGTCACCAGCAAAGCACCCCCATGCCATCACACCTCCTCCTGCACACCAGCACACCTGTGAAGTGAAAACCATTTCAGGTGACTACCTCTTGAAGGTCATCAAGAGAATGCCAAGAGAGTGCAAAGCAGTAATCAAAGCAATCTAGAATATGACATATTTTCAGTTGTTTCACACTTTTTTTGCTATGTATATAATTCCACATGTGTTAATTCATAGTTTTGATGCCTTCAATGTGAATCTACAATTTTCATAGTCATGAAAATAAAAAAAAACTCTGAATGAGAAGGTGTGTCCAAACTTTTGGTCTGTACTGTATATATAAATATATATATATATATATATAGATCCAAAGCCATCACACTACCTGGATATTTTCCCTGTAAACCATCTTGCTTGATATGCATGGCTCCTGTTGCCTCTGTTGTGTTCTCTGGCTGCTTGATATTATTTGTCGTCCTTCCCTCCCCTTGTCTACATCTCCCCAGGGTTGGATCCAGATTCTAGTCTCGGGAGGGGCACTATCGGAGTATTTTGCATAGGCGGACAGAAAATAAGGTGTTGCTTACTGAACTTACAGGTAGGTAATGCAACTAGGTAGGTAGTGTCCCCAAGGTAGGTAATGATCCATGTAGGTAATGCCCCCAGTAGATAGTGGCCCCATTAGGTCTGGCCCCAGGTATGTATTGTCCCCCAGGAAGGTAGTCATGCCCCCTGTAGGTAAATCCCCCAGATAAATGTCCCCTGTATGAAAACTGCCATATAAGCTATGTAGGTAGTAGGCAGCCCCCCTACTAGCTTGGTAGTTAGTCCCCATATTAGCTAGGCAGGAACGTAGTACATAGTCCGCCACAATAGTTAGGCAGCATAAGTCCCCCACATTTGGTGCATAGCATAAGTCCCCCACATTAGGTGCGCAGCATAAGTCCCCCACATTAAGTATGCAGCCTAAGTCCCCACATTAGGTGCGCAGCATAAGTCTGCCACATAAGGTACGCTGCATAAGTTCCCCACATTAGGTATGCTGCATAAATCCCCTACATTAGGTACACAGCATAAGTCCCCCACATTAGGTATGCCACATAAATCCCCCACATTAGGTGCACAGCATAAGTCCCCCACATTAGGTGTGCAGCATAAGTCCCCCACATTAAGTACACAGCACAAGTCCCCCTATTAGGTGCACAGCATAAGTCCCCCACATTAGGTACGCTGCATAAGTCCCCCATATTAATTATGCAGCATGAATCCCCCACCTTAGGTATGCCGCACAAGTCTCCCACATTAGGTGCGCAGCATAAGTCCGCCACATAAGGTACGCTGCATAAGTCCCCCACCTTAGGTACGCTGCATAAATCCCCCACATTAGGTACACAGCATAAGTCCCCCACATTAGATATGCCACATAAATCCCCCACATAAGGTGCACAGCATAAGTCCCCCACATTAGGTGTGCAGCATAAGTCCCCCACATTAAGTACGCAGCACAAGTCCCCCCCCCTTAGGTGCACAGCATAAGTCCCCCACATTAGGTGTGCAGCATAAGTCCTCCACATTAAGTACGCAGCACAAGTCTCCCACATTAGGTGCGCAGCATAAGTCCGCCACATAAGGTACGCTGCATAAGTCCCCCACATTAGGTATGCCACATAAATCCCCCACATTAGGTGCACAGCATAAGTCCCCCACATTAGGTGTGCAACATAAGTCCCCCACATTAAGTACGCAGCACAAGTCCCCCCATTAGGTGCACAGCATAAGTCCCCCACATTAGGTACGCTGCATAAGTCCCCCACATTAGGTATGCAGCATGAATCCCCCACCTTAGGTATGCCGCACAAGTCTCCCACATTAGGTATGCAGAATAAATCCCCCACATTATGTATGCAGCATAAATCCCCCACATTAGGTACGCAGCATAAGTCCCCCACATTAAGTACGCACCATAAGTCCCCCACATTAGGTAGGCAACATAAGTCCCACACATTAGGTAGGCAGCATAAGTCCCCCACATTAGATAGGCAACATAAGTCCCCCACATTAGGTAGACAGCATAAATCTCCCACATTAGGTAGGCAGCATAAGTCGCCCACATTAGGTAGGCAGCATAAGTCCCCCACATTAGGTAGGCAGCATAGTTCCCCCACATTAGATAGGCAACATAAGTCCCCCAAATTAGGTAGGCAGCATAAGTCCCTCACATTTGGTAGACAACATAAGTCCCCCACATTAGGTAGGCAGCATAAGTCCCTCACATTAGGTAGGCAATTTAAGTGCCGCATATTAGGTAGGCAGCATAAGTCCCCCACATTAGGTAGGCAGCATAGTTCCCCCACATTAGGTAGGCAGCACATTTCCCCCACATTAGGTAGGCAGCATAGTTTCCCCCAATTAGGTAGGCAGCATAAGTCCCTCACATTAGGTAGGCTACATAAGTGCCCCACATTAGGTAGGCTGCATAAGTCCCCCCATTAGGTAGGCAGCACAGTTCCCCCACTTTAGGTAGGCAGCACAGTTTCCCCACATTAGGTAGGCAGCATAGTTCCCCTACATTAGGTAGGCAGCATAAGTCCCTCACATTAGGTAGGCAACATAAGTGCCCCACATTAGGTAGGCCGCATAAGTCCCTCACATAAGGTAGGCAGCATAAGTCCCCCACATTAGGTTTGCAGCATAGTTTCTGCACATTAGGTAGGCAGCATAGTTCCCCCACATTAGGTTGGCAGCATAGTTCCTCCACATTAGGTAGGTAGCATAGTTCCCAGCATTATAGTGGCTGCATAGTTCACCCACATTAGGAAGACAGTGGCCCCCACAAATATACATCCTCCAGCCATATAAAATATATGAATGGAGGCTGTATGTCTGTGTACAGCCCCACATCAGTGCTCTGACCACCGCTCCTCCAGTCCAGGGTCATGATCTACTGCTATGCCCTAAAGGTCATAGCAGTAGACCCCGAGACTGTTGGTCGGAGCACCAAAGCTGGTGTGCCGCTGGTAACTTACCAAGCCAGCCAGCACATGGATCCTCTCGCTCGCTGCTCCGCTCCACTCTGCTCCTGTGGGCGCACGGCACGGGACGTCAGTGACGTCCCTCTGTGCACTACCTCCCAGCAGCCCCAATGTTTTTAAAGTTAATGCAGGTCCACAGAGGATTAATCGGGACATTTTTGTGTCCCAATAAGATCTTTTGGGACACAGGGATGTCCTAAATTCTGATGGGAGAAATTACCCCCCTTGGATCCGCCACTGCATCTCCCAGCAATAATTGCAGCTCTGCTCTGCCAGCCAGCTCACTCTCTTAGAGCAGGCGCCACCCTTCTGCTCTGAGCAGCAGAGAAAGGTTCAAAGTCTGATTGGCTGAGGCTGCACACACCACCTAGTTCTTAGCACTAAAAAAGAGCATGACTCATCAGTACAGGACAGAAACCACATGGTCTCTGTCTCTCAGAGAGGGATTTAGATGATGATGTAATTCCCTTACTTCATGAATGTAAGTGACAACCAAAGAGGGGAAACTACTCTCTGCTCTATAACATTGATGAATGATATTTAGACAATTAAATAGGTTAATGAGAGGAAAAGGATGGGCTATGGGTTTAGTACCTCGGATTCCCCCTTTAAAACAACTCCTTTAATACAGACATACAAAAGAAGCATTGCCAGTGACAATGGCCTGCCCCATGAAAGTAGACTTTAGGAGAACTCTCCCTGTCAGTCTTTCACTGATCTATTTCAGGCCAGTACCAGACTGTCTGCCAAGTCAGGAGAGCTGTGTTGTGTCACGGATTACTGCAAAACAGTGAGTAAAGTGGAGTTCTATATTGCACCTTACCCCACGATTACACAACCTATGAGCATTTTCATCCAGTAGTTTCGTAATTTGAACTTGACAGTTAGCGAGTTAGTGAACCTTAAATCTCTGCACATACCTTTGCAGAAGACATGTTCTGCTAAATGTGCTAGAGCACTTTAAAGGGGTACTCCAGTGGAAAACAATTTTTTTCAAATCAACTGGTGTCAGAAAATTAAACAGATTTGTAAATTAGACACAAAAGGCAAAATGTGTGCAGCTCACAACCAAAGTATCCGAGGTTAAATGCGGCCAATAGATCAATCCCCACCGATCCAAATGCACAAAAATATATATTCAAAAATTGACCACACCTCAAGGGTACACAATGAAGAAAAGATTGAGAACAGTTCGTTTGAACAAAATGTAGGTAAATTTATTAAAATACAATTAAAAATAAAAACACAAATGTAAAACATATATTAGAGCAATACTTGTATTAAGTTGTAATTAATCTGCCATAGGGCCCTAATGGCAATATATTAAAAATGTATATGGCACTGCCAAATTAGAGATGATTTGCAATGTTAGTTGTAACGAAATGCAGATACTCCGGAAAGCAACTGTTACTCCGGCAATCACTTGTTAAATGGAATAGTAGTCTCTGCACTATTTGAATTAGACTGTCCAGAGTCTCTACATAGAAGTAAGTTGATTCTCACCGTGTCTCAAGCCGTTGGTCCAGTACTGCGACAGGCCAATGGTATCGGGTCCTGCGGTTATTGCAGAGTTGCCGATCAGAGCTTCATATGCTGATTCTCACGAGCCTGTTAATTGCGGAGCTCTAGAATGAGACTCCTCTGAGCGGGGTCTGTGCTGTTGATGTGCCCGTATCGGCGTAACAGGACCCTCGCTTGGATCTTGCAGGCAGGATACTCGTGGTACAAGCAGCAGGCTGGAGGTATGCCCGGTGAGTGAGACTGTTGGTTTAGGAGACCAGGTGCAGTAATTGGCCTCCTTCTTTTCTTTGGTAAGTGCTTCTAGATAGATGGCAGTGCGTTCCTGTATTGCTCAATTCAGATTCAGTTTAGAGCCTAGATGCGTTTCAGGGTGCTGAAAATGACCCCTTCCTCAGTGGGCAAGTAAAAGTTTTTACTTGCCTACTGAGGAAGGGGTCATTTTCAGCACCCTGAAACGATATATAGATTTGTAAATTACTTCTATATAAAAAATCTTAATCCTTCCAGTACTTATCAGCTGCTGTATGCTTCAGAGGAAGTTATTTTCTGTCTGACCACAGTATTCTCTGCTGACACCTCTGTCCGTATCAGGAACTGTCCAAAGTAGGAGAGGTTTGCTATCGGGATTGGCTTGTACTCTGGACAGTTCCTGACATGGGCAAAGGTGTCAGCAGAGAGCACTGTGGTATATATAGATTTGTAAATTACCGAATTTTTCGCCATATAAGACGCTACGGCATATAAGACGCACCCAATTTTAAAGGAGGAAAATCTAGAAAAAAAAGATTCTGAACCAAATACTGTAGTAAAATATTTTATATCAGTACAGTTCCCTCACAATAGTTGGCAGTATAGTTCCCCCACAATAGTTGGCAGTATAGTTCCCCCACAATGGTAGGCAGCTCCTCCTCCCTCCCCCCCACAATGGTTGGCAGTATAGTTCCCCCACAATAGTTGGCAGTATAGTTCCCCCACAATGGTAGGAAGCCCCCCCCCCAATGGTTGGCAGTATAGTTCCCCCACAATAGTTGACAGTATAGTTCCCCCACAATGGTTGGCAGTATAGTTCCCCCACAATAGTTGGCAGTATAGTTCCCCCACAATAGTTGGCAGTATAGTTCCCCCACAATGGTTGGCAGTATAGTTCCCCCACAATAGTTGGCAGTATAGTTCCCCCACAATGGTAGGCACTGGCAGCTTCCCCCCACAATAGTTGGCAGTATAGTTCCCCCACAATGGTTGGCAGTATAGTTCCCCCACAATAGTTGGCAGTATAGTTCCCCCACAATGGTAGGCACTGGCAGCTCCCCCCCCACAATAGTTGGCAGTATAGTTCCCCCACAATGGTAGGCAGCTCCCCCTCCACAATGGTTGGCAGTATAGTTCCCCCACAATAGTTGGCAGTATAGTTCCCCCACAATGGTTGGCAGTATAGTTTCCCCACAATGGTTGGCAGTATAGTTCCCCCACAATGGTTGGCAGTATAGTTCCCCCACAATGGCTGGCAGTATAGTTCCCCCACAATGGTTGGCAGTATAGTTCCCCCACAATAGTTGGCAGTATAGTTCCCCCACAATGATAGGCAGCTCCCCCCCCCCCCCCCCCCCCCACAATAGTTGGCAGTATAGTTCCCCCACAATGGTAGGCAGCTCCCCCCCACAGACATACAGCTTACAGCCATATACAGTGTATGGCTGGAGGCTGTATGTCTGTGTGCTGCCCCCACAGTGTTCCGGTCACCGCTCTTCTGGCCCGGTGTCACAATCTATTGCTATGGCCTATGGACCATAGCAGTAGGTGCCGGGACCGGAGGAGCGGTGACTGGAACACTGAAGATTACGCGCCGCCGGTCACTCACCAGGCCCCGGTCGGCGCGCGTCTTTCTCCGGTCCTCCTGTCCTTCGGCGCCTCTATGGTTGTACGCTCGGGATGTCACTGACGTCCCGTGCGTACAACCATAGAGAGGCGGAGGATTCCAGGAAGACCGCAGGAGGACCGGAGGAGGGCGCGCATCGGCCGGGGAATGGTTAGTGACCCGCGGACATCCTTATGTCCCGAAAAGATTTTTCGGGACACAGGGATGTCCGGCATAGGAAAACCTATGATTTTATCTGCCCGGGCCGGCTCCTGTGTGCGGCTGCAGGCGGGGGCCGGCCAGAGCAGGTAAAAACTAATTCATGTATACTAAAAACCAGGGTGCCTCCAGCTGTTGTGAAACTACAACTACCAGCATGCCCAGACAGCCTTTGCCGGTCCGGGCACGCTGGGAGTTGTAGTTTCAGAACAGCTGGAGGCACCCTGGTTTTTAGTATACAGTTATTAGTAATTCACCTGTCCAGCGGCCGGAACTGTATGTTCCAGTCCTAGAGCAATAAACATAGCCAGTGTGAGGTGAAAAATTCACCGGCGTTCATGAGGCTGCTGCGGGCGGGTAGCGGGTAGTCAGCGCTGTACCGCACCTCTGTACTTACCGCTGACTTCCCGCTCTCGCCCGCAGCAGCCTCGGGCGTATATTCGCCGTATAAGACGCACCAACTTTCCCCCCCACATTTTGGGGAAGAAAAAGTGCGTCTTATACGGCGAAAAATACGGTACTTCTATATAAAAAATCTTAATCCTTCCAGTACTTATCAGCTGCTGTATGCTGCAGAGGAAGTTATTTTCTCTCTGACCACAGTACTCTCTGCTGACACCTCTGTCTGTATCAGGAACTGTCCAAAGTAGGAGAGGTTTGCTATCGGGATTGGCTTGTACTCTGGACAGTTCCTGACATGGGCAAAGGTGTCAGCAGAGAGCACTGTGGTCATAAAGAAAAGAACAACTTAACTTCCTCTGTAGTATACCGTATCTGATAAGTACCAGAAGGATTAAGATTTTTAAATAGAAGTAATTTACAAATCTATTTAACTTTCTGGCACCAGTTGTTTTGAAAAAAATTGTTTTCCACCGGAGTTCCCCTTTAAGTTTCCTAAATTTCGGCTAAGATGCTATAAAAGCACAATTTGTAGAGACAGTTACCAAATATGTATTCTCCTGACTCCTATGCTGTATTACCTAAAGTTGTATTCAAGTAATTGTATATCTCTGGAGTTGCAAAAGGAGTTCAGTAAAGTTTCCAAGATTCAGAAGTCTTATTCCTGTGCTTTGAGTTGTGAGCAGCCTTATAAAAAAATAAAAAATAAAGGGTTGGGCTACTCTGCAACATGACATGTCCATTAGGGACTACTACACCTAGCATGACCCTCATCATCATCTCTAGAGCACACACAGTGCCATACACCTTTGGTCATTTATGACTCCATTAGGCAGACAGGAAACTGATTCAGGGATCCTGTTTCTCCCCGAATCCCACCCCAGAGTTTTTTTTTATCCTACTGGACGGCTTTATTTCCCAGCTATGATTGTGGTCCTGCTGCTTTCCCACATGACACGTGTTGCGTCTACTGCATCCCACAGCTACACAGCACATCACTTTCCCCATGCATCTCTATGAAATATTTAATGTGAGTCTATTGGAGATGCAAGGAAAAGTAACTCGTGTGCACAGCCAGGAGCAGATTCAGGCTAGGATTCCACTAGGTTATTTTTTACAGCTTTTTTTTTTTCACTGAAAAAAACGCCAGTGCAATTTCCTGCATCTGACGTTTTTTTTTGGCGTTTTTGCATTTGAGTGGAAATAGCATTTTTTATTTATTTTTTATAACAAAATTTGAATATTTTTAATAAAATGTGTGTGTTTGTGTTTCACTGTCTTTTCTCTATATTTTTCATTTTTTAGTTAGTACTTTTACTCCCAGCATAGAACAGACTGTTCTATGATGGGAGTAGTAGTACCTGTACTAATAGACATATCGCCCCGAGTGTCACTACTGACACCCGATGCGATTGTCCATATTATAGCAGAGACGCGGAGCGGCTTCATACAGCGCTTGCATCTCTGCACTGTACTCCGACCAGTGATGTGAATAGAACATCACTCATTCATATTTTCCGCCCAGAGTGGTGATTGGCTGGATGGTTGCAGCCAATCACAGCTCTCAGGCGGAAATATCAATGAGTGATGTTCTATTCATATCACTAGCCGGAGTACAGAGCAGAGATGCGAGCACTGTATACAGCTGCTCCGCGTCTCTGCTATAGATAGGATGATTGCATTGGGTATCAGTAGTGATACCCGCTGTGATCTGTCCTTAACTGCAGGTTCTACTACTCCCAACATGGAGCACACTCTGCTCCATGCTGGGAGCTGTAGTACCTGCATTAATAGACAGATCGCAGCGAGTGTAACTTCTGACACCTGTTGCAATCTGTCTATTAATGCAGGTACTACAGCTCCAAGCATGGAGCAGAGTGTGCTCCATGTTGGGAGCAGTAGTACCTGCAGTTAAACCCCTTGAGCATGAAGCACAATTTCACTTTAAGGACCAGAGCGTTTTTTTGCACATCTGACCACTGTCACTTTAACCCCTTAAGGACGCAGGGTTTTTCTGTTTTTGCACTTTTGTTTTTTCCTCCTTACTTTTAAAAATCATAACCCTTTCAATTTTGCTCCTAAAAATACATATGATGGCTTTATTTTTTGCACCACCAATTCTACTTTGTAATGACATCAGTCATTTTACCCAAAAATCTACGGCGAAACAAAAAAAAAAAAATCATTGTGCGACAAAATTGAAGGAAAAATACCATTTTGTAAGTTTGGGGGGTTTCCGTTTCTATGCAGTACATTTTTCAGCAAAAATTACACTTTCTCTTTATTCTGTAGATCCATACGATTAAAATGATACCCTACTTATATAGGTTTGATTTTGTCGTACTTCTGGAAAAAATCATAACTACATGCACGAACATTTATATATTTAAAATTGTCCTTTTCTGACTCCTATAACTTTTTTTATTTTTACATGTGCAGGGCAGTATGAGGGCTAATTTTTTGCGCTATGATCTGAAGTTTTTAGCGGTACCAAAAATACATTTACAAAATGCAAAATAAAAATTTAGGACTTTGGAATTTTTTTGCGCATAGGCCATTGAACCTGCAGTTTAATTAACAATATATTTTTATAGTACGGACATTTACACACGTGGCGATACCACATATGTTAATTTTTATTATGGTTACATATTTTTTATATGGAATTTGGGAAAAGGGGGTTATTTAAACTTTTAATAAGGAAGGGGTTAATGTGTGTGTTTTAAAACTTTTTTTTACTTTTTGCCTTACACCTCAGAAGTGGATCGCTACCCCGCGATCGCGCTGAGGGGGGGGGCGATCCATCCCACTGGACCACCAGGAAGTGTTTAAATGTCCCTTTAGACGCCGTTAATAGCCGCATGTCGGCTATTAACGGCGGCCCCCAGCTACAGGAATCAGCTGGGGCCGCGCGGTATGACAAGGGCTCGAGTCGGGAGCCCGTGTTATACAACGGTTGCCGTCTCAGGACGAGCCGGCTCGTCCTTCGTCGGCAAACGGTTAAGCATTAATAACTCTGGGTTTCTTTTACTTTTCAGTCTGATTCCGAGAATGTTTTTTCTTGACATATTCTACTTTATGTTAGTGGTAAATTTCCGTCGATGCTTGCATCATTTCTTCTTGAAAAATTCAAAAATGTTATGAAAAAATAAAAATTTTTGCATTTTTCTAACTTTGAAACTCTCTACTTGTAAGGAAAATAGACATTCCAAATAAATTATATATTGATTCACATATACAATATGTCTACTTTATGTTTGCATCAGAGGGCTTCAAAGTTCAGCAGCAATTTTCAAATTTTTCACGAAATTTTCTAAATCTGAATTTTTCAGGGACCAGTTAAGTTTTGAAGTGGATTTGAAGGGCCTTCATATTAGAAATACCCCATAAATGACCCCATTATGAAAAAAACTGCACCCCTCAAAGTATTCAAAATGACATTCAGAAAGTTTGTTAAAGGGGTTCTCCGGTGCTTACACATCTTATCCCCTATACAAAGGATAGGGGATAAGATGCCTGATCGCGGGAGTCCCGCCGCTGGGGACCCCCGGGATCTTGCATGCGGCACCCTGTTTGTAATCAGTCCCCGGAGCGTGTTCGCTCCGGGTCTGATTACCGGCGACCACACGGCCGGCGGCGTGTGACGTCACGCCTCCGCCCCTGTGTGACGTCATGCTCCGCCCCTCAATGCAAGCCTACGGGAGGGGGCGTGACAGCTATGACGCTCCCTCCATTAGGCTTGCATTGAGGGGCTGAGATTGACGTCACACGGGGGCGGAGGCGTGACGTCACACGCCGCCGGCCGTGCGGTCGCCGGTAATCAGACCCGGAGCGAACACGCTCCGGGGACTGATTACAAGCAGGGTGCCGCGTCCAAGATCCCGGGTGTCCCCAGTGGCGGGACTCCCGCGATCAGGCATCTTATCCCATATCCTTTGACCCTTTAGGTGTTTCACAGGAATAGCCGCAAAGTGAAGGAGAAAATTCCAAATCTTCATTTTTTACCCATGTTCTTGTAGACCCAGTTTTTGAATTTTTACAAGGGGTGATAGGAGAAAAAGCCCCCCAAAATTTGTAACCCAATTTATCTTGAGTAAGGAAATACCTCATATGTGTATGTAAAGTTTTTGGGGGGGCATTTTGCATTTAGGAAACCCCCATTGTGCCAGAACAGCAAAAAAAAACATGGCATACTATTTTGGAAACTACACCCCTCAAGGCACGTAACAAGGGGTCCAGTGAGCCTTAACACCCCACAAGTGTTTGACGACTTTTCGTTAAAGTCGGATGTGTAAATGAAAAAAAAAAAAATTCTCAAATTTACTATTTTTACAAAGGGTAATGGGAGAAAATGCCCCCCATAATTGGTAACCCCATCTCTTCTGAGTATGGAAATACCCCATATTAGGACGGAAAATGCTCTGCGGGCGAACTTCAATGCTCAGATGAGAAGGAGTAACATTTGGCTTTTGGAAAGCAAATTTTGCTGAAATGGTTTTTGGGGGGCATGTCACATTTAGAAAGCCCCTATGGTGCCAGAACAGCAAAAAAAAAAAATTGTTTCTTCTGAGTATGGAAATACCCCATGTGTGGACGTAAAGTGCACTGCGGGCGAACTACAATGCTCAGAGAAGGAGCGCCATCGAGATTTTGGAGAGAGAATTTGTTTGGAATGGAAGTCAGGGGCCATGTGCGCTTACAATGTCCCCCCAGTGGTGCATCTTTGGAACAGTGGGCTGTGCAAATAAAAAATTACATTTTTCATTTCCACGGACCACTGTTCCAAAAATCTGTCAGACACCTGTGGGGCGTAAATTCTCACTGCACCCCTTATTACATTCCATGAGGGGTGTAGTTTCCAAAATGGGGTCACATGTGGTGGGGGTTCCATTGTCCTGGCACTATGGGGGCTTTGTATACACACTTGCCTTCAATTCCGGACAAATTTTCTCTCCAAAAGCCCAATGGCACTCCTTCTCTTCTGAGTATTGTAGTTCGCCTGCAAAGCACTTTACATCCACATATGGGGTTTGTTCTTACTCAGGAGAAATAAGGTTACAAATTTTGGGGGGCTTTTTTTCCTATTTTAGGGTAACACCAGCATTTTAGTAAAAAAAAAAGTTTCTTAATTTTCCCATCCAACTTTAACGAAAATTTGTCAAACACCTGTGGGGTGTTAAGGCTCACTATACCCCTTGTTACGGAGGGGTGTAGTTTCCAAAATGGGGTCACTGGTGGCTATTTATTTTTTGCGTTTATGTCAGAACCGCTGTAAAATCAGCCACCCCTGTGCAAATCATTTAGGCCTCAAATGTACATAGTGCGCTCTCACTCCTGAGCCTTGTTGTGCGTCCACAGAGCATTTTACGCCCACATATGGGGTATTTCCGTACCCAGGAGAAATTGCATTACAATTTTTGTGGGTCTTTTTTTCCTTTTACCTCTTGTGAAAATAAAAGGTATGGGGCAACACCAGCAAATTAGTGTCAAATGTTTTATTTTTTTTACACTAACAGGCTGGTGTATACCCCAAATTTTCCTTTTCATAAGGGGTAAAAGGAGAAAAAGCCCCCCAAAATTCAGAGTATGGAAATACCCCATATGTGGCCCTAAACTGTTTCCTTGAAATACGACAGGGCTCCGAAGTGAGAGAGAGCCATGCGCATTTGAGGACTAAATTAGGGATTGCATAGGGGTGGACATAGGGGTATTCTTCACAAGTGATTCCCAAACAGAGTGCTTCCAGCTGTTGCTAAACTCCCAGCATGCCTGGACAGTCAGTGGCTGTCCGTAAATGCTAGGAGTTGTTGTTTTGCAAAAGCTGGAGGCTCCGTTTTGGAAACACTGCCATACGATAAATTTTTCATTTTTATTGGGGGGGGGGGGGGGGGGGGGCAGTGTAAGGGGGTGTATATGTAGTGTTTTACCCTTCATTATGTGTTAGTGTAGTGTAGTGTTTTTAGGGTACATTCGCACTGGCGGGGGTTTACGGCGAGTTTACAGCTAGGAGAAACTCACTGTAAACCCGCCCGGGTGTATGTACCCTGTACATTAACATGGGGGGGGGGGGCAAACCTCCAGCTGTTGCAAAACTACAACTCCCAGCAAGCACTGATAAACCATACATGCTGGGAGTTGTAGTTTTGCAACAGCTGGAGGCACACTGGTTGGAAAACCTTCTGTTAGGTTCTGTTACCTAACTCAGTATTTTCCAACCAGTGTGCCTCCAGCTTTTGCAAAACTATAACTCCCAGCATATACTGATCACCGATGGGCATGATGGAAGATGTAGTTATGGAACAGCTGGAGGTACGCAACTACAACTCCCAGCATGCCGAGACAGCTGTTTGCTGTTTGGGCATGCTGGGAGTTGTAGTTTTTCAAGATCTGAAGAGCCACAGTTTAGAGACCACTGCACAGTGATCTCTAAACTGTGGCCCTCCAGATGTTGCAAAATTACAAATCCCAGCATGCCCAGACAGCAAACTGCTGTGTTGGCATGCTGGGAGTTGTAGTTTTGCAAGATCTAGAGGGCCACAGTTTAGAGACCACTGCACAGTGATCTCCAAACTGTAGCCCTCCAGCTGTTGCAAAACTACAAATCCCAGCATGCCCAAACAGCAAACAGCTGTCTGGGCATGCTGGGAGTTGTAGTTTGGCAACATCTGGAGGGCTACAGTTTAGAGACCACTGTATAGTAGTCTCAAACTGTAGCCCTCCAGATGTTGCTAGGCAACTCACCGGCTTCCGTAGTCTGCACCAGGGAGCCAGCCCCATGTCATCGGCAGCCGCTGCCGCCGATGGTAAGTGTCCTCCGGCGCCGGTCACCGACGGTTCTCCTGCTCTGCCCGGACTACAGTGGGTGGGCAGAGCGGGGGAACCAAACTTTAACCCCCTTGCCCCCCGATCTGCTATTGGTCCGTCGCTTCTGACCGACCAATTGCAGGGTTAGGAGGGGTGGCACCCCTGCCACCTAACTCCTATCTCTTCAGGGGGACCGGGGGTGTCTTGGACACCCAAGATCCCCCTTATTTTCTGGGTCACCAGATGACCAGATACCTGTATGCCGGTCTGAATTCATTTGATCGCCGACATTGGGGTCTCAGGACCCCCTGGGCATTGGCACGGGATGCCGGAGGGGACGGAAATTCCCACAGGCGTACAGGTACGCTGTTGCTCCTTAAGTACCAACGAGCAAGGGCGTACCCATACGCCCGTGGTCCTTAAGGGGTTAAGGAAAGATCACAGCGGATGTCACCACTGACAACCGCTATGATCCTCTCGTATAATGTATAGATGCGGGCGGACACTCTTCTATGGTCCCCTGCACTGACATATATATACACCTATTCATATTTCCCACAGAGAGTTGTGATTGGCTGGAATCATCTGGCCAATCACAGCTCTCTGCAGGAAATATGAATAGGTGTATATATACGTCAGTGCAGGGGACCATAGAAGAGCGGCTGGCCGAATCTATACATTATACAGAAGGATTGCAACGGACCCGGGGCAATCTGTCAATTAGTACAGGTACTACTACTCCCATCATGGAACAGTGTGTTCCATGCTGGGAGTAGTAGTACCACCTAAAAAAATAAAAAAAATAAAAAAATGTTAAAAAGTGAAAAACACACACACACATTACATTTTTATTATTGTCGGCTACATTTTTAGTGCCCTGTCCGCCCACAGAAATTGATCCCCGTTAAAAATTAATAAAAATTCCTTATGAAAAAGATACATTTCGTTAAATACAATTTTTTCGATCACTACTGTATCTTTTTTTATTATTTTTTTAATGGTACCCTACGAAACTTTATTAAAAAAGGTATCACCATCACTTTTTTGGATCGCTTAAGTCCAAAAGAGAATAAAAGCCGCCTGCAAAAATGCCAAAGTTAAAACCCACCTGTCGTTTTTCTTGGCATTTTTTTCACTCCCATAGACTTCAATGGGTGAAAAACGCCATAGGCTCAACATGCAAAACCGCCAAGGAGCTGAAAAAGAGTGAAAAAACGCCAAAAGGATTAGAAAAACGCCAAAAGGAAAAATAACTATGCGATATCTCATTGATTTACAGGTAACATCTGGCCTCAGCGTTTTTTGGCTGAAAAAACGCCATGTGGCAGAATTGGCGTTTTTCTTGGCGTTAGCCAAACCCCCCCTCCCCCCCCCCCCAAAAAAATAAAATAAACTAGTGGAATTCCAGCCTAAGGGTACCATCATAAAGTGTGGCACTCTCTCTCAACCACGAAATGGTGCTATTGTCTTTTCCGGACCATTGTAACTTGAACCCAGACTCAACATACAATGCTACAGACAGTACAGATCTGCAAAGCATGTCAATGGCTGGAAGAACTAACCAATCAGAATGGGCATTTTACTGTTAAAAAAAACACCTGTATTACTGAAGTGTATGCACTGACTGGCTGTTTGGTAGGGCCCCCTACAGTACATGTTCTGTACTACTCTTTACCTGTACCACAGTTAGTTGTTCCTTTGCACACTAGGTAAGGGCGACTCCATTTTACTTTTTTAGGACATTGCATGTACCCTGAAGAAGCTCCTGTCCTCTACATAGAAAGTGATTTACAGCTCCCAGCATCTCTTTCTTACTTTTACATGTAAGGACTTGCTTTAGCTATCTACTTATTTTGTTTTAATCCTCACCTTTCTACTTATTTTTCTTTAATTCTAACTTTTCCTATTTTTGGATGACATTTTGGTGCTTCAGAACCAATTTCAACATACAAAGGTTGTCTTGGAACAAATTAATATTGTAACTTGAGTTCCCTCTGGTGTTGGATCTCTTTCTTCGGTTGATTAGCTTTGTTCATCCCGCTGTTGGTGCTTACCCCTATGAGTTCTGTCTGTTTACTTGCATCAGAGACCCATAGTGGATTGTGGATTCTTGACGGCTTGTTTGTGTGGGGATTTTTTTTGTGGGGGGGGGGGGTACAATTGGGGTGGGGGTGGGAGGGTGTGGGTTGTGGGGTGTTTTCTTTTGTTTGTGTGAGTAAAATTGTTTTAAAAATGTTTAATAAAAATTATCTGATAAAAAAAAATTGTAACTTGAGGGACCATTATATATCGCGTACTGGAGATGGCAGGATGACCATCACTTAGGCTACTTTCACACTGCCGTTGTGACCTGGCTACCACAAAACGACAGGAGTATAGCAAGAGAAAAATTAGTGCATGCACCGTCTTTTTCTACTGCTATACTCCTGTAAAACAACAGACCCCATTAAAAGCAATGGGATCCGGCCGTGCCCGTTTGACCGGTCCCCAACCCTTTACGGGCAGGTCATAACAGCAGTGTGAAAGTAGCCTTATTGGGGTGAATTTATCAATTTATTTACACCATTTTCTGGCATATAAATGTTGCATATTATGTCATGAGCCAAATTTGTACAATATTTTTGACTTTTTAGTCCTTTCACTTATTTATTTTTAAAAAGTGAGTGGAGTTTAGTGGGAGTTGTTGTGGCCAATGACATTTTAATGACTTTGGGGGAGATTTACCAAGCCCGTCTTCTAATTATATTCTCTGTTGTCCATAGCAAGAAATCAGAGCACAGCTTTTCTTTCTCATATTGCTCTGGTAAAATGAAAACGAACTTAATAAATATTCACATTTATTTGGTTTTAAAGTGGTGCAAATCTATGCCTGCTATAAGCAGGTGTAAATGTTATTTTCTGGCTTTGAGACAATCCAGTATGTACAGAATTTATTATAATGTGTGAACCTAATAACTATGACACATTTTACTTGAATGTACTTATGTTTAAGGCAGAAGATAAAAGAGGAAATGTAAGTATAAGTAAATCTGTCACAGTTTTTCTACACAGGTTCAAGTCTACATTTCGAGCGAAAATCTGACATCTTGTGGCAAGAAAAAAGACTGCAGTAACAAAAATGACGAGTAGGACAAACGGAGTTAAAATAAAACAATAAAAATATGCCCACATGCCACATAGTTTTAACAAGACTTTTTACTGCAAAAAATAGTGCGGTACCATGTAAGCGAGAGAAATATATGTAAAGGTAAATACTTTCATGTAAAAATAGACAGGAGTGTTAACATATCAAAAGTTTTGATGAGTCGGGGTCTAAGTGTTCAGACCCCCACGATCATTAAACTAGCAGGGAGAAGCGTGCACCTTAATGCCTCACTCCCGGGATTGCAGCGATTTCCATCCAGTTGCTCTAGATGGCCCCATTATAAGTCTCTGCAGCCTAGTCTAGAGCAACTTCATGGAGATCATTGCGAGCAAGGGAGTGAAGTACTTAACCCCTTAAGGACTCAGCCCAACTGGGCCTTAAGGACATTATCGTATTTTCACATTATCGTTCTTTCCGCCTCGCCTTCAAAAAATCATAACTTCTATATTTTAATCCACAGACTAGTATGAGGGCTTGTTTTTTGCGCAACCAGTTGTCCGTTGTAATTCCATCACTCACTTTACCATAAAATGTATGACGCAACCAAAAAAAGACTATTTGTGTGGGGAAATTAAAAAGAAAGCCGCAATTTAGCAGATTTTGGAAGGTTTCGTTTTCACGCTGTACAATTTACGGTAAAAATTTAATCTTTGGGTCAATACGATTAAAATGATGCCCATGATAACATACTTTTTCTATTACTGTAGCGCTTAAAAAAAAAATCACAAACTGTTTAACCAAATTAGTACGCTTAAAATACCCCTATTTTGAAGACCTATAACTTTTTCATTTTTCCGTATAAGCGGCGGTATGAGAAAATGTATTTTCCGTCTGACCACAGTGCTCTTTGCTGACACCTCTGTCCATGTCAAGAACTGTACAGAGCAGGAGAGGTTTGCTATGGGGATTTGCTCCTGCTTTGGACAGTTCCTGAGACAGACAGAGGTGTCAGCAGAGAGCACTGTGGTCAGACAGAAAAGAAATAAAAAAACATTTCTCTATGGTATACAGTAGCTGATAAGTACTGGAAGGATTAAGATGTTTAAATAGAAGTCATTTACAAATCTGTATAACTTTCTGGCACCAGTTGATTTAAAAAAAATAAATAAATTCCCACCGGATACCCCTTTAACCCCTTAAGGACCCAGGACGTACTAGGACGTCCTGGCACCCTGGGCTTTAAGGACCCAGGACGTACTAGTACGTCCTGGTGTTTCTCCGGTCTCTGCCGCGCCCCGGGCAGAGATCGGAAGCGGATGCCTGCTGAAATGCTTCAGCAGGCATCCAGGGCAAACGCCGAGGGGGGCCATGTAAGCCCCCCATGTTGGCGATCGCCGCAAATCGCAAGGGAAATCGACCTTGCGATCTGCGGCGATACCGGGCTGATCGGGTCTCTGGGACCCTACCGCCCGGAAATTTTGCATGATCCTGGTTGTCACAGACAGCTAGGACCATGCTGAAGTATAGGAGCGAGGTGGCAAGCCTGCCACCTCCTCCGATCCCCTGTGATCCGTCGGTTAGTTAACCGACCAATCGCAGGAGGGGGGGGGCGGTTACTTCCTCCCGCCCTGCCCGGCCCCTGGAAGTCCGGAGAGGACGAGAGGAAGACCGGAGGACGCGGCGGGGGACGGGGGAGTGCTGGGGCCCGGCCCCGGTACTTACCTCGTCCCTGAAGACCCGGATCCCGGCGATGAAGACGACGGCGGCGGCGGCGGCGACAGGTGAGTTCCTCTTCACCCGCGCTCGGGCCCTTTACAGCAATGCATGTCGCCGTAAAGCGACATGCATTGCTGTAATGGGACCCTGTAAACTACAACTCCCAGCATGCCCAGACAGCCCTTGGAATCTGGGCATGCTGGGAGTTGCAGTTTTGCAACATCTGGAGGTCCACAGTTTGGAGACCACTGTGCCCTTCCAGATGTTGCAAAACTACACATCCTCAGCATGCCCTTACTGTCCAGGCATGCTGGGAGTTGTAGTTCTGTAACATCTGGCCCTTCAGATGTTGCAGAACTACAACTCCCAGCATGCCTGGACAGTTTTGGCATACTGGGAGTTGTAGTTTTGCAACATCTGGAGGGCTACAGCTTGGACACCACTACACAGTGGTCCCCAAACTGTTCTCCTCCAGCTGTTGCGTAACCACTACTCCCAATATGCCCTTCGGCTGCCTGGGCATGCTGGGAGTTGTGGTTTTGCAACAACTGGAGGCACACTGGTTGGGAAACATTGTCTGTTTCCTAACTCAGTGTTTCCCAACCCGTGTGCCTCCAGCTGTTGCAAAACTATGACTACCAGCATGCACTGATAGACTGTGCATACTGGGAGTTGTAGTTTTGCAACAGCTGGAGGTCCCCCCCCCCTGTTATTGTACAGGGTACATTCACATGGGCAGGTGGCTTACAGTGAGTATCCGGCTGCAAGTTTGCGATGCAGCAAATTTTGCGCGGCAGCTCAAACTCGCAGCGGGAAACTCGCTGTAATCCCCCGCCCGTGTGACTGTACCCTAAAAACACTACACTACACTAACACAAAATAAAATAAAAAGTAAAAAACACTACATATACACATACCCCTACACAGCCCCCCTCCCCAATAAAAATTAAAAACGTCTGGTACGCCACTGTTTCCAAAATGGAGCCTCCAGCTGTTGCAAAACAACTTCCAGTATTGCCGGACAGCTGTTGACTGTTTAAGCATGCTGGGAGTTTTGCAACAGCTGGAGGCACCCTGTTTGGGAATCGCTGGGGTAGAATACCCCTATGTCCCCCCCTATGCAAATCCCTAATTCAGGCCTCAAATGCGCATGGCGCTCTCACTTCGGAGCCCTGTCGTATTTCAAGGCAACAGTTTAGGGCCACATATGGGGTATCGCCGTACTCGAGAGAAATTGCCTAACAAATTTTGGGGGGCTTTTTCTCCTTTCACCCCTTATGAAAAGGGGAAGTTGGGGTCTACACCAGCATGTTAGTGTAAAAAAAAAATTTTTTTTACACTAACATGCTGGTGTTGCCCTATACTTTTCATTTTGACAAGAGGTAAAAGGGAAAAAAGCCCCCCAAAATTTGTCATGCAGTTTCTCCTGACTACGGAGATACCCCATATGTGGGCGCAAAGTGCTCTGGGGGCGCACAACAAGGCCCAGAAGGGAGAGTGCACCATGTACATTTGAGGTGATTTGCACAGGGGTGGCTGATTGTTACAGCGGTTTTGACAAATGCAGAAAAAACAAAACCCCACATGTGACCCCATTTCGGAAACTACACCCCTCACGGAATGTAATGAGGGGTGCAGTGAGCATTTACACCCCACTGGTGTCTGACAGATCTTTGGAACAATGGGCTGTGCAAATAAAAAATTGTGTACAGCCCACTGTTCCAAAGATCTGACAAACACCAGTGGGGGGTAAATGCTCACTGTACCCCTTGTTACGTTCCTCAAGGGGTCTAGTTTCCAAAATGGTATGCCATGTGGAGGTTATTTTGCTGTCCTGGCACCATAGGGGCTTCCTAAATGCGACATGCCCCCGAGCAAAATTTGCTCTCAAAAAGCCAAATATGACTCCTCTTCTGAGCATTGTAGTTCGCCCGTAGTGCACTTCAGGTCAACTTATGGGGTACCTCCATACTCAGAATAGATGGGGTTACAAATTTTGGGGGGTATTTTCTGCTATTAACCCTTGCAAAAATGTGAAATTTGGGGGGAAACACACATTTTAGTGAAATATTTTTTTTTTTTTTACATATGCAAAAGTCGTGAAACACCTGTGGGGTATTAAGGCTCACTTAATTCCTTGTTACGTTCCTCAAGGGGTATAGTTTTCAAAATGGTATGGCATGTGTTTTTTTTTGCTGTTCTGGCACCATAGGGGCTTCCTAAATGCAACATGCCCCCCAAAAACCATTTCTGAAAAATGTACTCTCCAAAATCCCCTTGTCACTCCTTCGCTTCTGAGCCCTCTACTGCGCCCGCCGAACACTTTACATAGACATATGAGGTATGTGCTTACTCGAGAGAAATTGGGCTACAAATACAAGTATAAATTTTCTCCTTTTACCCCTTGTAAAAATTCAAAAATTGGGTCTACAAGAAAATGCGAGTGTATAAAATGAAGATTATGAATTTTCTCCTTCACTTTGCTGCTATTCCTGTGAAACACCTAAAGGGTTAAAACGCTTACTGAATGTCATTTTGAATACTCTGGGGAGTGCAATTTTTATAATGGGGTCATTTGTGGGGTATTTCTAATATGAAGACCCTTCAAATCCACTTCAAACCTGAAAAATAGTGAGTTTGAAAATTTTGTGAAAAATTGGAAAATTGCTGCTGAACTTTGAAGCCCTCTGGTGTCTTCCAAAAGTAAAAACATGTCAACTTTATGATGCAATCATAAAGTAGACATATTGTATATGTGAATAAAATAAAAAAAATATTTGGAATATCCATTTTCCTTACAAGCAGAGAGCTTCAAAGTTAGAAAAATGCTAAATTTTCTATTTTTTCATCAAATTTTGGGATTTTTCACCAAGAAAGGATGCAAGTTACCACAAAATTTTACCACTATGTTAAAGTAGAATATGCCACGAAAAAACAATCTTGGAATCAGAATGATAACTAAAAGCATTCCAGAGTTATTAATGTTTAAAGTGACAGTGGTCAGATTTGCAAAAAATGGCCGGGTCCTAAGGTGTAAAATGGCTGGGTCCTTAAGGGGTTAAAGCTCCCTTTCGCTGTCAGCTTTGACAGTGGCAATATAAAGGTTTACTTGCCAGCTGCGGCAATCGCTTCATGCCAGCTATTAGTGGTAGCCTGGGTATGGAGCGGGCTAGTCATTACTAGGTCTGTCATGGTCGCGAACGGGTTAAAAATCTTCCCAGTGGGACCCATTGTATATATATTATTAATTAAGATAATTTTGTAGGGAAATGGAAAAGAAAACCGCAGCGCTGAGGAGACCACTGGCATAGTATATGTGGGCCCTATTACTGACAGGCAGCACTGAGAAGATCACTGTTATAGTATATGTGGCCACTATTACTGACAGGCAGCACTGAGAAGATCATTGTTATAGTATATGTGGGCGCTATTACTGACAGGCAGCACTGAGATCACTGTTATAGTATATGTGGGTGCTATTACTGACAGGCAGCACTGAGAAGATTACTGATAGGGTATGTTCACATGTACAGGATCTTGAACAGATTTGATGCGCAGGATTTTCTGCTGAAGTTACAAATCCTGCGCATCAAATCTGCACAGGATACTGTATGCGTGAACGTACCCTTATAGTATATGTGGGCACTCATACTGACAGGTAACACTGAGAAGATCACTGTTAGGCTATGTTCACACGTCGGAATTTCCGTGCCACGGAACGGAGATTCCGCATTGGAATTCAGAACGGAGATTCCGCTGCAGCAGAGTCCCGTTGAATTCCACAGGATTCTTCTGCTCTGTGCACACAGCGGAGTCCGCACAGAATGCATAGCTGTCTATGAGATGGCGCATTCCTGTGCGGTCCTAACGCCGGCATATTATGTTTACAGCAGTTTACAGTATGTCTGCATGCAGATTCTCTGTGTGGACATTCCATTGTGTGAACATAGTCTTATAGTATATGAGGTCGCTATTACTGATGGGTAGCATTGAGAAGATCACTGTTTATCTGTGTGCGGTGACTATTGCTGTATAAAGAACAAGGTAACACTATTAGGTTATAGCTACATGGCAAAAATGGGTCGCACAGTCAAAGATCGCCATGTTGTTCTCCTTGAATTGTGCTAAATCTCAGCTAGTGTAAGTAAATGTGGTCACACAAAGAGAAATCCAGCACAAATCAGTTCTTGTTCTTTAGGCCTGTAGGGGGCCATCTCCAATATTTTCTCCTAGCCTGGCAAAGTTTAATAAAGGACAAGTGGGTTCTAAACATCATAAGGAGAGTTTATGCTCTCTCTCTCATATCTCAGCCTCCAGAAAGGTTTCTGACATCTTCCATTCTCAAGTCCCCAAAGCAGGACTTTTTGGAACAGTCGATTCTTGATCTCATGGCTATTGCTGCCGTAGAACCCATTCCTTTAGCCAAGAAAGGCAAAGGAGTGTACACTCCTGTTTTTCTTGTGCCCAAGCCGGGAGGGAAATGGAGACTCATAATAAATCTCAAATATCTGAACAGATTTATTGAGAAGAAAAAGTTTTGGACGGAAACAATAAAATCTGTCAAATCAATCCTACAGAGAGACCTGCCTGTTGCCGACCCTTGCCTGTGACCACTGCCTCTGAACCCGTGCCGCCTGCCTAGACCTGTTGCTAGTGACTACCGCTTCTGATCCTGTGCCGCCTGCCCTGACCTTTGCTACGTCTGACTTCTGCCTTTTCCTCCTGTACCGCGCATATCTCAGCAACCAGAGGGGTTGAGTCGCTATCTGGTGGAACAACCTGGGGGCTACCTGCCGCAGCAAGACCATCCCGCTTTGCGGCGGGCCCTGGTGAAGACTAGTAGCTTCTTAGATTCCATTCCCTGGGTACGGCCCACGCCATCACTCCTCTGGTCCAATGGATCCACCTCCAGTCTCCAGTCCAGACCGTTACATATACATATGCATGTAGTTATGATTTTTTCCAGAAGTAAGACAAATCAAACCTATATAAGTAGGGTATCATTTTAACCGTATGGACCCACAGAATAAAGTTAAGGTGTCATTTTTACCGAAAAATGCACTGCATAGAATTGGAAACCCCCAAAATTTACAAAATTGCATTTTTTCTTCAATTTTGTCGCACAATTATTAATTTTTTTCCGTTTCGCTGTGGATTTTTGGGTAAACTGACTAAAGTATAAGCCAAACTATGGATTCTTAGGTGGAAAATTGAAATGGTTATGATTTTTAAAAAGTAAGGAGAAAAAAAAGAGTGCAAAAGCAGAAAAATGCTATGTCTTTAAGGGGATAAATTTTGTAGGTTACCATAAAAAAAGAAAGAAAAAAAAGAAGATATAGTAGTGATGGAAAAAATAGTAGGGAACGAAATTTATATTTTTTAGAACATAATTTTTATTCATTTTCTATCAATGTGAGTGGGAAGGGACATAAAAATGTAGCTGACAATGTTAAAAATGGATAAAGGGGCCATGTAATTGTAAAAATAATATTCTTTTTTAATTAATTTTGTGAATCTTTTTTTTAATAATGTATTTTAATTATGTGTTTTATAAAGCAGCAGGCATCCCGTGCAAATGCCTGGGGGGGTCCTGGGGGTCAATTCAGACCTGCAATTTGTGGCGATTCCGGGCCAATCAGGTCACTGGTGACCCAATCGCCCTGAAAATAAGAGTGATCAGCGCTTGCCACCTCCTCCTATCCCCTGCCATTGGTCGATCAGGACTGACCGACCAATTGCAGTTGGGGCGGGGGGGGGGGGGAGGTAAAGTTAATTTTCCCCGCTCTGCCCACCGATTGAAGTCGGGGCAGAGCGTGGGAGACATGGCCGGCAACTTACCGGCGGCATGGGAGCGGTGGCGGCTGCATGGGAGCAGCGGCAGCAAGAGGAGGCATCCCGGAAAGTGCAACGGTGGAGGAGGCTGCAGTGAAGATCGCTGGTCAGTGATCTTCACTGTGGCCTTCTAAAAGTTGCAAAACTACAACTCCCAACATGCCCAGACAGCAAAAGGCTGGCTGGGCATGCTGGGAGTTGTAGTTTTGCAACATCTGGATGGCCACAGTTTGGAGACCACTGTGTAGTGGTCTCCAAACTGTGGTCCTCCAGATGTTGCAAAACTACAACTTTCAGCATGCTCTGACTGTCTGGGCATGCTGGGAGTTGTAGTTTTGCAACATCTGAAGTAGCACAGTTTGGAGACCACTATATTGTGGTCTCCAAACTGTAGCCCTCCAGATGTTGCAAAACTACAACTCCCAGCATGCCTGGACAGTCAGTGCATGCTGAAAGTTGTAGTTTTGCAACATCTGGAGGACCACAGTTTGGAGACCACTACACAGTAGTCTTCAAACTGTGGCCCTCCAGATGTTGCAAAACTACAACTCCCAGCATGCCTGGAAAGTCTGGGCATGCTTGGAGTTGTAATTTTGCAACATCTGGAGGTCTACAGTTTGGAGACCACTACTTAGCAGTCTCCAAACTGTTCTTCCCCAGTTGTTACATAACTACAGCTCCTAGCATCCCTTTCGGCTGTCAGTGCATGCTGGGAGTTGTAGTTTTGCCACAGCTGGAGGCAAGCTGGTTGGGAAACACTGAGCTCGAGTCTATTTCCTAACTCAGTGATTCCAATCCGTGTGCCTCCAGCTGTTGCAAAACTACAACTCCCAGAATGCACTGACAGACCGTACATGCTGGGAGTTGTAGTTTTGCAACAGCTGGAGGCACACATTTTCCACCAGAGTACCCCTTTAACACCCCACAGGTCTTGACGAATTTGGAAATGAAAATTAAAAATGTGTTTTTTTCCCCCTGAAATGAAGGTGTTACCCCAAAGTTTTGATTTTCACAAGGAGTAATAGGAAAAAAGCCCCCCAAAATTTGTAACCCCATTTCTTCTGAGTAAGGAAATACTCCATATGTGGATGTAAAGTGCTCTGCGGGCGAACTACAATGCTCAGAAAAGGAGCGCCATTGGGCTTTTGAAGAGAGAATTAGGCTGGAATTGAAGGCCATGTGCTTTTAGAAAGCCCCCATGGTGCCAGAACAGTGAACCCCCCCACATGTAACCCCATTTTGGAAACTATACCCCTCACGGAATGTAATAAGGGGTGCAGCAAGCATTTACGCCCCACAGGTGTCTGACAGATTTTTTTTAACAGTCGTCCGTAAAAATGAAAAATTTTATTTTTCATTTGCACAGCCTACTGTTCCAAAGATCTGTCAAATGCCAGTGGGGTGTAAATGCTCACTGCACCCCTTATTAAATTCTGTGAGGGGTGTAGTTTCCAAAATGGGGTCACATGTGGAGGGGTCCACTGTTCTGGCACCATGGGGACTTTATAAACGCACAAGGCCCCCGACTTCAATTCCAACCAAATTCTATCTCCAAAAGCCCAATGGCGCTCCTTCTCTTCTGAGCATTGTAGTTCGCCCACAGAGCACTTTACATCCACATATGGGGTATTTCCATACTCAAAAGAAATGGGTCTTTATTGCCCCTGTGCCTAGCCCAGGATCCAGCAGTATACCTTCAGATGGTTTTAGGCTAAACATCCCTACTGCATCCTTTTTTTTCTTGGTACCCAACAAAATTCTTGAAAAAACGCCCGCAGGGAAACTGCCAAAGGGACCAAAAAAGCAGTTTCCACACTGTCAGGAAAGCTCTTCTCCAGAGATCAGTCAACTCCCGATATCGTCAATAGGCTTATTACATACATCGATGTATGGGCGATCCTTACATAGAGAAAGTCAAGTAAAGAATCCCCCGAGCCAAGGCATTCAACAACTTTTATCAAAGCAAGTAAGCAGTTACATCATAACTGATAAGTTGGTAATGCTGTCAGTTCATTGGTCAAGAACTTTATTGTCTGCTCAGCAAACCAGTACATTCAAGCTTCTGTACCTTCAAGGCCACTAGCTAGTTTCAATTTTAACAGGGCGCGTTACAAGAAGCAAGCGCCATATTGTGATTTATAACTACGCAGTGAGAAAATAGAAACTTAAAACTAATAAAAGTAGATACATCTCATTATTCTACTACTCAGAGGTCAGGTGCATAGCTTCAAGAATCTCTGGGCGCTAGTCAGAACTAAGATGAAAGTTAACTAAAGCTACGAAGACATATATATATATATATATATATATATATATATATATATATATAAATATATAAATACAGGGAGCATAGATATCAAAATATTTATATATAAATAAATACTCTCATTGATGGGAAATGGGTCATGGAAATTTAAAGTGGACCCAATCCTAATTTGGCAATGAGATCCCATGGATGTTTGTTGCACTACTGCTTGTGCATTACACCCATACTGCAGCTTCATTATATCTGTTATCTATGTACCATGACATCATTGTGTGCATTATAGGTGAATTATGACATCATCATCATGCATTTCTGTTGTATCATTATGTGCATTGTTTCCTCTACTGAGACAGCATGTGCAGTATTCTTTTTCTGTGACATCACTGTGAATTCAGTGAGCTGCCGCCACGCCCCCTCCCGTACACTTGCATTAAGGGGGCGGAGCTTTACATCATGAGTGGGCGGGCCGTGACATCACAATACTCCGGCCCCTATATCGCCCATCATCAGCCACAGAGCGATCTTCGCTCCCTGCAGCTGAAGAACAGGGGTGCTGCAGGAGAAATCGCGGAGGTCCCCAGTGGCGGGACCCCCCGCGATCAGACATCTTATCCCCTATTCTTTAGATAGGGGATAAAATGTCTAGGGGAGGAGTACCCCTTTAAAGGAAAATTGCCAATAAACTCCACCCCGCAGTAACTGGCACAGACAGGTTATAAGTCTCCGTCTGGCACTCTGACGTCAGCGCCTCTCGTCCGCAGCACTGCCCAGTTTATGAATATTCATCCCCTCTCTCCGACTGTTCCTCCACTCCCTGCTCTGTACTGGACTCCATTGAGGAGGGGGAGGATGAATATTCATAAGCCGGGCGGTGCAGCGGACGAGAGGCGCTGACATCACAGTGCCAGAAGGAGCCTTGTAACCCCGCCCGTGCCAGTTAGCAGCTCATTTGCATATCCAGAAGAATGAAGATTACAGGTGAATGGCGGTGTGGATCCGGGCATGGTTAGCAGCATATTGATCAATGTCGCCCGCACTACCAGCCAGAACCTCTGGTTAGTGCGGGGGGAGTTTACTGACAGTTTTCCTTTAAGTATATGGGAAATGGGATAAAGGGAAGTGATTTAAACTTTTAGAATGGATGGGGTTAATTTATATTTGTAGAACCTTTATTGGATTTTTTTTTACTTTTTAGTCCCCCTAGGAGACATCATTAGATGGCTTAGAGAGATATGTCCTGCATTGATCCACACTTTATTGGTAGAGCGTGCTACAGGCAGGATCGATCACTAGAAGATCCCCAGCAGCCACTGCACTGCCAACGCCCGTTCTAAAGCCATTTTAAAGCATCTAATGCAGTGGTTCTTAACCTGGGTTCAATCGAACCTCAGGGGTTCGGTGAGTCAGTCCCGGGGGTTCGGCGGGGGAGGTCGCAACAGGATAGGCAAACCAAGCAATTGCTTGGGGCCCCGAGCAGAGCTGGTGTTTGCCCGTCCTGTAGCGACGGGGCAATTCCCCCCATCACTATTAACTCCCTGCGGCCCCGCGTTAAGTTTAAAAACACAGGGCCGCCGGGACATAGCGCATGCTGGGACATCACTGACGTCCCGTGCGTGCGCCAATGGAAACGAAGGCGCCGAGGACCGGAGGATAGAGAAGGAGGAAAACGCGCGCTGGCCAGCTTGGTAAGTGACCAGAGGCACGTCATCTTCGGTGCTCCAACCACCGGTCCCGAGACCTACTGCTATAGCCGGAGCGGTGGTCGGAGCACTGAAGTGGCCAGTACACAGGCATACACCCTCCAGCCATACACTGTATATGGCTGGAGGCTGTATGTCTGTGGGGGAACACTGCCTACATCAGTGGTCTTCAACCTGTGGACCTCCAGATGTTGCAAAACTACAACTCCCAGCATGCCCGGACAGCCGTTGGCTGTCCGGGCATGCTGGGAGTTGTAGTTTTGCAACATCTGGAGGTCCGCAGGTTGAAGACCACTGGCCTACATAATGTGGGGGAACACTGCCTGCCTAATGTGGGGGAACACTGCCTGTCTAATGTGGGGGGAACACTGTCTGCCTAATGTGGGGGAACACTGCCTGCCTAATGTGGGGGAACACTGCCTGCCTAATGTGGGGGGAACACTGCCTGCCTAATGTGGGGGGAACACTGCCTGCCTAATGTGGGGGGAACACTGCCTGCCTAATGTGGGGGGAACACTGCCTGCCTAATGTGTGGGGAACACTGCCTGCCTAATGTGGGGGGAACACTGCCTGCCTAATGTGGGGGGAACACTGCCTGCCTAATGTGGGGGGAACACTGCCTGCCTAATGTGGGGGGAACACTGCCTGCCTAATGTGGGGGAACACTGCCTGCCTAATGTGGGGGAACACTGCCTGCCTAATGTGGGGGAACACTGCCTGCCTAATGTTGGGGAACACTGCCATTGTTGCGAAAATGACATGAGAGTGGCACTTGCCAAGGTAAAGCCGCGCATTTCTGAACTGGTCTCTGAAAGACAACAGCAGAAGTCACACTGATTTGCAGTAAATATTCATTATGTTTTTGTGTGAAAATCATGTTTTCATGGTTTTGTTCATTTTGTGCACCTATGTATAAATATATACCTCCTATGTTTTGAATTTGAAAAAATCATATTTTATTTTTCCAATTAAGAGGGGTTCGGTGAATGCGCATATGAAACTGGTGGGGTTCAGTACCTCCAACAAGGTGAAGAACCACTAATCTAATGGATTAATAACTGGCAGCAGCAATCGCTGCACACTGGCTTTTAGCGGTGGCCCCTGGATACTGAAATCAGAGGCGGCTCCTGGTTATGGAGCACGAGCACTGGTTAGGCCAGAATGTGTTGGCATCAGTCAGGATTGGGCCCAGAAGTTGATATCCAGCATGCCAGGGGAAATGTCTAAATTAGTGTGGGTAATACTGATGACAGATTCCCTTTAAAGGGGTAGTCCAGTGGTGAAAAACTTATCCCCTATCCTAAGGATAGGGGATAAGTTTGAGATCGCGGGGGGTCCGACCGCTGGGGCCCCCTGCGATCTCTCTGTACGGGGCCCCGGCTCTCCGCCGAGATAGCGGGTGTCGACCCCCGCACAAGGCGGCGGCCGACACGCCCCCTCAATACATCTCAATGGCAGAGCCGGAGATTGCCGAAGGCAGCGCTTCGGCTCTGCCATAGAGTTGTATTGAGGGGGCGTGTCGGCCGCCGCCTCGTGCGGAGGTCGACACGCCCCCTTCCCGCGGGCTGTCGGGGCTCCGTACAGGGGATCGCAGGGGGCCCCAGCGGTCGGACCCCCCCGCGATCTGCAACTTATCCCCTATCCTTAGGATGGGGATAAGTTGCTCACCACTGAGTCACCACTGGACTACTCCTTTAAGTAAGCCTTAGGCCGGGTTCACACGGTGGAATTCCTGCCGTGTGAATGGGACAGCAGAATCCCATTGAAGTGTATAGGCTATAAAATCATGCAGTGATTCCATCCATAGAGATAATACAAAACTGTCTTTAAGAACAGCTCTCTGTGGCCCATAGCACCATTCAGAGCTCACCCTACATTTTCTACACTCTTCTGTTACATTGAAAGCTCGCCTCTGATTGCTATGGGCCAACAAAGATAGCTTTTCTTTCAGACTGCTGTAATAATCTTTCTCTCAAAGCAATGGTACTTTAGTTATATTGAAGTAAAGCAATATACATTGACCTTTATATTACAGGACGGCCTTAATACTAAGGAATACTGTCAGGCACCGCCCGCCTATCCTTGTCACGTTCCCCAGTGAATGCCATTCGGGTACAGAGTCGGACTTCCCTGCACGCATGCGCACTCGCGGGTGACATTTGAGCCTTTACTGCAGACCAGGATTCTGTTCCCGCCCCATCCGCTCTCCAGTATAGAAGTTTCCTCACGTCCGCATCCGCTCTCAGTGAGGGACATCATGGCGGCGCTGGGTAGACTCTCTGGTATTCTTGGCCGTTCCGTGGCAAGCCGTGGACGCCTGTATTCCGCGGCAGCTCATGCGGAACATGGGGATGCAGGTATAGGGTGAATCCAGTGCAGTAGGGGTGTCCTGTTCCTCGGGTCACCTTCAGTCGGGTAGACGCTGTCAGTGAAGGTCACCCCTGGAGCGGGTGGTTGAGCCCATTCCTCAGTCTCTGCTTTGTGTATTACAGCTCGCACATGGAAGATCCTGACGTTCGTGGTGGCGCTGCCTGGTGTGGCTGTGTGCATGCTGAACGCCTACCTGAAGGCGCAGCACCATGAGCCCCCGCCTGAGTTTGTACCATACGAGCACCTACGGATCCGGACCAAGGTAATCCTGTAGTAATAGTGACCCACACTGGTGCTGGCATGACTGCTCTGTTAGGACTAAACCTGACCATTCACTTGTTCAGTGTTTCCTAACCAGTGGCTGTCTAGCTGTAGAACTATAACTCCCATCATGCCCTGAGTTATCAGCCTGACACCATTGTAACATGACATGTTGTACTCATGCAGGTGACCTGGTTGTTGAGGTAAGTCCTGATCTCTGCCAGTTGTCTGCAATGTATTGATGTGTATGCGGTTATCCAGAACGCCCTTCATGGAGAAACTGATCAGATACTAACCTGCATCATAAACACAGTTTGGGTATATATATATATATATATATAATTTTAAACAGTATCTTTGGATATCTAAAAAAAAAAAAAAAAAAAAAAAAACAAGGCTGCAACTATAGGATCTGTCATGGTTGCACCAGGAGCCTGAGGGACTTTTCAAGTTCTTTTCTATATTACTCCAGCATTATAGGGTGCCCTTTTGCTTATTTTGCACTGAGGCCTATGAGACTTCAGTTCTGCTACTGTCTATCCAGTGGTTTTTATGGGATACAACTTAAACATAAAAAAAACTGTGCTGATGCATGCCTAAGCAGTGTTTTACATAAAGGAGTATTCCCATCTTATCCCCTATATACAGGATATGTGGTAACAAGCTGATAAGTGGGTGTCCTACCACTAGGACTCCCACCAGTCCTGAGAACAGGGACTATATTGGGGGGGCATGAAGAAAGGAGTGTGCCCCCCCCCCCCTTCTCCTCTGCCTTAAACTGCACTTAAAGGGCTCCTAGACATCTTATACCCTATCCAAAGGATAGGGGATAAGATGTCTGATCGCGGGAGCCCAGCCGCTTGGACTCCACCCCAAAATCTCCGTGCAGCACCTGTTGTTCTAAATAGTGTGTTTAGAATGCTGGATTGCCGCAGTGGGGGGTTGTGACGCGATCAGACATCTTATCCCCTATCCTTTGGATAGGGAATGAGATGTCTAGGGGCAGAGTACCCCTTTAAGAGGTGCAGTGAAGGTGGCACGGTTTAGTGTTGTAAGAGAACTGGGGGGGCAGGAAAGCCTCCTAATGTGTGTTAGTAACATCCCTATAATCATAGCAGTGACTTATCCTTTGGATAGGGGATAACTAACTGATCTCCACTGAGAATGGACAATTGCCCCCCAAGTAAATGGCACAGCAGAGTGGCTCAGTGGCCAGTACTACATACATGCGCTGTGCGTCTTCTGGACACTGCAGAGCTCAGTGCTTGACAATGTTAAGAAGGCTTAGAGAGAGAGAAGTGATAACTTGAGATTTTGGGGTAACTCCTTTTTTAAGTCGTTCTGTTAGGGACAGCAACATTCTTCTACAACACTTTTATTGTGTCATTACTTTTCACATGAGTTTAAGATGCACAGTAGGGCCTGTGGAACACAACTTTATGTTCTATTAAAGGGACAGCACATACACTTGATAAATTCTGATAGTAGCTGTATAGTAATATGTAACCTGCAATATCATGTATGTGGACGTTCTCAGCTGGGAGGGGAGGGTGTTCTTAACTTACAATAGGAAGTTGATACTGATTTAAAAGGGTACTCCGCTGCTCAGTGTTTTGGAACAAAATGTTCTGCACGCTTAGAGCCAGCATCGGGAGCTTGTGACGTCACAGCTCGCCCCCTCAATGCAAGTCTATGGGAGGGGGCGTCACGCCCCCTCCCATAGACTTGCATTGAGGGGGTGGGGCGTGAACTTCATGAGGGGCAGGGCTATGACATCACATGCTTCCGGCTCTAAGCATTCACTGCCAAGTATTTGGAACCTGACTGCAGGTTTAATGGCTGGAAATTACAGCAGCATAGATCCCTTTTGATGCTTTTGGTTATTAGTACCACTGTTTTTGCCCAGAAATGGAACTTTATATGTTTGTCCTAAACAGGCTTTATACCTGGCTCAGTGTTAGAACAGATTGAAAGAACTCCAAAGACCATCTCATTGGTTGAGCTTCATATTGATGTAATTGCAGATCAGGTTAATTCCAAGTATAAGTAGATGTGGTTAGTATTCGTGTTCTGATCTTTCTCATTCCATACTTCCGGGAATCGGAACACTTTCAAGCAGATTGAATTTGAAAAGATTCATGTTTGGTGAATCTAACATATGTCGGGTATAGAGAGAGTTGCAGAAGAGATTTTTATTTTCCCCTCAGTACAGTTAAAGGTTTTATGTGCTCTTATAAAGTGTAATCCACATGTTTTACGAGGCCTTTTTACTTCAGCGTTTGTTTGTTCTTGCAGAAATTCCCTTGGGGTGATGGCGTGAAGAGCCTTTTCCACAACGCTCATGTGAACCCTCTCCCCACTGGTTATGAAGAGTCTCATGATCATGAGCATTAATCTTTGGACACCTTATTATCCGGACCAGTGTGTTATGGGCCCACATTATATGTAGGGATCAAGCTATTCTATTTAATGCTGTACATGCCCCCAACCTTCTACAGCTGGAGTAGTAGGTTGTCTAAATAAAGTTTTTATTGACCTACTTGACTTGACTGAGTCTGTCTTAAGACAAACTGTAGATTTATCAAAGTTACCCATAGCAACCAATCAGATCGCTTCTTTCATTTTTAACAAGGTCTCTGAAAAATGAAAGCAATCTGGTTGCTATGGGCAACGTTTCCTCTGGACAGGTTTTGATAAATCTCCCCCCACTATGCTTTGTAATTTATTTTTGTCATCTAACTATAAAACGTAATGTAAGGCAGACATCTATGCTGTATGTAATAAGTCCAGGTGCATATAGGGCATCTGGCTGGCATTGGATTAAAGGGGTACTGCAGCAGAAAGTAAATGACTCCCCTATGCTGAACGGGCCCCTGCTCTCTGAGAGGAGTTTGTGCCGGGGTTGGCTTGTGCTTCATTCATTTCTATGGAAGTGCAGGAGATGCTGGTCTCTTCAGTGCTCCCTTAGAGAATGATTGGAGTGTGCAGACCCCAGCTCTTAAGGTGATCTGACACTTATCCCCTATCCTGTGGAAAGGGGAGAAGTAACTTTTTTGCTGCAGTGCCCCTTTGATTTTTCGTGCTGAAAACGCCCCCCTCGGCTTATACTCAAGTGAACTGTCAATCCCTTCTCAGTGGTCAATCCCTTCTCAGTGGTCTTCAACCTGCGGACCTCCAGATGTTGCAAAACTACAGCTCCCAGCATGCCCGGACAGCCATCGGCATGCTGGGAGTTGTAGTTTTGAAACATCTGGAGGTCTGCAGGTTGTAGACCACTGCGGCCTTCGTCATCATCCAGACCCCCTTTAGTTTTCTACTCACCTCCCCTTGGTGGGAAGGAAGGGTGAGCTGGTCTGTGACGTCCCTGTGCGTCGTCGTCAAGGCAACATCACTAGTCCGGGGCTGGCCCGGAGCGGAGAAGAGAGGTGAAGATGGACAGCCTGGAATGACTAACCCTCTCCACCGGATGGTCCCTGCAGCATAGATGGCCCAGACCAGCTCACCCTTCCTTCCCATGCTGGGAGTTGTAGTTTTGCAACATCTGGAGGTCCGCAGATGTTGAAGACCACTGATGAAGGGATTAACAGGCGGTGATGATGTATTTCCCACCCTAGGCTTCTAGTCGAGTCAATAACTTTTCCTGGGTTTTTGGGTTGAAATTAGGGGTCTCGGCTTATATTCGGGTCGGCTTATACTCGAGTATATACAGTAATTTTAGAAAGCATGGGTAACAGTTCATGAATAGCACTGATAGGAAAGGGGTTCTGTATATATTATCTCCAGTTACAATTTTGGCTTGTTGAACTGTCATATTTACCAAGCTTACAGGAAAAGTCATATTTTTTTTAAATGGTTGTTTAAAACCACTTCCCTCAATGTGATCGCCTGTTTGATTCCTAGTAGAGATGAGCGAAGTTACATGAATTCAATTTGTCACGAACTTCTCGGCTCGGCAGTTTCTGACTTTATCCTGCATAAATTAGTTCAGCTTTCAGGTGCTCCGGTGGGCTGGAAAAGGTGGATACATTCCTAGGAGAGTCTCCAGCCCACCGGAGCGCCTGAAAGCTGAACTCATTTATGCAGGATAAAGTCAGTAAATGCCGAGAAGTTTGTGACTAATTGAATCACTGGAAGTTAGCTCCTCTCTAATTCGTAACATCTGTAAGTCACTTAATTTACCAAAAATTACTCCATGCCCCTCCCCCCAAAAAAGCCTAAATTCTGGCCACTGGGAGATTTATCAAAACCTGTCTAGAGGCAGTGGTGCAGTTGCCCATAGCAACTAGATTGCTTGTCTTTTTAAATTCTGGTTGCTACCACAACTGCACCACACCAGGGGACTGTCACAGTCCCCATCACCTTGTCACTAGTGTCACTGTATGGAAAAAACATAATAGTTCAAACAATTCTGGAAGTGGCGATACCTGTTAAAGGGGATGGCCAGTGAAGATCTTATCCCCTAGTCAGAGTGTGGGATAAGTAGCCGATCACTGGACTCTATGCCCCGGCTCTTGGTGAGAGCATGTGCAGTAGACTGCACATGCTCCATTCATTTCTTTTTGGAGCATTGCTGATATCAGAAATCTGTACTCGGGTCTCTTCTGTGCTCCCTCGGTAATGATTGGATGCTATTCTGCATAAAACTTGGTACATAAAATGAAAATACTTCAACTGGGGGAAATGTTGGTAAATAACAGTTTTAAACTATGTGGTGATCTGACCACTCAAGTACTATGATGGCAGGCCCAAAAGGTCTTTAGTTAGGCCCCCAGCTGCCATCTTTAGTGATTGGAGGTGACAGAGGACTGCAATCTGGCATCTAATTGGGAGGTTTATCAAAACCTGTCCAGAAGAAAAGCTTTTCATAGAAACCAATTGGATTGCAATCTGGTTGCTATAGGCAACTTTTCCTCTACCCAGGTTTTGATATCTCCCCATAACAGCCTAGATGTTGTGGTCCTTGACTGTTAATAGCTGAAACCTACAGTGTATGGAGTAAGGTCAGCTACTGAAATGGATAAAGTAGCTACCAGCAGACTGTTTGGTCTATTGCAATGAATACACAGCTCAGGTAAGCAGCAAAATGTATTGGCATATCTATGTAGGTTTATACAATGAACATATGGCTCTTAAAGTTCTGAACACTGCGCGTGCTGCAGGGGTCGGCCACACCCGTCAATGGAAGTCTATGGGAGGGGGCGTGATGGCCGCCACACCGCCTCCCATAGACCTACATTGAGGTGGGCGTGGCATGCTCCCCCCTCATTTAGTTCCAAATGCAGCTGGAACACTGGCCAGTGGAGTACCCCTTTTTAAATTATGAAAAGCTGCAATACCAGGTACAGCCACTACCAATTGTATAGAGCTGTACTTGGATCAGTAGCCTAAGGCTGCTGTGTGACTAACAGGTGTCGGACCCACAATAATCTGATAGCCTATGCTAACTAACTTTTTGTCAGTAAGGTGTTAGTATTTAAAGTGGAAAAGACACCAATTTACAAACTTTTGAATCGCACAGACAGGTTGTCACCAGAGTCCTCTTCTAGTCAATTATAACACCATCCCAGACCTTACACTCCCCCACCTTCAGCTTGAGGATGCCCCACCGATGCTCATGGACTTCAGCGAGCGGCGATTCTGCAGGTTGAATGCACCCTTAGGCTAAGTTTCTACTCTTTTTTTATTTTTTTTTATTTAATTTTTTTAAATGCCAAGAAATACGCTAATTCTGCCGCATGGCGTTTTTTCGGCCAAAAATGAGCTGCGGACAGATGTTAGCTATAAATCTGAGAAATCGCTAAATTCTTTTTCCACTTGACGTTTTTCAGTTTGGCTTTTTTTTTATCCTTTTGGCATTTTTTTCACTTGTCATTTTTCAGCTCCTTGGCGGTTTTGCAAAATCACAGCATGTTGAGCCACTGGCGTTTTTTTCCCCCCCTGAAATCGTGGCATTTTTCTCCCATAGTCTATGGGAGTAAAAAAAAGTCATGTGGGTTTTAACTTTGGCTTTTTTTTTTCTTCAGGTAATTTTTATTCTCTTTTGGACTTTAGCGATCCAAAAAACTGATGGATACCTTTTTTTTAAATAAAATTTCATAGGGTACCATTAAAAAAGATACAGTAGTTATGGAAAAAATTATTTAACGTAATTTATCTTTTATAACAATTTTATCCACAGATATCATTGTGTATGTTCCCTCAGTGCAGGAGTCACTTCTTATTTGTAAAAACTACAACTCCCAGCATACCTTGTTGCCTGACGCCTGGGACATGCAGTTACGGATGTGGGGCTGGTGAACTTTCATGCATTTAGCCCTGCTTCGGGAAAGCAGGGCCAGACAGACTTCCCCCTCTGATTTTATTACGGCTGCGCTCAGGGTGTATAGGGCACAGATCTTTGATCTTTGCTCATTTGGTTTAGCTTGCTCCAGGTTAGGCTCAATCAAATACAGATCCACGGCAGCCACGGGCTGAGAGGTAACCAATTAGCTGGGGGTAGCCGGGTATTGAGCGTGCACGAGTAAGGAGTTCCATACTCGTGCACGCTCCATACCTGGCGGCCCCCAGCTGATTGTTTAGCTCTCAGCCTGTGGCTGCCATGGATCTGTATTTGATTGAGCCTAACCTGGAGCAAGCTAAACCAAATGAGCACAGATCAAAGATCAATGGAGTTCAATAGAACTGCATTGATCTGTATAAGGAATCTAATTATTTGTTCCTTTAGGGGACCTTTAAGAAAGAATCAAGTGCTAAAAAAAAGTTTAATAAAAGCTTTAAACCACACATTAACCCCTTCCATATTAAAAGTTTACATCACCCCCTTTTCCATATAAAAAAACATGTAAACATAATAAAAATAAACGTATTTAGTATTGGAGTGTGCGTAATTGTCCGAACTATTAAAATATCATATCCCGTACGGTCAATGGCGTTAACGTAAAAAATAAAAACGCATGCGTATGTATGTTGTGATTTGCTTGTATGTGGTCACGCACTTGCTGCCCATCCAATCGCTATGTCTAAGGCGGGTTTTAGCATGTCCTTCGGTTCATTCATAAGATTTGTTCATTCATAATTGTGTGTGTGCGTGCACGTGTGTGCGTGTGTATTTTGCGCATGCGCGTTTCTGTGGATAAAATTTTTTCTTTTCCTTTCGGTTATGTCTGTTTGCAGGGGGTGGGAATGTAGATGGGCATCACCAGGCGTAATCCAAAGGGAAAAGGAGAGGAAAAGTAGCAGGGCGTAACAAAACAAAAAAAAGCCCCAAACCAGCAAAGCATGTGGCTTTGCTGGGATTAGTAGTTTTCAGCACAGCAAGAAAAAGGAAATAGAAGAAACAATAGGAAAACAAAGTGGGTGATAAAAAAACAGAAACAAAATGGGTAAGTCAAAATCAGAAAAACATGTTGACCACCGAAGTACCCCTTTAAAGGAAATCTGTCATCAGAATCACCCGCACTAAACCTGTTACACAGGCTTGTAGTGCGGGGGATCCTGATTAAAATGCTTCTTACCTGGTTAAAAATGGTTCAGCGGTTCTTCAGATATCTATATTTTTAGTTTTCTGTTATTCCCTGGCTTGGGACTCAGTGGGAGGTGTTATCATCTGGGACTCGGCCACACGTCATTCTAGCTGGGCGGAGCTGCCGCCTGGCTCATGAATACTCATGAGCTTATCCTCATGCGCGGTCCTCCCCACCAGACCTAGAAAAAGGAGTTAGACTACGAGGATAAGTTCATGAATATTCATGAGCCGGGCGGCAGCTCCGCCCAGCTAGAATGACGTGTGGCAGAGTCCCAGATGATAACACCTCCCACTGAGTCCCAAGCCAGGGAATAACAGAAAACTAAAAATATAGATATCTGAAGAACCGCTGAACCATTTCTAACCAGGTAAGAAGCGTTTTAATCAGGATCACCCGCACTACAAGCCTGTGTAACAGGTTTAGTGCGGGTGATTCTGATGACAGATTTCCTTTAAGGCTCACTATATCCCTTGTTGCGTTCCTTGAGGGTTGTAGTTTCCAAAAATGGTGTGGTATTTTTTTTGCTGTTCTGGCACCATAGGAGCTTCCTAAATTAGACATGCCCCCCCAAAAACCATTTCAGCAACATTCGCTCTCCAAAATCCTATTGTTGCTCCTTCCCTTCTGAGCCCTCTACTGTACCCACAGAGCACTTTACATCCACATATGAAGTATTTTCTTACCAGAGGGAAATAGGGTTACAAATTTTGCGGGACATTTTTACCTATTACCGCTTGGAAAAATGAACTAAAAATGGGTCTACAAGAAAATAAAGATTTTGAATTTTCTCCTCCACTTTGCTGCTATTCCTGTGAAACACTTAAAGGGTTAAAAAAAACCTCTGAATGTCATTTTGACTACTTTAACCCCTTAAGGACCGGGCATTTTTCGGTTTTTGCTCTTTCGTTTTTTCCTCCTTACCTTTAAAAAAATCATAACTCTAAATTTTGCACCTAAAAATCTGTATTATGGTTTATTTTTTGTGCCACCAATTCTACTTTGTAATGATATCAGTCATTTTACCCAAAAATCTACGGAGAAACGGGGGGAAAAAAATTTGTGCGACAAAATTTAAAAAAATACAGCCATTTTGTAAATTTTTGGGGGCTTCCGTTTCTACGTAGTACATTTTTCGGTAAAAACAACACCTTATTATTCTGTAGGTCCATACGGTTAAAATGATACCCTAGTTATGTAGGTTTGATTTGGTCGCACTTCAGAAAAAAATCATAACTACATGCAGGAAAATTTATACGTTTAAAAATGTCATCTTCTGACCCCTATAACTTTTATTTTTCCGTGTTCAGGACGCTATGAGGGCTCATTTTTTGCGCCGTGATCTGAAGTTTTTGTCGGTACCATTTTTGTATTGATCTGACTTTTTGATCGCTTTTTATTCTTTTCATGATATAAAAAGTGACCAAAAATACGCTATTTTGGACTTTGGAATTTTTTTACGCGTACGCCATTGACCATGCGGTTTAATTAGCGGTATATTTTTTTTAATTCGGACCTTTCTGCACTTGGCGATACTACATATGTTTATTTTTGTTTTTATTTACACAGTTTTTTTATTATTGGAAATGCTGGGTGATTCAAACTTTTATTAGGGGAAGGGATAATTCAAAGGGTTAATGATTTTTTTACACTTTCCTTTTGCATTATAGCTCCTAGGGGAGGCTATAACATTGCATTTACTGATCTTTAACTGTGTTCAATGCATCTCCATAGGGATGCATTGATCAGGGTTTTCAGCGATTGATTGCTCAAGCCTGGATCTCAGGCTTGAAGTATTCATTCGGCGATCGAACTGCAGGAAGGAAGGTAAGAAGACCTCCTCCTGTGCTACAGCTGTTCAGGATACCGCGATTTCACCGCGGCGATCCCGAACAGCTCCCTGAGCTAACCGGCACTTTTTACTTTCACTTTTAGCCGCGTGGCTCAGCTTTGAGCGCGCGGCTAAAGGGTTAATAGCACGCGGCACCGCGATCAGTGCCGCGCACTACTAGCGGCGGGTCCCGGCTTCACTATGACGCTGGGCCCGCCGTGATATGATGCAGGGTCACCGTGGGACCCCGCGTTATATCACGGGAGCGGGACCAAGGACGTACTCATACGTCCTTGGTCCTTAAGGGGTGCAGTTTACCATAAAGTAGAATGTCACGAAAAAGCAATCTCAGAATCAAATTCATAAGTTAACCCCTTAAGGACTGAGCCCTTTTTCACCTTAAGGACTGAGCCCTTTTTTGCACATTTGACCACTGTCACTTTAAACATTAATAACTCTGGAATGCTTTTAGTTATCATTCTGATTCCGAGATTATTTTTTCGTGACATATTCTACTTTAACTTAGTGGTAAAATTTTGTGGTAACTCATCCTTTCTTGGTGAAAAATCCCCAAATTTGATGAAAAAAATTAAAATTTTGCATTTTTCTAACTTTGAAGCTCTCTGCTTGTAAGGAAATGGATATTCAAAATAATTTTTTTTGGATCACATATACAATATGTCTACTTTATGTTTGCATCATAAAATTGATGAGTTTTTACTTTTGGAAGACACCAGAGAGCTTCAAAGTTCAGCAGCAATTTTCAACTCAATATTTTTCAGGGACCAGTTCAGTTTTGAAGTGGATTTGAAGGGTTTTCATATTAGAAATACCCCACAAATGACCCCATTATAAAAACTACACTCCCCCAAAGTATTCAAAATGACATTCAGTCAGCGTTTTAACCCTTTAGGTGTTTCACAGGAAAAGCAGCAAAGTGAAGGAGAAAATTAAAAATCTTCATTTTTACCCTCGCATGTTCTTGTAGACCCAATTTTTGAATTTTTGCAAGGGGTAAAAGGAGAAATTGTATTCTTATTTGTAGCCCAATTTCTCTCGACTTAGCACATACCTCATATGTCTATGTAAAGTGTTCGGCGGGCGCAGTAGAGGGCTCAGAAGGGAAGGAGCGACAAGGGGATTTTGGAGAGTACGTTTTTCAGAAATGGTTTTTGGGGGGCATGTTGCATTTAGGAAGCCCCTATGGTGCCAGAACAGCAAAAAAAAACACATGCCATACCATTTTGAAAACTATACCCCTTGAGGAACGTAACAAGGAATTAAGTGAGCCTTAATACCCCACAGGTGTTTCACGACTTTTGCATATGTAAAAAAAAAAAAAAAAATATTTCACTAAAATGTGTGTTTCCCCCCCAAATTTCACATTTTTGCAAGGGTTAATAGCAGAAAATACCCCCCAAAATTTGTAACCCCATCTATTGAGTATGGAGGTACCCCATAAGTTGACCTGAAGTGCACTACGGGCGAACTACAATGCTCAGAAGAGAAGGAGTCATATTTGGCTTTTTGAGAGCAAATTTTGCTCGGGGCATGTCGCATTTAGGGAGCCCCTATGGTGCCAGGACAGCAAGCAAAAAAAAAAAAAACACATGGCATACCATTTTGGAAACTAGACCTCTTGGGGAACGTAACAAGGGGTAAAGTGTACCTTAATACCCCACAGGGGTTTCACGACTTTTGCATATGTAAAAAAATATATATTTTTTTTACCTAAAATTCTTGGTTTCTCAAAAATTTTACATTTTTACAAAGGGTTAAAGCAGAAAATACCCCCCAAAATTTGAAGCCCACTTTCTCCTGATTCAGAAAACACCCCATATGGGGGTGAAAAGTGCTCTGCTGGCGCACTACAGGTCTAAGAAGAGAAGGAGTTACAAATTTTGCTCTGGGGGCATGCCGCATTTAGGAAGCCCCTATGGCATACCATTTTGGAAACTAGACCCCTCTGGGAACGTAACAGTGTTACAGTGAGTACTTACACCTCACAGGTTTTTTTGAACAGTGGGCCATAAAAGTGAAAAATTACATTTTTTTGCACTATATTGATAGTGTTACCCCAAATGTTTCATTTTCACATTGGGTAATAGGGCAAAAGGCCCCCAAAATTTGTAGAACAATTTTGTCTGAGAAAAAAATACCCCATATGTGGATGTAAATTACTCTGTGGACGCACTGCAATGCTCAGAATAGGAGGAGTGAAAATTTTGTTGAAATTGAAGTCGCATTTATAAAGCCCCCAACAGAAAAAAAAAAACACACATTAGAAACTACACCCCCCAATGAAGGTAACAAGGGGTACAGTGGGAAATAACACCTCACAGGTTTTTTGAAAAGTGGGCCATAAATTGAAAAATTTGATTTTTTTTTACAATAAAATGCTGGGGTTACCCAATTTTTAACATTTTCACAAGGGGTAATATGAGGAATTGGGTTACAAATTTTTGAGGGCTTTTCCCCTGACTATAAAAATACATCCACATATGGGGTAACGTGCTGGCCGGGCGCACAACAAGGCTCAGAAGTCATAGAGGTCACTTTGTATTTGTGGCCTATGGCATATCAGTAGCTGACGGTTACATACATTCCGAGGAAAATACAAAAATGAAACACCCACATGTGACACCATTACAGAAAGTACCCACCCTGAGGAATGGGTATAGGGGTAAAGAGGACATTTTGAACGCACGGTTGTTTCCTAAATTAATTTTCCAGGAATGGATGAAGGGTAGCTTTTGAAAATTGCAATTTTCAACCTATACTCTGCTTCATCTTTCTGGGAACAACTAACATATGACTCCGAATTGTCGCCTGGAAATACGACAGAGCTCAGCGAGAACTCTTCGCATTTGAGGTGGATGTTTGTTACGGACCTAACAGTTACATACATTCAGAGGAAAATACAAGAAAGGAACACCCACATGTGAACCTATTACAAACAGTACACCCCCTAGGGAAGGTGTATAGGGTGAAGTGGAGATTTGGAACAGACAGGTGTTCCCTTCATTTATTTTCCAGGAATGGATGAAGTGTACTATGGGGGGAAGAAAATTGCTATTTTAGTACTGATATGCCAATTATTTTCCCAGAATGATGACCCAGAGTACAGCCAAAAGTAAAAATGATGCCCGCCCCAAACCCTATACTCTGAATCATCATTCTGGCAAGGGGATGTGTGGGGCCGTCCCTATTCTGTTACCTCAAATCCGCAACCCCCTCAGGTGGGGAGAGAGAGCGTTGCGCATCTGAGGCAACTGCAAACCTCCAATGCTGTTGACTCTGTTTCCCATGACCCATTTTTTAGGGGGAAGAAATAAAAAAAGATATTGGGGGTATTGGGAAAAAGAAGTTTTTTTTGGGGGGGGGGGGGGTTGGTATAAAATTTGGAAGACAATGTACTCTGGACTGGTACATTGGAGTCGAATTTTGGGGAATGAAAATTAGGGCAAAGGATGGAAAATTTAGTACTCCATGGAAGTGTGATACTCCCTGAAGTAGCCTATGCAGAGGCCCGGATGAACGGGGCAAGTGTCGCATTGAGTGGTGGTGTCCTTCCGAATCCCCCTCTTGCGACACACTCTGCATTTCTTCTGAGATCGTCCCTTCTTTCCAGTGTGGGGGATCACACCTGGAAAGTGTTGGCCAGGGACGATCCGGGCGCCCACAATTCCAGAGGTGCTCTGACCCGCTCTTTGGCGGTCACCATAGATGAGGGCCTTTAGAACTTCCTCTTGGAAATAGCCGATAACTTATACCAGAATAACGGTATAAGTTATCGGCATGAAAGGCCACAGATTATCGGCCCTAAAAAAATCGATATCGATCGATCCCTAATATACACACACGTAGGATTTTCAAATTTTTTAACCAACAGGCTGCCTACTTTGTGTAATGATGCGATATAGGTGGGTCAGCACATCCGTTTGAGGTGGTGCACGAGGATGAGTAGATATAGTAATGAATAGTGATGAGCAACATTGGCCATATTCATCCTATATTCGCAAATTCGTTATATTCGCATATTCGAGGAAGAAAACAGTGAGGGGGTGGGCAACTTTACTATTGGTTGCTAGGGATGTTGTTAACCTGACAAGTGTATTTGCATCATTCTAATTGGCCCACAAGTGAAAAGAAGGAATATGCGGAAAAACGAATATTCACACCCAACACTAGTAATGAAAAGAGATTCCCAGCACTCCCAATGCTTCTAGCTTACATGGTAGTTTATTGTAGATCCTTCTGAAACAGGACGCGTTTTAGCCCTCAATCTTCCTTGGCTGTCAGCAGAGGAAGGCTGAGGGCAGAAATAAGTCCTGTTCCAGAAGGATCTACAATAAACTACCATGTAAGCTTGAAGCATTGGGAGTGCTGGGAATCTCTTTTCATTACTTAGTGTAATGGACACCCACGGTGTAGCTTGCAGAGAATATATATATATATATATATATATATATATATCCCAATGGGAGAGGTTTATCAAAACCTGTACAGAGGAAAAATTGCTGAGTTGCCCATAGCAACCAATCAGCTCGCTTCTTTCATTTTTGAAAAGGCCTCTGAAAAATGAAAGAAGTGATCTGATTGGTTGCTATGGGCAACTTTTCCTCTGGACAGGTTTTGATAAATCTCCCCCTATGTGTGTATGTTCCAGCATCACGTCCAAACGGCTAAAGATATTGACATGAAACTTGGCACATATGTTACTTATATGTCCACAACAAACATAGGATAGGTGATTTAACCCTTACTCACCCCCATTTGCCAGGGGCGGGGTTCATGTTTAAAGTCCCATACAAATCTATGGGAAATATAACTTCCAAACGGCTGGAGATATTTCCATAATACTTGGTCACATGTTACTTATATGTACACTTAAAATATAGGATAGTTAATTTAACCCTTAAAGGAGTACTCTGGTGCAGAGTATTCCTGCTCCATCCTGCCCGGGCTGCAAACTAAATGAAAATGAACCATCTCTCACCTTCCTGGGTTCCTGTGGAGCGCCACTACAGCTGATCTGTCCTCCGGTCCATCCTCTTCATACTTCCGTGTGTAACTAAGCGTCACATGGCGCTCAGCCTATCACCAGCCGCCGTAATGTTCTGCCTCGGCCCATAATAGGCTGAGCGCCATGTGACGCTTTGTTACACCCAGAAGTATGAAGAGGATGGAGCGGAGGACCGATCAGCTGTAGTGGTGCTCCACGGGAACCCAGGAATGTGAGTGATGGTTCATTTTCATTTATTTTGCAGCCCGGGCAGAACAGAGTAGGAATACTCTGCACCAGAGTACTACTTTAACTACCCCCATTTGTGAGGGTCGGGGTTTTTGTTTAAAGTCCTATGCAAATCAATGGGAAATGAATGTTCCCACATAACTTCCGTACAGCTGGAGATATTTCAATACCTGGTACATATATTACGGGTCAGGATAGGAGGACGGGATATGAAGTCAAAAGCTTCCTCCTTTGTTTATTTTCGTCCCCAACCAGGATTAGGAAGGAAAAACCGGGCAACGCCGGGTACTCAGCTAATATATTACAGTATATATATTTATTATAATGGCCCCCCAAAATATAAAGGCTAATGTCACACTGCCCTCTGAATTCAGACATAACCAGATAGAAGCCATTTATTTCTCTATACAGGAAAGCATACAAAACTCCATCACCCCCAGAAATAAAGAGCGGTCACCATGGAGACAGTGGCCATCCTGACAAAGGGCAGCCTACCCTGAGGGCATGAGGAGATGAAGGGGCACAGCCAGTCCTCATGTGTGTCCCGGGCACAGGGCAGTCCTATACCCATGTCTTACACGTCCGTCCATACCAGGAGCAGTAGTGAGAGGTCGGGGCCGCTAGCAGGGCCGTCACGAGCCGTCGTTAGATTGCGGTTTGTCTTTGTTCGGTCCCATGAACTCTATTCCGTCTACCGGGATCTCCTTGTCCTTGATCGCTTTCTGCAGAGCCAAGAGGGGAGTTAGATACGACACGACAACCAGCAGCAGCCGCCATGACAGCCGGCGCCCCACTCCCTCCCTCACCTGAACACAGTGCCTGTACCGCTGGAACAGCTCGTTACACGGGTCCCCGCTGCCTTCCCCTTTAAGAAACTTCTCCGCGAACCACCGGTTGAAGCACTGGTCATACTCACGCTTCATGTCAGTGCATTCCTCCCCCACACTATTCATAGTGCCGGTAAAGAACCTACTACTGTACTAAACAAGTGCAACTTCAACTAGGTCAGGGCGCTGTAGACGCCATCTCATTGCAGGGAACGGCGGAGAATGCTATTAGAGAGGCGCCCTCAGTAAAGATGGCCGCCGCGCTGCTCAAGGTCACGTTGATGGCGTAATGGTGGTCGCAATGTTCTGACGTCGTGCTCCTAAACACTCTAACAGGATGTGGGGGAGAATGGTAGCTAGCCGGTGCTGGCGGATGGTGGAGTGCAGGCGGCTGTTGTCGGTACGGAGTAAGGTAAAGCTTCCCCCGGGATAAATATGGCAATACTAGGAGGGGAGAAGTAGCTTGTGGTAACTGTATTACCTTTGCCTTTCAGGTACCGCAGAGTCCGACCTGGAGCATAGAACCAGACACAGGAACACAGGTGATTGCACCACATCATAAACCAGACCAGTGGTCTCCAACTGTTGCAAAACTACAATTCCCAGCATGCCCGGACAGCCAACGGCTGTCCGGGCATGCTGGGAATTGTAGTTTTGCAACAACCGGAGGTCCACAGTTTGGAGACCACTGAACTAGACAATATAAGCGGATTTAGTGATAGGATTTGGCCATATCACAATGGAGGTTTCAGTGTTATGCGTCATTTTTTATAAGATAAGGTTGTGTTCACACATTGCGGTACTGCTGCAGCTTTACTTGGGTTATGTCGCCACAGCGGTTTTGTAAAGCGTGGCCAGACTGCTAGGCAACACGTTGCACAAAGTGTGAACGCAACCCAAAGGGCACCTGTAGTGCTTAGTGCACGTGTTGCAGATTTTGCCTAAAATTTCCACGAAGATATGTCAGCACGCTGCGCTATTTATTCAGTAAAACCCTGGACGCCATGACAGTAACCTAACATATCTCATTAAAGACAATGGTGGCTGTCTCATGGCGTATCTGGCACTGCCGTTTTTTTTGTCATAGGGGGTAGGAGGAGAAAAGGGATGTGGACAAGGCCTAACTGTTGCAGAGAAGAAACCAGCGCCACTCTCGTCTTCAGGTTGTGTGTAGTAATGTAGCTTGGCTCTATTCATTTCAATGGAAGTGAGCTGCAATACCACACACAAACTTAGGACAAGAGTGGTGCTGTTTCTGGAAGAAAGCAGCTGTGTTTTTCTAATCTTGGGTATGCATGATCGTTTATTGTGAAGACAGTGCCTTGCATAAGTATTCACCCCCCTGGACTTTTCTACATTTTTGTCATGGTATAAGGACAGATTAAATTTTTTTTTCATTTTACGCAATGGATCAACACAAAATAGTCCATTTGGAAATGGGGATTTCAACATAAATAAATAAAAACCTGATAAGTGTTGAGTGCATATGTACTCGCCCCTTTTACTGTAAAACCCCTAACAAAGATCTGGTGCGACCAATTGCCTTTGCAATTCACATTAGTAAATGGGGTCCGCCTGTCTGCAATTTAATCCCACTACAAACACAACTACTCTGCTTAGGGTAAGAACACACTACGTTTCTGCCACTATTATTCGTATCCGTTTGCATCCTGCCGAAAACGGGATGCTGACATATACTGTTAAAGGGAGCAGTGGACCCCATTCACTTTTATGGCTGAAAGGAGTCAACTAGTGAGTCCTTTTGGGTCATACGCACTATTTCAAAAGTGTTACAGTCCATTTAAAATAACTAGGGATGACTCCATTCGGCCATTGAAGCGAATGAGGTCTGCTGCTCCTGTTTTTGGCGGGGTACCAAAGGGGCAGAAATATAGTGTGTCGGTACCCTTGCTAAGCAAGCAGCAGCATGAAGACCAAGGAGCTCACAGAACAGGCCAGGGATAAAGTTTTGCAAAAGTACAAAGCTGGGTTTGGTTATTTAAAAAAAAATCTTAAGCTTTGAAGATCCCAGGGAGCACCATAAAGTCCATTACTACAAAATGGAAAGAATATGGCGCAACAGCAAACCTACCAAGACAAGGCCGTCCATCCAAACTGACAAGGAGAAAATGATTAAAGGGGTACTCCGGCGCTTAGACATCTTATCCCCTATATATCTGTCACGCCCCCTCCCATAGCCTTGCATTGAGGGGCGGAGGCGTGACGTCACACGCCGCCTGCCCCATGGTCGCCGGTAATCGACCCGGAGTAAACACGCTACGGGGACTGATTTTAACTGGGATGCTGTGTGCAAGATCATTTGGATAGGGGATAAGATGTCTAAGTGCCGGAGTACCCCTTTAAGAGAAGCAACAGTGAGGCCCATCACAGCTCAGCTTTCATACCTGATCTAGCTCTGCTAAAATAAATGCTGAGCTGTAATTGGTTGCTGTGGGCAAAACCAGACTCCCCACTATCCCTACAGTGAAACATGGCAGTGGTAGCAGCAACATGATATGGGGATGCTTCTCTTCCGCAGCTACAGGAAAACTGGTCAGCGTTGATAGAAAAATGGATGAAACCAAATCCAGGGCAATCCTTTAAGGGGTATTCCAGGCAAAACCTTTTTTTATATATATATATCAACTGGCTCCGGAAAGTTAAACAGATTTGTAAATTACTTCTATTAAAAAATCTTAATCCTTCCAATAGTTATTAGCTTCTGAAGTTTTCTGTCTAACTGCTCAATGATGATGTCACGTCCCGGGAGCTGTGCATGATGGGAGAATATCCCCATAGGAACTGCACAGCTTCCGGGACGTGAGTCATCAGAAAGCAGTTAGACAGAAAATAACAACTCAACTTCAGAAGCTAATAAGTATTGGAAGGATTAAGATTTTTTAATAGAAGTAATTTACAAATCTGTTTTAACTTTCCAGAGCCAGTTGATATATAAAAAAAAGTTTTGGCCTGGAATACCCCTTTAAAGAAAATCTGATTTGGTCTGCAAAATGCTTGATTTGGATGGAAGTTCATCTTTCCACAGGGAAATGGCCCTAATGTATCAAAATGTGGGAATAAAAAACTGGACGGCTATTGCCCACAATAACCAATCACAGCTCTGCTTTTACTTTACCAGAGCTCCTTAAAAATACCTGTCACCAAATAAAATGTTCTAAACTAACTCAGGCTATGTTCCCTAACTGGAATAAAAAAAAATGTCCGTGCAGCTCACAATTAATTAGCCAAGATATATGATTAGACACCTACACCTTAGGTGTTGAGTGGACATGTAAAAAAAAAATAAAAAAATAAAATATATATATATATATATATATATATATATATATATATATATATATATATATATATATATATATATATATATAAGAAATAACCATAAACCTCAAGCCAATATCAGATATACCGATACATGATGAACTGTGCTTCCAATGTATGATGAAAAGGTAATATTAAAATACATATAATATTAAAATGATGATAGTATGCCGCCTTTCACAGGGCCCTTGTGAGGAGGTAAGTATATGCAACAGAATATTAATAAATTGATATTAAAATCATACCAGTCAGTGCAGAAGTTATTGTATGACTCCTTAGTCTGGCTTCATTAATTCAGAATATCAATAATCCAAAAGTAGCATGAGCATATACACCCGAGTCCATGAATTAGACCCCATAGAAATGGTTTTATATTTACCAGCCAACACTGTAGATTAGGGATCGAACGATATTGATTTTTTTAGAGCCAATACCGATAACCTGTGAACTTTCAGGCCGATAACTTATACCAATATTCCGTGCATTATATTTCCCCCCCCCCCCCCTCAAATATCCTTGGTAAAGTGTGTGTGTGCGTGCGTGCGTGCGTGCGTGCCCTGATAAACTGTTTCTGGCCCTGCAGGAGCCACTGCAGATCAATGATTTAAAGTGGGTGCTTTAAATCAATGAACTTCAGCAGCTTTTGTGGGGCCATAGACCGCCGCTGCTGCCCGATTCTCTCCCCTGCCTGTCCTGGGGTCATGAGTCCAACCACCACCGCTGCCCCCATTGCCTCCCCCATCCCCGGTTTTATAATTACCTGTTCCTGGGCTCCGCGCTGCTTCTGGCTCCGGTGGCGTCCTGAGCTTTCACTGTGCGCCAGGCCACTGACTGTGACGTCGCGTTGAGGACATTGCACAGCAATAGCGCAGGATGCCGCAGGATCCAGAAGTAGCGCAGACCCTGGGAACAGGTAATTATAAAACCAGGGATGGGGGAGGCAATGGGGCGGTGGCGGTTTCTGGCCAGAGGATAGGCAGGGGGAGGCAATCGGGCAGCAGCGGTGGTTGGACTCAGGACAGGCAGGGGGAGAGAACCGGGCGGCGGTCTCTGGCCCCACAAAAGCTGCTGCAGTTCATTGATTTAAAGCGCCCGCCTTATCGGCAAGATAATTGCCAATAACTTAGAAAATAGATATTGGCCAAACCGATAATCGGTCGATACCTACTGTAGTTATACAACCAAGTTGTATAACTAGTGGTAAATATAAAACCATTTCTATGGGTGTCTAATTCATGGACTCGGGGCCCATGCTACTTTCGGACTGTGAGAATAAAATAATGTAATAAAAAAATACAAATAATCGTAAAAAAAAAAGTCAAATTGTGAATTTTTGGTCACTTCATACACTATTAAAAAAAAAAGCGATCAAGAAGTCCCATGAAAATGGTACTGATAAAAACTACAGATCATGGCGCAAAAAATTAACCCTCAGTCTTGTTTGCGGAAAATTAAAGTTATAGGTGTCAGGAGATGACCATTCTAAACATCTAATTTTGGTGCATGTAGTTATAACTTTAAATAGTAAAATAAAACCTACATAAATTGTATATCCTTGTAACATTATGGACCTACAGAAGATAAGGTGTCAATTTTACCAAAAAAAAGTGCACTGCGTAGAAACAGAAGTCCTCAAAAGTTACAAAATGGACAGAGATGTCAGCAGAGAGCTCTGTTTCAAACGGAAAGGAATTTCCACTAGCTAAGTACAGGAAGGATTGATTTTTTACATTGAAAACTTACAAATCTGTTTAAACTTTCTGGCACCAGTTGATTTAAAAAAAAAAAAATTTTTCATCGGAGTATCCCTTTAAGTTTAGAGAAAACAACTTAGGTAGGCAGTATAGTTCCCAAACAGCCTTCAGCCATATACAGTGTCTGGCTGGAGGCTGTATGTCTGTGTACTGCCCCACTTCAGTGCTCAGACCACCGCTCCTCCGGTCAGGGGTCATGACCTACTGCTATGGCCTATAGGCCATAGCAGTAGGTCCCGAGACCGGAGGCACGGTAGTCGGAGCACCGAAGCTGAAGTGTAGCTGGTAACTTACCATGCCAGCTAGCACGTTGTCGTCCTCCTCGATGCTCCGCTCCTCTGTTCCTATGCGTGCATGCACGGGTCATCAGTGACGTCCCTGCCTGCGCTACCTCCCGGCGGCCCCTGCGTTTTTAAAGTTAACGCCTGGCTGCAGAAAGGTAACTGGGACACCCTTGTGTCCCAAAAAGATCTTTCGGGACACAGGGATGTCCCGATTTGCCCCGCCTGGCGAACTATGGCCGTGGCCCATAGAGGGGGGCTCAGCCTGGCATGCATGCCATAGGTTCACCATCACTGCCATAGGGGGTCGTACATCAGCTTCTGCCAAACTGCCGGGGGCCCCAGCGCTTATACCCCCATAAATACTTATGCATCCATCAGAAACGTATTGTTCGTGTAACAGTAAAAAGATATTTAGCATTTTCAAAGTTGGTTTGTCGATGTTAAAGGAGATATCCAGTGGTGAACAACTTATCCCCTATCCTAAGGATAGGGGGATAAGTTGCAGGGGGGGGGGTCCGACCGCTGGGGCCCCCCACCACAATCTCCTGTACGGGGCCCCGACAGCCCGCGGGAAGGGGGCGTGTTGACCCCCGCATGAAGCAGCGGACGACGCCCCCTCAATACAACTATGGCAGAGCTGGAGCGCTGCCTTCGGCAATCTCCGGCTCTGCCATAGCGATGTATTGAGGGGGCGTGTTGGCCGCCGCTTCGTGCGGAGGTCGACACCCGCTATCTGGCCGGAGAGCCTGGCCCCTGTACAGAGAGATCGCAGGGGGCCCCAGCGGTCGGACCCCCTGCGATCTCAAACTTATCCCCTATCCTTAGGATAGGGGATACATTTTTCACCACTGGACTACCCCTTTGTCTTTTTGAAATAGTTTTAAAATGGGAAAAAAGTAGAGATGATCGAAGTTAGAGTAATTCGATTCGTCACAAGCTTCTCAGCTCGGCAGTTGCTGAATTTAGCCTGCAAAAATTAGTTCAGCTTTCAGGTGCTCCGGTCGGCTGGAAGGACCTAAGAGAGTCTCCAGCCCACCGGAGCACCTGAAAGCTGAACTAATTTTTGCAGGCTAAAGTCAGCAACTGCCGAGATGAGAAGTTTGTGACGAACTGAATCACTAACTTTGCTCATCCCTAGAAAAAAGGCCAAGAGGGTGAATACTTATGCAAGGCACGCCAGTACTGCTCATACTGTATAGAAACATAACCACTATTGTGGCCACCAAATCTGCCAACATTAGGAATATTAATCATTGGTGAGGATAACATTCTTTAATTGGCCTCAACATATCCCACCACCTGTTTGGTTAGTGTAATATGTCTGATACTTGTCTTTGTTTGTACCCCATAATTGTAAGCGCTGCGGAATCAGTAGGCGCTATATAAAATTATTATTAAGTGATTAACAGATAATTGTAAAGTGCTATTTGAGAATCATTTACCCAAAAAGGAAATGTTCAAGATCTTTCACGGTCCTGCCTAACAGCAACATACACAAGACCATCTTATCTCCTTTCTGTGTGTATAACCTACACTAGTTTTGTATAATATCCTTATACCACAGATTTTCAATTTGACCTATAGTGCCATTAAAATGTATTCTTTTTAGTATGTTCACATACCTCCAGAGGTTATTGATCACCTAGAACGTCTGGCATTAGTTGACTTTCGGAACCAAGAGGGCGTAGAGCGCTTGGAGAGAGCAATTCAGTTTGCCAATCAACTACAAAAGGTTAACACAGAAGGTGTCGAACCATTGTCATCAGTGTTGGAGGACAGGTATGGTTCTCATAACGTACCCCTGCCTGCCATAAGGTTCATGGTAAACTTGGTAATGGGGATTCTCCCTCTTCTGCTGTAGGGCACTTTACTTGAGAGATGACACAATCACAGCTGGAAACTGTACAGAACATTTGCTAGAGAATGCAAAGACTGTTGTTGAAGAATATTTTGTAGCACCTCCAGGTATAGTTTATAAATTTTACTTTCAGATATTTATGTGGTTCTGTATACGCTAATAAAACTAAATATACCAACAGGAAACATTCCTTTGCCAACACAGAAGGACAATATATACGCCTCTTCTATCAATTAGGACCTGTATCTGGTGTGAAAACAAAGAATGCAGCACTAGGAAATCTCACTGTTTTATTAGGACAGCTACAGATGTTTATTTAACTGAAACACTTCCATAATAAAAAGGAAACACATACAAACTTCATTGGGGATTAAAAGTTATTTCAAATAATAATGTTCTAACAAATTTGTGGGAGTAGGTCTATATATAGAAGACAAACATGAACATTCCCTTATGTTTGTCTCGGCGCCACAGCATTCCACCTTATATCCCGTATACCTATCACTCACTGCACACTTAGTCAAACATCAGATTAGGCACAATACTGTCTTGCCTCCTTAAAAGATGACAAATTGAAAGAAACCATAAACATCTGATGAAAAGAGCACACTTCTAAAAATTAAAAAAAAAAATACGGGCAGAAAATAATGGTATAAAAGACAGTTGATGAAATCCATCAGTCGTGGAATGTAAGAGCAGATGGTCTTCAGAACTAAACTCTTAGAAAGTGTCCCTGCGTGGCAGCTCAGTATTGTCGGAAGGGGGAGGCATAACGGGGAGAACGACGACTTTGATAGGGAGAATCACGGCCTCTAGAGCGGGATCTGGATCGTGAATAGCTGGCATTTCTTTCTGCACAGACACGGATGTAAGAAGTTTCACCCTACAAAAAGATAAAAATAAATCATTCATGCATACTTTATCATGCAAGAATTTACAATGTAACCAATGGGAAAGAATATCTCACTTCATGAGAACGAAACTTTGTGTCATCCAGTTTCCTTAAAGCATACTCCATGTCTTCCTTACGAATAAACTCCACAATCCCCATTCCATCTTTGTGTACATCAGCATAACAGACATCTCCAGCTTCCCTCATATGATCCTTCAGATCCTGCCAGCTCCCCGATGGAGGAAGACCTGAAACATACAAAGTTGCATTGTAAAGACATGGCTTATGCTTGTAGAAAGGAAGGTAGGTTGAATAGGCAAGGGTTGTTACATCAAGATTACAACTTCTAACCTATCCACAGAATAGGTCATAAGAATGGGGGTTCCAAGTGTTCCTGTTTGAACAGCAGCTAAGTATGCATATGCTGTTCCATAGAGACTCTACAGGACTGCCAGATGGCGAACTGCTGCATTCAGCAGCTGTACTTTGTATTTCCAGCAGCCCTCTACTTTGGTTCCATTCAGGACTCCCATTTTGGTGTCCCAGAAGTCAGACCCCCCCCCCCCCCCCCACCAGACACAAGATAGGTAGTAAGTCAATCTTTGGGTAACCTTCATTGGTATCATGGCTCCCAACAATGAGAAGATGCCTGACCGCATTCACTGACCGCCGAGGTGTTCACATCATCTCTAAATATAAGTTAACAGTGGATAAGTAGAGGAATGGAGAGGGAGGCAAGTGTTTATGTATATATCTATATATTTTAAAAAAAAAAGTATTTTAAAAAGGTGCCCATTAAAGGCTGAGCTGAAACTCCCTTTCCTAATTAAAGTATTGATATGGTAATTTTTATATATATCGTGCATTTGTAGCTGTGCAATTCACTTTTTAGGGTGCAATAACATCACTATTTGTGCCTTTGTGGCACAGTTTTCTAAAGGTCCAATTCGGGTGCAATCGCATCCATTCACAGACCACATTCAATCCTATGACCCAAGCATAGTCTGCTAGGGTTGGGTAGCTGGCTCAGCTTTCGCGCTGACTGCCGGTAGCACATTCAAATACGCTGCGGATGTGGTGTGTGTGTGAGACTCTACCCTTAGTGGGTTTTTTTCTTAACCTATCAAATGCAAGACAAGATGTGGGGAGAAATAAAAAAAACTGCCCATTTGAACAGCCCAAGGGTGAATTCACTTTTTACATGTGGCTGCTCTATGGAGTTTAATGTAAAAATTGTATGCAACTGTATATGAAAACACATTAACGGACATCCCATACAAAACCACACAACACTAGATGTATCTGGGGGTGTACAATTTTTGATCTTGTACATTTATTTCCTGTGCACAAAACCGTGGTCTACTACAGTTTTGGGATCTCTCTGTTATAAAAACCATATATGGTTTTTATCATAGGGTGGTGTCAGTTTTTTGTTTACTGTTTAGGGAAACAAAAAAACTGATACGGCAAACCTATGCCATAAACCTGATGTGAATGTAGCCCTACACACTGCAGCTGTTCCAGCATAATTTCTATTAATAGACATAATGGCATTAGCTGTAACCTAATCTCTCGGTGAGAATCGCTGAAAACTAATTTTTACCAGTGAATTGAGAGGGATAAGTGAAGGAGGGAGAATACAGGTAAGAGGAGAAACACACTGAAGTTTAGTTGTATTTTTTAAGGGTACCTGTCAGATCCCACAAAATAAATAATTACTCAGTACCTAATCCAAACCATGTATATCTAATTATGCCGCTTTTCATTAGCTCAGTGTTAGAAATCCTCCCAGGTCGAACGGGGCGTGTCCCTCCCTTGTGGTGGTGGGAGGTGATTGGTGTGTCTGCTCACGCAGCCTTGTCCATGAGTCATCTCTTGTCCATGACTTCTGGACAAGCCTGATGCTGCTGCAGGACTGATTAGTGTCACAGTAGGTATGGGGACCTCTAGTGGTGTGATTTTTAGGAGCAGTTTTTAAAAAAAAATTAACAACAATGTTACAAATGGTCTAATTTTCATCAGTAACAAAGTTTTTGGATTTGACAGTGCCCATTTAAAGAAATTGGACTGTTAAACTTGAAACCAACCTTTACATTTTGTAACATGGACTGGAAAAATACAGGCTAGCCATGTATCTAAAACATGCAAGGGTCTTTTCTACACAAAACATCCCAATAAAAACACATACTGTGTCACTGTGTGCAGTAGAAGACTATAAAAAACTGACAATGTAAAAACGATATTATTGCTGAAAAGAACCAATATTCTCTAGCACTGTGACTTATTCAACTCCCACCTCCCTGTAACATTACATTGTGTTCGGAAATTAAACTTCTCTTTCTCAAATGTGGCACTCTTTCCTTTACAGTAATGTCTTGTGTTTTGGCAACCTCCAATGTGTAACCTCTACAGCAGTGACAGGGAAATCCATGGGGATCCCCCTCCTACCAACAAAGCCTATCAGACGTTAACACTTAGCAACAGAAAGCTTTACAGCAGGACTACTGTGGGTTATTTGCAGATAAATGATAGGCTATTCCTATGCAAGATCTTAGGATAAGGATGCCTGTGCTACCTTAGGTGGGAATGACAGGCATCAACCGCCATAATTTGATGGCAAAACACTATTTTCATAACCTCCTAATAAAAATTGGGGTGGGTGGGGATGAATGGTCTTATTACAGTACTTGTAATAGGTGTAAGGCTGCATTCACACCACATTTTTGCAATACAGTTCCTGTATAAGTTTTCAATGTGAAAACCGTATGGAACCGTATTGACAACCGTATGCGTTGACTCTCCATTGAAAACCGTATGCCAAAGGATGCATCCGGTTGCATCCATTTTGAATCCTGTACGGTTTTGCCCAGTTTTTTTTCCCATACCAAAAACTGTAGTCTACCTCGGTTTTTGGTTCAGGTGAAAAACTGTATTAAACCGTATACGTTTTTTTTTTTTTTTTTTTTAACATGGGAGTCAATGGAAACTGTACAGAACTGTATGTGCATACGTTTCCATCCGGTTTTTGACTTTGCAGTTTTTTTTCCTGGAATTTCAATCAAACAAGTGAAACTTTATTCAAAATGGAGTGAAGTTAAAAACGTATACTTTTTTTCTTAAAAAACGGATGCAACCGGACATAATTTTTCAAACCGTATATGTTTTTTAACTGTATACGGGTTGAAATTTGTACACGTTTTGTGGAATCAGTTTTTCATCAAAAACCTGATGCGGGAACTGTATTGCAAAAACGTGGTGTGAATGCACCCTAAGTGGTTGTTTAAAGGGCCTGTCCATAGACATGACTTTGTTTTGGTTTTCTTGATAAGAAAAAAATATATCACTCCCTCTTCCCTGATTCAGTCTATTGCATCTTATCCCTGCTTCCAAGAGGTGCCATGTCAGTAGGAGCTATCCGCTCAGCCAATCACTACGATAGCTAAACGGGCAGTTCCTCCATGGAATGCTTGACTTGGAAGCAGGGAGAACAGGTAGGTAAGCACCACCTCCCTCATTTTTACACCAGCCACAGCACCATTTTTCTATCTACAGACCCATAGGGCTTGTATGTGTACAACAAGCTGTACTTTGCAATGACACTTTTCATTTTAGCATTAGGAATTTATTTTTGAAATTGGAAAAGACTGATTACCATTTTTATTAGGGGATGGGCTTTTAAACATTGGGACTATAGAACTATAATATGCAATAATTCGAGTGCATGTACTGTTTAGTAGTGATCAATACAATTGGCCATTTGCTTGTACAGTTTGCCTAGGCTGAGACTACAAGTAGATGGAAGATCCTGCGGCACAGAGACCTACAGCCACCATTTTAGCCAGTCCAAACCCTTCCCCTGAGGGGGTCCAATGAGCAGCCCAATCCCACAGGCATCTCCATTTTCCTACTTTAGATGCAGTGATCGGCAAAGGGTTAATGGTTCTGGACAACAAATTCAGCTGATCAGGTCTGGCTAACTGCATTACAATGCTAATACACAGGACCCATTTAAATGAATTGGTGGCCAGACAATACACGGTCCTCCAGTTCAAGGGTAGCATTTTGTGTTACGTCTCCACGTAGTGAAGGGAGGACCTCAAATATAAACTAGTAGGGAATATTGAGAGTTATGGATAACTCAAAGAACCTAGAAGTATCCATTTAAAACGCATCTGTCACGTTGAAAACACTTGCCGCATATGTGGGGTCACAACGCCTCTCTTTGCCTTATGTCATGTCCTTTACTCTTCTTGATTGAAATTAAGGTCTTGCCTGCCCATAACGAATTAAGACAGCGCTGTCAGAGGCAGGGAGTGGGCTGTTACAATGCATGTGTAGAAGGTTCTGGATTAATCACGGGCCACTGTGTGCGCGGTGTAATACACAATGATGGTGCATGCTCTGGACAGCTACTCAGGTGACCTCTGCGTGTCAAGCTAAATGATGCAGAGGGGAGCTAGTCTGCATACCCAGTTGGGCTTTGCTTAAAAGGGGTACTCCCGTGGAAAAAAAAATTTTTAAATCAACTGGTGCCAGAAAGTTAAACAGATTTGTAAAATAAATCTTAATCCTTCCAGTACTTTTTAGGGGCTATATACTAAAGAAGAAATGCTTTCTTTGGGGGATTTCTCAGATGTCACGACCACAGTGCTCTCTGGTGTCCATTTTTGGAACTGTCCAGAGAAGGAGAAAATCCCCATAACAAACATATGCTGCTCTGGACAGTTCCTGAAATGGACAGCAGAGTTCAGCAGAGAGCACTGTGGTCATGACATCCGAGAAATCCAAAAATAAAAGCATTTCCTCTGTAGTATACAGCCCATACAATGTATTGGAAGGATTAAGATTTTTTTAAAAGTAGTAATTTAGAAATCTGTTTAACCAGTTGATTAAAAAAAAAAAAAAAAAATACGTTTTACACGGGAGTACCCCTTTAAAACGCAACTGTCACCACCGTACAGGTAGGTCGGTGCAGTTACCATTGCATAGAGAAGAACGTGCAGTAAATGCGGGTGCTTTTACTCACATTCGCCATGGTCTGTAAAGGAAAATTCTTACTTTATTCTGATGCCGGGCCACAGCCGGATGGGCCGGCCGACTCCCGCAGCAGCACCCCCCCTCTCCACCTCCTCTCTGCTCTTAGCATGGAGCGCTGCGCGTCAATCATGCAGGATCAGCAACTGACAGTTGTGCTTTAAGAGGTGCTTGCAAGTTTCTTTATTATCCTTCCTGGTATATTTCACTGATTGTATTTTGGTTTTCTCTATTGTTTGTAGAGTTCTTGATTTGATTGGTTAACCCCTTGCTTTTCTAAATGGGGCTGCGGCACGGGAGGGTTATGAAGCAAGCTGAGCTCACATCATACCTGTACGGTCCCGGCCAAGCAGGACCCGTGGCTAATGCCGGACATCGCAGTTCAGGCAGATGTCCGGCATTAACTCAAATTTGATCGCCGCGTCTAAAGTGAAAGCTTCTCGGCAGCTCAGTCGGGAGTAAAAAACGTAATGTCCCGATGAGCTAGGACGCATCAGGAGGGTGCCTTACCTGCCTCCTGCGTGTCCGATTGGCGATTGATTGCTTCAAGCCTGAAATCCAGTCTTGATCAACCGCCCCTATGGGGGCAATAACATTGCAAAAAAAAAAAAAAAGGTACTAAAGATGATTTAACCCCTTCCCTAATAAGTTTGAATCACCCCCAAAAAATTCAAAAGTCCAAAATAGCATATTTTTGGTAACTTTTTATACCATATAAAAAAGCGATCAAAAAGTCTGAACAAAACAAAATGGTACCAATAAAAACTTCACATCACGGCACAAAAATGAGCCCTAATACCGCCGCGTACGTGAAAAAATAAAAAAGTTATAGGGGTCACAATAGGACAATTTTAAAGGTATAAATTTTCGTGCATGTAGTTATGATTTTTTCAGAACTACAAAATCAAACCTATATAAGTAGGGTATCATTTTAATCATATGGACCTACAGAAGATAAGGTGTCATTTTTACCGAAAAATGGACTGCATAGAAACGGAAGCCCCCAAAAGTTACAAAATGACGCACAAATTTTTTTCCGTTTCACTGTAGATTTTTGGGTAAAATGACTGTCATTACAAAGTAAAATTGGTAGCGCAAAAAATAAGCCATAATATGGATTATGATTTTTAAAAGGTATGGATGAAAAAAAAAAAGTGCAAAAATGGAAAAACGCTATGTCCTTAAGGGGTTAAAACTTTAAAGAAAAAAGGGGGAAACATAGCACCAAAGCATAGCAGACCCTGGACAAGTACCCTTGGGGTACTTTAGCATGGGCAGATTACCTGCAGAATTTTCGCATTGTATCTTCTGCGGAAAATCTGCAGCAGATTTTGCTACCATTGACTTCAATGGGTAAGCAGAAAATCTGCAATAGAGGCACATTTGCAGATTTTCCTTTGGAGCCATTGAAGTCAATGGTAGCAAAATCCACATTGGATTTTTTTGCAGCAAATGCTGTGGAAATTCTGCAGGTAATCCGCCCCTGTGAACGTACCCTAAAGTCAGGATTATATTTGTGAAGCCATGTGTGCAAATTAGCAAGTGTTTTGTACATGACAGATACACTTTAACACTGGGAGATGGACCTTTTTCCTTTCGAGCTGCTATTACACCAGAAACTGAAACAAGCTAAACTTAAAGGGATTCTCCACTTTGCATAACCCATGCTTTTTTGTTAAAGGGGTCCCCTGACAATAAGTGAACCAGTAAGTGCCCCCTACCCCCATTAGTACTCCCAGTGATCAGTCGTAGTCTGTAGGAAAACCTGCCACATAAGTGTTGAGTATCCTTGCAGTAAAGCTAGGTATTCCACATCGCCTATTCAAATTCATGAGCTCTATTAAAACAAGTCTGGGGAGAAATTCTCTTTGTTATCTATCACCACGATCCTTAATCAAACTGCCTAAGGGCTCATTCACACTATGGAATCTCCACCCGGAGATTTTGTCTTTAGCGTGCACTGGCAAAACTAGCCAGCACTAGAACCGCTTGGAAATGTGCCTTCTTAAAGGGGTATTCCGGGCAAAAACATATCCCCTATCGAAAGGATAGGGGATAAGATGTCTGATCGCGGGGGGCCCGCCGCGCGCCCCCCCCCCCCTGATCTTCCTGCAGCAGCCCGCATTCTATGCATAGCTGCATCTGCAGTTTCGGAAACCGCCGGGCTTCAGAGACGGGGATGTGACGTCACGCCCCCTCCATTCATTTCTATGGGAGGGGGCTAAACAGGTGCAACGCCCCCTCCCATATACATGAATGGAGGGGGCGTGGCGTCAGGTCCCCGTCTCGGAAGCCCGTCAGTTTCCGAAACTGCAGACGCAGCTACGCATAGAATGAGGGCTGCTGCAGGGAGATCACGGGGGTCCCAGCGGCGGCCCCCACCACCACCCCCCCTGTGCGCGATCAGACATCTTATCCCCTATCCTTTCGATAGGGGATAAGATGTTTTTGCCCGGAATACCCCTTTAATAAGCAACGCATTGCAGATCTGCTCAAAAGAGCAAATAAGTTTGTTCTTTTGGCAGAATCTGTGATCGGGAATTTGAAAACAACGGGAGGCTGCTGCGCTGTATTTTCCAAGTGGAAATTTTGAAGTTCCTGTCCATCTGATAGATCATATAAAAGTGCAGGTTACCAACAAAATAGTTAAACCCTCCCAGGATTTTGGCAGAGCGGGGGTTGGTTTGGGGTCAACATTACCTAGGCAGGAATGTTAACTTACAGTACTCAAAGCAGATTTCATGATGTAGTCCAATCTGTATAAGATTTAGTGTGACATTGTAGGTCTTAGGTGCCAAGAAATCTGCTGTGTGTACAGTATTTAGGAGGGAGGATTGCTTCCTCTTGATGGGGGAGGGGTCACTAAAAATGTACCTAGATTCTTAGTATTCTGCATCTGGCTGCATATTCTTTTGAATTTAGTCACAAGAGCTTTTTGGCAGTGTTTTAATGCCATTGCATGTACACCAGAAAAATGTACTAGATTCCAGCTTTAATTTTTCTGAGCTTTTTTTCTCAAAGTGAAAAAAATATATATATGTGTGTGTGTGTGTGTGTGTAAATACAAATGCGATTGGTTGCTATGGGCAACTGCACCACCCTTCCCCTTCACAAGGTTTGCTAAATTGTCCCCTCTTGCACCCAACAAGCAAGTGTCCACAGTGTAGTTTGCCAACAGCACCGCACCACAGTATAGAGCAGTGGTCTTCAACCTGCGGACCTCCAGATGTTGCAAAACTACAACTCCCAGCATGCCCGGACAGCCAACAGCTGTCCGGGCATGCTGAGAGTTGTAGTTTAACAACATCTGGAGGTCCACAGGTTGAAGACCACTGTTATAGAGGTCTTTATTCCATTGTGCGGTGTTTCGGCTGACCCATACTGCCTTGGTCACGCTATGTTGTTCACCTAGTGTTTCCTAACAAGCCCTCAGCTGTTGCAAAAAAAAAAAAAAAACTCCCAGCATGCCCAGACAACGGTTGGCTGTCCAGGAATGCTGAGAGTTGTAGATTAGCAACAGCTGGAGGCACACTGGGGTGGAAACACTGCTCTAAGGTGATCTCTTGCTGAAGTCCACTGTTCAGCTATTCCATTTCTAGCCCTGGGGTCCCCCAAGTAACAGCAGCCCTGGCTAGTGACCAGACCTTTCTCCTGGGGGTAACAATGCCCCCACAACACATGATCCCTCTACAGGCCTGGTACTAAACATGGCTGCCCCTCATACGACAATGACACACAGTAACAGAAGCCCAGCTGTGTGTTGTTACCTGAGACGAGGACTCTGTATTCAGATCGTCGGGAAGGGGGCCCGTTCCTCCCACGAGGTCCTCCGTAACCGCCCCCTGAGCCCCGGTTTGATCGGGGAAACTCCACGCGCAACCGACAAGAACCAAACTCGTATCCGTTGCGTCCGAACACGGCGTCCTCCGCATCCCTGAGAGAGAAGGAAACGAATGAGAGCCGCGCACACCCCCGCCCCCCCAAGAACAAAGCCCAGCTCGGGCCTAGCACCCGGAAGCCCCACGCCTCTGCCCGGAGCACGCGGTACGCGCTATGACACGGCGGGGAGAAACGACCAAGCGGGGACGAAGGGGCGCCACTCACCTTGGGTCCTGGAAGCTGATGAAGGCGAACGGTGCAGCGCCGCTCCCCCCGCGATTCTTCAGCTCGATGGTACGGATTCGCCCGTACCGATGAAAAAGCTCCTCCAGCTCCTTCTCCCGCACATCGGTCGGTAGATTACCCACGTAGATTCGTCCATCCCCGGAGCCCCGTGCGCTCTCCCGCTCCCAGCTAGACATCTTACCGCTTCCTGTGACCGGCCGCGCAGAGCACGGCGGGAGAGCACCGGAAGTACCTAGAAGCGGAAGTACCCGCGGGAGCGTGCCTTAAAGTGAACGTCGTAGCGGGCGCGCGCCGAACATAGATGGAGGTAGCATTTCCTCATAGGGATCCCCGCAGAGCAGTCACACGTGACCCAGGCCTGAGGGAAAGGGGTGTAGGCCTATGGGTCTGATACCTGAGAAATGGCTAGCCACGCATGAAAACCTACAGCCACATAGGAGCTTATACAGACAATGCGTCATTGGGCGCTTTTTATGTGACATGTTTGATATTTGTATGCACTTGAGTGATAGAGCATTTACTATTCAGTGTAGGTAGGGTTGTCACCTTTCTTGTAAAAAAAATACTGGCCATGTTAATTTGCATAATTAATTATATATGCGTAACGTCACATATATAACTTTTTAATCGCTTTTTTTTTTTTTTTAGCAAATACGGGAGTTACAGTTAGTTACTACAACTCCCAGCATGCCCTGATACAGCCTGTGGGTCAGCAGCTGCCCCAAACGAAAACTTCCAGCATGTTGGACTATATAATAGTATATAGTATAGGTCAGTGTTTCCCAATCAGGGGTGCCTCCAGCTGTTGCAAAACTACAACTCCCAGCATGCCCTGATACAGCCTGTGGGTCAGCAGCTGCCCCAAACGAAAACTCCCAGCATGTTGGACTATATAGTAGTATATAGTATAGGTCAGTGTTTCCCAATCAGGGGTGCCTCCAGCTGTTGCAAAACTACAACTCCCAGCATGCCCTGATACAGCCTGTGGGTCAGCAGCTGTCCCAAACGAAAACTCCCAGCATGTTGGACTATATAGTAGTATATAGTATAGGTCAGTGTTTCCCAATCAGGGGTGCCTCCAGCTGTTGCAAAACTACAACTCCCAGCATGTTGGACTATATAGTAGTATATAGTATAGGTCAGTGTTTCCCAACCAGGGGTGCCTCCAGCTGTTGCAAAACTACAACTCCCAGTCGTTGGCTGTATGGGCATGCTGGGAGTTGTAGTTTTGCAATAGCTGGAGGCGCTCCTGGTTGGGAAACACTGACCTATACTATATACTACTAAATAGTAGTTTTGAAACAGCTGGAGGCGCTCTTGTTAGGAAATACTGGTATAGCATATATAAAAATACCGGCAGGGTGGCCAAAATACCGGCTTAGCCTGTAAAACACCGGCCAGGTGGCAACCCTAAGTGTAGGGCACAACTCATTGGGAAAATATACAGTCATTTTTTTGAGTCATAAAACAGTCAATTTTGGGACATTTCTAAGCCCCAAAACAGACGAAACCTGTGTGTGAACAGAGACAAAGCTCCAAAACAAGTGTGGTAGTTTTGTAGGGTTTGAGCAGGCAAAAAAATCTGCAGGTTATTTATTATCCAGGTAAAATCCTGCAAAATAGGCAGACACCAGGCAGAAACCTGACGACCCCATTGAAGTCAATGGGATCCGTTGGTGTCTATTATTCAACTCTGGCTCTGTTTTCTGGCACCGAATGGAGCCGTGGCACAAGTGTGAACCTAGCCTTAGTTTGAATGTTCTGGGCCTTTTGCACATAGCAATGCTTGGCTGGTCATTGCCCTATGTAAATGAGACTTGAGCTGCTGCTAGCGTCTTGGTGCCAGATACTGTAGGGACCAGAGGTCTTGGCTAGACTATGTATTTGACATTGACGGCGAACTACAGAATACACTAGGGATCGACCGATATCGATTTTTTTGGGGCCAATACCGATACTCTGCAATCTTTCAGGCCGATAACTTTTACCAAAATATCGGAATAAGTTATCGGCTATCCCCCCCCCCCCCCCCCCCCCCCCGCAGATCAATGATTTAAAGCGGGCACTTTAAATCAATGAACTGCAGCGGCATTTACGGGGCCAGAGACCGCCGCCCGCTTCTCTCCCCCTGCCTGTCCTGGGGTCCTCCCTAGGTCAACCACCACCGCTGCCCCATTGCCTCCCCCATCCCCGGTTTTATAATTACCTGTTCCCGGGGTCCGCGCTACTTCTGGCTCCGGCGGCATCCTGAGCTGTCACTGCGCACTGATGGTGACGTTGCGTTGAGGACGTCACTTGTCATTGATCTGTGCAGGACGTTGCAGGAGCCAGAAGTAGAGCGGACCACGGGCTCCGGGAACAGGTAATTATAAAACCGGGGATGGGGGAGGCAATGGGGCAGTGGTGTCGGCGGTGATCTCTGGCCGGGGGGCATATCGGCAATGTAATTGCAGATACCGATAATGTCCAAAATCGTGAATATCGGCCGATAATATCGTCCAAACCGATTATCGGTCAATCCCTAGAATACACCATAGCCAGTTGCTACAGAATGTCTAGCATCTTAGGCTGGGTTCACACCATATTTTTGCAATACAGTTCCCGTGTCAGGTTTTTGGATGAAAAACACCGATTCCTCAAAACCGGACTAAATTGTATCAAAACGTGTGTACAAATTTTAACCCATATACGGTTCAAAACCGTATACAGTTTGAAAGATAATGTCCGGTTGCATCCGTTTTTTAAGAAAAAAAAAACTTATACGTTTTTAACTTTTCACTCTATTATGAATAAAGTTTCACATGTTTGACTGAAATTCCAAGAAAAAAACTGGTGCAAACCGGATGGAACCGTATGCACATACTTTTCTGTACAGTTTCCATTGACTCTCATGTTAAAAAAAAATAGTATACGATTTCCCATACGGTTTTTTCACCCGGACCAAAAACCGTGGTAGGCTGCGGTTTTGGGTACGGGAAAAAATGGACAAAACCGTACAAGATGCAAAACGGACACAATCGGATGCATCGTTTGGCAATGGAGAGTCAATGCATACCGTTTTCAATACGGTTCCGTACCATTTTCAAATTGAAAACGTATACAAGAACTGTACTGCAAAAACGTGGTGTGAACCCAACCTTATTCTGTACATATCAAATCAAAGACAATAATGGCTTTAAAATGACTGTAGAGAACATTTGTTCTGCCCTTCCACAACATCTAGTACCATCTGTTCTCCACTTATCCCTCCCTGAGGGTCTCTTATGATTCTGGTAGTACTGTAAGAGACTTATTAACATATTTTTGGTGTATTCATTTGTTAATTCCCCTTTAAGAAGGTGCTCTTTCTCCATTCATCTGAATAGATTTGTGTAGGTGGCGAGCTCATAGATCTTTGTGTGCCCCTTTCATATGGCAGTATTAAGGCCAGTATTTAGCATATGAATATAATCCAAAATACAGATGGGTTCTACTCCTGATTTTGGCTTACAAACACTTATCCAGTACACAACGATAAGGCTATGTTTTCACACAGGTTTTTTCCCAAAATTTTTTGAAAACTGCCACTGCAGTTTTTGAGTCCTTCCTTTATATTTTCCATTCTTTTTGAATACACCTCTGGATTTGGCTCAAAAATGGAATTGGCAGTTTTTCAAGAACGCCAGAAAGAACCTGTGTGGAAACCTAGCCTAAGGGTACGTTCAGACGAGCGGATCCACAGCGTATTTTATGCTGCAGATCCGCTGCTGAAGGACCACTACAGGGTGCCTTTAGATGTGCCTGCTCGGAGCAGCAATACGCCGCTACGAGCAGATACACTGCTGCAATGTGCGAATTGCCACTCGCTCACATTGCGGCCGCTCCCCCTGCTCCCTGAGCTAGGGCGAGAGCAGGCGCGATGTGCGAGTATATTGCGCATGCGTGTGGTGACCCGCACATCGCAGTGTGTCTTCTCGTAGTGTAGTATTGCCGGTCTGAGCAGGCACATCTAACGGTGCCTTTAGATGTGTCTACTCGGAGCGGCAATACTCCGCTAGTGGTCCTGTAGTGGTCCTCTGGCAGCGGATCCGCAGCGTAAAATATGCTGTGGATCTGCTCATCTGAACATACCCTAAAAGTGTCATGTGCTGGCTATAGTGCCACTACAACAGTGTTATGTATGGAGATAAGTAGTTCACCATTGCCATTCTATGTATGAAACACACTCACTCAACAGGAACAAACCGCTAAACTTGGGGGGCAGATTTATCAAAACCTTTGCAGGGGAAAAGTTGTCTAGTTGCCCAGATTGCTTCTTTAATTTTTCAGTGTACACCATTAAGTAATACTGTTCACTTTACAGGTATTTACAATAAATTATATATGTAAATCACCTTATATGTCCAGTTCCAGTATTGTATATTCTTGCCCAGAAAGAATTAGGGGGTAACACAACAAATTTTCGGTGTGGTACTAAATTGATCAAGCTGCATTGCAGCTATTATCCACAAGATGGACTTCTTTCGACTGTAGGCTTGCTGTGCCGGCCACTTGTGGGTTGCAACTTTACCCTATGCATTGATCATATTATGCAGTGCAATCACTGGAGTGGGACTTTGTGATTTTTTGTTGCACAACCCCTGTTGTGGCAAAATTCACCATGCAGCTATGCGAATCTCTCAGAGAACAAATCTCTCTCTCCTGACATCATCTGTTTGAGGAGAGTCTAGAAGCCAGCCACCAAACACGAGATAGTTGGCACTTCCTACCGAAATTACTGGGTGTGGCCAACACACATGTAATGTATATGGCTAACTTTACACATTGGCCCTAATTTACTAAGAGTGGAGTGTAGGTTTCTTTGTGGGTTTTAATTCCCCACAATTTTTTTCCCACAGTATTTACTAAGCTTTCCCTACATTTTGCCTTTTTTTTTTTACACATGTTCTGATCTGAAGGGTTTTCCTCAGGTCAAATCCGACACATTTTCTGTGGAAACCTTTAGTAAATATGTTGGGTTTTGGTGAAAATGTCAGGGACACGCCCTTTCTGGTGGCCACGCCCACTTTCCCTGATTGCCATGTCCCCTTTTTGAGTTTTCACAGTAAAATGGAGAGATAGTCGGTTTTTTTTTCAATTCTGGGGCAGACAGAATTTCTGTCGCACAACCCGACAAAACATGTCGGGTTTACAATAGTGAATTAGGGCCATTATGTTTTGTGGACTTAAAGGGGAAAAAAGTGTTTACAAATCAACTGGTGCATGTCAGCAACTGTCCAAAGCAAGAGCAAATGCCCATTGCAAACCTCTTCTGAGCACTGAACAGTCAGCTAGCTGGAACTTCATTTTTCAAAAGAGCTCTCCCCCCCCCCTCCCCTCCCTCTTTCCCCCTCCCCCCTATCTCTCTCTCTCCCCCTTTCTCTCTCTGCCTGCCCCCTCTTTCTCTCTCCCTCCCCCCTCTCTCTCCCACCCCTCTCTCCCCCCCTCTCTCCCTCCGCCCTCTCTCTCTCTCCCACCCCTCTCTCTCTCTCTCTCCCACCCCTCTCTCTCCCCCCCTCTCTCTTTCACCCCTCTTTCTCTCCCCCCTCTCTCTCTCTCTCCCACCCCTCTCTCTCCCCCCTCTCTCCCTCCCCCCCCCTCTCTCTCCCACCCCTTTCTCTTTCACCCCTCTCTCTCTCTCCCCCCTCTCCCTCTCTCCACAATGAGGTAGATTTATCAAAACCTGTGCAGAGGAAAAGTTGACCCATTGCCTATAGTGACCAATCAGATCGCTTCTTTCATTTTTGAAAAGGCCTCTGAAAAATGAAAGAAGCAATCTCATTGGTTGCTATATGCAGCTAGTCAACTTTTTCTCTGCACAAGTTTTGATAAATCTTTATCTTCCCCAATATCAGCACCAGGGACTTGTCGTCTATGAAGCGAGCGCAAGGACTGCACAGGAATGTGCCATCTCATAGACAGCTGTGCATTCCGGGCGGACTCTGCACAAAGAATGAACATGCTCATTCTTTCTACGGACACGGAAAAAGGAATTTCTGTGCTGGAAACATTTGGCACGGAAATTCCGCTGTGTGCACAGAGCAGCAGAATCCTGTTAAATTCAACGGAACTCCTGCTACAGCAAGTGGAAATTCCGATGTGTGAACCTAGCCTAAGGGTCACTTTACACATACCTATTTTTGCTGCAGATTTTGCTGCCCATTGACTTTAAGGGGTAGTAAAATCTGCTGCAGCAAAAAAAAAATGGACGTGTGAACTGACGTACAGGATCTTCTACAGATCTGACGCTTTGTTCAATCATTTAGTTTACACTGAAATCTACAGCACACAATCTGCAGGAGATCCTGTGCACTTGAAAACACCAGACAGAAAATATACTATATACACATCAGAAGATACCAGCAGTATTTGTCTTTGTCTACATCTGAAGGCTAGTTTGCAGGCATACCATATTGCCAATTCAGATTGCCAATAGTCCCACACAGCAAATGTGCCGCTTTAATAGCTATGTCCACACACAATCTGCCCACGCTGCAGCTTTGCCAGCATAGTAATTGTGCTCAGAAAGCAATTGCCCAACTACTATTTCACACGCCCCCTGTAATGTATATGAGTAAAAGTAAAAATTGATGGCTCACCTACTGAAACCCACTAGGTTCCCCAATCTAACCCTTCTAGTGTCATGCAATTATTTACTCTAATTAATATGCTGGTTTCCATATGTTTAGTTCTTGTCTTTCTGTGAAGACACTAAGAGATGTGTTTATCCAGTAAAAAAGTCATACACATCATTTTCCACACAAAAGTTACAGTATGTTGACCTTTAAAGGGGTTCTCCGGTGCTTAGACATCTTATCCCCTATCCAAAGGAGTCTCGCCGCTGGGGACCCCTGTCATCTTGCACTCGGCACCCGGTTTGTAATCAGTCCCCAAAGTGTGTTCATTGTGACGTCACGGCTCTGCCCCTCAATGCAAGCCGTCGGCCCTGTGGTCACCGGTAATCAGACCCGGAGTGAACACACTCCGGGGACTGATTATAAACGGGGTGCCGCGTGCAAGATCACGGGGGTCCCCAGCGGCGGGACTCCCGCGATCAGGCATCTTATCCCCTATCCTTTGGATAGGGGATAAGATGTCTAAGCACCGGAGTACCCCTTTAAAGGTAACCTGTCCGGCGCTTTATGTTGTCTCAACCAGGGCATTTCAGAGAAATAATAGTTTAAAGGGATGACAATCCTTTGTACTTGACCCTCCACTGGTACATGTTGACATTGACACCTAAACTATTCCATACCCCAATGACATGGCTCATCCACATCAAGTGTATGAAAGGAAATTGAACCATGTTGACACAGACTTGAAAATGGAAGGCTAAGGCTAGGTTTACACTGCATTTTTATCTCCGTTTTACTGTTTCTGTTACAGTACATTTAATTTTTATATATACAGAGTTGTAGTCAACTATGCTAATGTCTACGGCAAAAAAAAAAAAAAAGATATGTTGCAATCTTTTTTTTATTTTTTATTATTAATGTAAGTCAATGGGAAAAGTATTCTGCTGTATGGTATACAGCAGAATTCATTTTTATTCTGCATTGACATATACTTTTTTCTTTTCAACCATATACAACATACAGTCATGGCCGTAAATGTTGGCACCCCTGAAATTTTTCTAGAAAACAAAGTATTTCTCACAGAAAAGGATTGCAGTAACACGTGTTTTACTATACACATGTTTATTCCCTTTGTGTATATTGGAACTAAACCAAAAAAGGGAGGAAAAAAATCAAATTGGACATAATGTTGTCAAACTTATTGGCACCCTTAATATCTGGTTGCACACCCTTTGGAAAAAATAACTGAAATAAGTGGCTTCCTATAACCATCAATAAGCTTCTTACACCTCTCAGCCGGAATATTGGGCCACTCTTCCTTTGCAAACTGCTCCAGGTCTCTCTTATTGGAAGGGCTTGCCACTGCTGGCCACTTCAGAACTCTCCAGCGCTCTGTTGTCATCCATTTCTGGGTGCTTTTGTTGTATGTTTGGGGTCATTGTCCTGCTGGAAGACCCAAGATCTCAGACGCAAACCCAGCTTTTTGACACTGGGCTGTACAGTGCCACCCAAAATCCATTGATAATCATCAGATTTCATGATTCCTTGCACACATTCAAGGCACCCAGTGCCAGAGGCAGCAAAACAACCCCAAAACATCACTGTAGGTACTGTGTTCTTTTCTTTGTAGGCCTCATTCCGTTTTTGATAAACATTAGAATGATGTGCTTTACCAAAAAGCTCTATCTTGGTCTCATCTGTCCACAAGACATTTTCCCAGAAGGAGTTTGGCTAGGGGTACTCCCGTGGAAAACTTTTATTTTTTTTAAAATCAACTGTTAAACAGTTAAACAGATTTGTTAATTACTTCTATTAAAAAATCTTAATCTTTCCAGTACTTTTTAGGGTCTGCATACTACAGAGGAAATGGTTTTCTTTTTGCAACACAGAGCTCTCTGCTGACATCATGACCACAGTGCTCTCTGCTGACATCCCTGTCCATTTTAAGAACTGTCCAGAGTAGGAGAAAATCCCCATAGCAAACATATGCTGCTCTGGACAGTTCCTAAAATGGACAGAGATGTCAGCAGAGAACACTGTGGTCATGATGTCAGCAGAGAGCTCTGTTTTGCAAAAAGAAAACCATTTCCTCTGTAGTATACAGACCCTAAAAAGTACTGGAAAGATTAAGATTTTTTAATAGAAGTAATTTACAAATCTGAAGTAGAAAAAGGCCAGCACGGCTGAATGAAATCTTCAAAGCTTTATTCACGAATCCTCGTTAAAAACCTTCATGGTGGCAGAAAGACACGGACATATACAAAAATAGAGATATTGCACATGGAAAAACAGTCCCAAACAAGGCTGACGCGTTTCAGGTTGCTATACCCTTACTCATAGCTTGCCAATACTCAAATGAGAATGCCTTATATACTGCAAGGCCATCCCTTCCATTAGGAAGGGGAGGGACATCTTATGTCAGTGTGCAATCCAACACAAGTAAAACCAGGAAAATACATGTATCATTAAAAAACTCACATATAAAATCCAATAGGACTATATAACAGCTATGGGAAACAAAACAAGTGGTGGACTTTTTAGTAATGTAGTATTAAGTCCGTCTTGTTATTCAGGCCATGCGGATATGTACAATTCAACAAGTAAATCCACATAATCTCTCTATTATGAAGAATACGTATAAGATCACCTCCTCTTTTACTTCTTTTGATTTTTTCAATGCCATAAAAGCGCAAGGACGATATGTCTGAATTATGTTTAAGAAAGAAGTGTTTTGAGACATTAGACATGCTAGGTATCAAAGGACCTGCAGCATGCCTGATATGCTCCTGTATTCTCTTTTTTAAGGTGCGTTTAGTGCTACCTACATAATCCATTTTGCAAGTAGTGCAGGTGACTCTATATATTATGAAGGTACTATCACAGTTAATAAACTCGCGAATCATATGGATTTTACCATCTATTGTGCCTTCTATTTTATTGCCCTTTGTTGCATAGGGGCACACCACACACCTTGCGTTACCGCACTTATGGAAACCTTTAATTTTCAGCCAGGTTGACTGCTCCTCCTCTACACAAACCATACTAGGAACAAGCAGGCTCGATAGAGTTGGAGCACGTCGGGTGGAAAACCGGATCCCTGGTTTGATGATTTCCCCTACTACTGGATCTGCTGCCAGTAGAGGTAGATGTTTGTTCACAATTCTTTTGATTTCATTGAATTCCATACTATAAGTGGTGACAAAAGTCACCTGATCATGAGTACTGGAATGTTTCCTACCTGTTAACAGGTTGTTGCGGTCCATATGATCGACCCGAGCCCGGGCTTTGTTCAGGAGCCAAGGGGGATATCCACGCGCTGTCAAGCGGGTGCAGACCCTTTCGGCTTCCCTCTGATACACTTGTAATGAGGAACTGTTCCGTTTCATACGGATCAATTCCCCAACTGGTATGGCAGAAATAGTATGCTTAGCATGGCAAGAATCAGCTCTTAAGATAGTATTGCCCGTAATATCTTTGCGGTAAGGTTCTATTTCTACTTTTCTTGTTATGGAGTTACCCCGCAACAATAGATCCAAGAAGGGAACCTCCTGTTTGCTGTATGTGTACGTAAATTTTAGATTACAATGATTATCATTCATATATTGTATGAATGCAAATGCCTCCTTTGGATCGGATTTCCAAACCATAATCACGTCGTCCACATACCTCCCGTACCATGAGAGGCATGTGGAAAACCGATTCTGATCACAAAAAATGAAGTGCTCCTCCCACCAAAAAACATAAAGGTTGGCTAACGCAGGTGATGATTTGGCCCCCATTGAGGCACCTGTGCGCTGTAAATAAAAACCCTTGCCAAACAAAAAGTAATTGTGCTTCAAAACATAATCCACCACCTCTATAATAAATTGCTTTAAATCAAAAGAATAATCTGAAAAACGATCCAAGATTTCCAAAATGGCAACCAGAGCCAAATTTTGGGGGATGCATGAATAGAGCGACTCAATGTCGCAGGTAATCCACGACAGAGAGTCGCTCCATGTGAATCCATCCATAATACCTAAAAGATGTTTCGTGTCTTTGATATAGCTTGGACAGAGGTTTACAATGGGTTGGAGAACAGAATCCAACCACTCACACACATGTTCATTTAGAGAACCGATCCCCGCTACGATGGGACGCATCGGCGGCGGGAATCGGTTCTTGTGCAATTTTGGTAGTGAGTGGAAGATCGGCAAAATTGGCGTCGGCACAAACATATAGTCCACTTCCTTCTGTGTTAAAATGGATCTTGACCTTCCCTCCTCCAGGAGTACTTTCAAATCCTTTTTAAATGTATCGGTGGGATCCCCACGAAGTTTGAGGTAAGTGTCTTCATCTGACAAAAGATTTTTATTTAATTCCACGTAAAGTCCAGTATTGAGGCATACAATTGACCCGCCTTTGTCGGCGGATCGAATAGTTAAGTCCTTGTTTTCTTTTAATTTTTCCAAGAAACAAACTAACGCAATTAAAAAATTAAAAGAAAACAAGGACTTAACTATTCGATCCGCCGACAAAGGCGGGTCAATTGTATGCCTCAATACTGGACTTTACGTGGAATTAAATAAAAATCTTTTGTCAGATGAAGACACTTACCTCAAACTTCGTGGGGATCCCACCGATACATTTAAAAAGGATTTGAAAGTACTCCTGGAGGAGGGAAGGTCAAGATCCATTTTAACACAGAAGGAAGTGGACTATATGTTTGTGCCGACGCCAATTTTGCCGATCTTCCACTCACTACCAAAATTGCACAAGAACCGATTCCCGCCGCCGATGCGTCCCATCGTAGCGGGGATCGGTTCTCTAAATGAACATGTGTGTGAGTGGTTGGATTCTGTTCTCCAACCTATTGTAAACCTCTGTCCAAGCTATATCAAAGACGAAACATCTTTTAGGTATTATGGATGGATTCACATGGAGCGACTCTCTGTCGTGGATTACCTGCGACATTGAGTCGCTCTATTCATGCATCCCCCAAAATTTGGCTCTGGTTGCCATTTTGGAAATCTTGGATCGTTTTTCAGATTATTCTTTTGATTTAAAGCAATTTATTATAGAGGTGGTGGATTATGTTTTGAAGCACAATTACTTTTTGTTTGGCAAGGATTTTTATTTACAGCGCACAGGTGCCTCAATGGGGGCCAAATCATCACCTGCGTTAGCCAACCTTTATGTTTTTTGGCGGGAGGAGCACTTCATTTTTTGTGATCAGAATCGGTTTTCCACATGCCTCTCATGGTACGGGAGGTATGTGGACGACGTGATTATGGTTTGGAAATCCGATCCAAAGGAGGCATTTGCATTCATACAATATATGAATGATAATCATTGTAATCTAAAATTTACGTACACATACAGCAAACAGGAGGTTCCCTTCTTGGATCTATTGTTGCGGGGTAACTCCATAACAAGAAAAGTAGAAATAGAACCTTACCGCAAAGATATTACGGGCAATACTATCTTAAGAGCTGATTCTTGCCATGCTAAGCATACTATTTCTGCCATACCAGTTGGGGAATTGATCCGTATGAAACGGAACAGTTCCTCATTACAAGTGTATCAGAGGGAAGCCGAAAGGGTCTGCACCCGCTTGACAGCGCGTGGATATCCCCCTTGGCTCCTGAACAAAGCCCGGGCTCGGGTCGATCATATGGACCGCAACAACCTGTTAACAGGTAGGAAACATTCCAGTACTCATGATCAGGTGACTTTTGTCACCACTTATAGTATGGAATTCAATGAAATCAAAAGAATTGTGAACAAACATCTACCTCTACTGGCAGCAGATCCAGTAGTAGGGGAAATCATCAAACCAGGGATCCGGTTTTCCACCCGACGTGCTCCAACTCTATCGAGCCTGCTTGTTCCTAGTATGGTTTGTGTAGAGGAGGAGCAGTCAACCTGGCTGAAAATTAAAGGTTTCCATAAGTGCGGTAACGCAAGGTGTGTGGTGTGCCCCTATGCAACAAAGGGCAATAAAATAGAAGGCACAATAGATGGTAAAATCCATATGATTCGCGAGTTTATTAACTGTGATAGTACCTTCATAATATATAGAGTCACCTGCACTACTTGCAAAATGGATTATGTAGGTAGCACTAAACGCACCTTAAAAAAGAGAATACAGGAGCATATCAGGCATGCTGCAGGTCCTTTGATACCTAGCATGTCTAATGTCTCAAAACACTTCTTTCTTAAACATAATTCAGACACATCGTCCTTGCGCTTTTATGGCATTGAAAAAATCAAAAGAAGTAAAAGAGGAGGTGATCTTATACGTATTCTTCATAATAGAGAGATTATGTGGATTTACTTGTTGAATTGTACATATCCGCATGGCCTGAATAACAAGACGGACTTAATACTACATTACTAAAAAGTCCACCACTTGTTTTGTTTCCCATAGCTGTTATATAGTCCTATTGGATTTTATATGTGAGTTTTTTAATGATACATGTATTTTCCTGGTTTTACTTGTGTTGGATTGCACACTGACATAAGATGTCCCTCCCCTTCCTAATGGAAGGGATGGCCTTGCAGTATATAAGGCATTCTCATTTGAGTATTGGCAAGCTATGAGTAAGGGTATAGCAACCTGAAACGCGTCAGCCTTGTTTGGGACTGTTTTTCCATGTGCAATATCTCTATTTTTGTATATGTCCGTGTCTTTCTGCCACCATGAAGGTTTTTAACGAGGATTCGTGAATAAAGCTTTGAAGATTTCTTTCAGCCGTGCTGGCCTTTTTCTACTTTTTTCTACTTTGGTTGGAGGTAGCCGTGCACGCCCCAGGTGAGCTGAGACTCTTTTCCTTTTTTAATTTACAAATCTGTTTAACTTTCTGGCACCAGTCGATTTTTGGCAAAATATAGTCTTGCTTTTTTATGTCTCTGTTTCAGCAGTGGGTTCCTCCTGGGTCTCCTGCCATAGCGTTTCATTTCATTTAAATGTGGACAGATAGTTCGTGCTCCCTGAACCTGCAGGACAGCTTTAATTTCTTTGAAACTTGTTTGAGGCTGCTTATCCACCATCCAGACTAACTTGCGTTGACACCTTTCATAAATTTTTCTCTTCCGTCCACTCCCAGGGAGATTAGCTACAGTGCCATGGGTTGCCAACTTCTTGATAATGTTGTGCACTGTGGACAAAGGCAAATCTAGATCTCTGGAGATGGACTTGTAACCTTGAGATTGTTGATATTTTTCCACAATTTTGGTTTTCGAGTCCTCAGATAGTTCTCTTCTCCTCTTTTTGTTGTCCATGCTTAGTGTGGCACACACAGACACACAATGGAAAGACTAAGTGAACTTCTCTCCTTTTTATCTGCTTTCAGGTGTGATATTTATATTTCCCACACCTGTTACTTGCCCCAGGTGAGTTTAAAGGAGCATCACATGCTTGAAACAATGTTATTTTTCCACAATTTTGAAAGGGTGCCAATAATTTTGTCCAGCCCATTTTTGGAGCTTGGTGTGACATTATGTCCAATTTTTCTTTTTTTCCTCCCTTTTTTGGTTTAGTTCCAATACACACAAAGGGAATAAACATGTGTATAGCAAAACATGTGTTACTGCAATCCTTTTCTGTGCGAAATACTTCATTTTCTAAAAAATTTCAGTTGTGACAACATTTACATCCATGACTGTATATGTTCAACAGAAACAAAAAGTGTGAACCCAACCTTAGGAGCAAGGCTTTTTATAAAATGTAAAAGCCCAAGGCAATCGAGCTAGGAATGGGGTGAACAGTCAAGGGCCGAGGAACATGCTGTCGAATCACCCAGTGTGCATGAAGTGCATGAAAAAGTACAAACGTGTCACACTAAAAAAATGTGCACAAACAGTCAAGGAGGCGGCTTTCTAGCTACTTCTACCTACATTGCTTGGGTTGATAAACAGGTCTTTCTTTATTTGTGTAAAGGGCAAGAATCATGTGAAGTGGGGAGAATGCAGTGGTTCAGAGTGGATCACAGTTCGTTGTATCACATGCATTATGCAAATTTCCTGATCCACCACATCCAAAAGATGCTCTATTGGATTGAGATCTGGTGACTGTGGAGGCCATTGGAGTACAGTGAACTAATTGGCCCAGATTTATCAAACTGTGTGATAGAAAAAGTAGAGTGATTTTCCCACAGCAACCAATCACAGCTCAGCTTTCACTTTACCAGAGCTCGTTGGCTGAGCTGTGATTGGCCGCTGTGGGAAAATCACTCTATTTTTGCTCTCACACAGTTTGATAAATCTGGGCCATTGTCTTGTTCAAGGAACCAGATTGAGATGATGTGAGCTTTGGGACATGGTACATTATCCTTCTGGAAGTAGCCATCGTAAGATAAGTACACTGTGACCATAAAGGGATGGATGTAGTTAGCAACAATATTCAGGTAGGCTGTCAATTGGTACTAAGGGGCCCAAAGTGTGCCAAGAAAATGTTCCCTCACCATTACACCCCCATCCTCAGCCTGAACCATTAATAAAAGGCAAGATGGATCCCTGCTTTCATCACAATTTCTGACCCCACCATCTGAATATTGCAGCTGGAGTTGAGAGACTGCAACATTATTCCAGTTTTCTATTGTCCAATTTTGGTCAGTGTGTGCAAATTGTAGCCTCAGTTTCCTGTTCTTAGCTGACAGGAGTGGCACCCGATGTGGTGTTCAGCTGCTGTAGCCCATCTGCTTCAAGGTTCAACGCATTGTACGTTCAGAGATGTTATTCTTGAGTAACTGTTTCTTTTCTGTAATCTCAGTCTGCCGGTTCTCCTCTGACATCAACAAAGCCATTTTTTTTTTATACACAACTGCCGTTTACTGGATATTTTCTTTTTTAAACCCTAGAGATGGTTGCACATGCATGAAAATGCCAGTAGATTATTAGTTTCTGTAATACTTAGACCAGCCTATCTGGCACCAACAATCATGCTACGTTCAAAGTCACCTAAATCTCCTTTCTTCCCCATTCTGATGCTCGATTTGAACTTCAGCATGTTGTCTTGACCACATCTATATGCCTAAATGCATTGAGTTACTGCCATATGATTGTATAATTAGCTATTTTTTGTTAACAAGCAATTGCACAGATGTGGTCAGTTGTACAGTGACCCCCCGACCTACGATGGCCCCGACATACGATCATTTCAACATACGATGGCCTCTCAGAGGCCATCGCATGTTGAAGGCAGCATCAACATACGATGCTTTTGTATGTCGGGGGCCGGGGCCATCGCACAAACGGCTATCCGGAAGCGCTAACTGCTTCAGCTGCCACCGGATAGCCATTTACAGTGCCCCGTGTGGTCCGGTGACGATCACTTACCTGTCCTCGGGCTCCGGCGCGTCTTCTTCGGGATCCCCTGCATCGTCGGCGCTCTCCATCGTCATCATCACGTCGCTGCGCACGCCGTCCCGTCATCCAATAGGAGCGGCGTGCGTAGCGACGTGATGGCGGCGACGGAGAGCGAGGATGCTGGAGCGTTGGGGACACCACAGGGACGCGGCGACAGCGATGGAAGCCGACATCCCGGGCAGCGGTGACGGTCCTGAGTGGCGATGACATGACAGGTGAGCACAACTTCCTCTACCAGTGGTCTTCAACCTGCGGACCTCCAGATGTTGCAAAACTACAACTCCCAGCATGCCCGGACAGCCGTTGGCTGTCCGGGCATGCTGGGTGTTGTAGTTTTGCAACATCTGGAGGTCCGCACGTTGTAGACCACTGTCCTATACTTTACAGTGCACGGATCCCTCAACAAACGATGGTTTCAACAAATGATGGTCCGTTTGGAACGGATTACCATCGTATGTTGAGGGACCACTGTACTGCTATGGCTGGGCCCACCCCCATTGGGTCCCCAGATTAATTCAAAGAAATGTATCTTTTAATTAATCTGAATGAATTCACCAAGTTTTTAATTGAATACATACAGTTTTAGAGATTTAATGCACAGTGGGCGCCTGCAGTGTTTTGAGCATGCTTTGTAGAGTAGACATTGGGCAGAGAGGGGAAACAGGGGCTATCTCCTTTAACTATTGTTTATTGTGTGATCTTGTGTAATCTGCCCCCTGCTTTATAAGGGCTTAGCTTTTTTTCTTCTTTGTAAATCATTGATAGTATATTGGGCAGATATGGTGGGCCCAGTGAGGCAAACTGGAGTGATCTAAGAAGCTGAGTAAAGATGGAGTCATCAACTTGCTGTAAAGGAGACTGCTTTATTAGTTATCCAGTCCATGGCTTCTGTGTGCTAGCTGCTTGAAAGGGTTTCCACTAGACTATAAAAATGCATGGGTTCATTTAGCACACTTGTCTAATTCTATAGATATCTCTTATTATCACCCCTCTTGTTGACAACTGGTAGTTATGGTTCCCATCCACCAAATTTTATCCAATATCACGTGAGTGCAACCTACTCTCTCTTTATTTGTGTTTTTTAACCATAAGTTGCTCTGCGTAAAAAAAAATTAAAATAAAGTCGCAAAATTGCGGGTTTCTTACTCAATTTCCCACCATAAATAATCATTTTTGGTTGTGTTGTAGTTTAGATGATAAAATAAAAGGTGTAATTACAAAGAACAATTGGTGGCGGGAAAAAACAAGCCCTCATATGGGTCTGTAGCTAAAAAAATAAAAGCGCTATGGCAAGGAGGATAAACGAAAACACAAAAATGAAAATTTCCTGTGTCCTCAAAGCCATTTTATTTGATACAAAATAGGAAAAGGACAATAATTTGAATTTTTATTAGGGAAGGGGGGGGGGGGGGCTTTTTATTTTTTACTTTTTAATTTGACTATTTATTTTAAACTTTTTAAGTTTACTCATAGGAAACTTCTATAAGCAATCATTTGATTGCTTATTTAATTCAATGCATTGCAACAGTTGATTTATCTTGGATTTTCTAGTTAAGCCGGACTATGGCCTTCAGAAGACGTCGGAATGTCATTACAAGAGACCAGATCCGTTACAGAGAGCTGTTTTTACCACCTGAACACCAAGCTACTGCGTATAACTGTTTAAATGCCACTGTTAGTTTTGACAACAGGATCTAAACAGTTAAAATATGTGGTATCAAAGATTGCCAGCATCAGAGGGCAAAATATCATTTTATAGACTGCTGTTCCTGGCTTGGGATCCCCCTCTATTAGCCCGTACAAACCAATACAAAAAAACGAAACCAAAACAAACTAAACCGGAGGGGTACTCTGGAGGAAAACATATTTGGTGCCAGAAAGTAACAGATTTGTAAATCACCTCTATTAAATAAACTAAAACCTTCAGCTGCTGTATACTACATAGGAAATTCTTTTCTTTTTGAATTTCTTTTATGTATGACCACACTGCTCTCTGCTGACACCTCTGTTCATGTCAGGAACTGTCCAGAGCAAGAGAGGTTTGCTATGGGGATTTGCTTGTACCCTGGACATTCCTGACTAGTGATGAGCGGCATTGGCTATATTCGAATTCGCAATATTTTGCAAATATATAGACGAATATTCGTCCTATATTCGCGAATTTTGCGTATTCTTATATTGGCATATGTGAATATTCGAGGAAGAAAACAGTGAGGGGGTGGGTAACTTTACTATTGGTTGCTAGGGATGTTGTTGAAAACCTCTGACAAGTGTATTTGCATCATTCTAATTGGTGAATATGCGCATAAGCGGAAAAAAGTGAATATTAATAATTTCGAATATATTCGCGAATTTGCGATATCCACAATAAAAATTCGAAATGCGAATATTCGCACCCAACACCTGACATGGACAGAGGTGTCAGCAGAGAGCACTGTGGTCAGACTGTAAAGAAATTCAAAAAGAAAAGAACTTCCTCTGTAGTAGACAGCAACTGATAAGAACTGGAAGGATTAAGATTTTCAAAAATAAGTAATTTACAAATCTGTTTAACTTTTTGGCACCAGTTGATTTTTAAAAAAAGATTGTTTTCCACCAGAGTACCCCGTTAAGCCTTAGATTAGTACTAGAGATGAGCGAACTTACAGTAAATTCGATTTGTCACGAACTTCTCGGCTCGGCAGTTGATGACTTTTCCTGCATAAATTAGTTCAGCTTTCAGGTGCTCCGGTGGCCTGAAAAAGGTGGATACAGTCCTAGGAAAGATTCTCCTAGGACTGTATCCACCTTTTCCAGCCCACCGGAGCACCTGAAAGCTGAACTAATTTATGCAGGAAAAGTCATCAACTGCCGAGCCGAGAAGTTCGTGACGAATCGAATTTACTGTAAGTTCGCTCATCTCTAATTAGTACATTTTGGTAAATCTTAGTTATGATTATGTGATATCACTCATGGTCCCCATCCAAGCCGTTGCAATTTATGGCACACCCATACATAACACAGAAAGCTTTTCATTACTAAGAATTTGTTACATTACATTCAAAAGCTCTAATATTCTTAACAAATAATTAGAAAGCGTAAAAATATGATCCCAGAAACCCCTTTTAATGTCTTGGGATGGAAAACCCCTGTAAAGACGCTTGTATGTTTGGTTTCACTTTCATACAGCTTCCATGCTCTACCTGCAACAGCACCACCTAGTGTCACAATTACATATAGGAACCACTACTTTCTGTCATGCTTACAATTTGAACATTATTGCTGTTTTTTACATAGCATATTTGGGGGGATTAAAAAAATGTAACTTCATCTGATACCTTTTGCTGTTTTTTTGCACTGCACTTATCTTTGGTTTTGTGCCAAATTTTGCACCAAAAAAATGGAACCCCAACAAAGCTAAACAAAGTTGATCTATATGGAAATGTTGTAAAAGAAAATCCAGCATTTTTTTGGTCCAAAAATAATCACTTTGAAAGTGTTGTACAAAGAGATTTTGGCAATTGGAAATGTTAACAAGGCACCAAATGAATTACAAAGGCTGTAGTATACAGCTCCACCCCAGCCAATTCACACACCTGTGCAACAGACCTGCCGGCGCCGTCTCGGATCCAAAGCAGTATTCACACTCGAGAAATGGCCAGCACCAGGAAGTGGAATAAAAGTTTCTTGCTTTATTGAAGTATATCACAGGACAATACAGGTACAAAAGTGATGATTACTTGACGCGTTTCATGCAATAATGCGCTTAGTCATAGAACAAAATTAATTACAGTGTGTGCCACTTTACAAAATCAGGCTGCTGGGAACAGTTAAAAACACAGGCAGTGTGTGTGCACCACATTTATTGGGACATTTTTGCGCCTCACAGGACAAGTGGGAATGGCTTACCAGTTCAAATGAGGTCAACCAATAAGTGGTGTACAATGTCTAAATTTATCAAATCACAGAATGTACTGTGATAAGTTTGATGCATTGTTAGGTTGTGTAGTTTTAGTTTACACAGTTTAAGCTTAGACAGTTCTGCCCCATTAAAGGAAAACAATCATCCTGTTCACCCTCACTAAACCTAATACACTGGGTTATAGTGTGGGTGAACAGGAGACTGATGCAGGCTCTATGACTTGTATACGTACCTTCTGTCTGGCGCCCCTGGTTCCTTTGAAGATCCTCTTCTTTAAAGGGGTACTCCAGTGGATTTTTTTTTTTTTAATCAACTGAGGTGTCAGCAGAGAGCACTGTGGTCAGACGGAAAACAACTACACAAGTTCCTCTGTAGCATACCACAGCTGATAAGTACTGGAAGGATTAAGATTTTTAAATAGAAGTAATTTACAAATCTGTTTAACTTTCTGCCACCAGTTGATTAGAAAAAAATGTTTTCCACTGGAGTACCCCTTTAATGGGCTGAGCTGCCAGCCTATGGACAAGAGTGGTGCTATTATTAAAACTGAAAAAAAGACCTTATTGTGAAAATGTTACACAACGGTTTTTACATTACTCACAGCAGAGAGCTTACCGAGATGTTGTTTCCTCAATGGCAAATGTCATGGGACAGTAGGACTGCACCCTATCATATTATAGCACTGTTTTCTGTCAAACAGGTCACTGAGCCTCCACTGTGCTTTCACGCAATGCTGTACAGGCTGCACAAACAGGACCCTACTGTGTGCATGAGCCCTAATATGTATATAAAACAAAAAACTTTCAAATGAAGCCTGTCACCCAATTAAGGCTTCTACCTCTGTACAATTCTCCTATTACATCAAGGGAATCAAAAATATCTTAACATTGAGATGATTTGCGCAGGGCCCTGAAGTGGTGCCTATTTGATCACTTTGTAATACATAGTCTTCCCCCCCCCCTCCAAAAAAAGGAATCCCAGGCACGGTGTCCCCTTTTACTGTCTGATGTCTCTATGGAGACAGACAGTTGGAATTGACAGAGGCCCTCTGCATGGTTTCAGGTATAGCATACAAATGGTAAGCCCTAACAGATGCCCATGCATGTTTAGGTGTAAAGGCACAATATTCTGGAACACTTTAGTAGGAGTATAAGTTAAAGGGGTATTCCAAGTTTAACGAATGGATCCACAGGATAGGGGATAAGTGTCAGTGAGCATGTGCTCTGCAGATCCATCCACTCTCTACGGGAGCTGGCGAGTATACAATGATTCAGCAGCTCCCGCAGAGAGCACATGCACGACTCTTTGCTTCATTTATAACACTGACCCATGGCCTAGTTCTGAAGGAGTCCCAGTGGTCAACCCCCCTGCAATCTAATACTTATCCCCTATCCTGTGGACACAAAGGAATAAGTCTAATGCCTGCCCTATTGGTAATGTATTACGTTGGGGAACTGAAACCAGCCACTTGGAACGCTTTTTTTTTTACCTAAGGCCGAACCCTCTGCAGAACTGATGCCCAGCCTATAATGCTTGATAAAGATCGCTGCTTTGCTCATTTTCTTCAAGTAAATGTTTCTTGATTCCGCCCAAGTAGTAGATGTTGCCCTTGTAGCTTGTGCTTTTAGCTGGAGAGAAGAGGATTGACCTGCCATGTCATAGGCCACTGATATGGTGGATTTAATCCATCTAGCTAGGCTAGACTTTCTAACCATTTTCACTGTATTTGGCCCGAAATGCTGAAAAAGCAAGCAACATGCTGAGTTTTATCTTTTCTAAAGTGTTTGACTTTTAAAGATACAGAAGGACTGATTTCTTACATCCAGGAGATGCAGGATTCACGAAGCATCCTCACACTCATCTGCTCGAAACGCTGAGAGAAGTCTTTTGATTGACTGTAAAGTTACTTTAGGTAGAAATGATAGAAAAGTCCTTAAAACAGTCCAAAAGATCCTTGAAGAAGGGGCTCCTACATGAAAGTTAAAGGAGCTCGCTAATTCTTCTAGCTGTTGTTATTGGTACAAGAAAGGCAGTCTTCTAAGAAATATATTTTAGCTCAGCATACTCTAAGATTCTGGCCAAACAAGCCAGCACTAGAACCACTTGGAAATCCACTGGCTCCAAGCAGCAATGCATTTCCAAGCGGATTCCGCAGAAAGATTTTACATGTTAATTCTTTTTGCGGAGTCCTGAATTTGAATTTTCACGCCACATGTTTCCGCCGTGCAAATTTAGCTGTATGCATGGTGCAGCAGAATCCAATTGAAATAATTAAGAGTCTGCTGCAACACTATTTTTTTCACCAGATTCAGCTTCGAAATTCCACAGTGTGGGGCCTAAGTGTTCAAAAGGAGGTTGAACCAACTATTTCAGCACAATAGATAGCTCCCAAGATGGTACTAGGTGTTGCATAGGAGGTCTTAGTTTCTTAAGTGCCTTGAAAAACCTTCTTACTATAGGATAATTAGAGAAAAAGCTCAGAAACATATAGGATAGAGCTGAAAGGTGAACTTTCAGGATATTAAATTTCAGTCCTTTATCAAATCCTGCTTGGAGGAATTGTAATATATTTGAGCACAAACTGGAATTTATTTTTCCTTTATTCCCCTGTTAGCTGTCTGGAAGACAACACAGCATCACTTTTTTTGTACCCTGAATCCTCTAGAAATCTCTCAGAAACCACTCTGACAGGGACAACTTTGCTGATGGTGAAACCCCTCCTGGCTTAGCAGTTCTGGTAGCATTAGATATTTTTCCATAATTAATAAGAGGGAACCAGGTCCAAAACGGCGCTATTATTTGGTTTCTTCTACAGAACATCGAAAAGTAACAGAAGAGGAGGGAACAGGTAAAGACATTTTTGATGCCATGGAATTGAGAGGCTGTCCAGATGGTATGAGTGATCTGCTATGGTGAAAGAACAGAAGGTTGGTAGAAAAGCATTTTTCTTTGTAGCAAATACATTCACCTGAGGTTTGCCCCACTTGTTTGAGATTCACCAAAACGTCTCTGCTGAGGCACCACTCCCCCTGCCCAACACAAAATCTCAATACATTCTTTTGCCAAGGGACTATTCCTTGTTCCCCTCAACACCATATTTTTTCTCTGAATCTTCACAGTGTGGTTATGTCCTAAAAACAATGCCAACTTTATGGCTATCAATTCTTTAAAATTTGAGGATATAACCTTTTCTGCAGGTTCCATTCCTGCTGAACCCATCTTTGCTCTACATGGGCACCCCAGCCCCAGCTGGATGCATCCAACATAACAAAAATATGTTGCTTGTTCTTCAGACTGTGACTCTGAAAACTCTGTTTTAGCCACCAGTGAAGGTCTAGAACTATTGAGGGATTGAATGTCATAGATTGATCCAGGCCAAGGGGGTCTGGACCACTGAAACATTATATCTGACTGGAGCTTCCAGAAATGGGATATGACCCAGGAAAAGGGCATCTATAGTTGTCATCAAGATTCCCCGGTATTCTTGACAGCTCATCTAAGAGTGTGAATCCTATCTGAAGATAAGGAATGCATAATCTGCCTTCATTCTTCTTAGCATGCTTTCTACAAGGTGCTGGAAATATTCCTCAGAGATATTGGTCCATGTGGACATGACAGCATCACACAGTTTCTGCAGATTTGTCTGCTGCACATCCATGATACAAACCTCCTGTTCCACCACATCCCAAAGGTGCACTATTGGCTCAAGATCTCGTGAATGTTGGAGGCCATTGGAGTACACAGAACCCATTGTCATGTTCAAGAAATCAGTTTTAGATTATGTGAGCTTTGTGACAAGATGCATTATCCTGCTGTAAGTAGCCATCAGAAGATGGGTACACTGTGGTCATAAAGGGATAGACATGGTCAGCAACAATACTCCCCACATTATTACACCACTACCACCAGCCTGAAGCATTGATTAAAGGCAGGATGGATCCATGCTTACATGTTGTGTACTCTAAATTGTGACCCTGACATCTGAATGTCACAGCTAGAATTGAGACATCTTTCCAGTCTTCCATTGTCCAAATTTGGTGAGCCTGTGTGAATTGTAGCCTCAGTTTCCTGTTCTTAGCTGACAGGAATGGCACCAAGTGTGGTCTTCTGTAGCTCATCTGCTTTGAGGTTCAACATGTCCTGCATTCAGAGAAATGGTATTCTGCAATGGTTTGTCTTAACCATGTCTAAATGCCTAAATGCATTGAGTTGCTGCCATATGATTGGCCGATTAGCTGTTAGTGTCAACAAGCAATTAAACAGGTGTACGTATAAAAATAAATAAAAATTTGTGTATATATATATAAATATATATATATATATATATACACACAGTGCATAGTGAAAGTATTCGGCCCCCTTGAACTTTTTGACCTTTTGCCACATTTCGGGCTTCAAACATAAAGATATAAAACTGTAATTTGTTTGTAAAGAATCAACAACAAGGGGGACACAATCATGAAGTGGAACGAAATTTATTGGATATTTCAAACTTTTTTAACAAATAAAAAACTGAAAAATTGGGCGTGCAAAATTATTCAGGCCCCTTAAGTTAATACTTTGTAGCTCCACCTTTTTCTGCGATTACAGCTGTAAGTCGCTTGGGGTATGTCTCTATCATTTTTGCACATCGAGAGACTGAAATTTTTGCCGATTCCTCCTTGCAAAACAGCTGGAGCTCAGTGAGGTTGGATGGAGAGCGTTTGTGAACAGCAGTTTTCAGTTCTTTCAACAGATTCTCAATTGGATTCAGGTCTGGACTTTGACTTGGCCATTCTAACACCTGGATATGTTTTTTTTGTGATTTTGCTTTATGTTTTGGATCATTGTCTTGTTGGAAAACAAATCTCCGTCCCAGTCTCAGGTCTTTTGCAGACTCCATCAGGTTTTCTTCCAGAATGGTCCTGTATTTGGCTCCATCCATCTTCCCATCAATTTTAACCATCTTCCCTGTCCCTGCTGAAGAAAAGCAGACCCAAACCATGATGCTGCCACCTCCATGTTTTACAGTGGGGATGGTGTGTTCAGGATCATGAGCTGTGTTCCTTTTACGCCAAACATAACATTTTGCATTGTTGCCAAAAAGTTCAATTTTGGTTTCATATGACCAGAGCACCTTCTTCCACATGTTTGGTGTGTCTCCCAGGTGGCTTGTGGCAAACTTTAAACGACAATTTTATGGATATCTTTAAGAAATGGCTTTCTTCTTGCCATTCTTCCATAAAGGCCAGATTTGTGCAGTATACAACTGATTGTTGTCCTATGGACAGAGTCTCCCACCTCAGCTGTAGATCTCTGCAGTTCATCCAGAGTGATCATGGGCCTCTTGGCTGCATCTCTGATCAGTCTTTTCCTTGTATGAGCTGAAAGTTTAGAGGGACGGCCAGGTCTTTGTAGATTTGCAGTGGTCTGATACTCCTTCCATTTCAATATTATCGCTTGTACAGTGCTCCTTGGGATGTTTAAGGCTTGGGAAATCTTTTTGCATCCAAATCCGGCTTTAAACTTCTTCACAACAGTATCTTGGACCTACCTGGTGTGTTCCTTGTTCTTCATGATGCTCTCTGCGCTTTAAACGGACCTCTGAGACTATCTCAGTCCAGGTGCATTTATACGTAGACTTGATTACACACAGGTGGATTCTATTTATCATCATTAGTCATTTAGGTCAACATTTGATCATTTAGAGATCCTCACTGAACATCTGGAGAGAGTTTGCTGCACTGAAAGTAAAGGGGCTGAATAATTTTGCACGCCCAATTTTTCAGTTTTTTATTTGTTAACAAAGTTTGAAATATCCAATAAATTTTTTTCCATTTCATGATTGTGTCCCACTTATTGTTGATTTTTCACAAAAAAATTACAGTTTTATATCGTTATGTTTGAAGCCTGAAATGTGGCAAAAGGTCAAAAAGTTCAAGGGGGCCAAATACTTTCACTATGCACTGTATATATATATATATATATATATATATATATATATATACACTTATTTATTAATTTTTATTTATTTATTTTTCACACACCTCAAACCATGAAACTATTGTTGTATTTGGTCTGCAACATTTTTAGCTAGGTGGTACTGTACATGTAAAAGCAACATCTACATGAATGCTAGAACCAAAGATGTCCCAGCAGAATATTGCCCAGAGCATTACACTTGCTCCATTGGCTTGCCATATCTAGGTGCCCTCTCCTTCCCATTCAAGAAACACAAATTCATCCAGACATCCACATCATATAAAAGAACACCAAGCCACCTTCCTTGATTACTCCATGGTCCGGTTTTGATGCTTATATGCCCACTGTACAGTGGGGATCAAAAGTTTGGGCACCCCAGGTAAAAATTTGTATTAATGTGCTTAAAGAAGCAAAGGAGAGATGGAAAAATCTTCAAAAGGCATCAAATTACAGATTAGACATTCTTATAATATGTCAACCAAAGTTAGATTTTATTTCCATCATTTACACCTTCAAAATAACAGAAAACAAAAAAATGGCATCTGCAGAAGTTTGAGCACCCTGCAAAATGTATAGCATGCACTGCCCCCTTTGCTAAGCTGAGACCTGCCAGTGTCATGGATTGTTCTCAATCATCATCTGGGAAGACCAGGTAATGTCAATCTCAAAGGTTTTAAATGCCCAGACTCATCTGACCTTGCCCCAACAATCAGCACCATGGGTTCTTCTAAGCAGTTGTCTAGAAATCTGAAACTGAAAATAGTTGACACTCACAAAGCTGGAGAAGGCTATAAGAAGATAGCAAAATGTTTTCAGATTTCAATATCCTCTGTTCGGAATGTAATTAAGAAATGGCAGTCATTAGTAACAGTGGAAGTTAAAACAAGATCTGGAAGACCAAGAAAAATATCAGACAGAACAGCTTGCAGGATTGTGAGAAAAACAATTCAAAACCCACGTTTGACTGCACAAAGATCTGGCAGACACTGGAGTTGTGGTACACTATTCCATTATAAAAAGATAATTGTACAAATATGGTCTTCATAGAAGAGTCATCAGAAGAAAAGCTCTTCTACGTTATCACCACAAAAATCAGCGTTTGAACTTTGCAAATGAACATATAGACAAGCCTGATGCATTTTGGAAACAAGTTCTGTGGACCGATGAGGTTAAAATTGAACTTTTTGGCCAGAATGAGCAAAGGTACGTTTGGAGAAAAAGGGGAGCAGAATTTAATGAAAAGAACCTCTGTCCAACTGTTAAGCATGGGGGTGGATCAATCATGCTTTGGGTTGTATTGCAGCCAGTGGCACAGGGAACATCTCATGGGTAGAAGGAATAATGGATTCAATAAAATTTCAGTAAATTTTGGATGCTAACCTGATGCCATCTGTGAAAAAGCTGAAGTTAAAGAGAGGATGGCTTCTACAAATGGATAATGATCCTAAACAAACCTCGAAATCCACGGGAGATTACATCAAGAGGCGTAAACTGAAGGTTTTGCCATGGCCTTCACAATCTCCTCACCTCAACATAATTGAAAATCTATGGATAGACCTTAAAAGAGCAGTGCGTGACTGACAGCCCAGAAATCTCAAAGAACTGGAAGACTTTTGTAAGGAAGAATGGGCAAAGATAACTCAAACAAGAATTGAAAGACTCTTGGCTGGCTACAAAAAGCGTTTACAAGCTGTGATACTTGCCAAAGGGGGCAGTACAAGATATTAACTCTGCAGGGTGCCCAAACTTTTGCAGACACCATTTTTTTGTTTTCTGTTATTTTGAGTGTAAGTGTAAATGATGGAAATAAAATCTAACTTTTGTTGACATATTATAAGAATGTCTAATCTGTAATTTGATGCCTTTTGGAGATTTTTCCATCTTTCCTTGGCTTCTTAATGCACATTAATACAAATTTTTACCTGGGTTGCCCAAACTTTTGATCCCCACTGTAGGTGCTTTTGGCAGTGGACAGGGTTTAAAGTGGGCACGGGCCAGTCTGTGGCTGTGCATGCAAGCTGGCTACAGAGGTATCATTAGAGGTAGAGGTAGCATGCAAGCATAGCCAGCATTAACTTTTTCAGCAATTTGATCTACAGTAGCTTTTCTGTGGCGTAAGACCAGGTGAGCTAGCTTTTATGTGCATCAATGAGCCTTGGATGCCCATGAACCTGTTAACTGGTCCTCCTTCCTTGGAATTAGTCCTGTAGCTATCATAAGTTGGGCACTGTCAAAATGACTCCGAAAGGATGCATAGAAAGGGTGTCCCTACTGCAGCCATATCAAATATCAACATTTTGTGACACGGCCACAGCAGGAACACATTCTCTGTGCTACGTATGGGAAAGGATCATGTATGGACCTGAGTCCTGCTGCAATGTTTACATACAGTGGCTTTCAGGTCAGCATCACTGCCAGAAACAAGGAAGGCTAAGTGATGAACACAAAAACAATACAGACCGAAAACTCTTTTAATCCCTTTGATACATGCAGCTGTTATCAAGGCTAAAGTTCTATTGGCTACACTGGTGATGTTAATTTGGTTGAATTAAATGCAAGAGATATTATATATACATATATATATATATATATATATATATGTATATATATATATATATATATATATATATATATATAGTAAATTTGAGTAGCCGTATTAGTCCAGTGATGCAGATGCAAATCATAAAATGTTGCAGTATCTTGTAATACCTTTTTTATTGGACTAACAGCATTTTGTAGAGACAAGCTTTCGGGATTCCTCCCTTTATCAAGTCCAAAGCAAATCCCTTTGGACTTGATAAAGGGAGGAATCCCGAAAGCTTGTCTCTACAAAATGCTGTTAGTCCAATAAAAAAGGTATTACAAAATACTGCAACATTTTATGATTTGCATCTATCTATATATATATATATATATATATATATATATATATATATAGTGTGTGTGTGTGTTGATAAAGAAATCACTTAACATAATGGTATCCTTAAACCTTCTATGCTTACCTTTAAGCTCAGGTCCTGCTTTCTCCTCAGTGTGCGCATAGATACTCGACTCATCTACAATAACGCCAGCAGAAAGTCAAATGTTAACCAGTGGATTGCAGTTAGTAAATAGTTGGAAAGAAAAAAAGCTGGTGATTTATTATGTAAAGTGTAAGACACATGTTCAATTAAAAAGAGCTTTAATAAAGTTATTTTGGTCTCCTCCCTTATCTTGTCCTTGCTACGTACAGTATTCTTACAATAGTGGCTCTCCACCCACATCTCACCCTTTCCACCTCGAATTTCAGCACATCATTCATGTGAAAACAGGTTATACACATAGGAGCTCACCCTTAACGTATTCAAAAGGTATAACATTATGACAGGTAATAATCAACTTAAAACCTCAGATCCTTATGTTAGAAAAATAATGCAGAGGCACCAATAACACAGTACATAGCAGCAACAAGTCATTGCAAGACAGGACTGGGCACCTCCTGCTTATTATACAGCTTAGATTTCTATGAATGCATTTGCTATTCGCTGTCACACTGAGAGCTTAGAAGATGTCTCCATTTTATAAATCAGTTAATGCATAATAACAAAAAAACCTGATATTTGTCAGAACTTTCTCCCTCAGCTGACTATTCTACCATAACCTTTAAAGTGAGGAGACAATGCATTGATTCATTAAGCACTGTGCTTGTGCCTACCGCCCCCTTCATTGCTCTCCTAAAAGGCGTGGGAGAGCAATGTGAGACCCAGACTCTGCGTGTTGTTCATATTACTAGCTTTTTCTAATATGTTACATAGCAGAAAAAAATAATTTTAGCCATGAATGCAGGTTAAAAGGCACAGAACGCACTTTCTAGAGGATCAGACTCCATACAGAGTGAGGAGGTTGTACAGATTTTCACAACTGTGATGGAATCAGGAATCAGTCAGATCTTGGTACAGAACCTGGGAACAATCCATCCGTAGAACCACGAATCAGGACAACAAGTGTTGGTCTCGACACCACTTGCAACTTTGCTTTGTCATCATAGTAATCCTGCTACTGAGCCCTAGCCTAAATGTATGCATAACAGTAAAAATAATGACTAGACATTGTCAGCATTCAAATGTGTCAAAATATGTCTAATCTTTTTATTCAGTGAGCATCCACTCCCAGGGTATTCTATGGACCTGACATTTTAATATCATTCACATCTTTTCATTTATTATTATTCATAATACAGTATAAATGCTATTGTGTATATAGCCACATATCTACACAATATCTGCCAATTTCACACAAGAGTAATTGAGTAATTTGGGCACATTTCTGCAACAGAACTTTAGCCACAAAATCCGGGGTCTACTGTGGGTCTTTTCTTAAGCAGTAGAGGATGCCCCCTTGTTATGGATAGAGTCCTGGGTATAAATAGATCATGGTAGAGATCTCTGTACTGCCCCCTGATATATATATATATATATATATGTATGTATATATATATATAGATATATATACACACATAGTTTGTCACCCCTAAGCCTTCTTTTTTCTAATAACCCTAATTCTGATAATCTGTCTGGGTACTGCAGTCCTCCCATTCCCTGTATTACCCTGGTTGCCCGTCTTTGAACCCTCTCCAGCTTCACTATATCTTTCTTGTACACTGGTGCCCAGTACTGTACACAGTATTCCATGTGTGGTCTGACTAGTGATTTGTACAGTGGTAGAATTATTTCCTTGTCGTGGGCATATATGCCCCTATTGATGCACCCCAATTTTATTTGCCTTGGCAGCAGCTGCCCGACACTGGTCACTACAGCTAAATTTACTGTTAACTAAGACTTACAAGTCCTTTTCCACATCAGTCGTCCCAAGTGTTCTCCCATTTAACACATAATCCCAGCCTGGATTTTTCTTCCCCATGTGCATGACCTTACATTTGTCAGTGTTGAACCTCATCTGCCACTTCCCAGCCCAAACTTCCAAATTATCTAGATCCATTTGTAACAGTGCACTGTCCTCTATTGTGTTTACCACTTTACAGAGTTTAGTATCATCTGCAAAAATTGCTACTTTGATATTCATCCCCTCTACAAGGTCATTAATGAATATATTAAACAGAACAGGACCCAAGACCCATGACCCTTGTGGTACCCCACTAGTAACAGTCACCCAATCAGAATAAGTACCATTAATAACCACCCTCTGTTTCCTATCACTGAGCCAGTTACTTACCCACTTACACACATTCTCCCCCAGCCCAATCCTTCTCATTTTATGCACACACCTTTTATGTGGCACGGTATCAAATGCTTTGGAAAAATCAAGATATACGACATCCGGTGATTGCCCCTGGTCCAGTCTGGAGCTCACCTCCTCATAAAAGCAGATCAGGTTAGTTTGACAGGACCAATCCCTCATAAAGCCATGCTGATATGGAGTCATACATTTATTTATATCAAGATACTTCAAAATAGCATCTCTTAGAAAACCCTCAAACAATTTACATACAACGGAGGTTAAACTAACAGGCCTATAATTCCCGGGGTCACCTTTTGACACCATTGCTATGTGCCAGTCCTGGGAAACCGTCCCTGTCACTATAGAGTCCCTGAATATTAAAAATAGTGGTCTGTCTATTACATTACATAATTCCTTTAGAACACGGGGGTGAATGCCATCTGGACCAGGTGATTTGTCTAGTTTGATGTTTTGTAGGTGGCACTGTACTTTTTCCTGGGTTAGACAGGTGACCTGTACTGGGGAGTTTACCTTATCTCGCTGTATTTCACCTGGCATTTCTTCCTCATCATTTTTTAAAGGGCCTACACATTTTTAAGCTTCTTGCTATTTATATAGTTAAAGGGGTACTACCGTGCTGACAACTTATCCCCTATCTAAAGGATACAGGATGAGTTGCCTGATCGCACGGGGTCCCGCCGCTGGGGACCCCCGCGATCTCGCACGCAGCACCCCGCTCTCATCAGGCCCCGGAACGAACATCCACTCCGGGTCTGATGACAGGGCCGGTGATCGTGACGTCACAGCTCCGCCCCCGTGTGATGTCATGCTCCGCCCCTCAATGCAAGTCTATGGCAGGGGGCGAGACAGCTGTCTCGCCCCCTTCCATAGACTTACATTGAGGGGCCGGAGCGTGACGTCACATGGGAGAGGAGCTGTGATGTCACGATACTCCGGCCCCGTGATCGGCAGTCATCAGACCCGGATCGATGTTCGCTCCGGGGCCTGATGAGAGTGGGGTGCTGCGTGCGAGATCGCGGGGGTCCCCAGCGGCGGGACCCCACGCAATCAGGCAACTTATTCCCTATCCTTTAGATAGGAGATAAGTTGTCAGCACGGTAGTACCCCTTTAAAGGGGTTATCCAGGAAAAAACTTTTTTATATATATCAACTGGCTCCAGAAAGTTAAACAGATTTGTAAATTACTTCTATTTAAAAATCTTCATCCTTTCAGTACTTATGAGCTTCTGAAGTTGAGTTGTTCTTTTCTGTCTAAGTGCTCTCTGATGACACCTGTCTCGGGAACCGCCCAGTTTAGAAACAAATCCCCATAGCAAACCTATTCTACTCTGTGCAGTTCCCGAGACAAACAGAGATGTCAGCAGAGAGCACTGTTGCCAGACAGAAAACAACAACTCAATTCAGCAGCTGATAATTATTGAAAGGATTAAGATTTTTTAATAGAAGTAATTTACAAATCTATTTAACTTTCTGGAGCCAGTTGAGATTAAAAAAAAAAAGTTTTTTCCTGGAATACCCCTTTAAAGAACATTTTGGGTTTAGTTTTACTCACTTTGTCAGCAGAAAGCACTGGGGTCAGACAGAAGAGATATTTAAAAAGAAAAGAACTATACAAATCTGTATAACTTTCTTGCACCAGTTGATTTAAAAGAAAATGTTTTCCACTGGAGTACCCCTTTAACCCCCTCCATAGTAAAAAAAAATAAATCACATCCCCCTTTTCACAATATTTCATGTAAAAATGTTTACATGATGAAAATAAACATATTTGGTATTGGCGGGTGCATATTTGTCCCAACTATTAATTTATTAGATTAAATATCCCACACAGTTAATGGCATTCAGGTTAAAAAAAAATCACAAACTTAGAATTGTGTTTTTCATAACAGGAAAAATTAAGTAAAAGCGATCAAAAAGTCAGATCAATACCAAAATGGTACAGATGAAAACAGCAGATTAAGATGCAAAAAATTAGCTCTCAGACAGCTCAGTTTACGGAAAAATTTTAATGTTATAGGTTCAGAAAATGGCAATATAAAATAAAAAACTAAAAAGTTTAGAATTTTTATTAAATTAGTAAAACATGACAGAAAGTAAAACATTTTGTAACATATGCAGAAGGAGAAAGCTGAAAACCGGCACTACCGTGTTTCTCCGAAAAAATATTAATTTTAGTCACAAAAAACACACTAGGGCTTATTTTCAGGGTAGGGCTTATTTATTTACGGTATGTACATTGAACAACATTTAACGATATTTACCCCCCCCCCCCATCATCATCATGTGATGGGTGCAGCTCTGCCCCCCCAACGTCCCCCGCCACCGGTTTATCAGCCCAGCGCTGCACCCCACATCGGGAGACTAATCATATGTCACCCGCGAGCGCTGCTTCTCTCCCCCCCTGCCAAATAATTATCATTACTTGTACTTTATATTCCTGTGCCCGGGCTGCAAATATTCAAATTTTTTTACTCTACCTTCGTCCTCCGTTCCCCCGTTGCTAAGGAACCGGCCTCATGGTCCCTCCGCTGTTCTTGCTGCTTCCTGTGGATGGGAACGTCACAGAGCCTTCAGCCTATCACCGGCCGCAGCGATGCCCCGCCTTGGCTGATGATAGGCAGAGCCCACTGTCATGTAAGAAGCCGGCCGGCTCCTCACATGACAATGCGCTCAGCCTATCATCAGCCAAGGCGGGACATCGCTGCGGCCGGTGATAGGCTGAAGGCTCTGAGACTTCCCAACGGGGGAACGGAGGACGAAGGTACGGTAAGTTAAAGTTTGTTTTTTAATATTTGCAGCCCGGGCATTGCCTAGGTCAGTGGTCTTCAACCTGTGGACCTCCAGATGTTGTAGTTTCGCAACATCTGGAGGTCCGCAGGTTGAAGACCACCGGCCTATGTCTTATTTTCGGGGTAGGGCTTATATTGCAGCCCACCCCGATAATCCAGCTAGGGCTTATTTTAGGGGTAGGGTGTATTTTCGGGTAAACAGGGTAGCTAACGTTGCTGCAATTGCTCACTGGACAGGCATTCATAGGACGTGCTGATATTTGACTCAGGACTGCAGGAGGTGCTTCTAGTGAAATGTAAGTAATGGCATATCTAAACAACATACAAAGAAAGATAAGGGAGCAGTCACCCGATCTTCGTCCACACCGGCAGACTCCGAACAATGCGGTATTCAGCTGAATCAAGCTGAATACCGCTTTGTTCGGAAGTCTGCCGGTGTGGATGAAGATTGGATGAGTGCGCCGTTATCTTTCTTCATATGTTGTTTAGATAAACAAATGTTGTATTGCAGTAATCAGGCCTACCTAAAGTATCAACTATAACCTGTTAGCTTGAGCACAAGGTGAATGGGGTAAAGAATAAATAAATGCTAAATTGCATTTTTCTTTCAATTTCACATCACATTTTTTTTTTTTTTTTTTTGTTTCGGAGCATATGTTATGGAAAAATGAAAGGTTTCATTACAAAGTACAATCGGTCCTGCAAAAAACAAGTTCTCAAATGGGTCTGTAGATGGAAAAATAAAAGAGTTATGTTACGGTTTGGAGGAAAAAACAAGAGTGCAAAAACTAAATAAACTAATAAAGACCTTATTCACATGCTATTGTGGTTAAAATTATTTTGTGTACCAAGACAAGTGGATCGTCATGAGGGACAAGTAGATTGTGCTCCATTTTAGTCCCTTGGACAAGTAGTTTTTTTTTATTTTTTTATTTCCACACCCCTGTACAGGCACAGAAATGTCCCAGTATTACACTTATGTGAAATTGGCTTAAAAATAACAAACAAAACAGACAGTAATTTGGTTTCTACTTTCTTATTATCTATTGTATATTCCACATTAGGGCATATAAACATAAAAGAGGATCATGCTGCTTGGAACCGCTTCTGTAAGCTACAGTGTCTCCCAAAATGTCCATCATGTAATGCCAAGTTAACACTGCAGCAGCCTCTATGTTCTGGTGTACAGCTTCTTGGTAATCTTGCTTCATAATGCAGCTTTATGATATAGCTTGCCACAATTTTATACATACCGTATTTTACCAGAAAAACCTCTAAGAAAGAAATCGGAGACAGACAAAGTTACAGTAAAGAACTTGTGCACCTCTATTGTCATTTTGTACGTAAAAAACCTGAGCTTTATTATGGCTGTGTGAATGATTCCTCGGGGTCATTCACATGGTAGACTTATTGATTAGTGTTGAGCGGCATAGGCCATATTCGAATTCGCGAATATATGGACGAATATTCGTCATATTCGCGAATATTCGCATATTCGTAATAGTCTCGTTTTATTTTCGCATATGCGAATATTCGTGCATGCGAAAATTAACATATACGAAAATTTGTATATACAAAGATTTACACATGCGAAAATTCGCATATGCGAAAATTAGCATATGCAAATTTTCGTATATGCGAAAATTCGCACACCAGTCTCACACAGTAGTATTAGAGCCTTCTTACACCACATAAGCTGGAAGCAGAGAGGGATAATCACTGTGATGTGTACTGTGAAAAAAAAAAAAAAAAAACGAATATTCGTAATTACGAATATATAGTACTACAACATATCAAAAAATAAAGTTGGTGACAGTGCCCATTTAAAAAGTACCTGTCACCAAATAAACAGTTCTAAACTAACTGAGGGTATGTTCCCTAACTACTCCTAACACCCCTCCAGCCCTTAAAAATGTTTTCAGAGCTTTAACCCCTTAAGGACCCGGGGTTTTTCAGTTTTTGCATTTTTGTTTTTCCTCCTTACATTTAAAAAATCATAACCCTTTCAATTTTGCACCAAAAAAATCCATATGATGGCTTATTTTTTGCGCCACCATTTCTACTTTGTAGAGTTTTGGGTAAAATGACTGACGTCATTACAGTGAAACGGAAAAAAAATCATTGTGAAACAAAATTGAAAAAAAAAAACACCATTTTGTAACTTTTGGGGGCTTCTGTTTCTACACAGTACATTTTTCGGTAAAAATTACACTCTCTTTATTCTGTAGGTCCATACGATTAAAATAATATCCTACTTATACAGGTTTGATTTTGTCGTACTTCTGGAGAAAATCAAAACTACCGTACATGCCGGAAAATTTATACGTTTAAAATTGTCATCTTCTGACCCCTATAACTTTTAAATTTTTCAGCGTATGGGGCGGTATGAGGGCTAATTTTTGGCACCGTGATCTGAAGTTTTTAGCGGTACCATTTTTGCTATTTTGATAGGACTTATTGATTGCTTTTTATTCATTTTTTTATGATATAAAAAGTGACCAAAAATGCACTATTTTGGACTTTGGAACTCTTTTGCGCATACACATTGACCGTGCGGTTTAATTAACGATATATTTTTATAATTCGGACATTTCTGCACGCGGCGATACCACATATGTTTATTTTTATTTACACTGGTTTTTTTTTTATGGGAAAAGGGGGGTGATTCAAACTTTTATTAGGGAAGGTGTTAAATGATCTTTATTCACTTTTTTTTTCCCTTTTTTTTTTTTTTGCAGTGTTATAGGTCCCATAACTGGTTTCACTGGTTTCTCATAAGAAACCACTGATCGATGATTCTGCCGCTTGACTGCTCATGCCTGGATCTCAGGCACTGAGCAGTCATTCGGCGATCGGACAGCAAGGAGGCAGGTAGGGATCCTCCGGCTGTCATGTAAGCTGTTCGTGATCCCGAACAGCTCCCTGAGCAAACCGGCATGGTTTTACTTACACTTTAGACACAACTTTGAATGCCGCGTCTAAAGGGTTAATAGCGCGCGGCATTGATCGCGGTGCCGCTATTAGCCATGGGTCCTGGCCGTTGTTAGAGGCCGGGCCCGACCCACTATGACGTGGCCCCGCGTTATAGATCGGGAGCGGACTCATGACTAGTGTTGCTCGCGAATATTCGCAATTCGAATTTTATTCGCGAATATTCGCGAATATAGCGCTATATATTCGTAATTACGAATATTCGTATTTTTTATTTTTTTCACAGTACACATCACAGTGATCATCCCTCTCTGCTTCCAGCTTATGTGGTGTAAGAAGGCTCTAATACTACTGTGCGAGACTGGCGTGCGAATTTTCGCATATGCGAAAATTTGCATTTGCTAATTTTCGTATATGCAAATTTTCACCTATGCTAATTATTGTATATGCAAATTTTCGCACATGTTAATTTTCGCACATACGGATATTCGCATATGCGAAAATAAAACGAGAATATTACGAATATGCGAATATTCGCGAATATGACGAATATTCGTCCATATATTCGCGAATATTCGCAAATTCGAATATGGCCTATGCCGCTCAACACTACTCATGACGTACACGTACGTCATGGGTCCTTAAGAGGTTAAAAAGCTCTGTATCTTACCTTTATCCTTATTCTTGCTCCCAGCAAGAGAAAGTGGGTGTTTCCCAGCAGGCATGACATCACTGAAGCCTGCTGGGGGACCACTTCCACCCTCACATGGTTGTAGAGCTGTGAGGACTAGAAGACCTCAGGCTCTGTGCATGTTTCAGTCTGTGTTGCAATCAGCGAGGCTCTCCTGCAGCTTTCAGTCTGTGCAGCTTTCTGTAAGAATCTGTGGAGCTTTTACTTTCTGTGCAGCTGTCAATCAAGCTCAGTGCAGCCAGAAGCACTTCCTGAGTTTGGACTCCTGCCAGGCCGTGAGGAGACCAAACTCATTGTATTAATTGTGGCAGGGAAGAGAACAGAGCCACCTAGTGGCCGTTTTTTATATTATATTTTAAACATATTTCTGTTGATAATTATAAAAGTAAGTGAATGGGAAAGTGTCTGCTAATTACATATTAAAAGTTAAATTTGGTGAAAAGTACTCTTTTAAGGCCAAAATGGGTTGTGTCCTTAAGGGATGAAAGTCTATGTTCACTAATGCCAGAAGTCTAGCAAGCAAAAAAGAGGGGCTTAAAGGGATTCTCCAGTGGAATTTTTTTTTATCAACTGGTGCCAGAATGTTAAACAGATATGTAAATTACTTCTATTTAAAAATCTTAATCCTTCCAGTGCTTATCAGCTGCTATATGCTCCGGAGGAAGTTCTTTTCTTTTAGAATTTCTTTTCTGTCTGACCACAGTGCTCTCTGTTGACACCTACAATACACTAAACCTACACCAAACAAAGAGTAAAACACTACATATACACACCCTTACACTCTCACGCCCCCCCCCCCCAATTAAAATTTAAAACGTCTTTGTGCCAAACTGTTCCCAAAACGAAGCCTCCAGCTGTTGCAAAATAACAACTCCCACTATTGCCAGACTGTCCAGGCATGCTGGGAGTTTTGCTGGAGGCACCCTGTTTGTGGAACACTGCCGTAGGGCATTTTGGCAGCGGAAGCAAGCACCATGCTTGCATCCGGGTCCACCCCTATGCAAATCCCTAATTTAGGCCTCAAATGCGCATGTCTCTCTCTCACTCCGGAGCCCTGTCGTATTTCAAGGCAACAGTTTAGAGCCACATATAGGGGATTTCTGTACTCGGGAGAAATTGCTGAAAACAAATTTTGGGGGCTTTTTCTCCTTTTACCCCTTATGAAAAGGTAAAATTGGAGTCTACAATAGCATGTTAGTGTAAAAAAATGTGTGCGGGCACTCAATAGGACTTAGGAGTGAGAGCGCATTATGTACATTTGAGGCCTAAACTGGTGATTTGCACAGGGGTGGCTGCTGGTTACAGCGGTTTCTGACACCAAAAAAAAAACACCCACATGTGACCCCATTTTGGAAACTACACCCCTCACGGAACATAACAAGGGGTATAGTGAGGCTTGACAACCCACAGGTGTTTGACAAATTTGGGGTAACACCAGCATTTTTGTGAAAAAAAATAAAAATTTTAATTTTCATGTCCAACTTTAGTGAAAATTTGTCAAACACCTGTGGGGTGTTAAGGCTCACTATACCCCTTGCTGCGTTCCTTCAGGGGTGTCATTTCCCAAATAGTGTGCCAAGCTGTTCTGGTTTCCTAAATGAGACATGCCCCCCAAAAACCATTTCAACAAAATTTGCTTTCCAAAAGCCCAATGTCGCTCCTTCCCTTCTGAGCCCTCTAGTGCACTCACAGGACCCTTTACATATGAGGTATTTCCTTACTCGAGAGATATAGGGTTACAAATTTTGAGGGACATTTTCACCTATTGCCTCTTGTGAAAATGAAAAATTTGGGGTAACATGTGCATTTTAGTGAAAAAAATCTAATTTTTCATTTTCACGTCCCACTTTAACGAAAGTTAGTCAATTACCTGTGGGGTGTTAAGGCTCACTGTACCCCTTGTTACATTCCTTGAGGGGTGTAGTTTTTCCAAATAGTGTGCCATGTGGGTGCTCTTTGCTGTTCTGGCACCATGGGGGCTTCCTAAATGCCCCCTAAAAACCATTTCAGCAAAATTTGCTCTCCAAAATCCCATTGTCACTTTTTCCCTTCTGAGCCCTCTACTGCACCCGCCGAACACTTGACATACACATATGAGGTATTTCCTTACTCTAGAGAAATTAGGTTACAAATTTTGGTGGGCTTTTTCTCCTTTTACCCCTTGTAGAAATAAAAAAATATGGGTCTACAAGAACATATTAGTGAAAAAAATTATGATTTTGAATTTTTGCCTCCATTTTGCTGCTATTCCTGTGAAACACCTAAAGGGTTCACACATTTTCTGAATGTCATTTTGAATACTTTGAGGGTAGAGTTTCTATAATGGAGTCATTTATGGGGAATTTCTTACAGAAAGGCCCCTCAAATTTACTTCAAACTTAACTGGCCCCTGAAAAATTCAGATTCAGAATTTTTCGTGAAATTTTGGAAAATATGCTATATTTTGAAGTCCTCTAATGGGTTCAAAAAGTAAGAACATGTGAACTTTATGATGCCAACATAAAGTAGACATATTGTTTATGTGAATTAATATATAATTTATTTGTTATGTTTCCTTACAAGCAGAGAGTTTCAAAGTTGGAAAAACACAACATTTTCTAATTTTACATAAAATTTGGGAATTTTTTACCAAGAAATGATATAGATGAACATTTACCACTAACATAAAGTAGAATATGTCATGAAAAAACTATCTCGAAATCAAATTCATAAGTTAAAGCATCCCAGAGTTATTAATGCTTAAAGTGACAGTGGTCAGATTTGCAAAAAACGGCTGCGTCCCTAAGGTCTAAATGGGCTGCGTCCTTAAAGGAGTAGTCCAGTGGTGAAAAACGTATCCCCTATCCTAGGATAAGTTTCAGATCGCGGGGCGTCCGGCCGCTGGGGCCCCACGCTATCTCCTGTACAGGGCCCCGAAAGCCCGCGGGAAGGGGTGTGTTGACCACCGCACGAAGCGGCGGCTGATACGCCCCCTCAATACAACTCTATGGCAGAGCCGGAGTGCTGCCTTCGGCAATCTCTGGCTCTGCCATAGCGATGTATTGAGGGTGCATGTCAGCTGCCGCTTCGTGCAGTGGTCAACACGCGCTATCTGGCCAGCAGGCTGGGGCTCTGTACAGAGAGATCGCGGGGGCCCCAGCGGTCGAACTCCCCGCGATCTGAAACTTATCCCCTATTCTTAGGGTAGGGGATAAGTTTTTCACCACTGGACTACCCCTTTAAGGGGTTAACCTTTGCAAAAGAGTGTGACACTGTCCTTCATAGACTCCTGATGGGTAAATTTAAGTCTTTAGGTTTAGAAAGTTTAATTTGCAACTGGATTGACAACTGGCTTACAGACCGTACTCAGAGAGTGATGGTCAATGATTCCTACTCAGGTCTCTGGTTATTAGTGGTGTACCCCTTGATTCAGTACTGGGCCCCCTTAAGTTAATCTTTTTTTATCAATGAAATACAGGTTTGGTTAAACAGCTGTTTCTATTTTGCAGATGACACCAAGCTTTGTAGCACAGTACAGTCTGCACAGTACAGGTGCATAAGTAACATGCTGACTTCGACACACTTGGTATTTGGGCATCTACTTGGCAAATGAGGTTCAATGTTAATATATGTAAAGTTATGCATGTGGGTACTATTAACCTGCATGCATCATATGTCCCAGGGGGAGTAAAACTGGGAAAGTCACTTGTAGATCATAGACTAGATAGAGTAGATCATAGTATACAGAAAAGCAGGCAATGTCAACAGCTGCTTTTAAGGCTAGCAGGATATTGTCATGTATCAAAAGAATAATAGACTTGCAGGACAGGGACACAATATTACCCCTTTATAAAGCATTGGTATGGCTTCACCTTGACTATGCTGTTCAGTTTGGGCACCAGTTCATAAATGGGATGCCTTGGAGCCGGAAAAGGTACAAAGGTGCAGAACTCAACTAAAAAGGGGCATGGGACATCTTTGCTATGAGAAAAGATTAAAATAATTTAATTTGTTTAGGCTTCAGAAGAGACATTTAAAGGGGGGGGGGGGATGATCAGTCTATTTAAGTATATAAATGGCCCGTACAATAAATATGGGGTAAAACTTCAAGGTAAAACCACCTCAAATGACAAAGGGACACTCCCTCCAGAGGCAACAAGCCTTCTTTACCATAAGAATTTGTGGAACAGCATTCCTCAGGAACTGGCACAGGAAAAACAGTTGAGGGCTTCAAAAAAGGATTAGACTAATTCTTAGAACAAAATAACATTAATGTGTATGTAGAAATGTGGAATTACAACCCCTCCACTCATACTCATTCCCTTTATTCATTTCTACCAAAACTTGGTTGAACTTGAAGGAGATGTATTTTTTTCAACCATACTATGTAACTATCACACTAACATCAATGGAAATTTTTTGGAGCCTTGTGCCTCCAAATACATTTTTACATGTTGCTGTACTTTTTCTTCTTCAGATGTTCATTTATATTACTAAGTGTCTATTTAGTATCTTATTGATATGGGTATAGGCTGACCCTTCATCAAAAGTTTTTTTTAATGTATACTGTATATATTACTAAGTTTCTGTCTTCTCATATTGTCTGGTGAAGGCACCCTTTTGGTGTGGTAACGCGCAGTATATATGCAAAAAGTTTAAAAATATATATATATATTTTATTGATAACAATACTGAATCATGAATTAAGCAACTTGTCACCCTTGTTGTTTGCCTTACTTAATTCAATTTCATTCAGAATCAATGTTAAAAGTGGTAGTGGGTATGGGTATGTGTGTGGTGGTGGGGGAAGCCAGCTGGCCATGACTTTTTATGATGGGGTAATGCCCTTTGCACAGTTCGATGTTAATTTGTATTCTATTGGGCATTTTTTGCATCCTGCTTTCTGTGATAAAATCGTTTTTTGATGAAGGTATGTCATATATATATATATATATATATATATATATATATCTAAATGTCAAGAAAAAAAGTGTCTGAATCTCCATTTTATGCTCTTGGAGGTATTTCTACCCTTGAAACATTCTTCCCTCTCCTATAGGAGGATACAATGGCATACTGAGGCATTATACGGTGGTACACTGAGTGCTTATGGCACCATAATACAGAACCACAGAGACACAATTCTCTGCTGTACAGGTTTCGAGCAGGCTATTTAACCTGAAATACACATTTTGAGGCACCACTGTAAGTGATACAGTCAATGAAGCGATAAAAAAATTATTAGTAAAAATTGTTCATTTTATTTTAGAGAGGTATTCCAGCAAGGCAGTTTTATAGAAAATGGAATCCAAGTGCCTTAAAAATTAAAAACACTGCATACTTACTTTACCTGATCCCTTCCAGCTGCCATTCCAATGGTGCCCTATCCACACTACTTTCTGTTGTTGACATTGCAGGAAATGCCCACTCAGCCAGTCACTTGCCACAGTGGTGACCTGCCTTATCTACTGACTGGTTAATTGGAATTTTCTGCTGTACCAATACGTCAGAGAAAGTGAGGAGCAGCAGAGACCGGGCACGGTTAGTATGGCAGCATCGGAGGATCAGGGCAGGTAAGTATGCTTTGTTTTTCAATTTAAAGCACCCTGATTCCATTTTTTTAAAAAAATTGCCCTGCTGAAATATCTTTTTAACATTTTTTACAATTGCTTGATAACAACTTGTTATTGCAAGTGGTCATGGTAGGTAAAAAATCCCTAAGTGATCACTTTTTCAGTAATGAGATTCAGAGAAGGAGGGTTTGTAAGTAGATGCTCATCTGTGATTTCCCAGAAAGGAAAGGTGATCCAAGTGTGAATACTGATGGCAAACAGTGCAGCTCTAATACAACCCCTTGAAAATAGAGAGAATATTAAATAGCTGTGCTCCATGGAGGGGTTACGTTACAAAATGCTTGGACATTGGAAATTGTATTATTCTAATTATTTAATTGATTAGCAAATGTATAATATAAAAGTAGCAGAACAAAAATATAAAAAAAACAATAAAAAGTATGTGCAGTATTTTGGACAGTAGTTTGGGTCTAGTACACAAATAAGGTCCAACTGCATTTTTGTGTATTTTTTGGTTTGGGCTAAAAATATGAACCAAAATACTGTGTGGGAACCCAGTCTAATGAGATGTTAACACAGAATGGATTCACATGTGAAAAATCCACAGTTACTAGAGTAGCAGCTAAGTGAATGCTTTTATAGACATTTCATCCACATGCTGTAGAAAACGCAAACAAATTGACCTACGGTGCAAGTGTTCTCTGTTGACTTCAATTAAGTAGACAAAGGGGATGATTTGTCAATCTGTTTGACAAAACAACTTATTTGTTCTGCGCCCGCTCCCCTTCTATGATGCGGGCTGAGGAGCTGAGCCCGCGTCATAGCTGGGCGGTCCCGAGGGCTATCAACTACGGGACCCGTGTCTAATGCCGGACATCACCGATCGCGGTGATGCCCGGCATTAACCCCATGAAATAAAAATAAAATAAAAATAGTTTCCGGCAACTCAGCGGAGCTGATCAGTACCACCAGGGTAAAACCCGATGTCCCGATCAGCTGAAAGGGCAGCGGGAGGGCCCTTACCTGCCTCCTCGCTGTCCGATCGGTGCTCTCATGCTTCCGGAAGCCTCAGCAGCCTGGAGCAATCGAGCACCAATAACACTGATCAATGCTATGCTATGGCATAGCATTGAACAGTGTATGCAATCCAGGGATTGCATGTAAAGTCCCCTATGGGGACTAAAAAATGGTGTAAAAAAGATAGATTACTTACCAGTAATCTGTTTATCGATAGCTCATGCCGGCACCCATGGAGAGGACCTCCTATCTCAGGACAGGAAACCTGAGGATATAAAAATAAGCCACACCTCTCCACACCTCAGTTCATGAAAAAGTACTCTGATAAGGAGCCAAAGAGGAAATTAAATGTGTATATAAATGTATTTTTTTTTTTTAAGGGAGGGAATAATGAGGGGTGCTGTCATGAGTTATCAAAAAAAACAGATTACCGGCAAGTAATCTATCTTTCCCTAGGCACTCATAATGGCACTCATGGAGACTAGATTAGAATTAGATTAGGGTGGGACAATAGCCTGCAAAACCTTGCGGCCAAAGGATAATTCTAAAGCAGGATTTGACTGTGGAGTTTTAGAAATGTATGGCAGGAGGACCACGTGGCGGCCTTACATATTTGATCTAAAGAAGCTGCAGCTTTCTCCGCCCACGATACTGCAACTGATCTAGTTGAATGAGCTGAAAAATACAAAGGAGGGGGTCTGATTTTGTGACACATAAGCCATAGAAATACAAGAATTAATCCACCTGCTAATAGTTTGTCTAGAGGCAGTTTTACCCTTATTTGGACCTGTAAACTGAATAAGAAGGTTTTCCGAAACTCTAAAGTCATTAGTAGATTCCAGGTATTATTAAAGAGTAGCTCCCACCATCTTTTTTTTTTTTCTGACCCTCCTATTGCTAATCTATCCCTAACCCCCTCCCCCTCCTGACTTTAAAAAAAAATGTTTCTACCTTACAAATGTCTCATCTTCTGCTCGTCTGCCTAGCTCTGGCGGAAGCCGACTTCCCCAGCAGGTGCGATGTCACTGATGATTGCTGGGCGCCAACTTCCGCCCTCACCTCATCTATGCTGCGCTCCTGTAGGGAGCGCGCATAGATGAGCGGCCAAAAGCACGGCAAGCTGCTCCGGGGTCTCCTCCTCCCTGTTTAGCAGTGTAGTGTTATCCAGGGAGGAGGAGTATAGGAGCTTCGCCCACCTGCCGTGCTCACCTCCAAGACCCGGGACCGAAACAAAGTATGGGTAAGTGAAATAAGACCTCACTTACCCATACAGGACATGTACAGTCCTGGAGCATCAGTGCAGCACTGAGATTCAGTGCCATGCTGCTTCCAGACTGTACATGCCGGGGGCAGACAGCCAATGAGGCAGCTGTGAGGCCAGGCAGCCAATGAGCGCAGTCCCAGCGTTCACAGCGCTCGCTCCCGCCTGTCTGATTGACAGGCAGGGAGCAAGCGCAGGCTGATTGAATTTGGACCAATTGCCTGGCTGGCATCGGTCCTAATTCAGTCATGACGTCATGGCAGGCTGCAGCCGGCCACTAGGAGGGAGACCCCTAGTGGCCGGTTTTCAAATACAAAATACACTATTTTAATAAAAAAAATATATATAATGAATCTATATTAGAGATATGTTGTAGTACATAAGTAGTATAACATAAAAAAAAAAGGTTGGTGACAGTGCCCATTTAAAGGCTTGTTCTCTAAAAATTTTTAGGGTCAGAGCAGTAGAAAGGCAAAATAATTTCTTGATTCTTGTGAAATTCAGACACAACTTTAAGTAAAAAGTATGGTAAAGTTTTCACTATGACACGGTCATCTAGTATATTTGTGTAAGGCGGGAATGCAGAGAGAGCTTGGAGTTCCCCGACTCTTCTAGCTAATGTTATAGCTATGAGAAAACGTTTTCAAAGTGAGGATTTTGATAGGTAACGTATCTAGAGGTTCAAAAGGCGGACCTGAGAGAGCATCTAAAATAAGGTTTAAATCCCAGGGAGGAACTGTAGTCCTTGTTGGTGGATTTAATCTTACTGCACCCGAGATGAATCTTTTAACTACAAGGTCTTCTGCAAGCTTACAATTGAAAAAGGTGCTGAGGGCCGAGATTTGTTCCTTTAAAGTATTGGGACTAAAGAGTAAAGGAATATTCGGTTGAGACAAAGCATCCACAGAATAATTAGCAAAGCGTAAAAAAGCTTTCCATGTTCTTAAATATATAGAGAAAGTGATATCCTTTCTACTGGCTAATAGAATATTCATGACTTCCTCAGAAAAGCCCCTCATTCCTAGTATCACCCTTTCAGCATCCACGCTGTCAAGTGGAGACAAAAGGACTGTGGGTGGTGTACCGGTAGCAGGTCTACTCTGTCTGGAGGGATCCAAGGATGGTGTACCGGTAGCAGGTCTACTCTGTCTGGAGGGATCCAAGGATGACAAACAGACATTGTTCTCAGAAGACTGAACCACGGTATTCATGGCAAAAAGGGTGCTATTAGTAAGACCTGAGCCCGATCCTGTTTTATTTTGTTCAGGGTTTGAGGGATCAAACAAAGATGAGGGAAGACGTATGCTTTTTCTTTTGCCCATGATTGACTGGTCCAACTGAACCCTGCTCAGATAATCCCCTACACTGTTTTCCTTCCCTTTTAGGTGGACAGCAGAGAGGAAAGCAAGATGAGAAAAATTTGTGAAGAGAAATTCTGTAGTGTCTTTGACCATGTTCCCCCTTTCTTGTTCAAATAGGCAAATGCTGTGGTATTGTCTGAATAAATTACTACATATTTGTTTTGAAGATGAGGAATCAGAAGAGAGACAGCGTGTAGAACCGCTGAGAGTACTTTGTAGTTTGATGATGAATTGATCTGAGGAGACCCTTTGTCCTGAAGAAAAATTTGATTGAAGACTGCCCCCATCTCTGGCATCCGTGGTCACTGAAACCCTTTGCAATGGGGACCAGTGTACACCATGGACTAAGTTTTTGGGGTTCACCTACCAAGTTAACGACATTCTTGCTTTGGAGGAGATGACAAATTTTTGATTTAGTGAGGATACCCGACCATCCCAGCTGCTGAGAATACTTGCTTGAAGCTCTCTGGATTTGAATTGTGCCCATTTTCCTGCCACTATACAAGACGTTATTAACCATAGCATGGACATAGCTTCTTTTATTGAGCAGACATGGGTTAAAAATAAATCCCCTGTCCTTCTTGAGACAATTTCTTGTTTGATTATGGGCAGGAAGGAATTATGAATGATCGAGTCTAGAAAAATGCCAAAAAACTGAAAATTTTTTAAAGGAATGAGATTTTACTTTTTTAGATTTAAATTCCATACTAATGAATTTACAATAGAGGAGACCTCCTGCAGTTGGTTTTCTAAGATGACTACAGATTGGGATACAATCAATAAATCATCTAGGTAAGGGATTAAAAGGATGACTTTTGTCCTTATGAAGGGTGCCACTTACGCTATTACTTTTGTGAAGACTCTCGGGCGTGAGAGACTCCAAAGGGTAGAGCTCGGTATTGAAGGTGTGTCCACATTCCATCTACAAAGACCACTAACCTCAAAAAATGTTGATGGGAACTGTGAATGGGGATGTGATAATAGGGATCTTCTAAGTCTATAGAGGCCATGAAGCAGTCTGGGTACAGGAAAGGAATTGTTGATTTAATGTCTCCATATGAAATTGTGTAAGTCAAAAATCTGTTCAGGGACTTTAAATTTATGATTACCCTGAAGGAACCATTCGGTTTCTTTACAAGGAAGAGAGGGGAATAAAATCTCTTTGCCCTTTTCCAGTGGAGGAACAGGAACTAAGACTCTTTTTAACAAAAGGTTTTTTGTTTTTTATTTTTATCTCTGACACCATGGCATTTTAATGGGTCTGCCACTACCCCAGTGGGAAGAAATCTGTCCGGAGGAATACAACAGAATTCCAGAAGAAGACCTGAACGGATTGTACTTAAAATCCCTGGGCTGGAGGAAATGCCTTCCCAGGCCCCCACAAAACCGGATAGACACCCCCCCCCCCCCCCCCACTGGAAAGGTAGCGTCACTTTTGAGCGTTTTTAGGATTGGATTCCTTGTTTGGGTTAAACAAGAATCCTTTCTTCTTGGTAGAGACTTCATATTTTTTATTCTCTTAGGGTCTAGGATTCTGCCTCCTATTTTGTCTTCTCCCACGAAAGGAATCAGAGGATCTAGCCTGAAGTGGGAACCCCTTTTTTTTATCAGAGGCCTTCTATAGAACATCGTCCAAGACAGGCCCAAACAGGTGGTCGCCAGTGCATGGAAAAGAGCATTATTTACCCTTAGAGGCAGTATCCCCTTTCCAAGGTTTGAGCCAAGGGCTCTTCTAGCAGAGTTGGAAATGGCAGCAGCATGGGCAGACCATTCAACCGAGTCAAGAGAGGCGTCAGCTAAAAAATCTGCCGCTTTAGATATAACAGGAAAGGAGTTGACAATCTCATCTCTAGGAGTTTTATCCACTAAGTGGCTTCTAAGTTGAGACAACCATATTCTCAATGATCGAGAAACACAGGCGGCTGCTATATTAGGCCTTAAATGGGCACTGTCAGATATAAAAACTTTTAATATGTTGTAAAGCATGCAAAACCAACAAGTTTTGCAATTGCTTTCATTAGAACATTTTTAACTAATTCAGGGTGAAAAAGCCAAACTAGGGGTCTCCCCTCCATGCTTGGACACATACCAGTCTTCTGTGTCCAGCAGTCATCACCTACATCATGGACCTATCTTCTGATTGACAGCAGGTCCAGGGCTGGGAGTGAGCACACGCACGGACCTCAGTGAGCCTCTGAGCAGGATCGTGGTGCATCGGCAGCACAGCGCCTGAAGTGTGGGGATTGGCATGACCTTACATCCCGAGCATCCACCGCACTAGGTTAGTGTAGTATGTTTATATATGTTTAGGGGTGGGGGGCCTGCCAACCACCGACCCCCGGACACTGCCTCCCGACACCGCCGCCAGACACCGCCGGCCGGAGGAGTTCTTTACGGTGTCGCGGATGTGTGGGGCTTAATCTCATGGCAAGGCTTAGGGGGAAGAGGACACCCCCGCAGGAGCTGCCAACCCCCGGAAAACGCCACTGCTGAGAGCCCGGAGGAGCGGGCCTGGCATATCGGGCGGAGGTTTAGGGTACAGTAAATTGTCTGAAACTACAACTCCCAGCATGCCCTGACAGTGTGGACATGCTGGGAATTGTAGTTTTGCTAATGCTAGAGGAGATGTAACCATCTTCCTGCTCACATCTCCCATAGCATTAGCAAAACTACAACTCCCAGCAAGCCCTGACATTGAGGACATGCTGGGAGCTGTAGTTTTGCTAATGCTAGGGGAGATGTGAACAGACAGCATACTGATGGAGGGATCTGAGGCCTGCACAGTGAGGCCATGCCCCCTCCCTTGGAGAGGAATTCAAACTAGTGAGCTAGAATAAAGTGTTATAAAAAAAAAATAAGATATATATTAACAAAAAAAATTTTTTGTTGGATCTGACAGGTACGCTTTAAAGAAGCAGCAACAGTCTCCCAGGTTTTCTAAATACAATAATCCGCCTTCCTGTCCATACAATCAGGAAGGGATCCCAGATCCTCATAGGATAGCGCTGATTTTTTTGTCATATTAGATACAGGCGCATCCACTGGAGGAGAATCAACCTTTCCCAACACTTAGAATCAACTTCTTCAAAAGCATACTTCCTTTTAAGATACCTAGGAAGAAGGGATCTTTTGTCAGGGTTTTCCTATTCCTTATCAATAACCGCTTTAATAATGTTGTGTACATTAAACGTGCAGATTTTTCTAGGATTAAGACCTTCATACAAGGCATACTCTGCCGTAACAACCTCTTTAGTGTCTTCTAAATTCATAGACAATCTGATAGCTTTAAATGGGCTCTGTCAGATACAAAAACTTTTGATATGTTGTAAAGCATGTATAACCAATAGGTTTTGCGATTGCTTTCATTAGAAATTTTCAGTATTTCATACTGAAAAAGCCAGTCAAACAACTGCACCCCTGCCGGCTTGGACACATACTAGTCCTGCTGTGTCCATGCATCATCACCTATGTCATGGACACACTTCCTTGATTGACAGCTGTGAGCTCAGGGCTCACAGCTGGAGAAAAAATCCTCCCACTGTCAGCTTGTGTCCCGCTACTGTCAGTGTGGACAAGCTGGGAGTTGTAGTTTTGCTAATGCTAGGGGAGATGTGAGCAGACAGCATACTGAAGGAGGGGGGCGGAGACCTGCACAGTGAGGCCACGCCCCCTCCCTTTGAGAGGAATTATGACTAGTGAGCTAAATTAAAAGTGTAATAAAAAATAAATAAAGGTGCTAGACACATAAAAATTTGATGTACATGGTCAGGATTAGGTACTGAGTGATATATTTAAAAAAAAAATTGTTGGATCTGACGGGTACACTTTAAGTAATTGATCAGTGTCATCTACAGAGAAAAGCGACTTGTCCCCAATTCAGCAGCAGATAAATCAACGGCCAAAATTTCACCATCTTCTTCCTGAATGGAATGGATAAGGGAGGAGACAGCCACTCTGGAAAAAGTGCTAGGTTTATCCTGGCTAGAAGATCCATAATGTTCCAGATTTTTATAGGAAGAATCTACTCACGAATCATCATTCTTAGACTATTCGCAATAGCTGATGATTCTTGGGCCACAATAACCTCCACACATGCTGCACAGACCGACTTCTTATAGGAGAGGTCTAGGGGTTTCTTGCATTCTGCACATTCCCTATTATGTGATTTTGAGGAAACTTTCTAGGCACAAGAAGAAGCTCCCTAGGAAAAAAGACAATACCCTAATTTACTAAACAAATGTAGAAAAAATGGAATTGTCTCACCCATCCGCAGAACACCGCTGGTACTGGGCTGGAGCTGCGTTTCTTAGCGCGTCCTTCTCCACTGCCTGCAGGATCCGACATGGTGACAGGCTGGAGACAAGATAGATGAAGCATCAGGTCTCACTCTTAGATGAGTAGGCTGGCTGCCACGGTCCAAAATAACTTCCGGGACGCTAGGAAGCAACAGGAACCCCAACAATCTTCCCACACTTCTTTTTGAATAGGAGCCGGAAGTGACGTCGCACCTGTCCCGAAGTCATCAGGGGCAGCGCCAGGGAAACACACACAGAGGGGACCAAGCTGGCCATGCGCTCCTAGAAGCGGGAGAGACGGCCTAAGCTTGCACTCTTCCAGCAACCCAGCCCCCACAAAAGGAGCCAGATGCCGGGGAAAGAAGTACCGGAGGCCTGCGGAACCCGCGGCTGCTTCTAAGGAGAAGACTTACAACACCCAGGGAGCCACGCCTAATTACTTCCCTCAGGCTTCCTACCTGAGGACCGGAAACCTGTGTGGAGAGGTGTGGCTTATTTTTATATCCATGGGTATCGCCACGTGCATAAATGTCTGAACTATAAAAATATAACATTAATTAAACTGCACGGTCAATGGCATATACGGAAAAGAATACTTGAAAAAAAGTCCAAAATTGTGTATTTTTGGTCCACGTATACGAAAAAATGTAATGTTATAGGGGTCAGAAGAGGACAATTTTAAATGTATTAATATTCATGAGCAAAGTTATAACTTTTTAACAGAAGTGGAACAAAATCAAAGCTATATAAGTTGGTTATCATTTTAATCGTATATACCTACAGAATAAATACTGTATAAGGTGTCATTATTACCAGAAAGTGCACTGCATAGAAATGGAAGCCGCTAAAAATTACAAAATGGTGTTTTTTTTTTTCAATTTTCAATTTTTTTCAATTTTGTCCCACAAGTATATATTTTTTTTGCTTTGCCGTAGATTTTGTGGTGAAATGACTGATGTCATTACAAAGTAATATTGGTAGCGCATAAAACAAGTCCCCCTAGGTCTGTTGATGGAAAACTGAAAGCGTTATTATTTTTAGAAGGTGAGGAGCAAAAAACTGTGCAAAAAGGGATTAAGAAGCTCTGGTAAAAAGAAAGCTGAGCTGTGACTGGTTGCTGCAGGCAAGTAAGACAGCTTTATTCTCCGATCTATACATTTTGTATTTATTTTTTTTTCTCCACTGTTATGTTTCTGATTCTGTCGGGTTTTTTCTGTCGCACATTTAGAATTTACACAGAATTTAGGCGCACGACCCAACAAAAAGAGTCGGAATGCTGTTAGTAAATGAGGGCCAGTGTGTGTGTGTGTGTATGTATGTGTGTATGTTCCAGCATCACTTCCAAACGGCTAAAGATATTTCCATTAACCCCTTAAGGACCAAGGATGTACCTGTACGTCCTTGGTCCTGCTCCCGTGATATAACGCGGGGTTACACGGTAACCCCGCATCATGTCACGGCGGGACCCGCCGCTAATAACACGCAGCGCCGATCGCGGCGCCACACGCTATTAACCCTTTAGCCGTGCGCCCAGAGCTGAGCCGCGCGGCTAAAAGCGAAAGTGAAACCATGCCGGTTAACTCAGTGGGCTGTTCGGGATAGCCGCGGCGAAATCGCGGCATCCCGAACAGCTTACAGGACAGTGGGAGGGCCCGTACCTGCCTCCTCGCTGTCCGATCACCGAATGACTGCTCAGTGCCTGAGATCCAGACATGAGCAGTCATGCGGCAGAATCATCGATCACTGGTTTCCTATGAGAAACCAGTGATCAATGATGAAGATCAGTGTGTGCAGTGTTATAGGTCCCTATGGGAGCTAAGACACTGCAAAAAAAAAGTGAATGAATATCATTTAACCCCTCCCCTATTAAAAGTTTAAATCACCCCCCTTTTCCCATATAAAAAAAATAAACAGTGTAAATAAAAATAAACATATATGGTATCACCGCGTGCGGAAATGTCCGAAAAAAAATATATCATTAATTAAACCGCTCGGTCAATGGCGTGCGCGCAAAAAAATTCCAAAGTCCAAAATAGTGCATTTTTGGTCACTTTTTATATCATTACATCAATAAGTCATATCAATGAAAAAATGGTACTGTTAAAAACTTCAGATCACGGCGCAAAAAATGAGCCCTCATACCGCCCCATACACGGAAAAATAAAAAAGTTATAGGGGTCAGAAGATGACAATTTTAAACTTATTAATTTTCCTGCATGTAGTTATGATTTTTTCCAGAATTACGACAAAATCAAACCTATATAAGTAGGGTATCATTTTAATCGTATGGACCTACAGAATAAAGATAAGGTAAGCCCCCAAAAGTTAAAAAACTGCGTTTCTTTTTCAATTTTGTCGCACAATGATTTTTTTTCCCGTTTCACCGTAGATTTTTGGGCAAAATGACTGACATCATTACAAAGTAGAATTGGTGGCGCAAAAAATAAGCAATCATATGGATTTTTAGGTGCAAAATTGAAAGAGTTATGATTTTTTAAAGGCAAGGAGCAAAAAACAAAAATGCAAAAACGGAAAAAACCCCGGTCCTTAAGGGGTTAAACTTGGTACACGTCACTTATATGTCAACTACAAAAATAAGCTACATAAGTTAACCCTTACCCACCCCCATTTGCGACGGTTGGGTTTTTGATTAACCCCTTAACGATAATGGACGTATATTTACTGAGCGCGCTTCATACCCGATGGGTTCCGGTTGCTATCAGCAACCATGACCTGCCGCTAATACTGGTCATCACCGATTGGGCTGATGTCCGGTATTAACCCTTTAGACTCTGCAATCAAAGTTGATTGCGGCGTCTAAAACAGGAGAAAACACCTGCTGATTAGCTCAGTGAAATTGCGGTGTCCCGAACAGCTGAGAGGACAGTGGGAGGGTACTCACTTGCCTCCTCACTGTCTGATCGGTGATCTGCTGCTCCATGTCTGCAGCAGGCTGGAGCAGCAGGGTGCCGATCACACTGATCAATGCTATGCTATGGCATAGCATTGAACAGTGTATGCAATCAGAAGATTGCATGTTATAGTCCCCTATGGGGACAAGAAAATAGTGTAAGAAAAACAAAAAAAAGTTAATAAATGTGATTTAACCCCTTCCTTAATAAAAGTTTGAATCACCCCCCCATTTCCCATTTAAAAAAATAATAAAAAAATAAAATATATATATATATATATATATATATATATATATATATATATATATACAGTCATGGCCATAAATGTTGGCACCCATGACATTTTTCAAGAAAATGAAGTATATCCCACAGAAAATGATTGCAGTAACACATGTTTTGCTATACACATGTTTATTCCATTTGTGTGTATTGGAACTAAACCAAAAAAAGGAGGACATAATGTCACACCAAACTCCAAAAATGGGCTGGACAAAATTGGCACCCTTTCAAAATTGTGGAAAAATAAGACTGTTTTTTTTACTTTACTCTTTTTATATAGCACTCCTATACACATGGGGGTATGTGCAGACTGCAGAGCATTGCACCCGACCCATGTCTGTAGTACAGACTCTAGAAAAAAATTTCTAGAAACATTTCAGGGGTGCCAACATTTACGGCCATGACTGTAAATAAAAATAAACATACACATATGTGGTACTGCCGTGTGCGTAAATGTCCAATGTATAAAAATATAACCTTAATTAAACTGCCCGGTCAATGGCGTACACACATTCCAAAGTCCAATATTGCATGTTTTTGGTCACTTTGTATACCCTAAAAAATGTATAAAAAGCGATTAAAAAGTCCAATCAAAACTAAAATTGCACCAATAAAAACTTCAGATTACGGCACAAAAAATATTATATGATCTAGCCCCATAAGTGGAAAAATAAAAAAGTTATAGGGATCAGAAGAGGACATTTTTAAACATATAAATTTTCATGCAAAAAGTTATAATTTTTTAACAGAAGTAACACTAAATCAAACCTATATAAGTAGGGTATCATTTTAACCGTATGGGCCTACAGAATAAAGATAAGGTGTCATTTTTACCAGAAATGCACTGTGCAGAATCAGAAGCCCCCAAAAGTTACAAAATCGCTTTTTTCTTTCAATTTTTCCCCACAAAGATAATTTTTTTGGTTTCACCGTAGATTTTGTGGTGAAATGATGTCATTACAAAGTACAATTAGTGGTGCAAAAAACAAGCCCTCAAATGGGTATGTAGGTGCAAATTTGAAAGTGTTATGATTTTTAAAACTGCGTCCTTAAAGGAGATCTGCAGCCATAACAACTGATTGCGGGGGGCATGACCACTGGGACCCCCCGTGATCACCTGCACGGGGCCCTGGCTCTCCTTCATGTAGTTCTATGGGAGAGGCGGGGAGCCAGCGTTCGTGCTCAGCTAAGTGAAGTCAACACTATGCGCATTAGCCGCTTTCACAGAGCAGCAATGCCGGGGCCCATTCGGGAGATAGTGGGGGGTCCCAGCGGTCGGACCCCCCGCCATCAAACACTTATCCCCTATCCTGTGGATAGGGGATAAGTTGATAAGGCTGCAGTTGTCCTTTAAGGGGTTAAAGTCCCATGCAAGTCTATGGGAAATGTATGTTCCAGCATAACTTTCAAATGGCTTGAGATATTTTGATGAAACTTAGTACACATGTTACTTTTATGTGAAATAAAAATATATGATAGTTAAATTAACCCTAACCTACCCACTTATGTGAAGGATGGGGTTTTTGTCTTACGTATATAGGACTTCTAATACCTTACTCCTTGCTCTGCATCTCCTGGAGAGTGCGTCAGTCCAGCCACACCACTCCCCGCATGACATGCCCCATCTCACAAAGCCACACCCACCATTTAAGCCACACCCCTTTATTTTTTACCCTTTTTGTGCATTGGTCTGGCTTGCAAGTAATGCCCATTTCCACAAAACCACCCATCCTTCTATTTTCACCCTACAATCTCTTTATCACATCTCAGACCCACCTGAGGATGGGATATGAGGACAGGATATGAGGTCCGGATATGAGGACAAGATATGAGGTCCGGAAATGAGGATGAGATATGAGGACAGGGTTTGAGAGCGGGAGATGAGGACGGGAGATGAGGTCGGGATATGAGGATGGGATATGAGGTCGGGAGATGAGGATGGGATATGAGGTTGGGATATGAGGTTGGGATATGAGGACAGGATATGAGGTTGGATATGAGGACAGGATATGAGCTCGGGATATGAGGTCAGGATATGAGGACGGGATATGAGGTTGAGAGATGAGGTCAGGAGATGAGGACGGGATATGAGGTCGGGATATGAGGACGGGATATGAGGACGGGATATGAGGTCGAGAGATGAGGTCAGGAGATGAGGACGGGATATGAGGTCGGGATATGAGGACAGGATATGAGGTCGGGAGATGAGGACGGGATATGAGGACAGGATATGAGGACAGGATATGAGGACAGGATATGAGGTCGGGAGATGAGGACGGGATATGAGGACAGGATATGAGGACAGGATATGAGATCTGGATATGAGGATGGGATTTTAGGTCGGGATATGAGGATGGGATATGAGGACAAGTACTTCCTCCTATATTGCTTTTCCTCCCCTACAAGGATTAGGCTGTGTGATGTTACCCAAACATTTTTCATTAAATACTATGTTTTGGTTTACAATTTGGATCTATGGGAAAGATCTACCATGCTGTCTTATCTGGAAGACATGAAATCCATTAGCCTGCAGTTTTTGAGCCAACATGTATTTAAAGGGAATGGGATATATAAAGGAAGGCCTTATACTTATCCTTCCCACTGGATCCACTTCTGGGTTTGGCTTAAAAACTGCAATGGCATCAGTGAAGACTTGTAAATAACAACACAAAAACATTAAAAAACCACTTTGTTTTTAATATCACTTTTAAGATTTGTAAAATTTTCCAATAAAGATATACTTATTTTTGAATACGGTAAGTATTTTTGGTAGGAGACATATATTGTATGACACTACACTGGTTGGTTGTTCTTCTACAGTGGTTCAGTTACCCTATTTGTTTTCTCTTTGGAGTATATATTTTTTTCTTTAAAAAAAAAAAAAAAAAACACGTCTGTTTTCAGTCTCAGTGGAACAGAAAAATCCTGTCAACTAAGGGCAGGTCTCTCGTATGACTGTAATAAGGGCGTGCTGAGTATTATGAAAAGCCAGAGGTGTGGTTGGCGTGTTATGAATGTTTAGGGTGTTAATGTATCTTCAAACATGTCACTATCAACACTAGCCGACTTCACTTCCCAGGATCTGGTATATTACATATATAGGTGTGTCATCAAAGCAAATCATTACAATACAATAAACTGTAATAATCAATTAAGGAAACATACTATATATCAATGACATATGTATGAGCTGAAAGTATAGTTTATTTTTTAATTTTTTAAAATTTTTTCTAGTGGTACAAATGTACACCCTGACAGGCATTTATTGACATAAAATGTTTGTCATTCGTAAAAACTTTTGACATTTTTTCCAAGCATGTCAAAAGTTTAGATCGTACAGTAGGGCAAATGACTAAACACTTGTCTTCAAAGTCCAAATCATACAGTAGTTTAGATCGCTCCAGTCTCAGTCCTGAGACCTGCTGTGATCGTAACAGCCAGGTGAAGTGCGTGGCAGCGCTCTTCACTCCCTAGCTGGCTGCTTTATCTGACTCTTTCACTCTATAGACTTTGCCTCGCTATTCCCCACAGTCGACCTGGAGCTATCTAAACTTTTAACATGCTGTATACAGAAACATAGTCAACTACGCTATTGTGTATGCAAAAAAAAAGTATATGTTACAATCCATTTTTTATTATGTATGGCATACAGCAGCATCCATTTTAGCTTTGTTTACTTATATGATTTTTCCTTTTCAAGTGTATAAAATCTATACAATGAACAGAAACAAAAACGCAGTGTGAACTTGCCCTTAGATCGTTTTTTTATATTTAAGTTGGAAACAAAGAGTATCCAAAGTACAATAAGTGGTAAGGTGAAGAAATAAGCAGCAGTTCTGAATATGTTTCATGGCATTCACTAAGGCATAATAGGAGTATATGGTCCCATTCACGTGGTGGGGGAATCATGCAGAAAAATTCAGCTCGGAAATTTCAGTGCAACAGCTTCCCATTGCATTTAATGGGATTCTGCTGCACAATGCACATGGCAGAATTTCAATGGCAAAAAATTCTGCCACAGAAATTTACATTCTGGACACCGCTGAAAGAATGAACGTTCATTCTTTCAGCAGAATCAGCTCAGACCTTGCTGAGAATGAATACGGGGCATGTCCAAGCGGTCCTAGCACTGACTAATTAAGTCGGCAGCTGACGAGTACGGAATGTTCACTGGGGACATTTCCAGGCAGATATTCAGTCGTCTGAATGGGCTCTTAAGATGGCAATCTGGGGGCAGTAATGAGATGGCGTCATAGAGCGACAATTTGGTGACTGCCTAGAAGTCATGGTATCTATTGACATCTCATTGGTTAAATGGCAAGGATTAGAGAAATGTTCACTCATATCTACACCAGCTGACACTTGCTGCATACAGAGGAGGATACGACTAGATTCACACTACATTATTACCGCTCGCTAGGCATAACTATTGGCATCCCGATGAAAACAGGATGCTAATAGATAACGGAGGGCAGAGGATGCCATTGATTTCAACTGCTCAGCCGTACGTTCTGTTTTCAGTAGACTGGCTAGTGCAGCAGACCGTGCTTTTGAGTCCATTGGAAAAAAAGCATCTGACACCAACAGTGACTCTGTTTGGCCATTAAAATAAATGGCAACCTCTGCCCTGCGTTACTAATATGTCGGTATATTTTCCATGGGATGCCAACAGATACATATACAAGAGGTGGTAACGCAGTGTGAACCTAAGCCCAAGATTACAAACCTGCTTCATGTACTTCCGATGCCATCTGCCATAAATGCACAATGAATAGTGCTTAAAGGGGTTATACAGGAATTAAAAAACAGAGATAATTTCTTTCAAAGACCTCTCCTTGTCTGTCTCCAGGTTGGGTGTGGTTCTGCAGCTCAGTTCCATTGAATTGAATGATGCCAAGTTGTAATACCACACCCAAAGTGGAGACAGACAGGGAGGGGTCTTTGAAAGAAAATAGGTCTGTTTTTTTATTGCTGGATAACCCCTTTAAGTGTTATAAAAATTACGGTATAGCTGATCATGCATTGGTTAGTAAATAAGTTATGCCTAGCACGGGTCCACACCTATGCTAGTTGTACAATGATATCATAAAATTTCCTGTTGTTATTTCACGTGTTGTCACTGGGACGTTGTGCAAATCAAATCAACATTTAAAGTGATGTGAATGGTAATATAGATCCGGGCAATTTCCCTATAATAACATTCAGCCTGAACTAAGGTTAGGTTCACACCTGTCTGGACATTTAGCAGGATGGTGCAACATAGATACATATGTAGCATTGTGCTGATAAAGATTTCCATTGTCCCCCAAAAATATGTTGGGATCCCCTTGTTCAATAACACAGAAAAATTTGACATTCTCTGTTGTCAGTCCTGTTGAAAAAATATATATATATCCTGATGTAAAAGTCTTTACCTTTTAAAAATCATAACCCTTTCAATTTTGCACCTTAAAATCCATATGTGGCTTATTTTTTGCGCCACCAATTCTACTTTGTTATGACATCAGTCATTTTACCCAAAAATCTACAGCGAAACAAAATAAAAATCATTGTGCGACAAAATTGAAGAAAAAACACAATTTTGTAACTTTTGGGGACTTCTGTTTCTACGCAGTAAATTTTTTGGTAAAAATGACACCCTATCCTTATTCTGTAGATTCATACGATTAAAATGATACCTACTTATATAGGTTTGATTTTGTCTTACTTCTGAAAAAAATCATAACTACATGCACGAAAATGAATACGTTTATATAAATTTTTTATTTTTTCGCGTACAGGGCGGTATGAGGGCTCATTTTTTGTGCCATGATCTGAAGTTTTTCTTGGTACCATTTTTGTATTGATACGACTTTTTGATCACTTTTTATTCATTTTTTCATGATATAAAAAGTGACCAAAAATATGCTATTTTTTTTTTGCGCGTACGCTATTGACCGTGCGGTTTAATTAGTGATATATTTTTATAGTTCAGACATTTATGCACGCGGCAATACCACATATGTTTATTTTTATTATGTTATATTTTTATTATATTTTTATATGGAATTTGGGAAAAAGGGGGTGATTAAAACTTTTAATAAGGAAGGGGTTAAAGGGTGTTTTTTTACACTTTTAGGAGAAATCATTAGATTCCTCATACAGATCAATGTGGTTTCATAGAACCTGTGTGCTCTGCGCTCGATTGATAAAGCCTGGCTACCTCAGAAGTGGATCGACCCCCGCGCTGCGGAGGGGCGATCCACCCCACTGGACCACCAGGCATGGTTTAAATGTCCCTTTAGACAGACTTTGACAGCGGCGATCTAAAGGGTTAATAGCCTGCTGCGGCAATCGCTGCATGCCGGCTATTAACGCCAGAATCAGCTGGGGCCGTCCGGAACGACGCGGGCTCGAGTTGGAAGCCCACGTCATACACCGCTTGCCGTCTCAGGACGAGCCGGCTCGTCCTTAGTCGGCAACCGGTTAAAGGAGATATCCATTGAACATTAACTTAACCCCATACCCACAAAATAGGGGATAAGTAACTGATCGTGGGGGATCTGACCGCTGGAATCCGCATACGGCCAAAAACGAAGCCGACCGGAGGCTGTGGTTCACTCCGATCGGCTCGTAGACTTCCATTAAATACGGTTCCCGAATACGGCTGAGTGCGGGCGCCGCGATTAAGCCCCGCCCCCTCCTCCCAACCGTATACAGGAACCGTATTTAAGAAAACGTGGTGTGAACCCAGCCTTATCCAGAACACCGGATTTGGGGCAGCCGTGGTTGTGACGTCATGCCCACTCCATTCATGTCTATGGGAGTGGGCGTGACGGCTGTCGTTGCGCAACTACAGCCGTTACGGCCCCTCCCATTGACATGAATGAAGGCGTGACGTCATGACCATGGTCACCCCAAACGGCATTCTGAACATAAATATTCAGAACGCCAGGGGGCAGGCCTAGAGAACGCCGGAGGTATCAACGGCTGGATCCCCGCAATAAGACATCTTATCCCCTATCTGTAGGGGCAGAGTATCCCTTTAAAGGGGTTGTGTGCTGCCCTGCAGTTCGGAGCTCCGCTCACAGCGTCCGGAAGTTCATTACTCCGAACGCTGTGTGCGGGCTTCCGTGTTCGCGGCCGCAACGTCTCGCCCGCCCCCTCGTGACGTCACGCCCGCCCCCTCTACCAAAGTCTATGGGAAGGGGGTGTGACAGCGGTCGCGCCCCCTTCCCATAGACTTTCGTTGAGGGGGCGGGCGTGACGTCACGAGGGGGCGGGCGAGACGTCACGAAGGGGCCAGGCGTGACGTCACGCCTGACGGCTGCGAACACGGAAGCCCGCACACAGCGTTCGGAGTAATGAACTTCCGGACGCTGTGAGCGGAGCTCCGAACTGCAGGGCAGCGCACAACCCCTTTAAACGGGGCATCCGCTCGGTCTCACAACAGGTTGTCAAGGCCGCCTAAATTTGCACCATGATATTCTTATAATCCCTGTCATGCAGGGTTCAAGTCCTGCAGGAACGCGTGAGAACTGAGTTCCTGCACTTTTCCCACAGCAGGAACACCATTCCTATTAGCAGGAGTCCTTCAGTGGAAATCTTGGGTGAGTTCCCCCACTTTTTTTCCCCCAGGACTGGACCCCTACTGTCATGTCTATCATGGTCCTGCCATTATAGGCTGAGAAGGTCGCCATCTCCTAGAAATTCCAAAGTGTTCTTATTACATAACACCCAGCGCGTCAGAACAACAGTTCCCAGAGATCACCAGCAACATTCGGTCTGTGCCTGTGTTACCTTGGAGACGCCGCCAGAGGCACAGTCCCGCATGTGTCTCCATGGACACAGACGCTAATTCGCGGTGCATTTCGGGATGAAACAGAACGCTGAAAAAAGAGCCGGGAGCTGACTTACTGGAGAACCAATCAATGTGTAAGTGGGTGGAAAGCTGACCAATCAGGAGCAGCGTGGGAAAGCGAGGCGGTAAGTAATAGAGGCTGCAGTGCGGTGGCGGTAGAGTGTTTGCAAGACAACGCAGCCGGGAAAGCACGCTGTGCCCAGTGCTTCACTAACCGGGAGATTGCGAGCTGAGGCGGCTCTGCCGGGAAACAACTTGAGCAAGACAACGCTGACTTCTACAAGTAAGTGTATTTTCTACAGCAGGCTAAGGTGTAGGCAGTCCTGTGCATTCTGAAGGAGCGTTTTAGTGCTATATATTTTATACATAGTTCTAGTATAACTGGATAGTCTATTATTCCCAAACCAGTGTGCCTCCAGCTGTTGCAAAACTACAACTTTCAGCATGCCCGGACAGCCGAAGGCTGTCCGGGCATGCTGGAAGTTGTAGTTTTGCAACATCTGGAGGCACAATACACTGCTGTATGTGGTGAACTCTGTACTGAACAGTCCCTGTCATCCAAGGCCATCATGTCTGAGAGAAAAGCGGTCATCAAGAATGCTGACATGTCTGAAGAGATGCAGCAGGACGCAGTGGAAATCGCCACCCAAGCCCTGGAGAAATTCAACATAGAGAAGGATATAGCTGCTTGTATCAAGAAGGTAAGTGGCTTTATACTGGTGTATGTAGAACACTCACGATTGTAGCATCCACAGAGTATTTCCCGCCCCCGCCTCTCCTCCCATACAGTGTATTATTCTTCCCTTATAAGCACTGGTACTGTAACCATCTGTATGTTGTGCTGGTACCATAACCAGATCATCTGTGGTGCTTCTAGAAACTTACCTGTTATTGATGACTCTGCCTGGTATGACGTACATTATAACCCGTATTTGACCTATTTCACTTCCATTCCGCAGGAGTTTGACAAGAAGTACAACCCTACATGGCACTGCATCGTGGGCAGGAATTTTGGCAGCTACGTTACGCACGAGACCAAACACTTCATTTACTTCTATCTGGGCCAAGTGGCGATCCTTCTCTTTAAATCGGGCTAGGTGACAAAGGAAAGATCAATGGACTGCTGAAATAAAGTCAGGTCTATGGGAACAACCCCTTCTGCACCCAACTGGTCTGTTACCTTGTGTTGCTGGGACTCTAATGTTACATGTTCTGAGTGATAAAGACATATTGGGGGGAAAAAGAAATGGAACTGTATTTATTTTGTAAGGTTTTTTTTTTTTTTTTTCTTCTAAAAATTAAAACACTTGTTTTCTTTTTATAATCTTTGTGTTCCATATCTGTGCATTTTTTTGATATTTTTTTTAACCCTGTGTTCAACACTGACCTAGTTTATGTTAGCGCACACTTTTTTTTTTTTTTTCTCTGTGGCATCTTGTGTAGCAGAAGAAGAACGGCCATAATAAGATGTAAAACCATGCAGACATTCTCCTTGGGGGTTTCTGACTATTATAGTGTACTGGTAATTGAGCTTCTGCCTGTTCCTTAGATCGGGCACAATGAAATGCATGTGGACGGTGGGGTTGTGCAGCCAGTTCTGTGCAGAAATCCTATTAGTAATGGGCTCATGCACAGAACTTACTGGGTGTTGGACTGTTGCCTTGGCAACATAGACTAACCCGGTGTGGACCTTCATCTCTCGGCACCTGATCTGACGACTGGTTGGGAGCTCTGCTTCATATATACAGCTTTTTCATGGATGGGATTTTTGCAGGTAAACTAAACGGCTCTTATCGCTGTAGAAATCCATGTCAAACTGAATGTCCTGGCATTTCTGCAGAACGGAATTTATACCCCAAGGGTAGGATCAGAAGTGACTTCTTTTTCTACCTATTAGTCAATGGGGAGATTTATCAAAAAACCGTCGCTTTCATTTTTTTTTTTTTCTTGTTAAAATTGAAAGAAGGGATCTGATTGGTTGCTATGAGCAACTAGTTAGACTTTCCTCTGCACAAGCTTTTAGAAATCTCCTCCAATGGGTTGCAAAATCAGCTGCATATTTTGCTACCAGTTGACTTAAATGGGTAGGAAAATATAGCACTTGTGACCCATAAGATCACAACTGATTATTTTTCGAAAAACCATTTGTTCTCCATGAGTTTAGATTAGTACCTAAAACTGAAGGATTTTTGTAATTTGCAATAAAAAGCGACATATCTATAATAACAATAGGAAAATTGTGTGTTATTGTGCTTAGGGTGTATGATGAAAGATCTATGTATTATAGAACCCTTGGTTCAAGGGCACTACACATACAAAAAAAGGGTTACAATACATGACACAGATACAATGAAGATGAAACCGTAACTGAAAGATGAGATAGGGAGAGGTTCTGGCTGTAAGAACTTACAATCTACGAAAGGAGGAAAATGGCATGTGAAGGAATTGTTTACAGGGGTACTCCGGCGCTAAAACATATCCCCTATCCAAAAGGATAGGGGATAACGTGCCTGATCACGGGTCTGATAACTGGTGATCACAGGGGCTGGAGCATTATGATGTCACGCTTCATCCCCCCTCAATGCAAGCCTATGGGAGGGGGTGTGACGTCACAATGCTCCGGCCCCCGTGATCGCCAGTAATCAGACCGAGTGAACATGCTCTGGGGACTGATTAGAACGGGGTGTTGCGTGCAATATCACAGGGGACCCCCGCAATCAGGCATCTTATCCCCTGTCGTTCTGGCTTTTTGATCACTTTATTACTTATGGCAAGCAGCGCTAAATGCCGGAAGAAGTCACATATGACGGGGAAAGACTGTCTTGCCCTGTCACTAAACTGCTGTACACCGCAGCTGTATGCTACAGCCTATAGCAAGCCTTCCTGGCGGAGGACGGGATGCTGACTTCCTGCGAGGAGCGTTCAATGACATCACTCACTGCGCGCCCCTCCGCCAGGAAGTCCGTGCTGGGAAAAGGAAGATGTAAGTAGTAGGGAGTTACTGAAAGTTGGCTACTTACTAAGGAGGACCTGTCTACCACTAGGGGACAACCTATCTATTTAAGGCAGTGCTTCCCAACCATGGTGCCCCCAGCTGTTGCAAAACTACAACTCTGAGCATGCCTGGACAGCCTTCGGCTGTCTGGGCATGCTGGGAGTTGTAGTTTTGCAACAGCTGGATGCACCCTGGTTGAAACTTAGGGCGTATAATTTGTTTAAATGGGAGCCCTACATGCCAGGGGTCATATCTATTTGGGGGCCTTTCTACCTACTGCGAAGCCCCACCTAATCAGGTAGGGCTCTCCAGTAGTTAGACAGGCCCCCAGATAGATACAACCCCCACCAGTAATGGGAATCATTTCTATCTGGGGGGCCCATATACCTACTGGGGAGCCCTATCTGGGTGCCTTTCTACCTACTGAAGAGCCCTACCTGATGGCGGTCATATTTATCTGCGGACCTGTCTACATATGGGGAACATATCTTTCTGGGGCTCTGTCTGCCTACTGAGGCAGCCCACCCTTCCTACCAATTGGGGGGGGGGGGGGAGACGACATCTCTATCTGGGGCATTATTTACTTTCTAGGGGAGCCCTACCTACCTGATGAAGGAACATACCTTCCTGAAGGGGGGACTACATACTTAATGGGGCAGACGTAATTATCAGGGGTGTTATTCACCTAATGGGTGACATACAGGTCTGCCTATAAAGTTTCTATTAATAAAGACCTTATTTACATACTATTTTGGTTGAAATTATTTTATGTACCAGGACAAGTGGATCATCATCATGGACAAGTAGATTGTGCTCCCTTTTAGTCCCTTGGACAAGTATTTTTTTTTATTTCCACACCTCTGGTTTACGCTGTTCATTGTGCAGGATCAGACACATAATTTAATAGTTCGGACAATTACACACGTGGCGATACCAAATGTGTAATTTTTTTTTTTTTTAGTACAGTGTTTTATAAAAAAAAAAGGGGGAAAATGGGGGGGGTGATTTGAATTTTTAATAGGGGAGGGATTTTTTTTTTTTTTTTTACTTTGTACACACACTTTTTGGCCCCCATAGGGGCCAATCATAAGCCATCAATGTAATTCTATTTCATTACATTGATCCATGAAATCTGTGCTCGATTGCTAAGTGCTGCCAAAGGGAGCCCTAAGCAATCAGAGCCAGGGAAGACACAAAGAACAAGGTAAGGCCTCGGGCTTCCCTAGCAACCCATAGCTATGGGACCATTAGACACCAGCGAATAGCGGCATTTAATGTTTAAATGCCGTGATCTGAATATATCACAGTATTTAATAAACAGTTAAATGACAGACATCGGAGCGATGTCCGTCATTACCAGCAGATGTCAACTGCTGATAGCAAACATCCCCCGGTCATGACTCGGAGCCGGCCCGCGGGCCAAGTACACCCACCCAACCCATCACGTACATGTATTTCATGGGTCGGGAACAGTTTCATATCAAAAGTACTAAAAGGCTGTTCATATTGTCATTTTCCATAAAAAAAAAAAAAAGAACCCAAAACTTTTCCCTTATTTCTTGGTTAGCAATATCAGGAATGGCATTTGAATATCTAGTAGGCTGTGGGGAAATGTATTTATAGGCAAAACATCCCTAAAGGGGGCTCCAGGAGTCAATCGTGATTAGCTGATCACCAAGATGACTTTAGGCAACCAACTGCACTGATGGAACTATTTTAAAGGGGTACTCCGTTGGAAAATGTTTTTTTTTTTAAATTCAACCGATGCCGTTAAACAAATTTGTAAATTACTTCAATTTAAAAAAATCTTAATCCTTCTAGTACTTATCAGCTCCTGTATACTACAGCGAAAGTTGTGTTCTTTTCTGTCTGACCACAATGCTCTCTGCTGACACCTCTGTCCGTGTCAGCAGAGAGCACTCTGGACAGTTCTTGACATGGACAGAGGTGTCGCAGAGAGCACGGTGGTCAGGCTGAAGAGAACTACACAACTTCCTCTGTAGTATGCAGCAGCTGATAATCCTTCCAGTACTTAAGATCTGACTAGGTGCACATAGGGGGAGATTCATCAAAACCTGTGCAGAACAAAAGTTGCCCATAGCAGCCAATCAGATTGCTTCTTTCATTTTTGCAAAGGCCTTTCCAAAATGAAAGAAACAATCTGGTTGCTATGGGCAACTTTTCCTCTAAACAGGTTTGGATAAATCTCCCCCATAGTGATTAAAAACTGCTTATATTTCCAATCCTTTAGTTCAAGGCAAAAACAAGAGAGAGATAACAACAGGGTGATCTTTCATCCATATGTCACTTGATGCAGCTGCTTCCTGCCTTATAGGAAATAGCACTTTTCATGCTGCCCCCCCCCCCCCCCAAATATTGCGGCTAGAGCTCAAGGCATAACAAGTGGGAAGTTAGTGGATGCTCACTTTATTAAGCCAGTAAATTTGGTACCACAGTTATATCAGAAACCTTTGTATAGATTTTGCAGGGGTGATGGTAGTGCTGCTGTTATAAAGCACCTGTCTAATATAGCGTACTACATTTCTACGCAGCAAACTGATGTAGTGTGTTGTGACACCTTTCCATCATGGTATAGTCATCATAATCGCTTAGATCCTTCTGGACCTATGACTGTATGCCAATAATGCCCTGTGTAATAGGCTCAGCGAGCAGCAATCAAACTAGGCAATGCCTGTCCACTGCCTCATCACATCATTTTAGCAGGTTGAAAAATGTGTTGTTTGCGGCTGCACATCTTCCTGCACATAAAAAAATCTATTATTTGTTTGTAATAGGCTCCTTAAACAAGCTGCAGTCAGCTTTTGGCCGTATGTTCCCTATTACAATGGGGGAAAAGTGAGGCCAATGATTTTTCAACAGATCAGAATGGCCCGATTGGCTGACGAATGAGCAAACCGGTTTTCTAGGACGATATTCGCCTTTTAAGTCAATAATTGCCTTGTATAATAGGACCGTTATGTCATAACATAGTACTGATCAGTACTATTGTCAATCCTCTTGTGCTGCCTGACTGCAGCCTGCAAAAGAGGATCGACCATTCTGCATACCGGAGGAAGGTGAGATACCTCAGGCCACCATTTGCACTCATTGGACCCCCGTGATCGCACTGCCAGGGTTAGATATGCCCAACCCAACAGCACATCTATTTTGTCTATGGATGCTGCGATGCGGCGTTGATCATTACATTTTTTAGGGTTAATGGCAGACAAAAGCCTTGTCGCTGATGTCCACCATTAGCGGTGAGCAGTGGAACTTAGCCGCACCGTTCATTTACAGTGCGTGTCCTTATGGGGTTAACGTTATGGTTGATCATTGTATAACAAGCTTTGCAATGCTGGAACAGCAGAATCCTTGCACTATTGCATTCAGGTCTGAATCCACTTTGAGGCTGGCAGCTCATGCTGCGTTCCCTTAGGAACAGTATAAAATCTTGATGTTCACAGCAACGGATGTCTTCCTTAGTATGAATTCTAAATCAGCTCATCTTGATGCATGACAGTAGCTTGTTGTCTAGTTTAGATTTGTGAAAAGCTTTTGGTAAAGAAAACTTTCTAACAAATAAGCAGTGTCTAAAGTAGACGATGGCCCAAATTTACTAAAACGGTCTCAATCTTAGATGGAAAGACCTCAAATGTGCCAGATCTATCAAAGTGTCTCAGTCTAATTGATAATCTGCAGACTGTCTGATTTCAGTTTATTCCAACTTTTAGTTGGTGCACTTTAACCTCTTAAGGACCCATGACGTAAATGTATGTCCTGAATCCGCTCCCGTTTTATAACGCTGGGCCCGGCCTCTAACAACGGCCAGGACCTGTGGCTAATAGCGCGTGGCACTGATCACGGTGCCCCGCGCTTTTAACCCTTTAGACGCGGCGTTCAACAATGATTTACTAAAGTGAAAGTAAATCATTGCTGGTTAGCTCAGGGAGCTGTTCAGGATGTCCGCGGCGAAATCGCGGCATCCCGAACAGCTGAGACACAGCAGGAGGGTCCCAAACCTTGCCTCCTGTTGTCCGAACGACTGCTCAGTGCCTGAGATCCAGGCATGAGCAGTCGAGCAGCAGAATCATTGATCAATGGTTTCCTATGAGAAATCATTGAGAAATGTAAAAGATCAGTGTGTGCAGTGTTATAGCCCCCTATGGGAGCTATAACATTGCAAAATCATTTAACCCATTCCGTAATAAAAGTTTGAATCCACCCCCCTTTTCATATAAAAAAAAAACAAAAAAAACTTTGTAAATAAAAATAAACATATGTGGTATTGCCGCGTGCGGAAATGTCCGAATTATAAAAATATATTGTTAATTAAACCGCATGGTCAATGGCGTACGGCAAAAAAATTCCAAAGTCCAAAATGTATTTTTGGTCACTTTTTATATCCTGAAAAATGAATATAAAGTCGATCAATAAGTCCTATCAACACAAAAATGGTACCACTAAAAACTTCAGATCACTTCAAATCAGATCACAGCACAAAAAATGAGCCCTCATACCTCCCCATACGCGGAAAAATTTTAAAATTATAGGGGTCAGAAGATGACAATTTTAAAACGTATACATTTTCCTGCATGTAGTTATGATTTTTTCCATAAGTACGACAAAATCAAACCTATACAAGTAGGATATCATTTTAATTGTGTGGACCTACAGAATAAAGAGTAGGTGTCATTTTTACCGAAAAATCTACTGTGTAGAAACGGAAGCCCCCAAAGTTACAAAATGGCTTTTTATTTTGTCTCACAATGATTTTGGGGTAAATTGACTGACATCATTACAAAGTAGAATTGGTGGCGCAAAAAAAAGCCATCATGTGGATTTTTAGGTGCAAAATTGAAAGAGTTATGATTTTTTAAAGGTAAGGAGAAAAAAACGAAAATGCAAAAAAACAGAAAACCCCCGAGTCCTTAAGGGGTTAAAGCATGCGCCAACATTCTGAATAATTTTTGGTGCATATAGGTCACGCCCCCTATGTCAGAGCCTGCAGAAAAGTGCCACAAAAAGCATGTAAAACTCATTATAAACATGGTGCAAAGTCACGTACACCAGTACCCAATCATAAGCTAGGTTTCCTTTTGGCAGCCACTGCAGTTTTTGAACCACAGCCAGAAGTGGATTCGATAGGAACGGAAAATATAAGGAAGGAATTTAAATTTCTTCTTCCTCATGGATCCACTTCTGGTTTTGGCTCAAAAACTGGAGTGACTGTTCTCCAAAAACACGGCCAAGCGGAAACCCAGCCTAACTGCAGGCTTACCCTGGTAGCATGGTTTCATGGAATGTTGCTGAGGGCTCAGATAGCTGTCGATTGAGCAAGAACACTATTAGGCTAGATTCCCACACAGGTTTTTTTTTTTTTTTTTTCCTGGAATACTGCCACTGCAGTTTTTGAGCCAATGACAGAAGTGTATCCAGCAGGGAGGAGAAGTGTAAGTTCTTTCTTTATTTTTCCTATTCCTTTTGAATACACTTCTGGCTTTGAATCAAAAACTGCAGTGGCAGTTTTCCAAAAGGAGAAAAAACACCAGAAAAAAACCTTGCTGACACAGCAGAATTCCACAATTCTGCACAAATTCAGTTCAGCAAAGTTTGAAGAACGGAATTGCAACAGAGTTTTAGAGGACTTCTGTGTTCTTAAAGGGGTTGTCCAGTAACAGAAAAACCACTATTTTCTTTCAAAAACAGTGCCCTGTCTGTCTCCAGGTTGGGTGTGATATTACAACTTGGCTCCATTCAATTCAATGAAATGTAGCTGCAGAACCACACCCAACCTGGAGACAGACAGGACGCGGTTTTTGAAACTAATTTTCTCTGTTTTTTCTATTCCTAGACAACTGCTTTAAAACACAGAATGCTGAAATTCAAAGCCCCATTGACTTCAATGAGATTCTGCAGCAGAATTCCGCAAAATTAAAGACCGGTCTTTAAATTTAGCAGAATGCTAAACTTCTGCGGAAATTCTGCTGTGTGAATGGGAAAGCGGAATCCCATAAAAGTCAGAAGGCAGTACATTTTGGCAGAATTCTGAAATTAAATTCAGCCGTGTGAACATAATTTCAATTTACTTTCATAAAAATAACCTAGTATAAATACACTGAGTAAGGCATGTGATCGTTACACAGAAATTAGCTCCTAGTCCTACTGAAATAGGCAGTTTGTCAACTTGGCTGCATTAGGACAGAGTTTAGTAAAGAGCCATAATTGTTCACACAGGGCCTTTACTACATCTTCAAGGTAAGAGTAAGGTCGCACGGAGCGCATCCGCAGTGAAAAATACGCCGACGTCAGTCACAAGAGAGAGATCCCTGCTGCGGTTGGGTAGCTGTGTGTGTCCGCTCGTAACGGCAGATTTCCCGGTAATCCGCCACCACAAGCGGACATACAGAACTACCCAGTTACAGCAGGGAGCTTGCTCTTGTGACTGCTTCGGCGCATCCACAACGTGAAATATGCTGCGGATGCTCACCGTGTGACCCTACCCTTAAAAAGGTTATCTAGGAATAGAAAAAGAGAGAGATGTCCCCAGATTGTGTGTGTGGTATTATAACTTTGCTCTTTTCACTACAATGGAACTGAGCTGCAATACCACACACACAGCCTAAGGACACGCATGGTGCTGTTTTTGGTAGAAAATAGCTTTGTTTTTCTATTCCTAGATAACCCCTTTAACTGATACTCCCCATTGGATAATACTTTCTGCAGCCTCACAGAATGAAACTGTATGGGACTCTGTGCTACTATACAGTCTTCAAGACGTATGCATTGAGCTTTTGGACTTACTAAGAATTGTTTAGAAACATATTGCCATATTAATGAAGCCTAAACCATGAACAGCCCAACATGTTACAACAGTGTATAATTTGCTCTAAAACGCTAAGGCGTTCCAGAGAAAATAGTTTCAAAATCTGCTAGAAACTGCGCTTTGAATCACCAGGAAGGTCCTAATCAGCTTCCTTACACCCTGCCGGGCTTAAAGGGGTACTCTGCTACTTTACTTCTTTCCCATATCAACAGGGCTAGTCTGACCATCTCTCCATGTCCATCGAACCCAACCAACATGGCCCCTCCATACATCTCTTTGAAAGAGCCAGAGATACACAAAGCTCAGCGCTCATGTTCGGCTTTGATCAACGGGGGACTGACTGCTAGGACCCCCCGCCATCTCCTGTCTGGTGCCCTGGATCTCCTTGTGCATGGATCGGGGGATGGAACACTGGCTCTATGTATCTCTATGGGAGATCCAGAGGTACACGAATACAGCAGAGTGTATCTCCAGCACCCCATAGAGATGCATGGAGAGGGGGTGTGCCAACCCCGTTCCATACATGGAGAGCTGGGGGCCGTACAGAAGATCACAGGGGGTCCCAGTGGTTGGACCCCAGCAATCAGACATTAATTCTCTAACCTGTGAGTAGGGGATAACAAGTAAAATAGCGGGGTACTCCATTAAAGTGTACTAGTCAAAAGTTTTGATCAGGGGGGGTCCGTGTGTTCAGACTAGGGATCGACTGATTATCGGTTTGGCTGATATCGGCCGATAATCACGATTTTGGGCATTATAGGTATCGGCAATTACCTTGCCGATAATGCCCCCCCACCGCACCTGCCCCATTGCCTCCCCCATCCCCGGTTTTATAATTACCTCTTCCAGGGGTCCGCACTACTTCTGGCTCCTGCGCTGTCCTGTGTTATGCTGTGCGCTGCGCAATGACGAGTGACATCCTCAACGCGACGTCACAGTCAGTGCGCACAGTGACAGTTCAGGACGCTGTCGGAGCCAGAAGTAGCGTGGGCCCCGGGAACAGGTAATTATACAACCGGGGATGGGGTAGCAGTTAAACTCAGGACCGGCAGGGGGAGAGAAGCGGGCGGCGGCGGTAGCGCCGACCCCGGGAACAGGCAATTATAAAACCAGGGATGGGGGAGGCAATGGGCCAGCTGCGGTGGTTAAACTCAGGACAGGCAGGGGGAGAGAAGCGGGTGGCGGTGGCAGTCTCTGGCCCCGAAAAAGCCGCTGCAGTTCATTGATTTAAAGCTCCCACTTTAAATCATTGATCTGCAGGGGGGGGGGGGGGGGAATAACTTATACTGATATTCCGGTATAAATCATCAGCTATCGGCCGGAAAGTCCACAGATTATCAGTATTGGCCCTAAAAAAAATCAATATCGGTCGAACCCTAGTTCAGACCTTCACCAATCAGGAGAACAGGCCTGGAAAAGGCTGCTCCTCTCCCTGCTCTGTGTTACATGATCGAAACAGGCCCCGAAGACTTACATTAAATGTATCTCGATCATGTGATACAGAGCCGTGAGAGAATGCGCAGAGCATGGACTACTCCTGGCTTGTTCTCTTAATTGGTGGAGGTCTGAATACGCAGTCCCTCATCAATGAAAAAAACTTTTGACATCTATCTGTCCAAGTGACAGTGCCCATTTAATTGATAGTTCTCGTTCGTTCGTTCGCTCTCTCTCTCTCTTTCTTTCACCCTTACTCACCCCCATTTGCCAGGGGCGGGGATTATGTTTAAAGTCCCATACAAATCTATGGTAAATATATGTTACTGCATAACTTCCAAACGGCTGAAGATATTTTGATAATACTTGGTCACATGTTACTTATATCTCCACTTAAAATATAGGATAGTCAATTTAACCCTTAACTACCCCCATTTGTGAGGGTAGGTGTTTTTGTTTAAAGTCCCATGCAAATCAATGGGAAATGTTTATTCCCACATAACTTCCGTACGGCTGGAGATATTTCAATACCTGGTACACATATTACAGGTTGGGATAGGAGGTTGGGATAGGAGGACTGGATAGGAAGTCGGGATAGGAGGTCAGGATATGACAACAATATATAAGGACGGGATATGAAGTCAAAAGCTTCCTCTTGTTTATTTTCCGCCCCCAACAAGGATTAGGAAGGAAAAACTGGGCAACGCCAGGTACTCAGCTAGTATACAAATAAGAAGATAGTCATCAACATGTATATAGTTACATACTAACCATTTTCTCTGTTGACCTTGCTGTATCACATGGTTGCTTTTTTGTTCTTAAAGTTAAACATAATGAACACGTCTAAAGCAAAAGCTCTTTAATAAAAAATAATTTATACAGTTTTTGAAAAACTTTCCCATCAGGTTTATAGCTGGTCTGCATTACAGTTCCATGTTATTACAGAAACTGTATCTAAACAGAATCATAATTTAAAACCTGAGTGGACTGCCACAACGCCAGATGTCCAGTTGTGATAGGTGACCTTGAAAAAGCCAGCATCTTCTATCATCTCTTTAAACTCCTCCTTTAATAATAAAAAAAATATATAAAATAATTACACTATGAGTAAAAAGGTGTAAAATGGCTTTTTTTAAGGTGTAAAACGGCTGTTATGCATGTTATGTCATGTCATGCATTAAAAATAGACATTTTACATCTAATTTTTTTTGCCCTGAATTACATTAAATTTGGAACACAATTTGCTGCACAATTGATGTGCCATTTTTTTTTTATTACAGCTGTAATTACAGATAAAAAAGTGGCATACTTATATTGAAAACTATACGGCAATTTTACATACTTTTTATGCAATTTTTTTGTGTGTTTTTGACACTTTTTTTCATGTAAAAATACTTGCGAGCCATAATTTACATAAACCACAATACAAATGGCTGGAAAAAAACCCAACAAGAAATACATGCAAAAAACACTCTGTAAAACAATGCTTTAATTAGCAATAAAAACACTTCAGGCTCACTTTACTTGTAAGTAGAAACATATATTTGAGCCTGAAAATACGCTGTGTGCACCTAGCCCACAATAATCAGCCATAGCACCTAAACTGTAACTTCGAAAAATTTCGACATGTCATAGAGAAATGTTAAAAGTTTTTATTGGTGAGGTTTGCTGAGACCCCCCACCAAGAAAGAATGCCCAGCTGAACTCCCCGCTGTCTTGTGCTCACTGAAGACAGTCTCCATGGAAAGTCTACAAAGCCTGTGATCAGTGAGGATGCAACAGCTATTTTTGCCCGGTATCCGGTTTTCTGGCCAGAATGAAAACTGCAGGATACTACGGTTTTTGGTCTGGCCATAAAACTGGATACGGGGCAAAAATGAGCCAATTGGAGTCACTATCTGACTCTGGTTGGCTCATTCAAATGAATGAGATGCGGGCCGGGTCTGGCTGGGATATGCGAGTGTGTCAGCAAAAAAAAATCAGCACTCAGCGCTGTGTACTTATCCCCGCTGGTCTCAGCACCAGACACCCCGCCTATGAAAACTTATGACAAGTCAAAAGTTTCTAAAATGACAAACATTAAAACAAACAGCTTAATATTGTCTAGGTGCCCTGTCTGGGATCCCTCGCAATCTCTGGCCCGGCACCCGGTGTACTGAAAATTTATGTTCATCTGGAGACCAAATCAACACCTTGAGCTACCTTTTATGTTCCTCAGACTACTCCTGAACAATTTTTTTACAGTATGGTAGCGTGCATTATCCATCTAAAAGAGACTACCACCATTATTGAGCTCTGCTACCCTAAAGGGGAATAACGAAAGAAGACAGTTAGATCAGCTCACCCGGTATTATTTAAATCCAAGCGTCCAGCACAACCTCTCCACATGGAAGCTCGAGAACAGACACTGAGGCTGGGTCCTCAGGTGGTTTGATTGCAGACAAGGAAAATGGATTTCCAGCTCCCAACTCAGAGTAAAATTTCAGGTTTATTTCATATCAGATAAAATCCAAGTACAGCATGCAAATAAGGAAAAATAAAAAAACACTAACGAAACCCACCAACGCGTTTTGACTTATTAATAAGTCTTAGCCATGACTAAGACTTATTAATAAGTCGAAACGCGTTGGTGGGTTTCGTTAGTGTTTTTTTATTTTTCCTTATTTACATGCTGTACTTGGATTTTATCTGATTTGAAATAAACCTGAAATTTTACTCTGAGTTGGGAGCTGGAAACCCATTTTCCTTGTCTGCAACCTAAAGGGGAATACTTTATCTGCAACGATGCCTGGATCTGCCTGTCAGTCAGTATTGCACTGACCACTGCCTTTCTGCTCCCAGACATGTTATAAGAAAAATGTACTAAAGGACTTTATTTGCAGGGGAGTGCCGCTCCTTTTTCTTTTTTTGAGTTACAGTGTTGCTGCATTCCCATTTTAGTAATTTGTGCACCCCTGAATTTTTACTACTCCCTGCTGCTATTACTTGCTTTATTTAACAGCCTAGTAATGTTTGGTGGCACATGATAAAAGGGACATCTACATGAACGCCTGGACCCAAGGTTTCCCAGCAGAACATTGCCGAAAGCAGTACACTGCCTGCACCGGTTTGGCTTTTTCCAATAGCATCCTGGTGACATTTGTTCCTCAGATACATTACGTACACATAACTGGCCATCCCCATGATGTTAATAAAAAAAAAAAAAAGGGACACACATTATCGGACTAGGCCAAGCTCTTCCTTTTTATCCTTTTACGGTTCTGCTGCTACTTAGAACCCTGTGCATCATAGCTTTCTGCGTATGGGGGGCTGACACCATTCTATTATATAGACAGCAGAAACTATTTCGGGGAGATATATTTACCAAAAGCGAACAGTCAATTCTTCGAGTTCAAGCAATAAATAAGGAGAAAAAAAACACAACGCACTGACTTGCACAACATTTTTTAATTAGTATAAGCCTGGGTCAGAGCATCTCCCAAACAGTAAGTGTTGAAGGGTATTCAGTTGTTAGTACCCGGAAAGTAAGTGGTCCAAGTAAGGACAAGTGGTGAACCAGGGAGAGGAATATGAGTAACCAAAGCTCAATTATCTGCAAAGCTCAATTATCTGCATAGTGAAGGCTAGTCCTTTTGGTCACATCCTGCAGCAATGTAGCTGTAGCTGAAAAAGGTTGGTTAATATAGAAAAGGTCAAAATAGGTGCAGCTCACAACAAAAGGACCGAGGTAATTAACCCCTTAAGGACAAGGCCATTTTACACCTTAGGACCAGAGCGTTTTTTGAACATCTGACCACTGTCACTTTAAACATTAAAGGGTACCTCTCATCAAATAAACTTTTGATATACTTTAGATTAATGAATGTTGAATAACTTTCCAATAGCATGTTAATGAAAAATATGCTTGTTTCTATTGTATTTTTTCCCGATCAGTCCTGTCTGCAAGCATTTCTGACTCATGCTGGAGTCCTAAACACTCAGAGCTGCCAGCCTGCTTTGTTCACAGCCAAACAGGCTGTGAACAAAGCAGGCTGGCAGCTCTGAGTGTTCTCTTTTGTGAACAAAGCAGACTGGCAGCTCGTAGTGTTTAGGACTCCAGCATGAGTCTGAAATGCTTGCTGCCAGGACTGGTAGGGAGACCCCTAGTGGTCATTTCTTCAAAGTGGAAAATTTTATAGAAAGAAGCATATTTTTTAATAACATGCAATTGTAAAGTTATTCTGCATACATTAATCTATAATATATCAAAAGTTTTTTTGATGAGGTGCCCTTTAATAACTCTGGAATGCTTTTAGTTATCATTCTGATTCCGAGATAGTTTTTTCGTGACATATTCTACTTTAACACAGTGGTAAAATTTTTTGGTAACTTGCATCCTTTCTTGGTGAAAAATCCCAAAATTTGATGAAAAAATTGATAATTTTGCATTTTTCTAACTTTGAAGCTCTCTGCTTGTAAGGAAAATGGATATTCAAAATAATTTTTTTTTATTCACATATACAATATGTCTACTTTATGTTTGCATCATAAAATTGACAAGTTTTTACTTTTGGAAGACACCAGAGGGCTTCAAAGTTCAGCAGCAATTTTCCAATTTTTCACAAAATTTTCAAACTCACTATTTTTCAGGGACCAGTTCAGGTTTGAAGTGGATTTTAAGGGTCTTCATATTAGAAATACCCCATAAAAGACCCCATTATAAAAACTGCACCCCCCAAAGTATTCAAAATGACATTCAGTCAGAGTTTTAACCCTTTAGGTGTTTCACAGGAATAGCAGCAAAGTGAAGTAGAAAATACACAATCTTCATTTTTTACACTCGCATGTTCTTGCAGACACCATTTTTGAATTTTTACAAGGGGTAAAAGGAGAAAATTTAAACTTGTATTTGTAACCCATTTTCTCTCGAGTAAGCACATACCTCATATGTCTATCTAAAGTGTTCGGCGGGCGCAGTAGAGGGCTCAGAAGCGAAGGAGCGACAAGGGGATTTTGGAGAGTACGTTTTTCTGAAATGGTTTTTGGGGGGCATGTTGCATTTAGGAAGCCCCTATGGTGCCAGAACAGCAAAAAAAAAAAACACATGGCATACCATTTTGGAAACTAGACCCCTTGAGGAATTAAGTGAGCCTTAATACACCACAGGTGTTTCACGACTTTTGCATATGTAAAAAAATAAAATAAAAAATAAATAAAAAATTCACTAAAATGTGTTTCCCCCCCAAATTTCACATTTTTGCAAGGGTTAATAGCAGAAAATACCCACCAAAATTTGTAACCCCATCTCTTCTGAGTATGGAGGTACCCCATAAGTTGACCTGAAGTGCACTACAGGCAAACTACAATGCTCAGAAGAGAAGGAGTCATATTTGGCTTTTTGAGAGCAAATTTTGGTCGGGGGGCATGTCGCATTTAGGAAGCCCCTATGGTGCCAGAACAGCAAAAAAAACCTACATGGCATACCATTTTGGAAACTAGACCCCTTGAGGAACGTAACAAGGAATAAAGTGAGCCTTAATACCCCACAAGGGTTTCACAACTTTTGCATATGTAAAAAAAAAAAAAAAAAATGTTTTCACTAAAATGTGTGTTTCCCCCCAAATTTCACATTTTTGCAAGGGTTAATAGCAGAAAATACCGCACAAAATTTGTAACCCCATTTCTTCTGAGTTTGGAAATACCCCATGTGCTGACGTCAAGTGCCCTGCGGTCAAACTACAATGCTCAGAAGAGGAGGAGCGCCATTGAGCTTTTGAAGAGTGAATTTGTTTGGAATGGTAGTCAGGGGCCATGTGCGTTTACAAAGCCCCTCGTGGTGCCAGAACAGTGGACCCCCCACATGTGACCCCATTTTGTAAACTACACCCCTCACAGAATTTAATAAGGGGTGCAGTGAGTATTTACACCCCACTGGCATCTGACAGATCTTTGGAACAGTGGGCTGAGCAAATTAAAAATTTAATTTTTCATTTTCACGGACCACTGTTCCAAAAATCTGTCAGACACCTGTGGGGCGTAAATGCTCACTGCACCCCTTATTACATTACGTGAGGGGTGTAGTTTCCAAAATGGGGTCACATGTTGGGGGGGTCCATTGTTCTGGCACTATGGGGGCTTTGTAAACACACGTGGCCTTCAATTCCGGACACTTTCTCTTCAAAATCCCAATGGCGCTCCTTCTGTTCTGAGCATTGTAGTTCGGCCGCCGAACACTTTACATCCACATTTGGGGTATTTTCTTACTCAGAAGAAATGGGGTTACAAATTTTGGGGGGCTTTTTTTCCTATTTTCCCTTGTGAAAATGAAAAATTTAGGGTAACACCAGCATTTTAGTGAAAAAAAATATTTTTCTTCATTTTCCCATCCAACTTTAACGAAAATTTGTCAAACACCTGTGGGGTGTTAATGCTCACTATATGCCTTGTTACATTCCGTGAGGGGTGTAGTTTCCAAAATGGGGTCACATGTCGGTATTTATTTTTTTGCGTTTATGTCAGAACCGTTGTAAAATTAGCCACCCCTGTGCAAATCACCAATTTAAGCTTCAAATGTACATAGTGCACTCTCACTCCTGAGCCTTGTTGTGCATCCGCAGAGCAATTTTACGCCCACATATGGGGTATTTCCGTACTCAGGAGAAATTGCGTTACAAATTTTGGGGGTCTTTTTTTCCTTTTACCTCTTGTGAAAATAAAAAGTAAAGGGCAACACCAGCATGTTAGTGTAAAAAAAAAAAAATTTTTTACACTAACAGGCTGGTATAGACCCCAACTTTTCCTTTTCATAAGGGGTAAAAGGAGAAACAGTCCCCCAAAATTAGTAGTGTAATTTCTTCCGAGTACGGAGATACCCCATATGTGGCCCTAAACTGTTTCCTTGAAATACCGCAGGGCTCCGAAGTGAGAGAGCGCCATGCGCATTTGAGGACTAGATTAGGGATTGCATAGGGGTGGACATAGGGGTATTCTACGCCAGTGATTCCCAAACAGGGTGGCTCCAGCTGTTGCTAAACTCCAGTGACTGTCCAGAAACGCTGGGAGTTGTTGTTTTGCAACAACTGGAGGCTCCGTTTTGGAAACACTGCTGTAAAATACGTTTTTAATTTTTATTTGGGGGGGGGGGGGGCAGTGTAAGGGGTGTATATGTAGTGTTTTACCCTTTATTATGTGTTAGTGTAGTGCTTTTAGGGTACATTCGCACTGGCGGAGGTTTACAGTGAGTTCCCTGCTAGGAGTTTGCGCTGCGGCGAAAAATTTGCCGCAGCTCATACTTGAAGCAGAAAACTTATTGTAAGCTTGCCCGTGTGAATGTACCCTGTACGTTCACATGGGTGGGCAAACCTCCAGCTGTTTCAAAACTACAACTCCCAGCATGTACTGACAGATCGTGCATGCTGGGGGTTGTACTTTTGCAACAGCTGGAGGCACACTGGTTGGAAAACCTTCAGTTAGGTTCTGTTATCTAACTCAATATTTTCCAACCAGTGTGCCTCCAGCTGTTGCAAAACTACAACTCCCAGCATGTACTGATCACTGGAGGGCATGCTGGGAGATGTAGTTATGCAACAACTGGAGGGATCGCAACTACAACTCCCAGCATGCTGGGATTTGCAGTTTTGCAACATCTGGAGAGCTACAGTATAGAGACCACTGCAAACTGTGGCCCTCCAGATGCTGCAAAACTACAAATCTCAGCATGCCCAGACAGCAAACAGTTGTGTGGGCATGCTAGGAGTTGTAGTTTTGCAACATCTGGAGTGCTACAGTATAGAGACCACTATATAGTGGTCTCGGACTACAGCCCTCCAGATGTTGCTAGGCAACTTACCGGCTTCCGTCGGATCCAGGGAGCCTGCTGCACCACATCGCCGCCCGCCGATGTCCGACGCCGATCGTCGCCCGCAGCCTCCGCAGATCGGTAAGTGGACTCCGGCGCCGGTCCTCTGTCGTTTCCCCGTTCTGCCCCGCCTATTGTGGGTGGGCAGAACGGGGAAAACGAAAGTTAACCCCCCTCCCCCGATCTGCTATTGGTGGTCGCGTCTAGTCCACCAATAGCAGGGATAGGAGGGGTGGCACCCCTGCCACCTCACTCCTATCTCTTCAGGGGGATTGTGGGTGTCTTAGACACCCGCGATCCCCCTTATATTCCGGGTCACCATAGACCCATAATGACCCGGAATCGCGCAAATCGCAAGTGTGAATTCACTTGCGTTTTGCGGCGATCGTCGACATGTGGGGGTCCCGGGACCCCCTCGGTGTTTGCCTGGGACGCCTGCTGAATAATTTCAGCAGGTGTCCGGTTTCGCAACCCGCCCGGCGCACGGCGGGATGCGAAATATGCTGGGATGTAAGAGTACGTCCCTGGTCCTTAAGACCCAGGGCGCAGGGACGTACTCATACATCCGTGGTCCTTAAGGGGTTAAAGCTATAGCCGGACCCCACCGGCATCCAATTGAAAGAAAAAGTCAAAGCGTTAGCTTATACCTCAAGGACCTCACCATTCGTGGTGCATAATGATAGGAATGGAAATAAATAATAACAGCATCAATTTTAAAAATGTAATATTAAAATATAAAATATGGTCAATATCTTAAACACATTAACTGGCACTTTACAAGATATTCCCACTGGGCCCTAGTGGGATATCACATGAATAATAGTGAAAAAATGCTAAATTGTGAGAAAAATGCTGAAAATCGGAATATAGTCCAATAATCCGGTAAAAATCTGTTAGTCCTGCGAGTGCAGCGTGAGACCGCCGTGCCCCCCTGCCATTGGGGCAACGAGAGCAGCGTGGGAACGTGACATACGGGGTAGAGGACACTACAGCTGTCAGCGACTGACATCCAGCAGTGGTGAGAAACATCATTTATTGACTTTGCATTATTTCTTCCAAGTGCACATTTATTTTCACCATACAACGGGACTTTCATAGTGTTTCTGGACTAATGGATTTTTACCGGATTATTGGACTATATTCCGATTTTCAGCATTTTTCTCACAATTTAGCATTTTTTTTCACTATTATTCATGTGATATCCCACTAGGGCCCAGTGGGAATATCTTGTAAAGTGCCAGTTAATGTGTTAAGATATTGACCATATTTTATTATAAAAAAATTTAAATTGACGCTGTTATTATTTATTTCCATTCCTATCATTATGCACCACGAATGGTGAGGTCCTTGAGGTATAAGCTAATACTTTGACTCTTAATATAGAAAGGTGTCCGAACACACAGTGCATCACAGCGTACTGCCCAAGAGGATGCATAGCTGTAGACCAGTCAGAGTTTGGATGCTGACCCCTGTCCACCGCCAAAAGCTCCTACAATGGGCACATAAACATCAGAACTTAACCACTGAGCAAAGAAAAGTTGCCTGGTATGTAAGTATACAACAATTACCTGGGGAAGAGATGAAGCAATCCAGCACAATGGGAAGAAGGCAGGCTGGGCAAGGCAGACTAATACTCTGGGCAATGTGCTACAGTGAAACCTAGCATTCATGTGGATGTTATTCTGACACATACTACCTACCTAAACATTGTTGCAGAGCAAGAACACATAATAGAGGCCTATTATGGCAGGATAATGCACTCAAACTATTCTGAACAGTTTTTGTATAGATTTCAAGTTGTTGAATTGGCCTCCAAATCCAATTGAGTATCTGTGGGATGTAGCGGAAAAACAAGTCTGATCCAATAAAAGCGCTTCTTTCATTTTTTAGATGCCTCTTTATAAATGAAAGAAGCAATCTGATTGGTTGCTAAGGGCAACTGCACCACTCTTCCTCTACTCAAATTTCGGTAAATCTCCCTCCATAACTTTCTCACATATGTTGTGTATTTTATTTTAAACCTTTTATTTGCTTTTTGCATTTCAAGGTGTATTTTTTTTAAATTAATTTCTGTTGCCAAATTTTAAATTACTATACATCCTAAACAAATGCCCAACACCAGTTTGGACACTACTGTAATATGGTTGTATTTATGTACCTATATTACAGCTGCAAGTCTGGACCAACTGCAGGTCTAATGACCTGATCTATAGTGATCTGTGATGCTGTCAGTTTGGGTGGTTAGACCTGCGGTTGGGCTGGGACTTGCAGCTTCAAAACGTGCTTGTATTACGCTCATGTGAAACCGACCTTAGGGATATATGTGAATGGGACAACGGAATCCCATTGAGGGGACTGGCTATAAATTCATGCAGAATTTTCATGGAGAATTCCATGCAGAAATTCTGGCGTGTGAATATAGACTAACAGGTTATGTTAGGTCCGCACTTCACATGACCGTCTCCGAGACCTCTCCTGCGCTTCATCCATACACTGGAACTCGCTACCCCAGCACAACTGGCTTTCACCCACCATCAAGACCTTGAAGACCCATGTATTCAAGCAAGCCTATGACCTTCAATAATCCTGCTGCCTCTGCACCATTAATGGCTACTTCACTTGCTCACAGATGACTTGACGTCCCCCTCACCTACTGTTTCTTTCCCCTCTCCTTATATATTGTAAGCCCTCTGTCAGTCGGAAAGTTAATCTGTGTTCTGCTCAATGTTCCCATGTTAGAGTTATGTACTGCTACCTTTATCATATGTAAAGTGCCCTGGAACCTAGGGTGATATATATATATATATACACATACACACACACACACACACACACAGATGATACCGGGAGAAGCAGCACAACTAGAAGTTGATCAGGTGCCAGCTGGTATAGGCTCTGGTCCGGAGACTTGAAGTAAACATCCAAAAATAAGAAACTCCAGCAGCACACCAGTATAGTGAAAAACAATTGTGAAGTTTATTCACCCAAAGTCTTGCGACATTTCGGCCGTCCAATTACAGCCTTTCTCAAGCATTTGGGTGAATAAACTTCACAATTGTTTTTCACTATACTGGTGTGCTGCCGGAGTTTCTTATTTTTGGATATATATATATATATATATATATATATATATATATATATATATATATATATATAAATAAACAACAACAACAACAACAGGTATTTACACAGGACAGCCCTGGAAGCCTTTGCTAGCTTCAGGCCTGTCCCTTTAACTGGTCAGCCTCTAAGATTGCTATTGTCAGGGCTGTACATCTGGACCACAAGGATTAAATGGCTGGGATCAGAGTTTTCTGTTACTACGATTATAACTGCTGCCAGTCAAAAATAGTAAAAAGAAACATGTGCTATTAAAGAATTACATTGACTGGCTTATTTCATAGGTTACCTGAGGAGGAAAGCGCCGGATACTCTCTACTAGGTACTGGTAAGACTTCCAGTCTCCAGCAATGATTTCCCCAAGCACTGGAATAACCTGGAAACTATATAAGTCGTAAATGCTGCGAAGAAAGAGAAAACATCCAATAAATAAGACTGCTACCATATGTTTGGACTTGTATGTTTTGCTACACTTAATCTCTCTCTACAAGGAATGTGGGTGCATAAGAATGTGGTGGGGTGTGGGTGCACCAAGTCACTTCATTTACATATTTGGATTTTCATGTATAACTCAGGAACTGCACCATATATATGAAAAAAAAAAAAGGTAAACAAGCATTGGAATCAGCATCACCCATACTATTACCCTGCACCAGCAAGTTAGTGTGGGTGACAAATTCACTTCGAATGGCTCATGGATACACATAGGAGGAAATTACTGTCACTGACATTTAGTATGTTAAGGACTGCAATGTGTCTGTTAGACTGTTGCAACAGTCACAACAGCTGCCTATCTGTGGGTGTTGGAAAGAAAATTCTGAGCATTTGTAGTAAGTGGCATGTGTCCTGGACTGGAGCAAGCTGTATCTGTGTATGCCTCCAGAATATCTGTTGTCAGTGTTAGCTTGTGTTTGAATGAGAGGATTTCTTCAATAAACACACAGTCATAATTCCAGACTTAAAGGGAACCCGTCATGACATTTTAACCTCATGTAACCATTAGCAACAGATTCTAGAGCAGTGGTCTCAAACTGTGGCCCTCCAGATGTTGTAAAACTTCATCTCCCCGCATGCCTGGACAGCCAACGGCTGTCTGGGCATGCTGGGAGTTGAAGTTTTGCAACATCTGGAGGGCTATAGATTGAGACCCCTGTTCTAGAGAAATGAATTAGCGTACCTACCATGCCTCTATATCCGGTAATTATGCCAGCAATCTTCATAAAACAATGTTTAAAAATGCCCAATTTTTTACATTGTTTTATGAAGATTGCTGGCATAATTACCAGACATACAGGCATGGTACAAACGCCAGCTGATAGCTCATGAAATTGTTGTTAATGGTTACATGGGGTAAATGTCATGACATCTGAATCTGCAAACTTTGGTGAACAATCTAGGACTGTTATGGGAAAGAAGGATTGGGTATGTTGGATTTCGACATGCTCAATCCTTTTTTTCTTGGGAAGATAGGCCACTGCTAGAAGAGTATGGCAGCAGTTTACTATCCCTCTCACCACTATAAGACATATGAACACTTGAATGAGCAGAGCATTTACGTGAGCAGGAAAGATAGCCGTTCATTCGGTGTTCAGATATATTGAAGGTGTACTGCTTCCTTCAGCCTAGAATCCTCAAAACTCAGGCATTTTAGGATGATGAGGACTGGGCAGTAAGTAAGCCAATATCCTTTTCCCCATCTATGAAAGGAATTATTCATTTCTCAGTTACAGATATCTACAACTGTGACATGCAGTTTAAGTTAAGTAGAGATCACATGATAATAATAATAATATTAATACCATCACAACTACATTAATTACCGAGCTAGTAGTGGATTGTTAACTTGGCTGAATTCCAAACATAAAAATCTTCCTCCTGGTTTCAAGACACGGTAAGCTTCTTCAAGAGCCTGTAGAAATAAAGCATTGTAAAACATACAAAAATACAGGTTAGAAATGAGAAATTGATACATAGACATCTGCTGCTGTGACCCATTCATTTGCAGAACTCGTGAATGTCCCAGAGCACAGATCTACATTTCTGGCTGGATGACAACATGATGACAATGTTAGAGAAAAAGCCTGGCGATGACAACAGTGTAATTGCTTACTGGCACATTGGACCTAAAATGTGAAGGAACATCGCAGGCAGAACTGATTTTCCATTTCATACCCGTCGGCAGCACATTAAAGGGTTAACAGTTTCCTCTTTTCCTACTAGGACAGAAGAAAATACAATACGCCTGATTAGTTGATCAAAGCTAATTTACCACAAATAGCAATTAGAAGCCTATAAAGCTACCAGGAGACAAAGACCAGGCATATGATTTCTTCTGCTCTATTAGACAGATGTCTGTTAATCGGTGAGCACTATGATGGGCTGCGCTGTTGTTAAGTCTGCAAGCTGGAGAGCCAGCAGAGCTCAGGCACGCGGAGGAGAAAGGAGAAGCATAGGTATTGTCTACAGTGCAATCCGACGATTCCTGAGGACCTTTAAGGGGACGTTTGCCAGATCTGTGACATGCATCCTGTCATACTTATTGTAGGCCCCAAATATGAATCACTGTGTTTAATAGCATGATGTGTCTGCCATGGTGTATGTTCTAAATAGACTACAGTGTATTCTAAAGTTCTGGGAGATTACTTGTTGTCTCCTTAGATATTTGCGACAGTGATAAATAAGACAGAGGCGTTTGTTTAAGTTCTCACTGAAGAATAGAGCCATATTCTCTAGATGACACTACTACAATTCACCCAAGGTAAAGGGGGGGGGGGGTGAATGGAGAGAAGGGGGGTTGAGATAAGAAACTGTGAAATAATTATGTTTTATCTGAATGAACATATATAGATTAGATATAGATAGATATATAGAGAGAGATAGTAATCAGTGGGACATATGATAGTCATATATTGTAAGTATTGTAAAGGACATCATGATTCTTACTAGGAGTATTGCTAAGTCCTTGCATTCCTTAGGCTATGTTTCCACTTGGTTTTTTTTCTGGCAGTTTTTGGAGATCTGCCACTGCAGTTTTTGAGCCAAAGTCAGAAGTGTATCCATAAGGGAGGAGAAGTGTAAGTCCTTCCTTTATATGTCCTATTCCTTTTGAATACACTTCTGGCTTTGGCGCAAAAACTGCAGTGGAAACTTAGCCTAAGACATGGTGGTAAGGTTATAGCGTCTCAAGTAGGGATGCACCGATATATCGGCGGCCGATACATATGCAGGGGGGGGCGGCCGCAACATCTGGGGGGGGGGGGGGGCGCGCACTCTCCGGGATAGGAAAACTTCTTTTTATGTGCCCGGGCCGGCTCCCGTGTGTGTCTGCAGGCGGGTGCCGGCCAGAGCATTTAAAACCTAATACTGTATACTAAAAACCAGGGGGCCTCCAGCTGTTGTGAAGCTACAACTCCCAGCATGCCCAGACCGGCAAAGACTGTCCGGGCATGCTGGGAGTTGTAGTTTCACAACAGCTGGAGGCCCCCTGGTTTTTAGTATACAGTATTAGTTTTTATATGCTCTGGTCAGCCCCCGCCTGCAGACACACACGGGAGCCGGCCCGGGCACATAAAAAGAAGTATTAATATCCCGGACATCCCTGTGTCCCGAAAAATCTTTTCGGGACATAAGGATGTCCGCCGGTCACTCACCATTCCCCAGCCAGCGCGCGTCCTCCTTCGGTCCTTCACTTCTCCGCCTCTATGGTTGTACGCATGGGACGTCACTGACATCCCGTGCGTACAACCATAAAGACGCAGGAGGACCGCAGGATCTTCGCAGGAGAACGCGCGCTGGCCGGGGCCTGGTAAGTGACCGGCGGCGCATCATCTTCTTCGGTGTTCCGGTCACCGCTCCTCCGGTCCCAGCACCTACTGCTATGGTCCATAGGCCATAGCAGTAGATGTGACCCCGGGCCGGAGGAGCGGTGACCGGAACACTGTGGGGTCAGCAGTACAGACATACAGCCTCCAGCCATACACTGTATATGGCTGGAAGCTGTATGTCTGTGGGGTGGGGGGAAGCTGCCTACTATTGTGGGGGAACTGCTGACCTAATGTGGGGGGGGGAGCTGCCTAATATTGTTGGGGGGGGAGCTGCCTACAAATGTGGGGGGAGCCGCCTACTATTGTGGGGGGGGGGGGGGGGAGCCGCCTACAAATGTGGGGGGAGCTGCCTAATATTGTTGGGGGGAGCTGCCCAATATTGTGGGGGGAACTGCCTACTATTGTGGGGAACCTGCCTACTACTGTGGGGGAAATGCTGACCTAATGTGGGGGAGCTGCCTACTATTGTGGGGGAGCTGCCTACTATTGTTGGGGAGCTGCCTATTAATGTGGGGGAGCTGCCTACTATTGTGGGGGAGCTGCCTACTATTGTGGGGGAGCTGCCTACTATTGTGGGGGAGCTGCCTATTAACGTGGGGGAACTCCCGACCTAATGTGGGGAAGCTGGCATTCTAATGCGGGGGAATCTAATCTAATGAGCGGAGCGCTGCATTTTACCAGAAGACAGGGAGAAGTCATTTTCGGCCGGACATTTTTTATTTCGGTTTCGTTTCGGTTCTGAAATTTCCATTTCGGTGCACCTCTAGTCTCAAGTATAGATTTTGATAATGAGACCTTGTCCTAAGCTGTGCTAGTCTTGTGAATGTTATTCTGACTAACAATTACCCATTTGACTAGACACAGAAAGAGAGATTCACATGTCTGTGTGAGAGACCTCCATGGTATCCTTATCTTCTCTATAAATTTGATAGTTTGAGAAGTGTCTAGTTGGTGACTATGTCTGGAGAAACCATATTTTGATTACTTAAATGTGTCACACTTAATCCCCATACTACTGATTTAGGGTTCCATACGTCATGTCTTGTCCCGTACCCCTCCTCCCTGCCCCTGGGGGGCTATTCAGCAAATATGTGTCAGATTGTAACATGGAATGTCAAGGGACTACTGTGTTCCCCTCAGAAATGCATGAAAGTTCTGTGTTTTCTGAAGCGTCTGCATCCAGACGTGGTCTTGCTCCAGGAGACCCACCTTACGGAACAGGACTTTCAGAGAATGCAGAAGTTGTGGGTGGGTAAGGTGGTGGGCAGCTCAGCGGTAAAGGTAAATCTGGAGTATTGACATTGATCAATAAATCTCTCTCTCACTGCATTCTCTCACATGATCGGGACGAGGAGTGGCACTTTTCTCACTTACAGCTGGTCCATAATGGCAATACTTATCATATTTACAATGTCTATGCTCCCAATGGTGATAACTCTTCTTTTTTCCATTCTCTAGCAGCTACAGTTAATGGTGTTAATGGTCCGCTTACCATCCTGGGTGGGGACTTGAATTCAGTGGTAGACCTGCTAGTGGATCGTAGACGCTCGACCCCTCCGACTACCTCCCTGCATGAGAGTGACAAAGTCCTTTCCCCTTTCCTAACGCAAACAGGGCTTCTAGACTCTTGGCAGCACCTACACCCGGAAGGGCCGGAGTACACACACTTCTCACATGCACACGATTCTTGGTCTCGCATCGACTATTTCCCGATTAGTCCCATGCTGTGCTCCCGCTTGGGAGTGGTGGACATACGGGATCTGGTTGTTTCGGACCATACTCCGGTAGTTCTGGAGCTTCTGCAATCGTTCCCCCAAGGGCTCTGGTTTCTTATGGCGGTTTCTGTCTTATTTAACAAAAGAGGAGTCCTTTCTGAGTCTTCTCCGGGGTTGGTAGCTGGAATTCCTTCCCTCTGCTGGGAAACCCTTCGGGGTAAGATCAGGTCTTATAGTAACATGATCAAATGCAAAAAAACTCTGGAAGGTCATGCAACGGCAAGCGCAGCCCTCTCTGGAGGTGTACTCCCGTTTTCTAGACTCCCCCACAACAGCCCATAAACTTCTGTGGCAGAAAGCAAAGTCCTCATATGAACTCTGGTTAGACAGAAAAGAGATTATTTATAGGTCTCATTTTGAGGCAGACTTGTTTCGGTATGGCAATAAGGCTTCTAGCATGAATCGCGAAAGGGTCCTATACGCCTGCACACGTTCTAGCTTTGCGTGATTTGACGCGGAACATAACGCATGAACCGCATTCGATCAACTCTGTCTTGGGATCCTATTACGCTGCTCTTTATTCCTCCCCCCCCTGCTCCTACTGACGAGGGGGCACGGTTCCTGGAGGGAATGGCTTTACCATCCTTGGCAGCTAGCGTCTGCTCCCTAGCCAACGGGAAGGTGCCGTGACCAGATGGTTTCCCGGTGAGTTTTACAAACCCCTTGTGGATCAGGTGGTACCCTCCCTGACAGCATACTTTAATGAAATATTGCATACGGGTGTGCTATCTCCAGCAGCGAAACTAGCCTACATTAAAAGGTACTCCCCAAACCTGGTAAGGACCCCCTTAGATCCTAGTTCCTATCTTCCCATCTCTCTGATCAGGATGTGAAGCTGTTATCCAAAATCCTAGCTGATCGTCTGGCCAGATTTTTGCCCAAATTTATAGGGGACCACCAGGTAGGGTTCATGAAAACCCGCTCGGCGGTCACGACTATTAGAAAAGTACTAGCGGCGATGGATAGTCTTCGAGACCAGTCCCAGACAGTCACCCAGCCTGCTTTGCTCTCCTTAGATGCGGTGAAAGCTTTTGATAACGTTCTATGGGACTGACTGGGACTGATCCTATCCAAATTTGGGATAGCGGGAAGATTCAGCTCCTTCATAGAGGGCTTATACGAAGGTCTTACAGGTAGGGTGCATACACCAGATATACTGTTCACTCCACTCATGATTGCGAAAGGTACAGGCAAGGGTTGTCCCTTGTCGCCATTATGGTTTGATCTAGCATTAAGCCTCTGGCTCGAGTTCTGATCTCTACTAATCTCTACAGGGGCATAAGTGTGGGCATCCTGTAGCAGGTGCGGAAGGCCTTTGGACTAGCATTCCTTTTTGTCCAAACGGATGCCCTTGCTTGACCATCCAGAATTCCCGCAGGGTAGGTCCTCCCCATGGCTGAGACTGTGGATTTTAAAAGGGGTTAGGACGGTGGGGCGAATTATTCACAGTGGTGATTGCAGATGGCTCACACCGGGGGAGATGGTACAGACATTTGACCTTCCCCCTTCCTATGCTCTCTATGCCAACCAGGTTTACGCCTTCTGTTCCTCTAGATTACGGGACCTATCGAAGGAAGATCCATTTCACATCATGGATGAGGTTATAGGCAGCGAGCCACGGAGATTATGGATATGCAATTTTTATGTAGCTTTCCGAGGCCGCTTTCTTAAATATGATTCCAAGCGTGTGTTCCGTACATGGGAAAGGTGGACTGGGGACACCGACATTGCTGACATACTACGTGGTTGGGAGGCAGTGAGGAAACACGTTATTAATTAGAGATGGAGGGAGACTTATTTCAAGGTTGCTCACGCCACGTTGTACGGCTTTAATATTTAGCCCTCTCTTCTTTCCCAGATAGGATCACTCACTGTCCTAAGTGCAAAACCCTACTCAAAAAACATGTACCATGGGGTCTGGCAGTGTCCCCACTCAGTGGATTACTGGCATCTCTATAGATTAGATATAGATTAGATATAGATATATGTGACCATTGGAGGGTGCGGATACCATTTACACCACACTCATTACTCTTCCACCAGCTACGCCCCACCGGAGGGAGAAGGGGAAAGGGGGGGGAGGGGGTTTGAGGTTTCCACGGTTTCTTCATCATGTTCTTTTAGTGGCACTTCGGTATCTTTTCGCCAAATGGTTGGACCCCACTACTCCAGATTTGCCTGTGCTGATAGCACAATTGCGGTTATTTCTAGCTGTAGAGCGGTTAGATGCCGAGCGGCACTCTGACACAGAAATGGAGATTGTTACTCTCTTTGACTCTCAGGGGATCGCCGAAATTGTCCAGCCTTTTAGATACACAGCCTGGTATGGAATCTCAGAGGTTCTCTAGGAGCATTACATTTACCTGATACCTGATGCGCTATGACTACTCTCTATTGCCGCTTTTGATTTTATTTGAATCCCCTGGGAGTCAGAGGAGCAGTTGTTGGGCTCAATTGCGGTTTCTGGGACAGGTAACCGTGCTCGGCACCCCTTTGCCATGTATGGGGGACATGTGATGGTGTTACAGCTTCTGCTTGTCGTTAGACCCTACTATTTGCCTCGGACTGCCTTTTTACTGGTGGACCCCAGCGTCGTTCCCTGGGACTGCATCTCCTTTTCTTTGAGGACATTATATGATTGTTATTATGTCGAGGGGCGGGGACTGTTGTACTGGGTATGCTATCTGTTCCTGGTCGGGATCTTTATTGCTCTCCTCGAGAACCTGTGGTTTCTACCTTCTTATTTCTATAGTTTATACATTTGAGATGTTTTTGTTTATTGTTTTATGAAAATTTGTTTAATAAAACCAGAAGCAGAGGTCAAGTTTTTGTCTTCAAAAGTCCTATTCTTGGTAGCTATTACATTTGTGAAGAGGATAGGCAAATTTCAAACCTTTTATGTAAAGCATACTCTCACATTATTCAGGACGGTCTTATCTTGCGAACAAGGAAAGCCTGTCTCACCAAGATGGCATCTACAGAGAACCTCAACCAAGAAGTGTTTCTTCTCAACTTTGAAAATCCAGTGGGAGAAGACCAAATCAAGTGGCATTCTTTGGATGTTAAATGGGTCATAATTTTTTGGGGATAGATCTGCAGCTTTCAGAACCGGATTCTTTGTTTCTTCGATTTCAAACAGGGGGAAACCCTCAAAGGATTCCTTATCAGGATGGATCAGAGACAAAGTCTCGTTTTGCTACTCTTCTTCAAAAGTACCACCACTGGAAGGTTTTGATGCTGCAGATTTCAATGTAAACTGAATGACTGAACACAGCTTCAAATTAGGGATCGACCGATTATCGGTTTGGCCGATATTATCGGCCGATAATCACGATTTTGGGGATTATCGGTAATTACCTTGCCGATATGCCGATAATGCCCTGCCCCCCCCCCCGCCACCCCCCCCCACCGACCCGCACCTCCCCGGCCCCATTGCCTCGCCCATCCCCGGTTTTATAATTACCTGTTCCCGGGGCCCGGGGTCCACTCTACATCTGGCTCCTGCTGCGTCCTGCATTACGCTGTGCGCAATGAAGAGTGACGCGACGTCACCGTCAGTGCGCACAGTGACAGCTCAGGAGGACGCCACCGGAGCCAGATGTAGTGTGAACCCCGGGAACAGGTAATTATAAAACCGGGGATGGGGGAGGCAATGAGGCCGGGGCGGTGCGGTGGGGGGGGTGCGGCGGTAGGGGGCGCGGTGCGGCGGCCGGGGGGATGTGTGGTGGGGCGGTGATAGGACTCAGGACCCCCGGACAGGCGGGTGGCGGTCCATGGGGGGGGGGTAAATAGCCGATATCTTATACCGGAATATCGGTATAAGTTATCGGCTATAGGCCCTAACCTCCACAGATTATCGGTATCGGCCCTAAAAAAACGATATCGGTCGATCCCTACTTCAAATCCTGCGCATTAAATCTGCACAGAATACTGTACGTGTGAACAGACTCTAAAGGGGTATTAAAGTAAATAAAAAAATTTCATATCAGCTGGCTCCAGAAAGTTTAACAGATTTGTAAATTACTTCTATTAAAAAATCTTAATCCTTCCAGTGCTTATCAGCTGCTGAGGTTGAGTTGTTCTTTTCTGTCCAACAACAGTGTTCTCTGTTAACACCTGTCTGTCTGTCTCAGGAACTGTCAAGAGTAGGAGAAAACCCCCATAGCAAACCTCATGCTCTGGACAGTTCCTGAGACAGACAGACAGGTGTCAGCAGAGAGCATTGTTATCAGACAGAAAAGAACAACTCAACTTCAGCAGATAATAAGTACTGGAAGAATTAATATTTTTCAATAGAAATAATTTACAAATCTGTTTAACTTTCTGGAGCCAGTTGATATGCAAAAGAAAAAAAATGTTTTTTACTGGAATACCCCTTTAACATCATGGGCAGAGATAGTGCAGATTGACTAGATGAGATCTGATGAGCATCTACATGTTTACCTTGCATGGTCATCAAACATTATAGTGGATGTTCTAGCTCTTCAAGCAGGGGTCTTTGGCATTAGAGTGCAAGAGCAGATTCCCCATTTTCTTTTTATGTTTTTTTGTTATTGCTTCTTAAATCCCTTTGGTGTGCTGCCGAAGCGACATACATTCAATGCCTGGTCTTTGTCTCATGGTTGCTTTAAAGGGTTCTAATTGCTATTTGTGGATAATTAATGCTGATGAACTAATCAGGCGTAGTGTGTTTCCTCTGTCCTAGTAGGAAAAGAGGAGACTTAACCCTTTTGTGTGCTGCCTTGGGAAGTCTGAAAAGATGAAATTTTGTGTACATATTTTTTTATATGGAAAATGGGAAAAGGAGGGTGTTGATTTAAACTTTTGATATGGAAGGGGTTAATTTATGTAGTTTAAACCTTTATTTTAAAAAAATAAAAGGGTTTTTTATTATTATTATAATTTTTTTTATTTTTTTTAATTTTTTTTAGGAGGAATCATTAGGTACCACATACAGATAAATGTAGTTCCATAGAACTGCACTGAGCTTTGTGCTCTTTGCTCAATTGATAGAGCCTGCCACAGAGAGGCTCTATCAATCCCAGGGCCACAGACCAGGCTGGACCGGACGGACGGATGGGGGGGGGGGGGGGTTTGGGGCATCCACCAAGCTAGACCACCAAGGGCCATTTAAATGTCCCTTCAAATGCCTTTAAACCCCGCTAAATGCCCCCTTAAACAATCTAGAGGGTTTTTAGCCACCTGCGTGCCGGCCATTAGCGGCTGCCCTAAAGCAACAGAAATCAGCTGCCCAGTATAGCACAGGCTCGAGTCAGGAGCCCACGCCATACATCCTTAACAGTCCTGTATCCCCGAGCAACTCCCTGACTCTCCTTGCCCGAAGGAGGGCTAGATGGCTCAAAAATTCACCTGCCCGATGCCCGGACCTACATGCCTCGGGTGTCGGGCGATTCGATTTTCAAACCCCTAAAAAAAGCCTTTAATGCAGGGCCCTAGGGGTGGACACATAGCTTTAAGATATCTACTGCCACCTATTGGGAGGAAACTTTCCTATAGGTCAATATCTGAACCCTTAAAGGGGTTATCCACCATAAGGTTATTTTAGCACGTACCTGGCAGACAGTAATGGACATGCTTAGGAAGGATCTGCACTTGTCTTGGGGCTAAATGGCTATGTTGTGAGGTAACATAACACTGTAGCTAGCTTTTTGTGAACTGGTATTTCCTGTTTGACTTTTCTTTTTTTTACTACAAATCCCACAATTCCATTTTCCTCCCTCAATAGATGGTGCCATATGGACAGTTTACTTTCTTCTATAGCAGAGCTTGTTTGCATACATGGGAACAAAAAAACAGTACCAAAGAGGGAATCCCTTTTTATACTCTATCCCCTTAGTTCCTGCATTAGATATGGTATATTTGTTCCTGTAAAGCAGCTTAAAAAATATATCTACTGTAATGTAATGAGGTGAGGCAAGAGTGATGGTATGTAATGTCTTATTTAAGTAGGAATTCTAAAAATGTACTATAAGTTTGTGATTTTTTTTTTCATAGCCCCTAAAATAATGAGAGGGTAAGTTCATAATGTTATTTTTTTTAGTATTTACCTTCTCTATGTGGGTTACATTTCGAATACCAAAGGCGATGGTGTAGATGTCAAACTTTTCATCAGCAAAGGGCAATTCCTCAGCATCCCCAGCTACCCAAGAAAGCCCTAAGTAAGATAAAATACTGAAATTTTACTAAACAGTATGTCATTTTTTGCTGGGTGTCTGCATGACAAACGCAGGGGGGGGGGGGGGGGGTTGGGGAGGTTCTCAGGGGTGGGACCCCAGCCATCAGATCCCCAATCCTTTGGATAAGGGATAAGATGTCTAGCAATGGAGTACCCCTATAAAAATGCACCAAATAATCAGTACAAAGTGATGACTTCCTTTTCAAATACCTTCAGAATAACCCAGCCGCAATGACTTCTCCTTTCCGACTTTTAGCATTTCCTTGTTTATATCACAGATCACAGCTTTAGATCCCACCAATGAGTCCTCCTGTTCCTGGCTATAAGACTTTGAAATGTCTGACCATGACAGATTTTCTTGCTGATGGAGTCTATTACGGTTTAGTCTTTCCTTCTGTGCCTGGATATAGTTAATAAAGCGAAATGCAACATCTCCTGTAAAAAGAAAGTTATGTTAACATACAAAATTCTATAATAAATCTCTTAACCTTTTATGGGATATAAGTAATTACAAAAATCAAATGCCCTTTTAAGAGAAAAAAAAATAATGGACTGATTTGCAGATCTTTCTGTGTTTTTAACCTATTCCTGGATTTGCCTAAAGATACTGACCAAAATACTATGGGGGCGATTTACTAAGGCTGAACCAGCCTCCAGTGCATCTCTGATAGTAGCTTTTGGCCAAATCATTAAAAGGCTTCATGTTCTTAATGAATCGGGCATTGCTGTTCTTGTCCCACACGCCGTACTTTAAAATCTACACCAGCTTGATTTAAAGGGGTACTCTGGTGGAAAACAATTTTTAAATATCAACTGGCTCCAGAAAGTTAAACAGATTTGTAAATTACTTCTATATAAAAAAAAAACAAAAAAAAACGTAATGCTTCCAGTACTTATCAGCTGCTGTATACTACAGAGAAAGTTGTGTAGTTCCTTTCTGTCTGGCAACTGTGTTCTCTGCTGACACCTCTGTCCATGTCAGGAACTGTCCAGAGTAGACTCAAATCCCCGTAGCAAACCTCTCCTGCTCTGGACAGTTCCAGATATGGACAGAAGTGGCAGCCGAGAGCACTGTGGTTAGACAGAAAAGAACAACTCAACTTCCTCTATAGCAGTGTTCTTCAACCTGCGGACCTCCAGATGTTGTAAAACTACAACTCCCAGCATGCCCGGACAGCAAACTGCAGTTTCTCAACTTCTGGAGGTCCGCAGGTTGAAGTCCACTGCTCCAAAGTATACAGCAGCTGATAAGTACTGGAAGGATTAAGATTTTTAATAGAAGTCATTTACAAATCTGTTTAACTTTCTGGAGCTAGTTGATATGAAAAAAAATTGTTTTCCACCCCAGTACCCCTTTAAAGTTCAGACAATTGCCTAGCACCTGTGACAGCCATCTGTTTCACCATTTCGGTGCATTCACATCTCATTTTGTGCATCCAGCAGCCGTATACGACGAGAGAATTTCAAAGCCACCTCCTGCCGTATCCCTACTGGACTTGGGCTGTACCCATTCATTTTAATGAGTCGACCAGAATCAGCTAGTGACTCTAGATGGTTAATTTTCTGACTTTTAGACTAGACTTAAAAAAAGAGTTCTACAGCAGTTTTTAGTCCAGGTCAAAACCGGACACGGTCAGAAAATGATTTGACCTTATTCACTAAAGGTATGGCATGGATAGTGCAGGAGGCAGTTTTGAAATGAGTAAATATCCTTCATAGAGCTTTACTCGTCACATAGAAGTTAGTTGGAAATCTGTATTCCCATTGTCTCACATTTGACTTGACACCTGTCAAAGAAACACTGTCATTCTCACTGGTTTATTTGTTCATTACTATATGTAATAGTAGAGGGGTTATCCAGTGCTTTTTGATTTTTAACAAAAATAATAACCTCTTTACTTATCTCCCACCGCCCTACCTGTCCACTGATATCGATCTCCCGTCCTTTGGCCCTGGCCTTCTGGGGCACGACACATCACACTGTGCTGAGCTTGTCTTGCCTTGGCCAGTGATACACTGAGCAGCAGTGTGATGTACCAGGCTCAAGCACCAGAAAGAAAGCTAGGCTCAGGCCCACTCAGCGTATCACTGGTTGAAGAGAGACATGGCTGTGGCAGGTGATAAGCTTTGCACAGTGTGAAGTGTCAGGCTCCAGAATGCAGAAGAAGGTAGGGTCAAAGGATGGGAGGCTGATATTGGCGACACCAGGGGGGTATGAGTTTAAGTTTTTTATTTTTGTTGTTGCAGTCCTTGCAGAATAGGAAAAAAAAAAGCTGGATAGCCCCTTTAACGACAATGGACGTAAATGTACGTCATGGTGACGTGGTAATTAACGCACCATGACGCACATTTACGCACCAACATGATCGCGAGCACCGGAGCGGTGCACGCGTCATGCCCGGCAGGTCCTGGCTGCTATCAGCAGCCAGGGACCAGCCGTAATGGCGGACATCCGCGATCACGCGGATGTCCGCCATTAACCCCTCCGATGCCATGATCAATACAGATCACGGCATCTGCGGCATTGCGGTACTTTGAATGGATGATCGGATCGCCCGCGGCACTGCCGCGGGGATCCGATCATCCAGCATGGCAGCCGGAGGTCCCCTTCACGTGTCTCCGGCTGTCTCCCAAGGTCTTCTACTCTGGTCTGCGATCGAGCAGACCAGAGCAGAAGATGACCGATAATACTGAGCAGTGCTGTGTCCTATACATAGCACTGAACAGTATTAGCAATCAACTGATTGCTATGAATAGTCCCCTATGGGGACATAAAAAGTGTAAAAAAAAAAAAAAAAAAAAAAAAAAAGTTAAAAAATGTAAAATAAAAAAGTAAAAACATTTAAAATATCCCCTCCCCAATAAAAAAGTTAAACGTCCGTTTTTCCCATTTTATCCCCAAAAAAGCGTAAAAAAATAATTAATGCACATATTTGGTATCGCCGCGTGCATAAAAGTCTGAACTATTAAAATATATTGTTAATCATCCCATATGGTGAACGGCGTAAACGTAAAAAAAAAAAAATGTCCAAAATTGCTGCTTTTTTGTCACATTTTATTCCCAAAAAAATTAATAAAAAACATATAAAAAGTAAAACATAAGCAAAAGTGATACTGATAAAAACTACAGATCACGGCGCAAAAAATGAGCCCTCATATCGCCCCATATATGGAAAAATTAGAAAGTTAGAGGTGGTCAAAATAGGGCAATTTCAAACATACTAATTTTGTAAAAATGGTATGAGATTTTTTTTAAGCGGTACAATTATAGAAAAGCATATAACATGGGTATCATTTTAATCGTATTGACCCACAGAATAAAGAAAACATGTCATTTTTACCGGAAAGTGTACAGGGTGAAAACAAAACCTTCCAAAATTTGCTAAATTGCGGTTTTCTTTTCAATTTTCCCACATAAATAATATTTTTTGGGTTCGCCGTACATTTTATGGTAAAATAAGTGATGTAATTACAAAGAAGAATTGGTGGCACAAAAAACAAGCCCTCATATGGGTCTGTGGATGGAAATATAAGAGTTATGATTTTTAGAAGGCGAGGAGGAAAAAACGAAAATGCAAAAATAAAATTGGTCTGATCCTTAAAGGGTAGCTCCCACCATCATGTTTTTTTTTTCTGTCCCTGCCTATTGCCCTTCTATCCCTAACACCCTCCCTGCCTTTATTTATTTATTTTTACTATTTTAAAAATGGCATTTAGTCTGCCTGGTAGTGTGCTCACTACCAGACAGACTTCCCCAGCAGGCACCACGTCACTGATGCCTGCTGGGGGCCAACTTCCGCCCTTAGCTCTCCTAACAGGGTGCCTCCAGCTGTTTCAAAACTACAACTCCCAGCATGCCCTGACATCTATTGGCTGTCAGGAGTTGTAGTGGTAAAACAACTGGAGGCACCCTGTATTCGAAGGCAACCTCCGTGGCTCTGTACCGGGCGGACAGCGGCGGGAAGCTGGAGCTGAGCGAGAGCCCGGCCATGGAAGGCGGCAGCTACACCGGAGTGGAGCCGGAGGGGCCCCTGTGGTCCCTGGACTCCCCTCAGGCAACTGCTGAAGAAGGACGTGCGGAGCCCCTTCCAGCAGCGCTTCTTCCTGCACCAGGCCCACCCCCGCCCGGGGCTCTGCCGCCGCCCAGGACAGGAGCTTCATGGGGGAAGGAGTGAGCCGGAAGCCGATGCGGGAGGGACAGGTGCGGGGGAGCCTCTTCCTGCCCCCCCCCCCATACCTTGCAGCAGGGCCGTCGGCGAGTGCGGGGAGCCGATGCGCAGCCCTGGATGTTCCTACGCCTGCGCAAAATTACGACTGATGCCCTGCCGGAATCAGTCGGAATTTTGCAGTGACATCACTCCGCACTGCATTCGGCCACTAGAAGGTCGACCCCTAGTGGCCGAATTTCAAATTGCTTTTAAAATGTTTTTTAATATAAAAGTATATTAGAGATATGTTGTAGTACTTAAGAACTCCAAAATATCAAAAAAAAATTCATGACAGTGCCCATTTAAGGCCAAGATGGGCCTGGTCCTTAAGGGGTTAAAGGAAAACTGTCAGATATTTTGTCCCGCACTATCCACAGTACTGATGGATAGTGTGGGAGACGCTGATTAAAACAAGCCCCACCTTACCTGGATCGACCGGCTGTTCGCCCGCAATTGTAATTTTATTCTATGTGTATATCTTGCTGTAACTGGCACGGGCGGGGCTTCTGCAGGTTAACTGGCGTCAGCGCCGCTTATAAATATTCATCCCCCTCCCTCCAGCTCTCCCTCTCTTCGCCACTCCTAACTGGAGGGAGGGGGGATGAATATTCATAAGCGGCGCTGACGTCAGTGCCAGTTAACCTGCAGAAGCCCCGCCCGTGCCAGTTACAGCAAGATATACACATAGAATAAAACTACAATTGCGGACGAACGGCCGGGCAGATCCGGGCAAGGTAGGGCTCATTTTAATCAGCGTCTCCCGCAATATCCACCAGTAGTGTGGATAGTGCGGGAGAAAATATCTGACAGTTTTCCTTTAAGAGAAGATGACAAAACAATAAGATGAATCCATTACCTGTTCCTCCAGCTACATCTAGTAACTGAGAGCCTGGAGTAGGGTTCATGTGACGTAGCAGCCAGTCCTTCCACAGCCGATGGATTCCTAGGCTCATCGAGTCATTCATGAGGTCGTACTTTGTAGCGACACTTTCAAATACATGATACACTAAAAATGTCATAAACAGGAAAGTGAGACTAAAAATTATACACAGTAGAACTCGTAAAAATGTTAAATATTTTTTATTACATAAAAACTGGAGAAGATTTATCAAAAGTAGTAGAGGGAAAGAAGTATAAAGTGTGTGTGAAAAGATCTCCAAATAGTGGATGTACATATCTACAAACTATGGGGAGATAACAGCATAAACACTACATCTATTTCACAGGACAAAACTGCTATTTTTATTACATCACAATCCAGATTTTTTTTTTATAGAGCTATCAAAATGTCACAAGTAAGCAAGTAGAAATAAAATGTATATGTATATGTATATACACATGTGTGTATATATAGGGGCAGCAGAAAGGCTACTTCCCCCCTGTCCACCACCTACATCCCCAACCATAGGCCCTTTACCTCTCTCCCCCTTCTCCTCCTCCGGCACAGTCTGGAAGCCGAAGTGCGTCTCCTTCCCGGAGGCCTGTGTGTGGACGGGGCGCGGACAGACCGGCCTCAGCTTCCTCCATGAGGATAGACACCAGCGGCGGACACTATGTACAGGGGCCCCCATAGCTCCAGCACTATGACCTCTACACTAGGTGCCAGGCTCTGCCACAGACTACAAACTACATGTCCCAGAAGCCCTGGAGCTAAGCCACACCCCCTTATATAAAACCTCGTCATCCGGGAACTGTACACCGTCAGGCGGGCAGTCGCCATTACAGCCGCGGTTACAGTTGTCTGCCCCTTCACGGGAGCAGAGGGGAACCCCACACCGACCAGTCCCGTGAGTCCCCCAGGGCTCGCACCATCCGGGTCCAGCCCGTTCCCGGTGCTGTGGGGCCGCTGCTCCCGTCCAGGACTCCTTCCCCCGCACTCGTCTCCTCCGGCCGGGCCCGCTGTTCTCCGTTCTGTGCTCTGTAGGGCCGCAGCGCTCAGATCCCGACTCCTCCGGTGGAGCCCCGCGCTCCCGCTCCAGCCCCGCACTCTTCTCTCCGGCTTCTGTGTTCCTTTTTTCTTTTCTTTCTGGTTGGAGATCAAGATGTCGCCATGAATCCCGCTCTCCGTTGTCCGCAGCGTCTGAACGCCATGCTCTTGGCTTCACACCGGCCCCTGCACGGTGCTTCTCCCGCCCTCCCCGCGGTCTATGCCGCTGAGCTCAGCCACAGACATGGAGCCCGGATCCAGCAACGGCAGCAAGACCCAGAACCGCTCGGGCTCCGCGGGGCCTTCCGGGGATAAGCCCAAGAATGGTAATAATGGCCGGTAGTGGCCGCTGCCTGGGGCTCACTGCTGTCTGGGGAGGACGGTGGGGATCTACAGCATACAGGTGGTTGTCACCTCGTACTGATTTCATCCAGATAGTAATCTGTACTTGGGAAAGCTGGGTGATGACCGAGACTACATGGGGCGCCCCCAGCTTCTATAGCTACACATCAGTGCTGGATACATAGGAAAGCTGGGTGATAACTGAGACTACATCGGGTGTCCCCAGCTTGCATAGCTACATATCAGTGCTGAATACATACGAAAAGCTGGGTGATGACCGAGATTACATGGGGTGTCCCCAGCTTGTATAGCTACACATCAGTGCTGGATACATAGGAAAGCTGGGTGATGACCAAGATTACATGGGGTGTCCCCAGCTTGTATAGCTACACATCAGTGCTGGATACATAGGAAAGCTGGGTGATGACCGAGATTACATGGGGCGCCCCCAGCTTCTATAGCTACACATCAGTGCTGGATACATAGGAAAGCTGGGTGATAACCGAGACTACATCGGGTGTCCCCAGCTTGCATAGCTACATATCAGTGCTGAATACATACGAAAAGCTGGGTGATGACCGAGATTACATCGGGTGTCCCCAGCTTGTATAGCTACACATCAGTGCTGGATACATAGGAAAGCTGGGTGATGACCAAGATTACATGGGGTGTCCCCAGCTTGTATAGCTACACATCAGTGCTGGATACATAGGAAAGCTGGGTGATAATTGAGACTACATGGGGTGTCCCCAGCTTGTATAGCTACATATCAGTGCTGGATACATAGGAAAGCTGGGTGATGAGAGACTACATGGGGCGTCCCCAGCTTGTATAGCTACATATCAGTGCTGGATACATAGGAAAGCTGGGTGATGAGAGACTACATGGGGTGTCCCCAGCTTGTATAGCTACATATCAGTGCTGGATACATAGGAAAGCTGGGTGATGACAGAGACTACTTGGGGTGTCCCAAGCTTGTATAGCTACACATCAGTACTGGATACATAGGAAAGCTGGGTGACACTTTGTTGGATTCCTTAGCTTAGTGTCAGGACCCTGATAAACCAGTGCTGTAGATGGCCATGGTTTGGTAAAGTAGACTGGTGCCTTGCCCCATATTAATACCACTGCTGGCATAGTACTGGGACCAGTGCAAGGAGTAAGGGACTTGGAGAGTTTTTCCTCCTTCCCCTTATCAGCTCTGGGTACTCAGTATCCAACTCATGTGCTGAGATACAAGGCTCTGCTTATAGGCCACATTATCTGCCACAGCACAACAGGGTGGAGCGTCCATGTCAACCAGATCAGATGAAGTGAACTGAGGCAACATGACAGGCTGGGGGGAGTCTATCTCTATAGAGCAGTGGTCTCCAACCTATGGACCTCCAGACGTTTCAAAACTACAATTCCCAGCATGCCCGGACAGCCAACGGCTGTCCGGGCATGCTGGGAGTTGTAGTTTTGTAACATCTGCAGGTTGAAGATCACTGCTATAGAGTCTCTCTACCCGGCCTCAGTTCACTTCCCCATCTGATCTGGTTACATGGACGCTCCACCCTGTTGTGCTGTGGCAGATAATGTCTCCACCCTGTGTAATGTGTCCTCTGCTTTGTTTACTTACTGTACTTCAGGAAAATAAAACAAATGTCAGTCTTTTTTTTCTTCCAGTGAATGTAGGTGACAGTAGTATTCAGTAAATATAGCCTTGGTTTTACCTTGTACATTTCTCCCTCGGATACTTTGTATCTTAGCTGTGCTTGTATGCAATAGTATATCCATTTTTTGCCATAATGGAAGCAGAACAATGTACACTGGATCCATTGCATGACACTCAAACTTTACCCAGCAGACCATTGACTTTAATGGGTCGGCACGGTGTCTGGTATTTAAGCGGACAAAATAATTGTTTCCCCCACTGTCTTGGCTTATACTAAAGAATTAATCGTTGGCAGATCTGCAAGTTTAGGCTTAGCCTTTGTTTACATCTATGGGGCCACTGCAGACGCCGACGGATCCTGTTGACTTTAATGGTGTCTATCAGAAGGATTTAACCCCTTAAGGACTCGGACAATTTAATTTTTACGTTTTCATTTTTTCCTCCTCGCCTTCTAAAAATCATAACTCTTTTATATTTTCATCCACAGACTAGTATGAGGGCTTGTTTTTTGCGCGACCAGTTGTCCTTTGTAATGACATAACTCATTATTTCATACAATGTATGGCGCAACCAAAAAACACTATTTTTGTGGGGAAATTAAAACGAAAAACGCAATTTTGCTAATTTTGGAAGGTTTTGTTTTCACGCCGTACAATTTATGGTAAAAATGACATGTGTTCTTTATTCTGAGGGTCAATACGATTAAAATGATACCCATTATTACATACTTTTCTATTATTGTTGTGCTTAAAAAAAATCACAAACTTTTTAACCAAATTAGTACGTTTATAATCCCTTTATTTTGATGACCTATAACTTTTTTATTTTTCAGTTTAAGTGGCGGTATGGGGGCTCATTTTTTGCGCCATGATCTGTACTTTTTTTTGATACCACATTTGCATATAAAAAACTTTTAATACATTATTTTTTTTTTAAATAAAATGTATTTTTTTTTTCCGTTCACGCCGTTAACCGTACGGGATCATTAACATTTTATTTTAATAGTTCGGACATTTACGCACGCGGCGATACCAAATATGTCTATAAAAAAAATTTTTTACGCTTTTTGGGGGTAAAATAGGAAAAAACGGACGTTTTACTTTTTTATTGGGGGAGGGAATTTTTCACTTTTTTTTTACTTTTACTTTTACATTTTTTTTACATTTTTTTTTACACTTGAATAGTCCCCATAGGGGACTATTCATAGCAATACCATGATTGCTAATACTGATCTGTTCTATGTATAGGACATAGAACAGATCAGTGTTTTCGGTCATCTCCTGCTCTGGTCTGCTCGATCACAGACCAGAGCAGGAGATGCCGGGAGCCGCACGGAGGAAGGAGAGGGGACCTCCGTGCGGCGTTATGAATGATCGGATCCCCGCAGCAGCGCTGCGAGCGATCCGATCATTAATTCAAATCGCGCACTGCCGCAGATGCCGGGATCTGTATTGATCCCGGCACCTGAGGGGTTAATGGCAGACGCCCGCGAGATTGCGGGCGTCGGCCATTGCCGGCGGGTCCCTGGCTGCGATCAGCAGCTGGGATCAGCCGCGCATGACACGGGCATCGCTCCGATGCCCGCGGTTATGCTTAGGACGTAAATGTAAGTCCTGGTGCGTTAAGTACCACCTCACCAGGACGTACATTTACGTCCTGCGTCCTTAAGGGGTTAAAGGGGTATTCCAGGAAAAAAAACTTTTTATTTATATTATATCAACTGGTTCCAGAAAGTTAAACAGATTTGTAAATGACTTCTATTAAAAAATCTTAATCCTTTCACTAATTATCAGCTGCTAAAGTTGAGTTGTTTTCTGTCTGGCAACAGTGCTCTCTGCTGACATCTCTGCTTGTCTTGGGAACTACACAGAGTAGAATAGGTGTGCTATGGGGATTTGATTTTAAACTGGGCGGTTCCCAAGACAGGTGTCGTCAGAGAATTTAGACAGAAAACTCAACTTCAGCAGCTCATAAGTACTGAAAGGATTAATATTTTTTAATAGAAGTAATTTACAAATCTGTTTAACTTTCTGGAGCCAGTTGATATATAAAGTTTTCCTGGATAACCCCTTTAAGCAGACAAAGAATTTCCTGCAGTATCTAATTTTTTTTTTTTCCCCCCATGTTTCGTTTGGAATCCATTTTTAATAGTGGCATTTCAAGACAATTGTAAACTATGTCTGTAATGTTTTTCTTATTGCAGATCATGACTGCTAGAGCCATAGGGAGATTTATCAAAACCTGTCCAGACGAAAAGTTGCTTAGTTGCCCATAGCAACCAGATTGCTGCTTTCATTTCTGAAAAGGCCTGTGAATAATTAAAGCGATCTGATTGGTTGCTATGGGCAACTCAGCAACGTTTTGTCTGGACAAGTTTTAATAAATCTCCCCGATAGTCCTTACTCGTTCCCATTTTGTGAAGGTGCCTTCCCTCCAGCTTTCAGTCTTTCGACTGGCATATTTGCACAAGTGATTTCAAATGAAAACTGAAGCAAAATATTATCCTGTATTTACCTCACCCCTAGAAAACGCTGGTGTGACCATGTTAGACAACAAGAGGGTCAGTCTGCTAAATAAGCTAGAATACCCAATCCTTTTCCCAGGCCACTTCTGCCAGAATCGGCGGAAACCAACCAACTTCTCGCAAAACTTTAAAGGGGTTATCCAGGAAAAACTTTTTTTTATATATCAACTGGCTCCAGAAAGTTAAACAGATTTGTAAATTCTATTAAAAAAATCTTAATCCTTTCAGTACTTATGAGCTTCTGAAGTTAAGGTTGTTCTTTTCTGTCTTAAACGCTCTCTGATGACACCTGTCTCGGGAACCGCCCAGTTAAAAAGCAAATCCCCATAGCAAACCTCTTCTAAACTGGGTGGTTCCTGAGACAGGTGTCATCAGAGAGCACTAGAGATGAGCGAACTTGCAGTAAATTCGATTCGTCACGAACTTCTCGGCTTGGCAGTTGATGACTTATCCTGCATAAATTAGTTCAGCTTTCAGGTGCTCCCGTGGGCTGGAAAAGGTGGATACAGTCCTAGGAAAGAGTCTCCTAGGACTGTATCCAACTTTTCCAGCCCACGGGAGCACCTAAAAGCTGAACTAATTTATGCAGGATAAGTCATCAACTGCCGAGCCGAGAAGTTCGTGACGAATCGAATTTACTGTAAATTTGCTCATCTCTAGAGAGCACTTAGACAGAAAAGAACAATCTTAACTTCAGAAGCTCATAAGTACTGAAAGGATTAATAGAAGTAATTTACACATCTGTTAAACTTTCTGGAGCCAGTTGATATATAAAAAGTTTTTTCCTGGATAACCCCTTTAAGAGGTATTCCAGTATCATTTAATGGCACATTCACTTTAGAAAACTTTTGACATGTAAAAGAAACGTTGGTCATGGTCTGAACATTCAGTCAGAAGCTTGTTCACATGTGGCTCTGTGCTATGTGACTGTGATGAACTTTCAGTGCAAGTCTGTTTTTTTTTTTTTCTTCTTCTCTATCAGGTGCAGGGAAAGGAGCGCTCAGCCATGTGCGTTTTCTACCTGGTCGTTCTAGCAATCATGACACAGCTCAAAAAAAAAAAAATAATTTGAAAGTGACAGATACACTTTAAAATGAAGCTATCTTTCAAAGACAACTCACTGATAGTGTTATCACAAACTGTTCAGGCTTCAGCATGCTTTTGCTTAAAATACCCCTTGTTGTGTAGTCTTGACATTTTCAGTGCAGTGTTGTCTCGGCAGCTCCCAGGCTCCTCCCTCCTGAGAGAACGCTATATACAGTCATGGCCGTAAATGTTGGCACCCCTGAAATTTTTCTTGAAAACTAAGTATTTCTCACAGAAAAGGATTGCATGTCTGGCTATACACATGTTAATTCCCTTTGTGTGTATTGGAACTAAACCAAAAAAGGAGGAAGAAAAGCAAAGTGGACATAATGTGACACCAAACTCCCCAAATTTTCTGGACAAAATTATTGGCACCCTTAACTTAATATTTGGTTGCACACCCTTTGGAAAAAATAACTGAAATCAGTCGCTTCCTATAACCATCAATAAGCTATCGGTATCGGCAATTACCTTGCCAATAAGCCAATAATGCCCCGCCCGCACCGCGACTGACCCCCCCACCGCACCACGACCGCCCACGGTATCGATTTTTGCCCATACCGCTATACCGGTCGGGCCCCTCCCCCACCCTCCGAGTCAATAAAAAAAATTAAACTTGCCCGTAATGGGGGTGGTCCGGGCCATCCATCCTTCCTGTAGTGTCCGGCGGCATTCTGGGTGGAGGGTGAACCGGTCCAGGCTGTCCTCCGGGGGGGTCATTTTCTCCACTCCGGGCAGGCTCCGGCCTAGTACGCTGCATAGACGCTGCTACGCCGTGAAGCCAGGTGCGTCGCTGCGCACGGGCGTCACTGCGCAGCGGCGTCTATGCTGCGTTACTAGGCCGTAGCCTGCCCGGAGTGGAGAAGAGGACCCCCTGGAGAAGGACAGCCCGGACCGGTTCACCAGGAATGCCGCCGGACACTACAGGAAGGATGGATGGCCCGGACTACCCTGACAGGTAGGGGGAGAGAAGCGGGTGGTGGTGGTGGCGGCGGCAGCCTATGGCACCGCAAAAGCCACTGCAGTGCATTGATTTAAAGCGCCCGCTTTAAATCAATGATCTGCAGCGGTGTCGCGGGGGGGATAAATAGCCGATAACTTATATCGGAATATCAGTATAAGTTATCGGCTATCGGCCCTAACCTCCACCGATTATCGGCCCTAAAAAACTGATATTGGTCGATCCCTAATATTCGGATTCACTCATCTCTACATAACTGTAAATGCCGGAAGCCATGTAGCTGCTGAGCCTAACTTGCAGAAAGTACATTATATTTTCTAATATGGAATAGGTTGTCGCTCTCCTGCTGGCAGTTGGAGATGCTTCTCATTTTTTTTTTTTTTTTTTTCTCCAACCTTTTATTTTTAGCTTTTGTGTCAAATGTTACTAATATTTACTGTTTCTGAATTTCAGATGGAAAGAATGGCAGTAGCTCAAAGCAGCGATATAACCGTAAACGTGAAAACACTTACCCCAAAAATGAGAGCTTTGCCGGACAGACCCGCCGCCCCGGTCCACAGAAAAGCAAGACTTTTAACAAGGTTCCCCCTCAGAGAGGAGGATCAAAACAGTACATGTATGGCAGAAGAGAAGAGGTGAGATGCAAAACTAGGTTTTCTTGATGGTTTTTTGCATAGCTATTAAAAATAATCTTTCATTGCCACAAATGAAAATAACTGAGGTTTTCTTGGAAATGTCCTTAATTGAAGGGGTTTGCCCCTGATATCCCCTATCCTTAGGGTCAGGGATGACCATTTGACTGCAAGGGGCCAACTGCTGGGACTGCACACACGTGAGTGCTACTCCATTTTCAGGGGAGACACTGTTACCTGTTCTGGAGATCGGGGTGGCTCAGCGGTTGGACCCCTTTCAATAAGATGGTATCCCTTATCCTGAGCTTAGGTGATAACTTCCATTGATGGGTGAACCCCTTTTTAATCCTATGACTCCTTCTGAAATAAAAGAACAAACTTCCACGTACTTGCCTCACCCGCTTCACAAGCGCTGCAGTGGTCATATCTTCCCAAACTTGCTCCTTTGCTATCTTTACCTGTGATGGCTGTTTCCATGCTACAGGAGTGGTGACTGAAAGATCGGACATCTGCAGCAATGGGGGAGCAGGTGAGGTAAGTATGTCAGCTTTTGTTTTGTTGCACAGTAAGCCATAGGATTAACTATGACCTCTTTAACATGGCCTCCATAATGGTTGAGTTCATTGGGATGAAACATAAGATAAGATTGAATCTGAAAACTGACACTATATATCTTGTTTGTAGGTAGCAGAAACTCAACGGGCAGAGTTTAGCCCAGCCCAATATTCAGGACCTAAGAAAATAAGCTTGAACCACTTGTTAAACTTTACGTATGAACCACGTGGGCATCCTGGAGCTCATAGAGATGGACATGGAAATTGGGGCAGAAGAAACAAGTGGGGGAATAAACCTTTTAACAAGGAGTTGTTCCTGCAAGCCAAGTAAGTTCTCAGTTTGTCATTAGAGATGAGTGAACTTACAGTATATTCAATTCGTCACGAACTTCTCGGCTCAGCAGTTGATGACTTTTCCTGCATAAATTAGTTCAGCTTTCAGGTGCTCCCGTGGGCTGGAAAAGGTGGATACATTCCTAGGAAAGAGTCTCCTAGGACTGTATCCACCTTTTCCAGCCCACCAGAGCACCTGAAGGCTGAACTCATTTACGCAGGAAAAGTCATCAACTGCCGAGCCGAAAAGTTCGTGACAAATCGAATTTACTGTAACTTTGCTCATCTCTATTTGTCATGTCTAAATACAGTTTGAGTTATTTTGCTTTTAGATATCTGCAAGAAAACCAAAATATATTGAAAGGCTGGGAATATGTTACCGAATACACTTTTGGTCCCTATTAACCCCTGGTATGTTGTATTCAAGGTTAATGGGGACAAATGCATATTGTGAGTGTGTAGAAATGTATTAGGTGGCAAAGAATAGTGTGGTAACATGACTCCTCTGATGTGATCAGAACGTATGTTATATGGACAGGTAGCCACTGGCTTCAAAGAGGACATCCATTTATGGCCAAACCTCATCTGTATTGTATATTCTCATGTAAAAGAATGGTAAAGGTTTTGTCTTGCAATTGTGGACTCATGGTAACATCCAATTTTGTCTTCTCTATTAAACGCTATCTTAATGCATGGATTCTAATAGGTGTGTGTTCATGCCTTTGTTGTTCTAGTTGCCAGTTTGTGGTGTTGGAGGATAATGATTATAGTGTACATTTCACTGATCCAGACACACTTGTCAGCTGGGATCTGGTGGAGCAAGTGGTAAGTGATCAATTTTCTGCACAATGTCAGAATATATACATTTAAAATAAAAAAAAACTTGAAAACATTTTTTGCTTGCTTTGTACTGCTCTACAGCTTTAGTTTTGGTATAAACTGTTGTTTTTGGTTTAGAAAAGCAGCCATTTAGCATTTGCTGCAGTCTCTAGCCCTTGTCTTCTGAACTTTCATCTCTGCTGATTCAACCAGATCAACGTTGACCTTTGTTCTGATCATAAACCAGCTTGGACTGTTCTGGATATTAACGTAGCATTACTCCAGCTAGTTATTAATGTGTTACAGTGCTTATAGTGCTTTGCTTTTAAAGGATTTATCCTAGATAGAAATACATATCTGCTTTTTTTTCCGGAAACAGCACCACTCTGGTCCTAAGATTGTGCGTGGTATTGCAGCTCGGTTGCCTTCGAGTGGAGCAAAGTTGTAATACCACACCCAACCTGAGTACAGGCATGACACTGTTTTTAAAAGACGGCTATGTTTTTCTAATCTTGTATAACTTTAAATCCTTAAGGACACAGGGCGTACGGGTATGCCCCTATTCCGAGCCCTTAAGGACTCAGGGCGTACCTGTACGTCCTGTGTCCCGCTAAGGGGCTTAAACCGTTCTCACAAGCGGAGAATGGGTTAAACCGTGGGTCCCAGTTGCTACGGGCAGCCAAGACCCACGGCTAATGCCGGGCACCGCCGATCGGGCCGATGCCCGGCATTTACCTTATAGACAACTTTGATTGCGGCGTCTAAACTGAAAGTGAAACTATCCCGGCAGCTCAGCGGAGCTGATGTCCCGATCAGCTTACTGGACTACAGAAGTGTACCTACCTCCTCGTCCAATTGGTGACCTGTTTTTCCATGCCTAGAGCAGCAGAGCGCCGGTAACACTGATCAATGCTGTGCAATGGCATAGCATTGAACAGTGTATGCAATCAGAAGATTTCATAGTATAGCCCCTAAGGGGGCTAAAAAAAAAGTAAAAAGTGGTAAAATAAGAGAATACATGTGAATAAGCCGGGTGGGTACCCCCCCCCCCCCCCAAGGTTGCCCCCCCATAAGTTTAAATCACCCCTCTTTTTCTATTTTTTAAATAAAATAATGTAATAATATGTGGTACCGCCGCGTGCAAAATGTCTGAACTATTATAATGTAAGGTTAGCTAAACTGCACGGTCGATGGCGTACACGTAAACAAAATACCAAAGTCTAAAATAGTGAATTTTTGGTCACTTTATATTCCATAAAATATTAATAAAACGATCAAAAAGTCCTTTCAAAACAAAAATTGTACCGATAAAAACTACAGACCATGGCACAAAAAATAAGCCCTCATATAGCCCCATATGCGCAAAAAAAAAAAAAATGTATAGGGGTCAGAAGATGACAATTTTAAACATTCTAATTTTGGTGCATTTATTTTTTATTTTTTTTTTAAGTTGTCAAATAAATCCAACATAAATTGGGTATACCTGTAACCGTATGGACCTACAGAATAAAGACAATGGCCCTCATTTACTATTCTAAACCCGACTTCTTTTGTCGGGTTTTTCTGGCGCATCTTTGTCTGCGACATGTCGCAGACATCGTGCGCCAGTCTGCGACACGATGCGACATTTTTTCCCGACGGACCCGATGTGGATTCTCCCAAACCCGAAAAAGGGGCGTAACCCGACATTTCTGAGCTTTCCCACGTATTTATAAAGGTTTCCAACCCGAATTTGTTGAATTGTTGTGGATTTTTTCCCGACAACTCAGAGGAGTTGGAAACCAAAACCAACAAAACCCACGTGCGACAAACAGGATGCAACATAATAATAAATACCAGGGGAAAAAAGCAGTCGGGTAAGAATGCCAAGATAGAAAATCTGGTTGTAAGTCTAAGTAAATGAGGGCCAATGTCATTTTTACCGAAAAGTGCACTGTGTAGAACTGGAAGCCCTGAAGTTGCAAAATGGCATTTTTTTTTTCTTCATTTCACCCCACAAATACGTTTGTTTTTGTTTTTTTTCACCGCAGATTGTTATACTAGAAGTAATGTCATTACAAAGTGCAATTGGTGATGCAAAAAACAAGCCCTTATATGGGACTGTAGGTACTCCACCCCTAGACATCTTATCCCCTATCCAAAGGACAGGGGATAAGATGTCTGATCGTGGGGGTGACACCACTGGGGACCCCCGCAATATAGCATGCAGCACCCACCGTATCTGTTTCCGGAAACTCTGGAGGTTCTGGCTCCCGACCACAGGGACTGAAGATCGTGACGTCACGACTCTGTGCTGTGTGACGTCAGGCCCCACCCCCTCAATGCAAGTCTATGGGAGGGGGCGTGGCAGCCCAGGTTTTGATAAATGTCCTCACACTCGAAGCTGTCCTAGTTTATTCATTTTTATATGATGTAATTGACTAAATGGGCATTGTAATTATTTTTAAACAAAAAACTTTTGAATGGTCAAGGTCACATTTTCTCCAGACTTGAAGGTTGGTTATTTAAGTGGGATCAATGTAGAAACATTACCAATATTCCTAAGATTTTCAGGTTTATCAGTTTAAAGTCTTATGCTTTTTTACATTGCTGACTTGAGCCAAGCCAGACTTGTACAGCTCCTCACCATCCAGCAGGTTATTTCTGGTTACTCTAAAAATACTTAGAACTGAGCGGTCATTTGTTATTAGAATTTAAGGGGTGGTCCCAAGTAGGCAGCATCTCTTCAGCTAGAAGACTGGGCCCCAGAGATCAGCTGGCATTGCTTGGAGGAAGCTGTAGACAGCCGCACACTCCTCTTGTGTACGATCCAGTCTTTGTAGAGGCTCTTCCACTCTGCTAAAGTCTTGAGCGCATGGCCCATCTCTGATATAAATGTTCCCTTATATTAGGGCTGGCCGGTATGACCAAATATGTGTATCACGGTATTTTTGTAACTTATGGCGGTTCCACGGTATTTACCCGCCAGCGCTGTTCTGCTCCTTCCAATTATCAGCCCAGCGGGGTACTACTCACATGTCACCCGCAAGCACTGCCCTCCTCCTCTTTGTTGGGGGCCGCTGGCGCTGGAACGCACTGTACGCCAGTGGTCTCCAACCTGCAGACGTTGCAAAACTACAACTCCCAGCATGCCCGGACAGCCAACAGCTGTCCGGGCATGCTGGGAGTTGTAGTTTTGCAACAGCTGGAGGTCCACAGGTTTGAGACCACTGCTGTACACTGTATTCCTATGCCCGGGCTGCAAAAGATAAAGAAAATAAACTTTAACTTGCCTACGTCGGCCTTGTGCTGGGGATGGGAACTTCGGACAGCCGTCAGCCTATCACTAGCCACAGCGATGTCCCACCCCGGTCAGTGATAGGTTAAACGCACTGTCATGTAAGAAGCCGGCCAGAGCTCCTTACATGACAGTGGGCTCAGCCTATCACTGGCCGGGGCGGGACATCGGCGGGTCACATGATTTGGGGGGGGGGGAAGCAGAACAGCGCTGGCGGGTCACATGATTTCCCCGATGTGGGGACAGCGCAGCGCTGGGCTGATAATTCATTCCCAAGGGGGAGGGGCCCAACCGGTATTGCGGTATGGGAAAAACTCATATCGTGCAGCATAAAAATTCCGGTATTTGGAATGAATCGGTATACTGCCCAACCCTACCTTTTATATGTTTATATAGGAAAGGACTTTTTATTGAGGAAATCACCTTTTTGAATGCTTTAGGATCAAGTTGTAATTATAGCATTTATGGCATCTGTTTTTGCTTCTGCTTTAGCGCATCCCTTGTCATGAAGTGCCATCTTGTCCTATATGTCTATATCCTCCGGTTGCTGCGAAGATCACTCGATGTGGACATATCTACTGCTGGGCTTGTATATTGCACTACCTGTCGCTAAGTGAAAAAGACTGGAGTAGATGTCCAATTTGTTACAGCTCAGTCATTAAAAAAGACCTGAAAAGGTAATGGTGTTTAAAGTGTAATGGGGGGGGGGGGGGGGGCAAAAATGTGGCCTGCTTATAAGGAATGTAGATATGTAGCCCTTAATGGATTGCTATTTAAGGGCCATTGTTTACATGGTTGTCTACAAGTGCAGGGAAACTTGTACTTGTTACTGCTTATATCCTAATATTAGTGTTATCTATATGGCTTTACGAAATTAGTTAACCAATTTAAGACTTTATTGCAATTGTTTGAATCTCACGAATGAAATTCTGCCCATGTTTATCTACTTTTTTTCCCCCCCCAATCTTCAGTGTTGTCACAACAGAGCGACAACTGCATGTTGTTGGTGACACCATTACAATGCAGCTGATGAGAAGAGAGAAGGGTGTGTTGGTGGCTATGCCCAAATCTAAGTGGATGAAACTGGATGAGCCTATTCATCTGGGAGGTAAGAGATTAACCCTTTGGCCCAAATGTATTAACGTTGTTTAATGGCCAGACAGCATAAAGTGAAAGTAGACATGCTAGGGAAGTGGTACATTTTTCACACAGCTCATGCTGTTCACACTGTAGATGGTTCTGGCTCAGTTTAGAGTAGGGATGTCCTGATGCACTTTTTTTTTTTTAAAGACTGAGTACCGATACTTTAATTCTAGTACTCGCCGATACCAATTACGAGTACTTTTATTTTAAAGGGAATGTGACACCAGGGTGACCTGGTTTCTGGTGCTGCTTACCGTGCTGATATGTGGGTCCTTGTTGTAGCCCCATTGTAAATAGCCACCTGCCCCCCCTTGTAGACAGTGCAGGCACCCCCTCTTGTAGACATTAGAAGCAGCCCCCCCCCCTTTAGACATTAGTAGCAGGCCCCACCCTTGTAGACAGCTCACCTGCGGCTGTCCTCTGACAGGTGCTGCCGCTCTGCTGCCTCGTTCTCCCGTCCGCATCATGGCGTCCTATGGAGGAGTATGTGACGTGTGTGTGTGTGTCACATTCTCCTCCATGGAACGCCATGATGTGGACGGGGCAGCAGGTATCGGATTTGGTATCGGGGACATTGAACAAGTCCCCAATACCATGGAAATGGCTAGTATCGGCCCCGAGTTTAGAGTATTGGTTGACTATTGGCAAAACTTTGACTCAGGACATCACATTTAGGCCATGCCCCTTTTAAGAGGACCCATGGCCACTCCCAAAGAGAGGTTTTCCATCAATTTTCTTTAAATTAGGGTGTCCTGATCACACCTTTTTAGTTTCTTGATACACCCTCCTATTCTCAAGATATGAGGGTTCATAGTTTGTGTAACAATTCAGGGAATTGTCAGATGGATGTGAACTTTATTTTAATATTGGGAGGGACTACCAGGGGATGGGCAAGTTATACAGTCAGGTGGTGTGAATGTGGAATACATAGCCCGCTAACTGTGTAATCCTGATTATCAGCAACAATAAAGACCTGGTCTCAAATGGCTGGAGGTGCTCAACCCCCAATGCAGTTATACAATTGTGCATTTATACAGGGGGAGCAGATCCTGCCCTTGTAGTCCGCTGGGCGATCCCCAGCATAAAAATGCATACAATGGAGGATGCCTGCAGCGGACTACAAGTGCCACAATAGAATCCTACACCAGATAGATGGTGTGGATGTGTAACAATTAGAATAATACAAGAATTTAGGTGCACTACTGTGGTAGATGTAAACAATGACATTGGCTATCCCTCAACACTGATAATCATGATTATCACCTGATATTTATTTCCGTTATTAACGTTCACACCCATGTGACAATTTCCTGAATTGTTAGATAAATTCTAAACTCTCACATCTTGGGTACAGAAGGCTGGGATCAAACTGTTAAAGCGTGTAATCTATTTAACAAATTTAATTTTTTTTCCAGTTGGTCACAGGTCCTTCTGAACAAAACCACAACCTGAATTAATAGAGGCACAGAAGTGTCCAAACACGTAATAAATGTGATGCAAGTCATATACGCCATTTTTGGGAGGAGCAAATTGCACCAGAATTCTGTTGCATTTTAGTAGTGAATCTGGCCCACACTTACAATGATTTTGACCCAATTTTGGCTCCAAATGCACCAGATTTGTGATGCAAATCAATTAAGAAATTAAGACACATTTTATTGTGCTGTGTGCCAAACAGAATAGGAAAATACACCTTGCTTGAAAAGGTGTGATTCTCAGCTAAAGTGTGCCATGGACAGAAAGTGGATGTGGTCTAAAATGCCATGCACCAAAATCTTACTGCATTACCTAAAGTAAGCAAACTAATAATTGGTGTAAACTAAAACTTGACAGTGAAAACTTAGACTTTACATGTAAAAGAATCAGTAGAACGAGCAGGGAGAGAAGCCGTTGGCCATGCGTTTCTCTCTGCACGCTGTCTGTGAGCGAGACAGTCCCATAAACGTATGGGATTTACTTGGTCACAGATTCAGGGTAGAGCAGGCTTCTCCTGGCTCTTTTTACTGATTGGACCCAAACTGATAAACTGTCCCTTTTTGACATATAAAAAGCTTTATAATGACCGTTCCTATATAAGTAACAACAATATTTTATTTCCAGACGAGGAGCATACCCTATTCTCAAAGCTTCTTCTAGCATCAAGAGACCAGATCCTCAGCCAAGTGATATCTGAGGAGAAGGCTGCACTACTAGAGCAGTACAGTATTGAGGGGAAAACCCCAGAAGCCTGTTTTATAGAAGCTGCCATTCAGGAGCTGAAGGTAAGTGGTGAAACAAAATTATTGTGCCTGAGGCTATGGGGGTAGGCTGGGCAAAAAAGGTGAGAAGTTTCTCTCAATGTGAGGAAAGTTCTGTGCAGGTCATCAGTACATGAAGGTTGTGGTTGTGTTGTGGTTGGTGTGATTGGTTGTTGTTTCACGAAGCGTCATTTGTAAATCTTAACAGGATCGTCAGGAAAGTCTTCAGGCTCTGAGACATGAAGTTGAAGCAGCTGCTGTCTCTATGGAGGCTTTGACGTTGGATACAGACATAGAAGAGAGGAAGCCAGGCGGCTATGATATTAAGGTGTGTCAATACTTTAGTGTGACAAACTCCTATCGGATCTGGCAAAAATCCCCATTGGAAATGTCGCTGACATGAACCTACCATAGCATTTATTAATACAAATTTTAGTATTGTGTATTAAAAAGTACCAGTCACCAAATAAACTGTTCTAAACTAACTCAAGCTATGTTCCCGATCTACGAACACCCCTCCAGCCCTTAAAAAAAATCTTAAAAAAGCTGTGTATCTTGCCTTTCTTCTTGCTCATTGCAATTTCCCAGCAGAAGAAAATGGACATTTCCCAGCAGGCATGACATCACTGAAGCCTGCTGGGGGACCACTTTTGACCTCACATGGTGGCAGTGCTGTGATGAATAGAAGACCTCAGGCTCTGTGCATGTTTCAGTCTGTGTTGCTATCAGTGAGGCTCTCCTGCAGCTTTCAGTCTGTGCAGCTTCCTTTGAGAATCTGTGGTACTTTCACTTTCTGTGCAGCTTTCAATCAAGCTCAGTGCAGAGAAACACTTCCAGAGTTTGGTCTCCTGCCAGACCAGGAGGAGACCAAACTCACTGTATTAATTGTGGCAGGGAACAGAACAGAGCCACCTTGTGGCCGTTTTTTCTATTACATTTTAAAAACATTTATGTTGATTGTAAAAGCAAGTGAATGCGGAAGTGTCTGCTAATTACACAAGGAACACTATATGAAAAGTTTTATTTGGTGACCGGTACTCTTTAAGGTACAATACATTTAGAATGTCTGCCTGGAGTCTTTCTGGCGGCCAGCGGGCACCAGTGATATAAATTGCTATAAGCACGCAGACCTGCAGCAATCCCAATGACTTTAATGCAGTCTGCACAGAATTCCACCAAAAGAATAGACATGTTTATTGATTTGGCGGAATTGAATTCCGAATTCCCATCGCTTCTGCAAGCTGATTCTGCTCAGGAAGTTACAGGCAAAAAATTCTCTGCAGAATTTCTCAGTGTGACCTGGCCCTTACTGTTTCACAGAAATGATGGGTATGCACTGATGTCCGGCACTTTGCTTAGGTATTTGAACACTTGGTTTCAAAGAATATTAAACAACCTTTTTATGAATCTTGTGTTGATAGGTGGTGCAGTACCTCTCTGCTTTTGATGAGGAAACCATTGATCCACTAGATAAGGAACTTTGTGCAGCCACAAATCAAGCGACTGTGGAACCTGTGTCTGCCGAGGCCTGTGATTTAGCCCCTTCAGATGATTCAACTCTTACTGCAGACAGCCATCAGGAAGATGTTCCTTTGGAATCTGGACAACTTGCAAACCCGCATTACTACTACTTTTACCAAGGTGTGTGCGTGTACATGTGTTAAGTTGAATTATTTTATTTTTTTACAAAACAATTTTAATATATAATAATATTGCCCTTGTAGCTGTGGATGGACAGCATGTGTATCTCCACCCTGTCAATGTTCGCTGTCTGGTTCATGAATATGGCAGCCTTGAAAGATGTCCAGAAACTATAACCGCTTCAGTGGTTGAAATTGATGGCTTCACAGTGACTGAGGTGAACTGACATTTTACTGAGAAAAGCAAATACTTAACAAATGGATTGCAATTGTGTTTACTGGGGAATGTTAAATCCTTTTGCAGGAGGTGCGTAGGCGTCACCGTTACCTGTGCCATCTTCCACTTACCTGTGAATTCAGTATTTGTGAGATGTCGCTTGGACCCCCAGCTGTTTCGCAGGAAACTCTAACATACTTTTCCGGTGAGAGATATAGTTCCATACGTGCTCTTATTTGCATCCCTCTATTTCAGGGTTTCCCAACCAGGGTGCTTCCAGTTGTTGCAAAACTACAACTCCCAGCATGCCCAGACAGCCGAAGGCTGGGGGGGGGGGGGTCTTGAGGACCGCGCTTGAGAAACACTGACTTAGGGGGCTCATCTTTTTGTTCTTGAGGTTCCCCTTTGAGACACCTAATCCTTCGGTAATGTGTGTTTTGAAATTTTTAATTTTTAGATGAAGTGGAGAAGAGAAAAAGGCAACGTCAGCGGAAAGCTAGAGATGAAAGACGCAGAGAGAAAAGAATTGAGATTGAAGAGAACAAAAAGCAAGGAAAATGTAAGTTAATTCCTGAATTACTGTGAAATAGATTAAAGGAGTTTTGTTGTACCTCCACCTATTTCCATTTAATGTGTAGAGGTGTTTGACATCACTAGCACTGCATCCTCTTATTCTTCTGAGCAGTAGGCATCCCAGAAGGGCATATTAACTCATGTCGGAGGACCAGCAGACACTTCCACCATACTTCGCTATAGGGATGATATTGGGCAGGTGATGAGCAGTGCTTGGTTTGGGTGGGGGGTTATTTTTTTGCAAACCTTAGACAGGCTTTTGTGTTTTTCTGGACAGATTGGTGGAGTGCTGTAGCGATGCTTGACCCTTCTGGAAGTTACTACCATTTGCACATGGTGGGGGAGATCTATCAAAACCTGTCCAGAGGAAAAGTTGCCCATAGCAACCAATCAGTTCGCGTCTTTCATTTTTAACAAGGCCTTTGTAAAATGAAAGAAGCGATCTCATTGGTTGCTATGGGCAACTTTTCCTTTGCGTAGGGTTTGATAAATCTCCCCCGTGTCTTTGGAGGCCAGTCAGTGACCATTGTGGTGTTGGTCATTTTATTTACCATGGTCCTTTTCCTCTGAATACTTTGGGGTAGCCTGCTCTAGAAAGAGTTTTGGTTGTCTGCCATTTAAAACATTTTGAAAGCCACTGTGCAGATTTTTTTATTTTTTTGCAACATATGAAAATGTGAAAGGGTCTAAAAACGTTCCAAATGCTTTATGCATAACACAACCTGAATTAGTGAGGCTAATTTCAGTATGTAGCTACATATTGTATGTCCATAACCTTGTCATCTAGAAAATCAGTAACTTTACATTTATTTCAGATCCTGAGGTGCAGATTGCGCTTGAAAATCTCTACCAGTTCCCTGCAGTCAGTTCTGCAACAGAATCCACAGTGCCTGGTTCACTTTCTTTGCTGCCTGCTGCAGAAACTCCAAGTTCTTTAACACCTTCTCCATTGAGCTGTAGCCCTACCTCTCAATCCAGTAAGAATTGTTCACGTTTTGTATAGATATAAAATTTTTATTTTTAAATATATATTGGCAGTGATTTTCAATCCTGTTTATTCTTTATGAAGGCTCTAATTTTGGTCACTGTCCAGAAAGCCCCCTCGATTTCCATGGAATCTGTGAGGATGATGGAAAGTCTCCTTCCTTTGCTCAGGTGTGACACTGATAATGCATATTTGTATAAATATATATCTTATACTAACCAACAAATAATGGTTGTCACAGGTAGTGATAGTAATTTTTACAGTTGAAATGTTTGTTTCCCCCTTCTAGATGCTAAGGGTTGGCAAGGCAAAGCCAGAGTTGTGGCCAAAGGTTTCAGTAAAGAAAGGTATGTGCTGATGATGGTCTTCCATTAATTTAATAACCTACAGAAAAATCTATACCCAATAATGAATATTAAAATGAATGTATCTACACAAGTGGTATCAAAGTTTATAAATTTTATAATAATAATTTAATTCATATTGACAACAAGAAAACCTACAAACAAAAAACATAACACTCAGACAAGTTTAAAAATAACAGTGGGGGAACACTGAGTAAATATTATATATAGATAGATGCAAATAATATATACGCTCAAGATCAGTGCATGAAATAGTATCAGCTGGTCATAATATTTGGAAAATACACTAAATACCTCCTCAGAAATTAATGACTAATAATTTAATAAGAAGGAAGGTCCACAATAATATTGCACAAGTAATCCAACCATGGGCAGCATAACAGGCAGCATAAAGATACAATGCATGGTACACAGAGACTTACTCCAGTGTTCCCCCACCTCACACACCAACACGTTTCGCCCCGCTTCGTCCGAGAGTGATGAGGAGAGGGGACATCTGGAGCTATTTATATGGGAGGCAGCAGGGTCCTTACCAATAGAAAGGAGAAGCAATGGCGCCAAATGGAATGGCGCTTGAGATGCCATCCCCACGATCCGTGCGCTTGCCGGAACACAGTCATCCTCCCGCGAGATTAGCTGCACTATGTGACGTCACCTGAGGGAGGAGAACGGAGCACAGGGAAGCGACTGGCCCAGGCATGTGCACTCAAGCGCACCATTAGTGAAGAGAGAACTACGCCCATAGATGCCAGTAGATTTATAATGTAGTCAAATAGCGCTATTTATGCGCACATAACCTAATATTTTGTTACTAAAAATGAAATGGTGAAAGATGTGATGAGAATAAATAAGTGCCAGCACGCAAAGATATGTATTAAGTGCAAAAAGTGACAAAAGTGCAAAGTGCAAAATTACAAACACAATTCATATCTATGCAAATTAATTATAAATAGCATGCAAATCAATCATTCATATGGGCTGCATAATAATGCAGAAAGTAATAAAAATAACGAATACAATAATTATAAAAAAATGAAATAATGAATCATTAATTTAGTGGTCATGTTCATGGCAAGGCTTAACCCTAGACGATGCAGGGTATAAGTGTGTTCATGTCTGGAACTTATAGCACTTGGGCATAAATGTACACTGATGCAGCCTGGCAGAGCGCTGATCTCGCTGTTCAATGCAATAGCAGAGCATTGAACCATGAATGCAGTCTAATAATTGCATGTAAAAGTCCCCAATGGGGACAAAGTGTAAAATAGAAAAAATATATATTTTTTTTTAATTATATAAAAGCCCCTTCCCTTTTCCAAACAAATGTAAACATGGCATATTTGGTATAATCGGGGAATTGTCTGCACTATTAGGACTTTAATTACTTATTAGGACTGACCACTGAATTCCTAAGCTCAGAGCATGTAGAGATGGCCCTGTACAGAAGGGAGTTTTACTGACCAAATTTTATAATCAACAGAAAATCCAGTTATGAGCACAGCCCCTGCAGACAGTGATGGGGAGAGTGACTGTTCTGAGCGAGTCCCAGTACCAAGCTTCCAGAACTCATTCAGTGAAGCCATGGAGGCAGCCTTTCTAAAGCTAGACACTGCACTTCCAACTCCACCATTATCTGGTAAGATCATGATTACAACACCATCTATGTGATTTGGTAGTCTAAGTTGCTGTAATGTGTGTTTGTTTTTTTTTTGTTTTTTTTACTACAGTTGAGAAAGGAGGAAAGAGAAAGAAGAAGCAACAGAAACTTCTGTTCAGTACATCTATGGTTCACACAAAATAAGCAACCACTTCAATTTATTCTAACTTCCCTTCATATTTGCGCACATTGCTTGGTATAACATTAAAACTTTCTGCAGTATTTATGGTTGGAAATTTTTTTTTCTTCCTTTCCCCCTTAATTTGGTCACCAACTCAGGGTGGGCTATTTTTTTCTTTCCCTCCCCCAAGTAGTTCATCTGGTCTTGGGCAATTTTTGCTTTCAGTGCTTGTCCTGGCTCATGAACTGTAGGGCAGAATGTTATCAATGAGGAATTTACTAACTAACACGTTGGCCCTGATTTATGAAGAGTGGATTGTAGTTTTCTTTGTGGGTTTTAATTGCCTCCAAATGTTTTTTTTTTTTTTACCCACGGTATTTACCAAGGTTTCCCTACATTTCTCGGTTGCTCTTCATTGGGGCACACAGGCACTAATGGGTATATGCTCTTTCCACTAGGCGCTGACACTAGGAAAAAAGTCAGATCCTACTACTGTAAGCGAGGTAGTTTTAGCTAGTGTCAGTAGGAGGCGGTTTAGCTCTTCTTCTCCGGCACCCATCCCTGCAGTCTTTACATGTGGCTACTCTGCTGGAGGGACTGCAGTGCTGCTCTGCCCCTACAGCTATAGTGCCAAACGGCGCAGACGGCCACAGTCTTATCCCCCTGCTTCTCCCGCAGTATTCATTAGCACACCATGTCTGCACACTGCGCAGCTGCCGGCCCTTTCCAGAGTCGGCGTCCCGCGTGCGCTCCCATGCAGTCCACTGGCGCTTCTCTGGAGCGTTTTTGCTAGCGGGGTTTATTCCTTCCCTCTCCCCCTGCTGCTCTGCCATCGGACTTATACTGTGTATAGGGGACACTCTCAGCAGCACAGATCTTCTCCTTGGCCTTGTAGCCATGGAAATGAAATGTGTGTTTGTGTGTGTGTATATGTATGGATATATATGTGTGTTTTATATCATATAAATTTTTGCCCCCTTGTGATCGTCACATGTATTGCAGCTCCTGTTTTTATTCCTACCAATGAGCTCTCTGGGGAGGGTCGATTTAATCTTGGCACAATTTTGGTAGTACTTTTATTTTTTATTTTTTTTACTCCACATGACTTACCTCGGGTCCGCAAGGTTCCCCGGGTTACTCCCTTATGGACGGAGTTATGGTCCTTCCCTCTGTTTCTGAGAATTGGGACTTCTTTTGCCCCTATCCTTTTTTCCTCTGGAGGGGACCTTATGCGACACACCGTGGCAGGTCTTTGCCAAGGATGCATGTTCCCTTGAGACATACTGGGGATAAATTCTATGACCATGCCATGTCCGCTGCACCCGCGGCCAATTTCCAGTTCCACCATACGAGGGCAGACCACCGATGGGGTGCCCCAACCGGTGCCAATACATTTCTAGCAGAGGGACCCTTCCGAAGTGTTCCCTCCTCTATGCCTGAGCCTTCTTTGCCACCCCTGTGCCTTATGTTCAATCACCAGCTTTCGCAGCCAGGGCACTCTCCTCTGCTGGGGGAGTTTATAAGTCTTGTGTGATTCGGCCATAGCCGGTCTGACCGCCATCTGTTGTATGGTTCCTGCCTTTGCTCTCATCCATCCAGCGAGTTCTCACCAGGAAAGAGTTGTCCATCCTTCCATTTAACATTTACGCGGCACTGACACACCAGTCTTCTGGGGTGACCTTCATGTACCCTGACCCTGGGAGTCTCATCTGGGCTCCCTCTCTATTCCTCCCCTGATGGGTTGTTGTTTTTGGGGTCTTCTGATCTGTTTGTTTGGTCCGCTGGGTCCAAGGCTTGTTCTCCTTGTCAATCCCCTATTTACAAGTGTGGGGAGTTTTTTTTTTTTTTTCTCTTGTTGGGACCCCTCCTAGGCGGCAGTGGTGTGCCTTGATCTCTGGGATGGTTTTCACTTTTTCCTGGGGCCTTTGTAATGTGGTGGTCTCGGGCATGTGTGACACTCCTGTCCAGTTCTTCTTCGCAATCCCCTTTTGTGGGGCGGTCTCTCTGAGCCACATTACGTGTTATCCCAACATGGCAGTACGTCTCCTGGAGCTTTCCGCTTAATATAGGAATGCTCACACTTTACAGGTGTGGGGTTTCCAGGAGACCTAAGAGCTCCGGTATTCCGGGATGCTCTTCTCAGGACGTTCAGGTCCTTGTCCGGCTGGTTTACTTCTCGTTCAGGTCAGCCGGATTTCGCCATTCGGGCCAACTTGACCCTATGCGTGGATGTCATTCCCTCATTGCGCTTTTTACTGCTGTTCCGGCTCTGTCATACGCTGGGTCCACTCTTCCTCCCCTCATGGTAACCCTGAGACGGTAATCTGGAACCTGAAGCTTGTCAGTCCTGGTCATCGGTTAGATGCATCATGTCTCTCGGCATGGTTTCGTCTCTTCCTTTTTCCAGATGTTTCTGGCCTCCATTTTTTCCGTGCTCTCCTTCTTCCTGGTGTATGTTGCTCTCCCTGGCGTTTTCTCGCCCTATTCTCTTCAATCGGCTGGATGGGGTTCTTGTTGCCCCCCCTTTTTTTTCTTTGTACCAGTCGGGCTAGTCCTCTGTCTGGTTCCGTAGTTTCCTTTGGAATTGTTTCCTCTATCCTTCCTGGGTGGTGGAGCTTCCAGACTCTGGGTTTCCAGGCTCCGGATCTCGCCAGCAAGCCTTGCAGGTGGATGGGGTTCAGTCTCTGGACTGTGTCCCCTTCTCTGGTGGTTGTTGTTTCCCACCCCAGGGACTGCTTTAGTACGTCCCATCAGTGTCTGTGTCCCCCAATGAAGAGTGACCAAGAAAAGGAGTTTATTTTTTGTACTCACTGTAAAATCTTTCTCATAGCTTTCATTGGGGGAGACTGCACCCACCCATTTCTTTATTTCTGGTCCGGATAATCTTTTCCGGTTTTTATCCGGGATTCCTTTCTAGGGTCCTTCAGACATATCTCTTGTTGGCTACTGCTTTGTGACAAAACTGATTACCTCCCTTCCAGTGGGTGGGTGTATCCAGCCAGGGAGGAGCTGAATTTTTTTTTTCCTAGTGTCAGCACCTCCTAGTGGCAAGAGCATATACCCATCAATGTCCCCCAATGAAAGCTACCAGTTTTTATTTTTTTTTTATAACAGAATTTCTGGCGCAATGTGCCAGAATCTGGCGTACAACCCAACCTAAACATGTCGGGTTTACAGTAGGAAATCGGGGCCATTTTTGCAATGTTAAAGGGACTGAGCTGCTTAGCTGGTATTAGCTTGCAAAGGATGGACCAGAGAATTATTGCTTTTTTTTTTTTTTTCTTTTGTCCCACTCTCTGAAGATTGACATTACTTTTGGTTGTGGCTTTTTATGTGAAAGGAGACTAGTTTAAACAATAAATGACTTGTAATGTAATGTCTTGTGTCTTTACATTCTTTTCCTCTCAAATATATGATTTCTCAGCAAATAGTATAGTTGTGTATTTGAGGTAACATTAGTTTCAATCATTGACAAAAATCCAGTTCTCAAGGAGGCAAAGGAGATAGAGCCTCCCCATTTCAACAGGGATGTTCATGTAATAGGTTTGTGTTGCTTCAGTAAAGTCTAAAGGAAGAGCATAAGTACACTGCTCAAAAAAATAAAGGGAACACTTGAACACAATGTAACTCAAAGTCACACTTCAGTGACATCACACTGTCCACTCAAGAAACAACATTGACAATCAATTTCACATGCTGTTTTGCATATGGAACAGACAACAGGTGCAAATTATAGGTAATTAGCAAGACACCCAATAAAGGAGTGGTTCTGCAGGTGGTGACCACAGACCACTTCTCAGTTCCTATGCTTCCTAACTGATGTTTTGGTCACTCTTTAATGCTGGCAGTGCTTTCACTTGAGTGGTAGTATGAGACTGAGTCTACAATCCACACAAGTGGGTCAGGTAGTGCAGCTCATCCAGGATGGCACATCAATGCGAGCTGTGGCAAGGATGTTTGCGGTGTCTGTCAGCGTAGTGTCCAGAGCATGGAGGCCAGTAAATCAGGAGACGTGGAGGAGGCCAACAACCTAGCAGCAGGTCCGCTACCTCCACCTTTCTGCAAGGAGGAGCACTGCCAGAGCCCTGCAAAATGACCTCCAGCAGGCCACAAATGTGCCATGTGTCCACTCAAAGGATCAGAAACAGACTCCATGAGGGCCCGATGTCCACAGGTGTGGGTTGTGCTTACTCTACAGTTTGGTAGAGATGAGCGAAGTTAGAGATTCGATTTGTCATGAACTACTCGGCATTAGCTGACTTAAGCGTTCATAAAATAGTCCAGCTTTCAGGTGCTCTGGTGGGCTGGAGACTCTCCTAGGACTGTATCCACCTTTTCCAGCCCACCGGAGCACCTAAAAGCTGAACGCAGGATGAAGTCAGCAACAGCCGAGTGGTTCTTGACTAATTGAATTACTGTAACTTCGCTCATCTCTAACGTTTGGCATTTGCCAGAGTACACAAACATTGGCAAATTGGCCCTGGTTTCCTCCTAATGCAAGACAATGCTAGCCCTCATGTGGCTGGAGTGTGTCAGCAGTGCCTACAAGAGGAAGGCCATGGACTGGCCCGCCCATTGAATACGATTGAGCACATCTGGGATATCATGTGTCGATCCATCCACCAACGCCACGTTGCACCACAAACTGTCCAGGAGTTGGGGGATGATTTAGTCCAGGTCTGAGAGGACATCCCTCAGGAGACCATCTGCCACCTCAGCAGGAGCATGCCCAGGTGTTGTAGGGAGGTCATACAGGCACGTGGAGGACACACACACATTCATTTTGACTTGTTTTAAGGACATTATATCAAAGTTGAATCAGCCTGTAGTGTGGTTTTCCACTTTGATTTTGAGGGTGACTCCACATCCAGACCTCCATGGGTTGATAAATTTGGTTTCCATTGATAATTTTTGTGTGATTTTGTTGTCAGCGCATTCAACTATGTAAAGACGAAAGTATTTCATACGATTAGTTCATTCATTCAGATCTAGGATGTGTTATCTTAGTGTTCCCTTTATTTTCTTTTTTTGAGCAGTGTATCAGAAAAATGTGCAGCTGTCCCATTCATTTAAGGCTTATAAAAGCACATCCTACGTAATAGAGTAATTTGCCATCTTTATTCTTCACTGATGTAGTTGCCTACATTTTCCATGTCTTTGCAGACTGAGGGTAGATTCGTATCACACTACGAAATTTAAGCAGAATTCTGTGCAATTTCCAAGCAATATCTGCTGCACTGTTTACACTGCAGAATTTTTTTTCTTAGCAATGCTGTGCTCTACCAAAAGAATGAACATGTTCATCCCTTGGGTGGAACTGTGCGGACTGTATTGACATGAAAGGGGATGGTGTATGCCCACAGTCACAGCGCAATTGATTTTTGCTTGATGGCTGCAAGCAGAACCTCCATAGTGTGAAGGGCCCTTTAGTGTTTACATTTTACTTTACAGCAGCGATCTGATAGGTGATGAAATCGTGTAATTCACAAAAAGTCAAATTACACAGGAGAGCACATTAAAGGAGTTATCCACCATAAGGTGATTTTTAGTACTTACCTGCCAGATATAAATCAGCAATGTTATGATGCATTTACAACCTAACCAATTAAGCCCCATAGACAAATACAGATCTTTCCTAAGCATATCCATTACTTTTTGTGAAATGGCTTTTTCCTCTTGTAGTTGGAGGAAACTCAAAGTTCCAGAATTCCTTGTTTGTAGATGTGAGTTCACTTTTCTCCCTCCCACACAATCACCCCACCCATTAGAGCACAGGGGAGCTGTCTTCCATGTTGTAGTGTGAACACTAGACCAGTGTTTTCTAACCAGGATGCCTCCAGCTGTTGCAAAAACAATTCCATGCTCCACCCATTGAAGCAGACAGGATCCTATGAACACCTGACTAGTGATGCAATGGCTTGGGCTACACTGCAACCTGGGAAAAGCTGAGGACTAATTTTGTATACTGATAAACAATCAGGGCAAAGATCACATAAGAATTGCAAGGCCACCCCTCAAACATAAGTACAGACACTCATGAATGACAACATTACATCCCTTTGACTAATCAAAAAAAAAAAATCCCTTTAACTTACATTACACTTACACAAAAGTAGAGGTGAAAGAGTTCAAACTATTACCCCCACCCCCACATCAGCTTTAGTACATGTGCTTGCTAGGTGAGGCCCCAACCTTCATGGCGTCAGCCTATTCAAAGTAGTTGAGTACCACAGCATTCCTTGCTGGAAAATTCAGAAAGCCATCGCTACTTAAAGATGGTTATAGCAGTGCTATACTGCCTTTTGTGAAGTACTATTTTATCATGACAAAAGCTAGCAGTGACTTTCTGAATTTTACATCACAGTAGTTTTAGGGTTGTAAACTTTAGATCCAGAAAGAAAGGAACATTGAAAGCTTTGTCACACAAGGTCTGACTAAAACTGGATCAGGTCAAGATTTAGTTTGATCGAAATGACATTTAAAGCCGAAGCATCTTTATTTCAAATCCCCCTAGTGGAAGGGATACAGTAAATAAAACCTGCTAATGTTTCCCAACCAGGGTGCCTCCAGCTGTAGCAAAACTACAACTCCCAGCATGCCCGGACAGCCTTTGGCTGTCCAGGCATGCTGGGAGTTGTAGTTTTGCTACAGCTGGAGGCACCCTGGTTGGGAAACCTTGCTAAATAAACCTGAAGGCAACTTTATTACATGTTGTGGCAGCTAATGAAAAATGACTAGTATACAGTGCTGCTCTAGCAAAGTAATTTTTCATAAAACTGAAAAAAAAATTAAACAGATGAGAATATTTCCCAAAATTTCAGTAACCTAATCCTCTTCCTCCTCAGGCAGGAATTCTTTTGGCTCTTCTACATCTTGTAATGAACAACTTGCTATAGACTTCTGGATGGCCTCTTTCTCCTCTATAATACAAGCACAGATTAGTGGCATATAGTATTTTTTACTGCCTTTTAGGACATGCAGTTTACTCACCAGGATTAGTACAGTTCTTCAGCAGCAGCATCAGTTGTTTCCTGTTGTACCGAATGAGGAATTTTTGACATATCCGTATTGTGCCTGTAACAGAATACAATGTAACATTAAAAGGGGAATTCTGGGGTTATCAAAGCTATGTGGTGTAGAATGACATTACAGATTTCTATCTAGGGTTAGTAAACCAAACCATTCATTGACCAATTTGGGGAGATTTTTTTTTTTTTTTAACCTCTGCATAGGAAAAGCTGACCAGTTGCCCACAGCAACCACTCAGAGGGGTTTTGAAATTTAAGAAGCAATTTTTTTTTTTTTTAAAGTATTTATTCAAATTTTGCATGTTAATAAACAGACATTATCAACAAAACAAACAGCCTCCATAATGACAGGGAACAATACACAATGTTCCATTAGCAATAAGGAGGGCATCTCAACGGCCCATCTGGAGAAAGCCCCATACAACAACCACTCACGCACACTTCCCGGTAACCCCAAATGTGCCTGGACTGCGTGCTGAAGCTGAAGATACCTATAGAATGCATTCCCAGGGATGCTTTAATGCTCCATCATATCCGAAAAGGATAAGAAGACCTGATCCTCTGAAAACAAGTGGATCACAAATCTGACTCCATGAGAACCCCAGAAACTGACCTCCTGTAACCCATGTAGGTGAGGTAGATGTACATTTCCCCACAAAGGTGCTCTGGGAGATAGCAGAGGTTGTGGAAATTTGCTCGGCACGACGTACCACACTTTAGCTACAGTGTGCAGGGAAGGGAAAAGAAAAAAAAAGGAGTGAGAGTGGTACCTGTAGAGTGAGTTAGTGAGAGCCTCATAGGAACCCATAAGCGCTCCAGCCAGGGAAGTTGCCGAGTTCGACAGATACAAGTCAATCCACCGCTGCATAGACCAATTGGGAGGTAATAAAATAGTTCTATACATCAGGGGCTGCAAAGCCGCCATGTCTTTTTGGAGCCTGGAGATGAGCCTGACCGAGTCTGGGAGGCTTTCCCTGCCAATAGAAAGATCCTAGAGCACCACATAGAACACGAAAATATTTCTTGGGGGGAATTAAAAGGGCTAAGTGAAAAAGGTACAGAAATTTAGGAAGGTAAATCATTTTGAAGATATTTATACTGCCAGCTAGGGCCAGAGGGAGCAAGGACCAGGCAGTTAATCTTTGCACATTAGAGCATAAGAGCGGATTCAAATTCAGGGATAGATCTGTCAGGGAAGCAGTAACCTCCACCCCCTAGATATCTAAAACGGGAAACCAGTTACACCCCAGCTGGAAGGAAAGGAGGGAAGAAGAACCCCAGGTGAAATTGCCATTAAAGAGGACTTAGCCCCCTTTACCCGTAAGCCCAAGATCGAACCAAACCGGTCCAGTAGGTCAATTAAAGATAGGTGAGAACCTTCTGCATCCGCCAAATATACTAACGTATCATCCGCATAAAGGGAAACCTCTACAAAAGACCCCCTGGGTATGCAACAGATAGTGGGGCCTGTACAGATGGCCGCCGCCAAAGGCTCCACCGCAAGTGCAAAAAGAAATGGAGAAAGCGGGCACCTCTGCCTTGTCCCACGACCCAGGAGGAAAGGGGCAGAAACATCTAAGGTTAGTGCGAATGCGGGCCCTAGGGCTATCGTATGACAACCTAACCCAAGCACAGAATCGGGGGACCAAACCCAAATGCACCCAAAACTTCCCATAGAAAGGGTCACCCCACCGAGTCAAAGGCCTTATAACCCCTTAAGGACTGAGCCCTTTTTCGTAATTCTGACCACTATCACTTTATGCATTAATAACTCTGGGATGCCTTGACCGATTATTCTGATTCAGAGATTGTTTTTTTGTGACATATTCTAATTTAACACAGTGGTAAATTTTCGTCGTTACTTGCATCCTTTCTTTTCATGAAATTTGGGGATTTTTCACAAACTTAAAATTATGCATTTTTTCTAACAAACTCTCTGCTAGTAAGGAAAATGGATATTCCAAATAAATGATATATTGATTCACATATACAATATGTCTACTTTATACTTGCATCATAAAATTGACAAGTTTTTACTTTTGGAAGACAGGGCTTCAAAGTTCAGCAGTTCCAATTTTTCACAAAATTTAAAAAAATCGGAATTTTTCAGGGACCAGTTCAGTTTTGAAGTGGATTTGAGGGGTCTTCATATTAGAAATACCCCATAAATGTCCCCATTATAAAAACTGCACCCCCCCCCCAGAGTATTAAAAATGACATTCAGAAAGTGTGTTATAACCCTTTAGGTGTTTCATAGGAATAGCAGCAAAATGAAGGAGAAAATTCAATTTTTTTTTTTTTTTTTTTTTTTACCACACGTTCTTGTAGACTCAGTTTTTGAAATTAGGGGTGAAAGGAGAAAAAGCCCCCCAAAATTTGTAACCCAATTTCTCTCGAGTAAGGAAATTGGTGGATGTCAAGTGCTCTGTGGGTGCACAAGGCTCAGAAGGGAAGGAGCGACAATGGGATTTGGAGAGTAGGTTTTTCTGAAATGGTTTTTGGGAGGCATGTCACATTTAGGAAGCTATGATGCCAGAACAGCAAAAAAAAAAAAAAAAAAAAAAAGCAACATGGCATACTATTTTGTAAACTACACCACAAGGAACGTAACAAGGGGTCCATTGAGCCTTAACACCCCACAGGAGTTTGACAACTTTGTTAAAGTCGGATGTGTAAATGAATTTTTTTCCACTAAAATGCTGGTTTTCCCCCAAATTTTACATTTTTGCTAGGGTAGGAGAAAATGCTACCCAAAATTTGTAACCCCATCTCTTCTGAGTATGAAAATACCCCATGTGTGGACGTCAAGTGCATTGCGGGTGAACTACAATGCTCAGAAGAGTAGAAGTCGTATTTAGGAAGCCCCTATGGCGCCAGAAAAGCAAAAAAAAAAAACAAAACCCACATGGCATACTATTTTGGAAACTACACCCCTCAAGGAACGTAACAAGGGGTACAATGAGCCTTAACACCCCACAGGTGTTCGACAAATTTCTGCTAAAGTTGGACAGGAAAATGAAAAATTTGATTTTTTTCACTAAAATGCTGATGTTACCCTGAATTGTTCATTTTCACAAGGGGTAATTGGAGAAAAAGCCTCCCAAAATGTGTAACCACATTTTTTCTGAGTATGGAAATACCCCATATGTGGATGTAAAGTACTCTGCGGGCGAACTACAATGCTCAGAAGAGAAGGAGCGCCATTGAGCGTTTGGTGAGAGAATTTGGTTGGAATAGAAGTCGGGGGCCATGTGCGTTTACAAAGTCCCAGAACAGTGGACCCCCCATGTGAACCCATTTTGGAAACTACACCCCTCACAGAATTTAATAAGGGGTGCAGTGAACATTTACACCCCACTGGCGTTTGACAGATCTTTGGAACAGTGGGCTGTGCAAATGAAAAATTAAATTTTTCATTTTCACAGACCACTGTTCCAAAAATCTGTCAGACACCTGTGGGGCGTAAATGCTCACTGTACCCCTTATTACATTACGTGAGGGGTGTAGTTTCCAAAATGGGGTCACATGTGGGGGGGGGGGGTCCATTGTTCTGGCACTATGGGGGCTTTGTAAACACACATGGCCTTCAATTTCAGACACATTCTCTCTCCAAAATCCCAATGGCTCTCCTTCTCTTCTGAGCATTGTAGTTCGCCAGCAGAGCAATTTACATCCACATATGGGGTATTTATATACTCAGAAGCAATGGTACTAAAAATTTTGGCGGGCTTTTTGCCTATTCTCCCTTGTGAAAGTGAAAAATGTAGGGTAACACCAGCATTTTAGTGAAAAACTTTTTTTTCTTCATTTTCACAACCAACTTTAACAAAAAATTGTCAAACACCTGTGGGGTGTTAAGGCTCACTTTACCCCTTGTTACATTCCATGAGGGGTGCAGTTTCCAAAATGGTCACATCTGTGTATTTATTGTTTTGCGTTTATGCCAGAACCGCTGTAAAATCGGCCACCCCTGTGCAAATCACCAATTTTGGCCTCAAATGTACATGGTGCACTCTCACTCCTGAGCCTTGTTGTGTGCCCGCAGATCACGTTACACCCACATATGGGGTATTTCCGTATTCAGGAGAAATTGCGTTACAAATTTTGGGGGTCTTTTTTTCCTTTTACCGCTTGTGAAAATTAAAAGTATGGGGCAACACCAGCATGTTAGTGTAAAAAAAAAAAAAAAAAAGAGATTGTGTTAGGGTATGTGTATATGTAGTGTTTTACTTTTTATTTTGTGTAGGTGTAGTGTTTTTAGGATACATTCACACAGGCGGAGGTTTACAGTGAGTTTGAGCTGCGGCTGAAAATTTGCCGAATCTGAAACTTGCAGCAGAAAACTTTGTAAACCCACCCATGTGAATGTACCCTGGAGCTGTTGCAAAACTACAACTCCCAGCATGCATTGACAGACCATACATGCTGGGAGTTGTAGTTATGCAACAGCAGGAAGCACAGTTGCAAAACACTGAGCGTTTGTTACTTAACTCAGTGTTTCGCAACTGGCGTGCCTCCAGCTGTTGCAAAACCAACTCCCAGCATGTACAGTCTCAGTGCAAGCTAGGAGTTGTATTTTTGCAACAGCTGGAGGCACACACGTTGCGAAACACTGAGTTAGGTAACAAACGCTCAGTGTTTCACAACCAATGTGTCTTCAGCTGTTGCAAAACTGCAACAATCAGCATGCATTGACAGCTGAAGGGCATGCTGAGAGTTGTAGTCTTGCAACAGCTGGAGGTACATTGCTACAACTCCCAGCATTCCCTTTGGTAGTCTGTGCATGCTGGGAGTTGTAGTTATGCAACAGCTGAATGCACACTTTTTTCATAAAAGAAATGTGCCTCCAGCTGTTGCATAACTACAACCTCCAGCATGCACAGACTACCAAAGAGCATGCTGGGAGTTGTAGTTCGAACTACAGCTGTTGCAGAACTACAACTCCCAGCATGCCCTTTGGCTTTGCATGCTGCAAGTTGTTGCTAACCAAAAGTAGGAGGTGAACAGGCCTGCTGTAGCCTGCCACCGGGACCGATCCTGCTTCTCCTGTCGCCGCCACCGCACACGCGGGGACCCCCACCGGACCAGGGCAAGGTAGGAGTCCCCCGCCGGCCCCGATCGGCGCCATGATCGCCGTCCAGCAGGGTCGTGATTGGTCGTTCGTTCCGACCGATCAATCACGTGATCGTGAGGCGGCACCCATGCCACCTCACTCCAGCTGGGTAAGGGTGAACAGCCCCATTCACCTTTTTTTCCGGGTCACCTGAGACCCGATTGATCGGAATAGCCGCGATCGCAGACATGGGGGGGGAAGGGGGTCTCAGGATCCCCCTGGGCATAAAATCCCTTTGGTCAGGATGAATGATAGAGGACATTACCCCGCGTAGGCAAGTAGCCAGCACTCTAGTCAAAATTTCAATAACATTTAAAAGGGAGCTAGGTCTGTAAGGGTGCATGCACACCACGTTTTTATAATACAGTTCCCTTATCAGGTTTTTGATGAAAAACGGATTCCTTAAACCCTGACTAAACTGTATCAAAACGCGTGTACAAATTTTAACTCACGTATGGTTGAAAACCGTATACGGTTTGAAAAATGATATCCGGTTGCATCCGTTTTTTTTAAGAAAAACGTATACGTTATTTACTTTTCACACCATTTTGAATAAAGTGTCACTTGTTTGACGGAAATTCCAAGAAAATAAACTGTGCAAAGTCAAAAACTGTATGGAACCGTACACACACAGTTCTATATGGTTCCCATTGACTCCCATGTTAAAAAAAAAAAGTTTAAGGTTTAATACAGTTTTTCACCCGGACCAAAAAGTGTGTTAGACTACGGTTTTGGGTAAAGTTAAAAAAAAAAAAACTGACAAAACCGTACAGGATGCAAAACGAACTAAACCGGATGATGCGTTTGACATACGGTTTACAATGTTAAGTCAATGCATACAGTTTTTAACTTAACCTGATACGGGAACTGTATAGCAAAAATGTGGTGTGCATGCACCGGCAGCAACGGGTCCTTTCCAGGCTTTGGAAGTACCACTATTAACGCCTCCCTCATTGAATCTGGGAGAGACTCTTCACCATCCATCGAATGGTCTAGCTGGGACCCTATGAGCCCGTTCAACGAGAAATAAGGAGAGAAGGCGTCCACTGGAAGAATCTCCTTCAGCCATGTTTCAAGGAATAACACAGGATCATTCCCTTCCACCTTTTCAGGAAGGCCTACAAGGCGAATATTATTGCGCCTCAAACGGTTCTCCATATCATCCATACAGCTTAAAACGGTCGTTGTAGAGAATCAACCCGCTCCGGCAAGAGATGGACAGTATCCTCCAGTGTAGAAACTCTGCACTCCCCCTCCTCTGTGCGCTCACGTAATTTTGGGTCTCATGTCGCAAGATAAACTGCCGCAGTTCATCCACTTTAGTCACCATGATGGATTGACAGGAGGTAAGGCAGCCAATAACTCTGAACCGGTTGTCCATAGCTGTAGCATCAAAGAGAGGCCTTTCGGGGGACTGTTGCTGCTGGGGAGTCAGAGACCCCTCAAACAATGACCGAGGCGGTTCCGGGGAATCGCCCCTAGGACAATCCTGAGGTCTGGAGAATTGGCTCAGTGCTTTCACCGCTTGTGCAGAAACCTTAGTAGCAAGCAGGATCTGAGCACCAGGATCCCAATGAGAAGGGCCACAGGAACGGGAGGACCCATCATCAGAGGAGGATTCCTCATCCAAGGTCGGCCTCAGCATAATGTTTGGACTTCTTGCTCCGCTGACTACCGCGGGGGCCACCCATAGTTGACAGGGCCATGCAAAGAACAGGGAGTAAGACACCAGAATCAGTTCAGTGAGATAGGGTCACCTCCGAAGATACAGCAGACCTGAGGCACCACAAGACCCAGCAGAGTAAGGCAACACGGAGAGCAGGTGGAAAGTCACTAGGTATATAGAGCAGGCCGGGAAGGGAACCCTAGGGGATGAGACAGTTCACAGCAGGCAGCGGAAACACCACAAGTCCCAGCAAGACAGGGCCACACAGAGCAGGTAGAGAAGCACAGGTGATATATGGCAGGCAGTAGGAGGCATCCAAGAGAACCAGGCAGTCCACAGAGGACAGGGAGGGCTCCACAGGTCCCAGCAGGGCAGGTCCCAACTGAGAGCAGATAGAAAGTCACAAGCGATGTTATGCAGGCAGAGATATTTCAGTATATTGGCAGTCCACAGAAAACAAAAGAGCAACACAGGTTGTAGCAGGGGCCCCTCCAGGGCACAGAGGTACTCACTGCAGTGACTCCTGCAGTGCACCAGGAGCCAGCAGCGAGGATCAGGATGATGCAGAAGTCACCAGCTGAGTCCCCAGGATGATGTCAGCACCAGATGGCCCTGCCCACGAAGGCCGAAGATGGCACCCGCACTTCAGGAAGCTCACGCCAGCATCCAGGCCACGCCCCAACTTGTCAGGTTTTGATAAATATCCCCAATTGTTTCTAGTATCACATACCAACATTGGACATAAAAGTGTACGTCCGGGTACTTAAAGGGGTACTCCGCCCCAAGACATCGTATCCCCTATCCAAAGGATAGGGGATAAGATGTCTGATCGCGCGGTCCCGTCGATGGGGACCCCCGCGATCTCTGCTGTGGCACCCCAGACATCCGGTGCCCTCTCCCCACAGTACTAGGACAAAAAATAAAACATATACCAATCTATTGTTAGTTCACTGTTACAAAGCTGTGTCCTTAAAATGTTAAACCTTAATAAATGGGTCTAATAAAAAAACAAAATCAAAGTGGTGTCCTTTATAGACCAATGTCTAAGTTAACTTAAAGAATAATTCCAAGGTTACTCACCTCCAACATGTAGTGTGTTGATAAAGCATGCATAGCGCGGACCTCTGTTTTCAAGGCTGGTGATAAATGGCAGGGATGACCACAAAAGATGGTAAACGTCTTTCCGACACCGAAGCAAGATGATGCCGGTATAGGCATTAAGATATTTCACTATTAAAGAAATGTAGTCTCAACTTAGTTTAAATTGTTGGGTACAAAATATACTATAATTTAAGTAAAAATAAGTAAAGGGTTATTCTGAAGTAGTTAAAAATCGACCGGTCCAGCACTGGCACTAAAGTAGTTCTCTTTACTAAAGAAGCGGTGCTTAATCCGCTGATGTTCTGAACACACTGCAGCCGCAGTGACTGAAGGAAGTGTGCTCTGAACATCATCAGAAGAGCAGGGACCGTGTGTCAGGGCAAGTCAACAGATGGACCGGGGTACCAATGCTGGACCAGACAAGGTGAGCAGGCTTGCATGTGTTTGACACATTTGGAATAGCCCATTAATAATAAATTTCTATTCAATAAAGCTTTTATTCGCACGGATCACTTTTCAAATGAACATTTTAAATGTCATAAACCTTACAACTGTTTGAAGCCTTGTCTAAAGGGTTAATGCCAGACATCAGCCTGATCGGCGATGTCTGGCATTAGCCATGGGTCCTGGTTGCTTACAGCAACCGGGACCCACAGGGTATGATGCGTACTCACCTGCTGAGCGCAAGTCATACCTCGGGAGCAGCAAATGGATGTTAATGAATGTCCATTTGCGGCAAGGGGTTAAGGACTTTTATGTTTACGCTTTCATTTTTTCCTCCTCGCCGTCTAAAAATCATAACTTTTCATCCACAGATGAGTATGAGGGCTTGTTTTTTGCGCGACCAGTTGTCCTTTATAATGACACCTCTCTTTTTACCATAAAATGTATGGCGCAACCAAAAAAATTATTATTTGTGTGGGGAAATTGAAAAGAACCGCAATTTTGCAAATTTTGGAAGGTTTCATTTTCAAGCTGTACTCTATTCTGTGGGTCAATACGAATAAAATGATACCCATGATTACATACTTTATTATTATACCGCTTAAAAAATAAATAAAACAAAATCGCTAACTATTTTGCTGACCTATAACTTTTTCATTTTTTCGTATAAGCGGCGGTATGAGGCTCATTTTTGGCGCCGTGATCTGTATTTTCTGTTTATACCACATTTGCATTTATAAAATGTAATTCATTTTTTATAAAAAATTTTGGGAATATGGCGTTACAAAAAAGCAGCAATTTTGGTCTTTTTTTTACGTTTACGCCATTCACCGTAAGGAATCATTAACATAATATTTTAATAGTTCGGATATTTACGCACGTGGCAATACCAAATATGTTTAAACATTTTTATTTATTTATTTTTTTACACTTTTTGGGATAAAATGGGAAAAAGGGACAAATAAAATTTTTATTGGGGGGGGGGGAATTTTTTTACTTTTATTTTTACACTTTAAAGGGGTACTCTGCACCCCTAGACATCTTATCCCCTATCCATAGGATAGGGGATAAGATGTCAGATCGCCGGGTCCCGCTGCTGGGGACCCCCGGGATCTCGACTGCAGCACCCACCTGTACGGCTTCCACCTCACACCGGCAACGCTGGAGGCTTCGGATCCCGACCACAATGGCGGAAGAGTGTGACATCACGACTCCTCCCTGTGTGATGTCACGCCCCGCCCCCTCAATGCAAGTATATGGGAGGTCCGTCACGCCCCCTCCCATAAACTTGCATTGAGGGGGCGGGGCGTGACATCAAATGGGGCAGAGTTGTGATGTCACGCTCTTCCGTCATTGTGGTCGGGATCCGAAGCCACAAGCAATGCCGGTGTGAGGTGGAAGCCATACAGGTGGGTGCTGCAGCCGAGATCCCGGGGGTCCCCAGCAGCGGGACCCCGGTGATCTGACATCTTATCCCCTAACCTTTGGATAGGGGATAAGATGTCTAGGGGTGCGGACTACCCCTTTAATAGTCCCCATCGGGGACTATTTATAGCAATCACTTGATTGCTAATAATCAATTGATTGCTAATACTGCTCGGTGCTATGCATGGGGCATCGCACAGATCAGTGTTATCGGTCATCTTTTGCTCTGGTCTGCTCGATCTCGGACCAGAGCAGAAGACATAGAAACATAGAATGTGTCGGCAGATAAGAACCATTTGGCCCATCTAGTCTGCCCAATAATCTGAATCCTATCAATAGTCCCTGGCCCTATCTTATATGAAGGCCTTATGCTTACCCCATGCATGTTTTAACTCCTTCACTGTATTTGCAGCGACCACTTCTGCAGGAAGGATACTCCATGCATCCACTACTCTCTCAGTAAAGTAATACTTCCTGATATTACTGCAGAAACCTTTGCCCATCTAATTTAAAACAATGTCCTCTTGTGGTAGTTTTTCTTCTTTTAAAAGACCCCTGGAGATGGCCAGCCACCATGCTGGATGATTGGATCCCCGTGGCAGCGCTGCGGGCGATCCGATCATCCGTTTTAGTGACCACACTGCCGCAGATGCCGGGATCTGTATTGAGAACGGCATCTGAGGGGTTAATCACTGATGTGCGCCGTTACCGGAGGCTCCCTGGCTGCTGATAGCAGCAGGGACCTGCCGCTCATGATTCAAGCATCGGTTCGATGCGCGCGGTCATGTACAGGATGTAAATGTACGTCCTGGTGTGTTAAGTACCACCACACCAGGACGTACATCTATGTCCTGCGTCATTAAGGGGTTAAATAGACATACCAAGTAGTTAAAGCATACCGCTAGAGCTTTTTTTCTTCTTCAAATAACTATTGTACAGCACTGTGCATGATAGTTATTTGTCTAAACATGATCCATTTTAAAATCGGCACCTAAATGGCAGAACAGAGATCTTTTTTTAATTTTTTTTAAGCTGTACGACACAAGCTTCCCACTGTGTCTCCATAGAACCCGTCTCCTGCCACGAGAAACAGCACAAAAGAATAACATTTCACTGCGTCTCGACACTGGAGACAGGTACAATGGAGATGAAGCGGGAAGATTGCGTTATACGACACAAAGATAACCGTAAGTCTTTCATGATAAATTCAAGTCTACTGTAGTAAAACAACCTTTTGACATACCTACACAATTATAAGAAAATGGCCTAAATGAACTAACACATAAAAGTAACCAACAAACTTAGAGCAAAAGTATTGTCTACATACAATGATAAATCTCCCCCCAATAGAGCTAATGTAAAATCATAGAATGTAACAAAATCTTCAAAATCACCAGAAAGGAAATCACTGGACTAATACAGCTACTACAGACCCCATAAAGCTAAAACCAGCTTTAACAACGGCCGGGACCCGTGGCTAATAGTGCGCAGCATTGATCACGGTGCCGCGCGCTATTAACCCTTTAGACGCAGCATTAAGTAAATCGCCGTGTCTAAAGTGAAACTAAACTACCCCTGGCTAGCTCAGTGGGCTGTTCGGGACCGCAGGGGTGAAATCGTGGCATCCCGAACAGCTGTAGGACACGAGGAGGGGCCCCTACCTGCCTCCTGGTGTCCGACCGCCGAATGACTGTTCAATGCCCGAGATCCAGGCATGAGCAGTCCAGCGGCAGAATCATTGATCAATGGTTTCCTGGAAACCATTGATCAATGTAAAAGATCAGTGTGTGCAGTGTTATAGCCCCCTATGGGAGCTATAACACTGCAAACAAAAAGTGAATAAAGATAAATTAACCCCTTTCCTAATAAAAGTTTGAATCACCCCCTTTTCCCATTTAAAAAAAAAAAAAAAAACTGTGTAAATAAATCCCCGTGTGCGGAAATGTCCGAATTATAAAAATATATTGCTAATTTAACTGCACGGTCAATGGCGTATGCGCAAAGAAATTCCAAACAAATGTATTTTTGGTCACTTTTTATATCATGAAACAATTAAAAAGCGATCAAAAAGTCCTATCAATACAAAAATGGTACAGTTACAATCTTCAGTTCACGGCGCAAAAAAAATGAGCCCTCATACCGCCCCGTACGCAGAAAAATGTAAAAGTTATAGGGGTGAGAAGATGACAATTTTAAAAGTATAAATTTAGTTTCGATGTTTTCCAGAAGTCCGACAAAATCAAACCTATATAAGTAGGGTATCATTTTAATCGTATGGACCTACAGAATAAAGATTAAGCGTCATTCTTACTGAAAAATGTACTACATAGAAACGGAAGCCCCCAAAATTTAGTTTTTCTTCAATTTTGTAGCACAATGATTTTTTTCCATTTCACTGTAGATTTTTGGGTAAAATGACTGATGGCAATACAAAGTAGAATTGGTGGCGCCCAAAAATAAGCATCATATGGATTTTTAGGTGACAAAATTTAAAGAGTTATGATTTTTTAAAGGTAAGGAGGAAAAAAACGAAAGTGCAAAAATGGAAACCCCCTTAAGGGGTTAAAGAAAATGACTTGTGCACAGTGCAGTCATTTGTGAAAAAAGCTCTAGAGGTATGATTTTGGGGAAGGGTCACACATTGCATATACGCAGCGTATTTTACTCAAAATCTGCTGCACAGCAGGAAATACACTGTGTATTCTCCTATGAGCAGACACACAGGGCTACCCGTGGCAGCTGTATGTAGTGAGATTTGGAAACGGGGCCAGCGCTCCAACGTGACTGACGCACGGCCCGCTTCCAATTCTCAGTGCAGAAACAGGGCTTCCATGGGTAGCCCTGTGTGTCTGCTCATAGAAGAATACACAGCGTATATCTCACTGCATCACTCTAAAGGGAATCTGTCATCAGTGTCACCCACACCAACCTATACCTACCATACACCAACCTTGGTATAGGTTTGTAATGCCGGTGACATTGATAACAATGGTACTTACCATTACCAGATCCCTGCTTGAGTTCCATTGATATTCCTTTTTTTTTTTTTTTTTTTTATACGTTAATGAGATATCACGGTGGGTGTTCCCAAGCCCCAGGGGTACGGTGATGTCCAGCTTGAATCTTCAGAGGAAACGTCATCGGAACGAAGGCACAGATTTAGAAACAGTAAGCACCGCTGTCATCAGCATCACCTCACTATAAGCCTGTACCAATTGGTTAGTGTGGGTAATACTGGTGACAGATTCCCTAGGATCGCATGTGCCATATTTTGCTACCTATTAAAGTCAATGGGTAGCAAAATCAGTTGTGTATTCTGCTAGCCATTGACTTCAATGGGTAGGAAAATATGCAGCAGCAAAATGCGCCCCTACCCTAAAGGGGGTAATCCAGTAAGGTGGTAGGCTCAATACACTGACCACATACTTTAATTCAAAAGTTAATTTTATTTTTTTAAATAATACACTTGTTGGTACTTATGATCCCATTCGACCCACTTACTAACTGATATTACACAGACAATTGTTTGGTCTGTGCCACTACTTCCCCACCATCCCTGTGTGTAAACCACATATACACAATCCTTCATCATCGGGAGATTGATAGCATGCGGACTAGGGATCGACCAATATTGATTTTTTAGGGCCGATACCGATAATGTCACCTTTCAGGCCGATAACTTATACTGATATTCCGGTATAAGTTATCTGCTATTCCCCCCCCCCCCCCCCCCCCCCCCCCGGCGGGGCAAAAGCCGTTGCAGATCAATGATTTAAAGCAGGCACTTTAAATCAATGAACTGCAGCGGCTTTTGCGGTGCCAGAGAGACCGCCGCCGCCCGCTTCTCTCCCCTTGCCTGTCCTGGGGTCCTTAGTCTAACCACCACAGTTGACCCATCGCCTCCCCCCCATCCTCTGCCCACATACCACCGCCGCCCCCCCCCCCCCCCATCCTCTGCCCACATACCGCAGCCCCCTCCCCATCCTCTGCCCACATTCCACAGCCTCCTCCCCATCCTCTGCCCACATACCGCCGCCCCCCCCCCCATCGCCTCCCCCCATCCCCGGTGTTATAATTACCTGTTCCCGGGGTTCTGCGATCTGCTCCGTCGGCGTCCTGCGCTGTCACTGTGCGCACTGAAGGTGACGTCGCGTTGGGGACGTCACTCGTCATTACGCAGCGCACAGCAACAGCGCAGGAGCCAGAAGGATCGAGGACCTCCGGGAACAGGTAATATAACACCGGGGATGGGGGGGGGGGGGGGCGGAGGTAATGGGGCAGAGGATGGGGGGGGAGGCGATGGGGCAGCGGCATGTGGCCAGAGGATGGGGGAGGCAATAGGGCAGCGGCGGTGGTATGTGGGCAGAGGATGGGGGGAGGCAATGGGATAGCGGTGGCGATGGTCGTCTCTGGCCGGGCATTATCGGCAAGGCAATTGCCGATAATGTCCAAAATCGTGATTATCGCCCGATAATATCGGCCAAACCGATAATCGGTCGATCCCTAATGCAGACATACAATACCAAAGGCAGTTCCCAAAATACTGTAGAACTCTAGTCATCAAAAGGATCTCATTTACCTTACTGGGATAACAGCTTTAAACAGTACCTAACAGTTTGACAAACTTCCGTTAGGTCATAGTGACATGTCAGGAATTGTAACCAGTAGTGTTGAGCGGCATAGGCCATATTCGAATTTGCGATATTTTGTGAATATATGGACGAATATTCGTCATATATTCGCAAAATGTGCTAGTTTTTTTTTTTTTTTAACTATGCGCCATAAAATTTGCATGCACAATATCGCGTGATAAAAGAAGGGATGGATCAATATGCGCGAAAATTCTCATATGCAAGTTTTTGGGCGCCTGCCAGTGACACAACAATTAATATTGGAGCCTTGTTTACACCACAAGCTGGAAGCAGGGAGGGATGATCACTGTGATGTGTACTGTAAAAAAAAAAAAAAAGCGAATATTTGTAATTGCGAATATTCGTGCCCAACACTAGTAACCAGTAGGGGTCTGGGTGCTGAGACCGCCACCAATCACTAAGCTGAGCCTGTATATGTCTTTTTGTAACTGCCCCCCATCATGTTTGTGGTTGTAGCAATAATAGGAGAATCAGGCAGAGCAGGCTTATGGATGCAGAGCATTACACCCTGATATGAAGGAGCAATGTGCTGAGGTAGAGTTGCCATGTTCTTCTATGGCAGAGTTTCCCAAAAAGGCTGCCTCCAGCTGTTGCAGAACTACAACTCCCAGCATGCCCGGACAGCCGAAGGCTGTCCGGGCATGCTGGGAGTTGTAGTTTTGCAACAGCTGGAGGCACCCTGATTGGTAAACACTATTCTATGGTCACTACAATGCACTGGTGTCTGGGTTTTTATGACTTCTGCACCATCGAACACTGAGATCGGTGACCGGATTAATCATCGTAAATCGAAATCCGACCCCGGCTTACCGGACAAGCCTAAAGAGCAGGCTGCAGCCCCGAAGTCCCCGTGCAGCCTCGCCACCGTCTCCTTCACATTGTACAGCACTGTGCCCTGCGAGATGTGCTGCTTCCAGCGAGGATCCTCCAGCAGCAGCTCACACAGGAGATACCTGCACGGAACAACACGTTACTCACGTCACTCCAAAAACTTTACCTGTAGCGATCAGAACTTCTGGGGTTACCTGTGCTTGAAGCGCATGATGACGTCTAAAGAGCGCGCCGGTCGGCATGGATTTCATGTGCGTAACCCTAAAGATGACGTCACTTCCGGAGGTAATCACAGTGCGACGGCCATATTGCATGTGGCATAAGTCAAGCTTATAATAATAATAGATAAAATACCAGCGCTATGTAGTTAATAAATATATTTTACTCAAAGACAAGGGAATAGCAACAGGAAGGGTTGATGTAGGGCTCGCTTGGCCAGTGATACTCCCATTGGTTATAGAGGTGTAGCTATAAAAAATAATTAGGGATTGTATAAATATGCAGCGTGGTAAAAATATATATAATACTATGTAGCAGTAAGGGTATGTGTAACATACTTAGGCTGCATTCACATGTCGTTTTTGCAATACGGTTCCCGTATCAGGTTTTTTGTAAAAAAAAAGTATGTCTCAAAACCGGACCGAACCGTGTACAACCGTATAGACCTCTCTACGGTTTTAAACCGTATACGGTTTGAAAACAGATGTCCGGTTGTATACGGTTTAATACGTTTTTTGAAAAGAAAAAAATAAAAGGATACTGTTTTCTGTTTGTCCTTAATTAAATAAAATTCTTCTTGTTCTATTTGTGGGAAGAACTTTCGGCGTGCACTGCGCATGTGCAAACTGCAAAACTGGATTGTGCAAACCGGATGGAACCGTACGCACATACGGTTCAGTACAGTTCCCATAGACCACCATTTAAAAAAAAAAAAAAAAAAAAGGATACAGGTTGTATCCGTTTTTTCACCCGGACACAAAACTGAACATAAAAACTACGGATACTGGAAGCCTGTGCTAGCATTTCTCCTGCGGTGTTGCTATCAGTGTGTGAAGAGTGGGAGAAGAGGGTTGCATTGACAATCCAACACAATGGGCAGCACATTGAACACATTTTATAAGTGATCAGAAACTTGTAAATAACTCATGAAAGAATAAAGTTACGTTAAAACCAAGTACATTACTGTTTTTCTTGTGAAATTCCCAATAAGGTTGATGTGTCACATGACCCTCTTCCTATTGAAAAAAAAAGTATGATTCAAAATGGCCGACTTCAAAATGGTCGCCATGGTCTCCACCCATCTTGAAAAGTTTCCCCCCTCACATATACTAATGTGCCACAAACAGGAAGTTAATATCACCAACCATTCCCATTTTATTAAGGTGTATCCATATAAATGGCCCACCCTGTAGAATTTATTGTATCACAAAAAATGTTTATGTAATCATTTGGTAAAGCCCTGTGAGATGACAGTGTTCAGGTAGTTATGTTTAGTCAAGTGATACATATAAAAAAAATTTATATTAATACTCTTTTTTATCTATTATAGATCTTTTTTGGTTCCATCATGACATCATAAGAAGTGGAAAACAACCATGCTCCACCTTGGAATCCACAATTCTGGTTTTGTTATTTTTTATGTTTGTTGTATATACCCAGTTTTTATTCCTCAGATGAGACCTATGAGCCAATCATATCAACAGCGCCACATTATATAATTTCATTATTTAATGTTATAAACACTCTACAAATAGTCATATATATTTTTACTTAATAAATGGTATTTTCTATAATGGTGGTATACCCTGAGTGCCTTAAGACCCTGATTTGCCTGTACAATGTGTGACAGGGTGCCTTTGACACTTCTCCAGAATTATAGGAGTGACTTCTGGAGATGTCCCAGCACTCAGATGGTGAATAATCACCTTATCTGGATCTGGGATATGTTGATGGACGGGATCCAGTCCTCGACCATGCCCATCACACCAGTAGACACTTTTCCTGAAGGGAGATTGCTGTGTTGTGGCCCCTTGTATGTTATTCATTGAGTGGATGGTGGGCTGGCACTCAAGGGTTAATTGAATATTGTACCACCTTATCCTTTGAAGGTACTTCATTTCACCATAATACTTTTCTATTTCATTTTCCCATAACTATTGATATTACTTTATTAAGTGGCTGTGCCCTTATGTGAGATGACGACCTTTGGCTCATACATTGCATCTGACATGGGCAGTTAGACGAGACCATCGGTCCTGCAGCGTGAGAACTTAACGCTACCATCCCCTCCTGCTGTACCATAGCAACAATGACGCTTTGATGTGTTTGGCTGTTGTCCTCTGAACCCGGAAGTGTCCACCAGCGTGCATGGCTGAAGTTCTGGGCTGCAGATAGTTGCGTCTTTCGCCATGAGGTTAGTTGCCCCCTACTGACGCCATGATTGAGTATGTTTATTTTATCTTTTTCACCTGTACACTGTCACCAATGAATATAATGTAAAACTGATCTATGAAGTTTTTACATGGATCGGGCTATATAACTGTATGCACAGTGTAACACACTGCTCTCAGCATGTGTTGTTAATGTGAGTGGATCGCACTGTACACACTTTGTTTACAATTTATATGTCTATTATGATGCCACTAATTATGTAAATGCCTATGATGTCATTAATTAGGGTATATATTTAAAACCTCTATGTATCACTTGTAATCACTTGAAAATGGTGGTGAGAGACCGCTGAAACGTTGTCAACTACATCATGGAATAAACCACAAGTTTTGCTTCACTTAATTTTTGGGTGCTGCCTACTATGTTCTTTATATCAAGTGAACCGGGGCACCGAGGCTCTTTTGTGCTTGCACTCAAACTGCATTTTTGATCTGGATGTGCTGCTTCTTATTGGACATATATATATATATATATATATATATATATATATATATATGTGTGTGTGTGTGTGTGTGTGTGTGTGTAAAATGTACCTTTTTCAGAAATTTTCATTTCCTGGAAACTGTGGCAGCACACAATGGGTTAATGGATTCTCAATGAAAATTTCAGAAAAAGGTAAATTTTCCACTTCCTGATAATCCTTACAATTCCAGCGGTGAAAAAGAAAAAACAAAGGTGGTGGTGGTGGGGGGGGGGGGGGGGGGGGAGGTTGATCAACAGCTGGGGAGGATCAACAGATCTAGTCCATGGGGATGTGATCTCTCTCTCTGCCCACGAGGCCCCCGTAGATCTCGTAGAATGAGCTATCAGGTTTAATGGGGACTGTATTCCCTCTATGGAGTAGCACATTTTAATAGTGTCTCTCAACCACCTCGCCAGGGTAGATTTACTTGCCTTCTTCCCCTTGTTTGGGCCTTGAAATTGAAGGAACAGTCCTTCTGACTGTCTGAAATTCTCTGTCTTCTCCAGATAGATCATGATCACTCTCTTCACATCCAGAAGTTGCATGTTACCTTCCTGAGAGGAGAGAACAGGTAGAACAATCTTTTGATTAAGGTTAGTTTCCGAAGCAACCTTAGGTAAAAACCCTGGCATGGTTCGAAGGACAACAGCATAAGCAAGTAGCCTTAAAGGGGTACTCCGCTGGAAAACATTTTCTTTTAAATCAACTGGTGCCAGAAAGTTAAACAAATTTGTAAATGACTTCTAATAAAATAATCTTAACCTTTCCAGTACTTATCAGCTGCTGTATACTACAGAGGAAGTTATTTTCTTTTTGAATTTCCTTTGTCTGACCACAAGTGCTCTCTGCTGACACCTCTGTCCATGTCAGGAACTGTCTAGAGCAAAAGAGGTTTGCTTTGGGGATTTTCTCCTACTCTGGACAGTTCCTAAAATGGACAGAGGTGTCAGCAGAGAGCACTGTGGTCAGGCAGAAAGGAAATTCAAAAAGAAAAGAACTTCCTTTGTAGTATACAGCAGTTGATAAGTACTGGAAGGGTTAATATTTCTAAATAGAAGTAATTTCCAAACCTGTTTAACTTTCTGGCACTAGTTGATTAAAAAAAAATGTTTTCCAGTGGAGTACCCCCTTTAACGGAGATAAGCTTGATAGAAGCCGTATCCATAGGTTCTAAGGGCTGTTTACCCCGGCATTTGAGAACCAGCAGCAAGGTCCAGGAAGGGATGGGATCATGGTAGGCAGGACGCAGCTTACTGATGGCTCTAAAGAATCTGGAAACCAGTGGGATGTTTGTGAATGCTCCATTCTGATGTGAGTTAATAGCCGTAAGTTGCACCTTAAGTGTATTCGGCTTCAGGTCTTTGTCAAAGCCTTCTAGAAGGAATTGCAATAGAGAAAAAACTTTTTGTCTGGAGCACCAGCTAGAGTACAAACCCCATACCCTAGAATAAACTCTTCTAGTTGCAGGTTTTCTGGATTCCAGTAAGATGTTAGTCACCTTATTCGAGAGACCTTGCCGAATCAGGGCCGACCTCTCACTCTCCATGCTGTTAGGCGTAGTCTGGACAGGTCCAGGTGGAACATTCCCTACTGAAGGAGGAGATCTTTGCAAACTGGAAGCTCCCAAAATTCCCCCTTCTAAAGCATGGACACGACTTGAAACCAGGCCCTACGTGGCCAGAATTGGAGAATCGCTATGACGTCTGCCTTCTCGTCCTGGATCTTCCTCAGAACTTTGGGAATTAGGAGAATTGGTGGGAAGACATAAATGAACTTCTGATTCCAACTGATGGACAGACCGTCCAGGAAGGTCAGGTTGTCTGTCTTCAGTAGGGAGCAGAACTGGAGAGTCTTCTTGTTCCGACGAGTTGCCATCACATCCAACTGTGGCAGGCCCCATTTGGCTGTTAGTAGACTGAAGTCTCTGGGATGCAATTCCCATTCTCCCAGAAGCATGGTGTTCCTACTCAACCATTCTGCCCTCACATTCAACGACCCTTTGATGTGAACAGCGGATATGGAGAGAAGAGATGATTCCGCCCAGTCCATTATTTAGGCACATTCCTTCTGTAGTGCCCTGCATCTGGTTCCCCCCTGCTTGTTGATGTAGTAAACAGTTGAAAAATTGTCTGTCTTGACTAAAACAGCCTTGTGGGCTAGCAGAGGCTTGAAGTGGAATAGAGCCAACTTGATGGCTCTCAATTCTCTCATGTTGGAGGATAGTCCTGGTTCCCTGAGAGCCCAGGCCTGTTGCACCCAGGCATCCAGAACATGAGCTCCCCATCCGATAGATGAGGCGTCCATGGTTAGGACTATCGGCCGCACATAATCCAGAGACTTGCCAAGGAGAAATCTTTCCGGAGCCAACCCCCACGCTAGATCTTCCTTGAGGGATGGAGAAATATCGATTAGGCAATCCAGACTGTCCTGATCTTTGTTCCATGACATCAGGATGTGATTCTGGAGACCTCTGATATGCGACTTTGATAAAAAGTATGTAATTTTTCAATATCACATAATAATCAAGGTTATTCAGTAGATATGCAGCAGGAGAATATTCATGTTGAGGCTTCAGAGAAGTACCATATTTGTAGAGCTAGTAGTATCCAATCAGATAACCATATAGCCATGACATAATGTATACACCCACAAGTTAAATATATATTCAGCCAACCCACTAGAAGGAGATATATACTTTTAATAAACCATATTTGTATATTTATGGATAGTAGACACATGATCAATTAGAATAAACACGCCCACATTTATAAACACCTTCAATCATGATGGACACACCCATCATTTGAGCATAAGTTGCTCCAGAGAAAGCCAGGATAGAGGGAGGGAGGGACAAAGGTCTCCAGGAAGTCCTGTACAGCCCTCCAGCACAAGGAGGATGACAGCTGGAGGAAGCTAGCAGAGGCAGCTATTTTGATGGACATTTCAATATGGATCCACCACACTGGATAAAGTACTAAGGAAGAAATCCCAGCTGGTGAGACAAGATTTATGGACATGTCTACATAACCCTCCTACATTACTTATGCTAAGGACTGCCTTTACGTAAAGATTTCTTGTTTTATGTACTGTCTGCCATGATGTCAAGAAGATTACAATAAATGTATGTTTTTTTATACAAACTCACTCTCTCCATGGTCAGACTGGTTATATTTTTGCGTTCCGGTTATATTTAACAGACTTCCCCCACTGCACTGCTTCCAGAGTGGATGTAAGGAGACAGAGGATTCTCATAGCATATCTGATGGAACAACTGCTTAGAGACAGAAAAGAATTTAACATTTGAGTGATGTTCAGTCTTCTTTAGCTGGAAATCCTTAGCTTCATTTCTTTGGAATCTATAATAAATCCCAGGTAAGTAAGACGAGTGGTCAGAGTGAGATGGGATTTTTTCCAGTTTATTAGGAACCCATGAGTCTGCAGAACTTGCATAGTCATCTGAAGATGGGTCTCCAGCATCTGCTTCGTTGGTGCTCCTGCAGGATGTTGAGCACCGCAGACTGGACCGACTCCATTCTGAATGTCTTTTTGATGAAGTATTGGTTCAGGAAGGACAGATCTATAATGAGTCTCCAGTCACCTTCTTACTTGGGAACCCCGTATACTGGAGAGTAATGCTCCTTGTCCCACTCTGATCGAGGAACTTCTTCTAGTGCCTTCTTGCAAACAAATGGATTCACCAGATGTAGAATCACCGGGTTGGAAGTTCTGCTTAGTAGAAACCTGTCTGGAGGTCGTTCTCTGAACTCCAGGAAATAGCTTCTTTTTATAGTGGCTGCGACCCAGGCATCTGAGGATGTTATAGACCATATCTCTGCAAAAAGAAGAAGCCTGCCGCCCACTGGAGGGCTGGCATCATTGATCTTCAACCTTATTGGAGAAAGACTTCTTTTTTGACAAAGCTCCCTGGTCTTGTTTTCCTCTGTTTTGCCTTCCCTGGTCCGACCTCCGAAAGGAATACTGCCTTCTAGGCGACCTCCTAAACCTTCTCCTGTAAGGCTTGAAGGTAGGCTTCTTTTTTTATATGTTGAAATGATTCACCTTTATCTTCACTGGAGGATTTCAAGATGTCCTTGAGCTGCGGCCCAAACAGCGAAGAGGGATGGAAAGGCAAGGATACAAAATTATATTTATCCGGAATATCGCCATCCCACTGTTTAATCCATAGCGCATTTGATAAAGCCATGGATCTAGCAGAGAATTTCAGCATATCCAAGGGAGCATCACATAGGAAATCTGCAACGGTTTTCATGACCGACATATTGTTTAAGATTTCCTCCCTTGGAACGCCTTCTTGAATATCCTGGAACAGATGAGAGAGCCAAACCCGTAATGCTCCTGCCACCGTAATAGAAGATTCCGCCACCTTGGCTGCAAGGGAGGCCGCCATATTATTTTTCTTACATATGGCATCTGCTTTCCTTTCCAATGGGTCAGGAAGCCTGGAGGAATCATCTAAAGGAAATATTTACTTTTTTTGCATACTTAGCAGCGGCAATATCTACCTTGGCAGGATTCTCCCAAGATGAACAGGAGGCATGATTGAGTCTGTAAATCGACTTGAATTTCGCACCAGGGTCTGTGCGCTTCTCCGGTTTATCCCGGTCTTTCTCACGCTATTGAGAATTTAACTGGTGAGAAGGGAATTCCCTTGCTTGACAGGGAGGAAAGTCTTTTTTTAGACTCCAAAACTCCCTTCACCACAGAAATTAGTTTAGGCACCTTGTCTTTCTGCAGGAGATAAAGGTCTTCCATATCCTCCTCCTCTCCTCCTATGAACCCAACAAGGTAACAGTGCTAGAAGACCCAGATGATATCGGGGAAACATTGTCCCGGGAAGACTTGGACTTCTTTTTATTCGTTACTGAAGAAACCACTTCCTTGAAGGCCAAGGTAAGTTCCCCTTTAAACCAGCACAGGAACGCACCTGGTTCCATAGGAGATGGGCGATCAGAAGATAGACAACCCTCACATATAGCTTGCTCCCAAGATTCCGGTAAAGGTTGAGAACATTTCAGGCAGGCAGTGTGCCGAGACTTCCTTTTCCTCTTTCCTCCAAGACCTGACATCCTACAAAAAAATGTGGAAATTATCAGGCAAACAGAAGGAGGGGAGGTAGGGGAAAGAGCAATACCTGAACCTCTCAGAAGATTTGCTGCCCAAGCAGAGTGTCAGGCTCAGAATGAGAATTCCCGGCAATTACAAACTTCCCGACGAGAATTCAAACTCTGCACATGCGCAGAGCGGATTTGTATGTGTGCGCATGCACGGCTTCCTCCCCCATAGCGCAAACAGTGGCGGAGTTCAACAAACAATAAAACCGGCTCCACGCTGCCCGGCACCCCCGGAAAGAATCGGAGACATACCTGCCGAAGGAGGACTGCTCATCGCATATTCTGGTACCATCAGGGGAGGGAACGGGGCTGAGGGACTAGGAGAACTCCTGGTTTGCGGCCACCGATATGAGGGCCCCAGGGAGTGGGCAAACGCTCGATTTAGAGGCAGCTTGTCTCTAAGGTCCTCTTCAAACTCTGAGAAGAGAAAAAAAATACGCCTTTCTGTGTGTCTGTGGGGGTACTAATAGCCTTAATGGGGGGGGGGTTTGGAACATGGATTATGTTAATTGCTTGTCTCTATGCCATTGCTTGTCCTATCTTCTGTTCCAGGCTAATGATAATCCATTAACCCATTGTGTGCTGCCACTAATGATCAAGAAATATATATATGTCTAAAGGATAGGGGATAAGATGTCTGATCACGGGGGGGGGGGGGGGGGGGGGGCGGGGGTTCCGCTGCTGGGGACCCTCGCAATCTGTCAGGCTGGTGATAGGCTGAGCACACCGTCATGTAAGGAGCCTGGGCCCCGCCTTCTCCCTGTTGCCCGGGCTTCTTACATGACAGTGCACTCAGCCTTGCAGCCCGGGAGAGGGGAAATGAAAAATGTTTCACCACAGTTCTCCTTTAATACACCCTTTATACACAAAATATGTTTCAAATTTACTACAATTACAATAACCTGTATGTACACAACAATATATGTCTGCTAATGATACAATGTAAGTTTCCACATATTCTTATATAAACAGGCATGTATGTAACAAATGTACAATCTTATAAAGATGTTTAAAATGTAATTCTGATGACTGACAACTTTTCATAAATCAGTAGTGCAAGTGAAGATAAGAAACCTTTTTATACATTTTGTTCAGGAAACATGTCTCTTTCTTCACTTATTAGATTCTGTTTGTCTTTTCCTCCTTTGTCCTTAGGCTACGGTTATATGCCCGAAGGTGGCAGTGTGGCACTGCCTACATCTCAGCTAGCCACTAGATGTCTTTGTAATATACTGTACACTTAATAGCAATATGCATATTTTTTTTATTTATGCTTTAACCCCTTAAGGACGGAGACCATTTTCACCTCTAGGACGAAGCCCTTTTTTGCAAATCTGACCACTGTCATTTTAAACATTAATAACTCTGGAATGCTTTTACTTATCATTCTGATTCTGAGATAGTTTTTTCGTGACATATTCTACTTTAACATAGTGGTTAATTTTTTTGGTAACTTGCATCCTTTCTTGGTGAAAAATCCCCAAATTTGATGAAATTTTTTTTAAATTTTTTGCAAAATTTTCAAACTCACAATTTTTCAGGGACCAGTACAGGTTTGAAGTGGATTTGAAGGGTCTTCATATTAGAAATACCCCATAAATGACCCCATTATAAAAACTGCACCCCCCAAAGTATTCAAAATGACATTCAGTAAGTGTTTTAACCCTTTAGGTGTTTCACAGGAAAAGCAGCAAAGTGAAGGAGAAAATTCAAAATCTTCATTTTTTACACTTGCATGTTCTTGTAGACCCAATTTTTGAATTTTTACAAGGGGTAAAAGGAGAAAATGTATACTTGAATGTGTAACCCAATTTCTTTCGAGTAAGCACATACCTCATATGTCTATGTTAATTGTTCGGTGGGCGCAGTAGAGGGCTCAGAAGCGAAGGAGCGACAAGGGGATTTTGGAGAGTACGTTTTTCTGAAATGGTTTTTGGGGGGCATGTCGCATTTAGGAAGCCTCTATGGTGCCAGAACAGCAACAAAAAAAAAACACATGGCATACCATTTTAGAAACTAGACCCCTTGAGGAACATAACAAGGAATAAAGTGAGCCTTAATACTCCACAGGTGTTTCACGACTTTTGCATATGTAAAAAAAAAAAATGAAAAAAATTTCACTAAAATGTTGGTTTTCCCCCAAATTTCTAAATTTTTTAAGGGTTAATAGCAGAAAATACCCCCCAAAATGTGTAACCCCATCTCTTCTGAGTATGGAGGTACCCCATAAGTGGACCTGAAGTGCACTGTGGGCAAACTACAATGCTCAGAAGAGAAGGAGTCATATTTGGCTTTTTGAGAGCAAATTTTGCTCAGGGGGCATGTTGCATTTAGGAAGCCCCTATGGTGCCAGGACAGCAAAAAAAAAAACCCACATGGCATACTATTTTGGAAACTACACCCCTCACAGAATGTAAAGAGGGGTACAGTGAGCATTTACCCCCCACTGGTGTCTGACAGATCTTTGGAACAGTGGTCTGTGCAAAATTTTTCATTTTCACGGACCACTGTTCCAAAGATCCGTCAGACACCAGTGGGGTGTAAAGTCTCACTGCACCCCTTATTACATTCCGTGAGGGGTGTAGTTTCCAAAATGGGGTCACATGTGGGTGTGTTTATTTTTTTTGCGTTTGTCAGAACCGCTGTAACAATCAGCCACCCCTGTGCAAATCACCTCAAATGTACATGGCGCACTCTCCCTTCTGGGCCTTGTTGTGCGCCCCCAGAGCACTTTGCGCCCACATATGGGGTATCTCCGTACTCGGGAGAAATTGTGTTACAAATTATGGGCGGCATTTTTCCCTTTTACCTCTTGTGAAAATGAAAATATAGGGCAACACCAGCATGTTAGTGTAAGAATGTTTATTTTTTTACACTAACATGCTGGTGTAGACCCCAACTGTTCCTTTTCATAAGGGGTAAAAGGAGAAAAAGCCCCCCAAAATTTGTTAGGCAATTTCTCCCGAGTACGGCGATACCCCATATGTGACCCTATACTGTTGCCTTGAAATACAACAGGGCTCCAAAGTGAGAGCGCCATGCGCATTTGAGGCCTGAATTAGGGACTTGCATAGGGGTGCACATAAGGGTATTCTATGCCAGTGATTCCCAAACAGGGTGCCTCCAGCTGTTGTAAAACTCCCAGCATGCTTGGACAGTCAATTGCTGTCCAGAAATGCTGGGAGTTTTTGTTTTGCAACAGCTGGAGGCTCCATCTTAGAAACACTGCCGTACAATACGTTTTTCATTTTTATTGGGGAAGGGGGGTGGTAGGGGGGGCAGTGTACGTGTGTATATGTAGTGTTTTACTCTTTATTTTATGTTAGTGTAGTTTAGTGTTTTTAGGTTACATTCACACTGGAGGCAGATTACACAGAGTCTCGCGCTAGGAGTTTGAGCTGCGGTGGAAAATTTGCCGCAGCTCAAATTTGAAGCGGGGAACTCACTGTAATCCGCCGCCAGTGTGAATGTAGCCTGTACATTCACATGGGAGGGGGGGTCAAAACTACAACTCCCAGCATGCACTGACAGACCATGCATGCTGGGAGTTGTAGTTTTGCAACAGCTGGAGGCACACTGGTTGGAAAACCTTGAGTTAGGTTCTATGACCTAACTCAGTATTTTCCAAACCAGTGTGCCTCCAGCTGTTGCAAAACTACAACTCCCAGCATGTACTGATTGTGGAAGGGCATGCTGGGAGATGTAGTTATGCAACGGCTGGAGGCACGCAAGTACAACTCCCAGCATGCCAAGACAGCCTTATGCTGTTCCTGAATGCTGAGAGTTGTAGTATTGCAAGATTTAGAGGGGTTCAGGTTGTAAATACTGTCCAGTGGTCTCAAAACTGTGGCCCTCCAGATGTTGCAAAACTACAACTCGCATCATGCCCAGACAGCAAACTGCTGTCTGGGCATGCTGAGAGTTGTAGTTTTGCAACATCTGGAGGGCTACAGTTTGAGACCACTTAGTGATCTACAACCTGAACCCCTCTAAATATTGCAAAACTACAAAACCCAGCATGCCCACACAGCAAACAGCTGTCTGGGCATGCTGGGAGTTGTAGTTTTGCAACATCTGGAGGGCCACGGTTTAGAGACCACTGTAAACTGTGGCCCTCCGGATGTTGCTAGGCAACAACTCACCTAACAGGACCCGGATGAATTGCTGCCGCCGCCGCCGCACGTGGGGGATCCCCGCATGGAGGATCGCGCTCCGGGATCCGGGATCCAGGTAAGGGACCTTCGGCACCGACCTTCCCTGGACAGTTCCCCCGTTTTGCCCGGACACCGATAGGTGGGTCGCTCGGCCGACCAATAGCAGGGATAGGAGGGGTGGCACTCCTGCCACCGAACTCCTATCCCTTCAGGGGGATCGAGGGTGTCTCGGACACCCCCGATCCCTCTTATTTACGGGGTCACCAGTGACCCGTATGACCCGGAATCGCGCAGATCGCAGGTCTGAATTGACCTGCGATTTGCATGCATCGCGGTCATGGGGGGGTGGGGGGGTCTCAGGACCCCCCTCGGATATGTGCCTGCTGTTAGATAACAGCAGTCATCCTTGCTCGATCACCGATACCGGTGACGCGGCGCTCCCGGAACCCCGCGACGTACATGTACGTCACCGCGCGCCAAGTGACACTTCGCTGCGCCAAACATGTACATCGATCGTCGTGAAGGGGTTAAAGAAGTCTGTCAGAAAGACTAAGGTAGAAAGTCCCATGCCAGGACGAAGGGTGCATGCACACCACGTTTTTGCTATACAGTTCCCGTATACGGTTTCAACTTTAAAACCGCATGGAACTGTATAGAAAACCGTATGCGTTTACTTAACATTGTAAACTGTATGTCAAACGCATCATCCGGTTTAGTCCGTTTTGCATCATATATGGTTTTGTCCGTTTTTTTACCTGTATCCAAAACCATAGTCTACCATGTTTTTTGGTCCGGGTGAAAAACTGTATTAAACCGTATACGTTTTTTTTTTAACATGGGAGTCAGTGGGAACCGTACAGAACTGTATGTGCTTACGGTTCCATCCGGTTTTCACCATACGGTTTTTGACTTTGCACAGTTTTTTTCTTGGAATTTTAATCAAACATGTGAAACTTTATTCAAAATAGAGTGAAAAGTTAAAAACGTATACGTTTTTTTCTTAAAAAACGGATGCAACCGGACATCATTTTTCAAACCGAATACGGTTTTCAACTGTAAATGGGTTAAAATTTGTACACGCGTTTTGATACAGTTTAGTTAGGTTTTGAGGAATCCGTTTTTCATCCAAAAAACTGATATGGGAACTGTATTGCAAAAACGTGGTGTGCATGCACCCTAACCCAAGTACACACAAATGATCTTTGTATTTGAAGTTCATGTTTAAGATTGGATCACGCAAATCCTAAGTATGATTACCATTTGGTGCAAGACATTTTCAAACTTCATTTTCAGCGGATGCCAAGGAGGACATCTGTACCTGGTAAGAAACCTTTTTTTACCCTAAATAATGTGTTGCTAACAGTTATATAGGTAAAAATCTGGTAACAGGTTCCCTTTAACCTCCCTTTCAACCCTAGACCACCCAAATTTGCGACATTAACCCCTCCCCTTATACTGTTCAGTTGTCTAAACCAGAGCTTCATCCTACAATCAGCTGCGTCTTGCAGTCCAAAATATACACTGTATACATTTTTAAAGGACCTGAAAGCAAGTCCTGGGCATGTCATGCTGTACAAGGGAAGTGGTTCAAAGTGTTCGTCCTTACTGAGGGCTATACACAGAAGACTCGAAAATGCCTCTAGTTGTCATATCCAGAGGAGAATTTACTACACTCTTAGGGTACATTCACATAACAATTTTGCTATACGGTTGCCAGATATGTTTTTAACTTGAAAACCATGTACATTGACCTACCATACAAAAATTTGCACAACTAGATGTATCTGGTTGTGTAAGTTTTTGTATGTGTGTGGTATTGTTAATTTTTTTCACGTGCACAAAACCATACTGTTTTTTACATTTTCCTCCGCAGGGCATGGGACTCCTGAAGTGCCACCAGCTCCCCTGGTTTATAAGTTATAAATGCAACGGGTATCAGAAGTAAAACCTTATGCGATCAATCCCTAAGCCCCTGTACCATAATGGGAATAGTAGTACAAGTGCTACTGTAGTCCCCACGGCCAACCGCAGACTCCTGCAGCCGGGGGAACTTCTACTCCCATCATGGAAACTAGTCTGCTCCATGATGGGAGAAGTATTACCCCCCAAGACCCCCCTCCCCCCCCCCCCCCCCTTTGCTGTGGGAGTCTGTTGGCGGATGTCGAATGACTTTTTCACAGATATAAAACCGTATACGGTTTTTAGAATGCACAATTTAGCATACGGTTACAGCAAGAATCTAGTCTGCAGCACGTCTAGGGAGTGTATCCACTTCCTGCAGTTTCAATCTGTTGTGGGTGCTCTCTTTGTAAATCCGGGGACACTATTAACGCTATAAGTTTGTACAGTGGTCCCTCAACATACGATAGTAATTTGTTCCAAATGAACCATCGTTTGTTGAAACCATAGTATGTTGAGGGATCCGTGCAATGTAAAGTATAGGACAGTGGTCTCCAACCTGCGGACCTCTAGATGTTGCAAAACTACAATTCCCAGCATGCCCGGACAGCCAACGGCTGTCCGGGCATGCTGGGAGTTGTAGTTTTGCAACATCTGGAGGTCCACAGGTTGAAGACCACTGGTATTGGAGGGTATGCTCACTTGTCCCCGCCGCTCCAAACCGTCACCGCTGCCCTGGATGCCGCCCTCCATCGCTGTCGCCGCGTCCCCGGGGTGTCCCCGACGCTCCTGGAAGGTCTCTGCTGCCTGGGAACGTCGCTCTCCCTCGCCGCCATCACTTCGCTATGCACGCTGCTCCTATTGGATGACGGGACGGCGTGCGCGGCGACGTGATGACGACGATGGAGAGCGCCTGCGATGCAGGGGATCCCGAGGAGTACGCTACGGAGCCCAGAGGACAGGTGAGTGATCGTCAGCGGACCACACGGGGCACCGTAAACAGCTATCCGGTGGCAGCTGAAGCAGTCTGCGCTGCCGGATAGCCGTTTATGCGATGGCCCCGACATAAAAAAGCATTGTATGTTGATGGCTGCCTTCAACATGTGATGGCCGCTGAGAGACCATTGTATGTTGAAATGATCGTATGTCGGGGCTATCGTAGGTTGGGGGTTCGCTGTATCTATAAGCTGTAATTACTATAGAGCAGCCTTGCCCTAATAAAGTATTCACATACTTTCAAAACTATTTTTTAAAACTGGGTGGTTTTTAGTTTCAAACTGACAAAGTTTATTGAAAGCAATAGATAAACATAAAAGGGGCAATCATCTTAAAAGAGTATTCTGGGATTTCTTTATTATTTTTTATTTGACTGTGCTACAGGGGCTGTAAAGTAAGTGTAGTTCATAATACAGTGTCTGTACTTGTGTTTGTTGGCTGGTTTTACAATCTTATGTGATCATTGCTCTGGATGTTCATTTTTAGCAGCATTAGGTTTATGTCTGAACAGATTCTGTGTTAATTCTCCCTGTTTTGGGAATAATTAATGCTTCCAGCCTATGACATTCCGAGTGTGTTTATTTAGACCTAGCTTTGCTGGAACTCTCTGCTGGTAATTAGACCTGTACTCTGACTATGTCTTGTTTACTATGCACCTTAGCTTTTGTCTGTTTGAGCACATGTCCTGAGTTTTAACAATGGTTATCTGTCCTGTTTGACATATAGATTTTAGCCTGCTGTGTTTTAGTACATTTGTCGGGTTTTAGTATTTTGTATGTTCATTCTGCCTTTGCTTTGTGTTGCCAGAGTCTGTATTCACACTGGCCCCGATTTACTAAGAGTGTTGTGTAGTTTTCTTTGTGCGTTTTTATTCCCTACAATTTTTTTCCACAGTATTTACTAAGGTTTCCCTACATTTTGAACTTTTGGGGTGTAGGGTTTTCCTCAGCTCAAAGCCACCACATTTTCTGCGCAAACCTTAGTAAATATGTTGGGTTTTTGTGAAGATGTCGGGGAAGCACCCCCTATTTGGTAGCCACACCCCTTTTACTGATGACCATGCCCCCTTTTTGGGTCTTCTCAGTAAAATGGAGAGTTGGTCGGGATTTTTTCAATTCTGGCGCAAATTCTGGAAGAAATTCTGGTGCAGAACCCAACAGGACATGTCGAGTTTACAATCTAATCTGTCTATCTAGGAGTGAGTGAGTCTTGTGCCTGTACCCGTTTTTGCTTGTATTTAGTATTTCTGTTTCCTCCTAGGCCAGTATCCTGATCACTCGGTGGAGAGTGCCCACTGGCTAGGAGCCTATTTGGCTTTGGTATTCATGTCCCTCCATGCTTGGAGTGGGGTGTCTAGTGTATTCCTTGTTCTGTGTCCAGTGTGAACAGTGCTCTTGATTTCCTGACCTGTTTTATGTTAGTATGCTATATCCTGCCTTGTTTGTATTTATATATCTGTTAGTTGAATATTTAATTCCCGTTGTGTTCCTGACTTGTTCTCCAACTTTATACAGTTCTGTTTGTTTTGTTGACTTCATTGCCAATGCACTTTAGCGCAAGGAAGGGACCAGCTCCAAGTTGTCATTCACCACTAGGTTGTCTATGCAAGTAGGTAGAAAAAAATGTCTTAAGGATAGCTTAGGGCTCATTTTCCCCTGCCTCCTGTTCATGACACATACAAAATGAGTGTTGTCTCAGCTTTTGCCAGGTTTGTATGTGTCCTGAGATATTACATCACTAGTCAAGTGTTGGAAGACAGCCTGTCTGAGCTTAAATGGGTGGAGCTGGGTGGGAGGGAGTTCATTTTCCACAGGGTTGTAGTTTCAATCACAGCACAGCATGAAAGGCAGCTCAGATGTGCTGCAATGGGTGGTTGATGTGTGAGAGGGAGAAAAATGACCTCACATTCAAAAACAAGGGATCCTGGGACTTGTAGTTGAAGGGAAGGAACTCCAACAATAAATAGCCATTTCACAAAAAGAGAGCAGCAGCATTATGGTGGACTCACAGCACAGCCATTTAGCCCCAAGATAAGCATGGATCCCTTCTAACTCCTTAAGGACACAGGGCGTACTTGTATGTCCTGCACCCACTCCCCTTCTATGACGTGGGCTCAGGGACTGATGTGGGCCCAGGGACTGATGTCATAGCAGGGTGGTCCCGGCAGCTGAAAGGACTGTGGGAGGGCCCTTACCTGCCTCCTCGCCGTCCAACTGATGATCTAATGCTCCAGCCAGCAATGGCAGGCTGGAGCGGCAGAGTACCGATAACTCTGATCAATGCTATGCTATGACATAGCATTGAACAGTGTATGCAATCCAAGGATTGCATGTAATAGTCCCCTATGGGGACTAAAAATTTGTGTAAAAAGAGGAGAAAAAAAAGTAAATACATGTGAATTCACCCCTTCCCTAATAAAAGTTTAAATCACTCCCCTTTTCCCATTAAAATAAAATAAAATATGTAAACAAAAATAAACATATGTGGTAACACCGCGTGCATAAATTTCGGAACTATGAAAATATAATGTTAATTAAACCGCACAGTCAATGATAAGTCCAAACTTGCATGTTTTTGGTCACTTTGTATACCCTAAAAATATATAAAAAATGATCAAAAAGTCCCATCAAAACAAAAATGGTATGGACCTACTGAATAAATATAAGGTGTCTTTTTTACCGAAAAGTGCACTGCATAGAAATGAAAGCCGCCAAAAATTACAAAATGGTGGTTCTTTCCTTAATTTTGTCCCACAAACAATTTTTTGGTTATTTTGCCGTAGATTATGTGGTGCAATTATTAATGTCATTACAAAGTAAAATTGGTGGCGCAAAAAAAACAAGCCCTCATATAGGTCTGTAGGTAGAAAACTGAAAGCGTTATGATTATTAGGTTAGGAGGAAAAAAAGAAAGTATAAAAAGTTCTTAAGGGGCTAAGAAGGTCCATTAATGTCTGGCTAGTAAGTACTAATTGAAATAATAATAATAATAAGTTTATTTATATAGCGCCAACAGATTCCGCAGAACTTTACAATTTTGGGGTACAAATAAAGACAAGTATCAGGCATAAAAATATTACACACTATTCAAACAGGAGGAGTGAGGGCCCTGCTCGCGAGAGCTTACGGACTACAAGGAGTGGGGTTGAGACAGAAGGCATAAAGTGCTTTTATTGATACAATGGTCCAGCCATATTTCATAAATGTTACATACAGGAGGGTGAACCGGTCACTAGCTAATCTCCAAATGGCCAAGTGCATGTAGAGTAGAAGGGGGACTGCCATATATGAAGCTTTTGATATCTCCAAGACCCAGAGGTCTCAAAATGGGCAAAGTGGGAGTAGTGGAATGTCATAGGCCTGAATGAAGAGATGTGTTTTTAGGGCACGTTTAAAACTGTGGATGTTGTGGTTGAGTCTGAGGGATCGAGGGATCGCATTCCAGAGAACTGGAGCAGCACGAGCAAAGTCTTATTGACTGGAGTGAGAGGTTCAGATTATAGAAAATGTTAGTGTTAGATCATTGTGAGAGCAGAGAGAACATGTAGGATGGTAGACAGAGATGAGGGAGGAGATGTAGGGAGGTGCAGCACTGTGGAGAGCTTTGTGTGTGAGACTGAGGATTTTGCACTGGACTGAATGGGTAACCAGTGTAATGACTGATACAGGGGGAGGCATCGGTGTAATGGCTGGAGTGGAAGATGAGTCTGGCTGCAGCATTGAGGATGGACTGGAGAGGGGAGAGTTTAGAGAAGGGAAGATCTAATAGTAAAGAATTACAATAGTCAAGGCGGGAGTGAATCAAAGCAATAATGAGTTTTAGCAGTTTAAATAGTGAGAAACCAGTGGATTCTGGAGATGTTTCTGAGGTGCAGGTGACAAGAACGTGAAAGGGACTGAATATAGGGAGTGAAAGACAGATCAGAGTCTAGTATAACGCCAAGACCGTGAGCTTGCTGCCTGGGAGTTATGGTAGTACCACATTCAGAGATGGAAATGTCAGGTTTACGTACATCAGTTGATGGAGAAAATACAAGAAGTTCTGTTTTCGAAAGGCTTAGTTTCAGATAAAAGGAGGACATGATGTTTGAGACAGCAGAGAGACAGTCAGTGGTATTTTGTAGGAGTGCAGGGGTGATGTAAGAGGAAGAGGTATAGAGTTAGGTGTCATTATAGAGGTGGTACTGGAAACTAAATCTACTGATTGTATATCCAATGGGGGGGGGGGGGGGTGTAGAGAGAAAAGAGTAGAGGGCCCAGGACTGATCCTTGTGGAACTCCAACAGCAAGGGGAAGAGGAGAAGAAGTAAAGCCAGAAAATGAGACACTGAAGGAGCGGTCAAAGAAATAGGAGGAAAACCAGGCGAGAGCAGAGTCCTTAAGAGCAATGGAGCGGAGATTACTGAGGAGGAGTTGGTGATCTACAGTGTCAAAAGCTGCGGAGAGGTCTAGGAGAATCAATAGAGAGAAATTGCCATTAGATTTGGCAGTCAGAAGATCATTAGTGACTTTGGTTAGAGATGTTTCTGTGGAGTGTAGGGAGCAGAAACCAGACTGTGAGGGGTCAAAGAGCAAGTTCTCAGAGAGATAGCTGATTAAGCGGTAATAGACCAAGCGTTCCAGGAGTTTGGAGATAAAGGGAGATTAGAGACCGGTCGATAGTTGGCTGCACAGGACGGGTCCAGAGATGGTTTCTTCAGTAACGGGGTTATGATAGAATGTTTGAAGGAGAGAGGAATGGTACCAGAAGAGAGGGAGAGGTTAAAAATTTAAGTCAGGTGACAGGTGATAGCAGGGAAGAGAGACTGGGGGAGAGAGAGAGGGTATAGGGTCACTAGAGCAGGTAGTGGGATGGGAGGAGGAGAGGAGCCCGGAAACGTCATCCTCAGTTACGGGCTCAAAAACTGGGAGTGATGACGAGGAAGTACTAAAGTCACCTTATGTTGGATAACTCCTTTAAATCAGTTAAACCCAAAAACGAATTAACAAATAAAAGGGTATTAATCTTACAAAAGACCATAGGGTAAATAGTTAGGTACGTACGCAAGGATTTAAAGTTACAGATTATTATGTGCAGAGGTAAACACGAGTGCAAAGAAGAGAAAAGTGGCATATTTAAAAACAAATGGAAGAAGGGGAGGGAGGGATTATCAGTGGAGAAGAGACCCTTTTGATTTCCAGTCAAAGCTGTCCTCCCTAGATGGGGCTCTCTGTTACATCTATGGCCCGGTCTGGTGTCAGGAGAAAACTAATTTGAAAATAACTCACCCCCTGTGTGGCATCAGGATGCAATCTTTTTTGCAGTAAAACTTGAAATGTCACATTAAATAAATTCAGCACATAATATAGATCCTGTCAAAAACTGAAAGTCGTAGCACATTGTCAATCAGTTAGCATACAATTCAAAGCAAAATACACAGGATATATCAATGATAAATTCCTCCAATGTGTTTCACCTGTACTTTATTAGGTAAGTTTATTAAATAGGCTGAGTTTTCTGACCTCATGATGTCCTCTCATTACAGCTATATTAACTATTAATGGGTGGGATCACCTTGCAGAACGATTAGGTTTTAGTGCCAGCTCTCTGCACCACCTAGCATACGATACCCTCTTTCCACTTTCATTTTTAATGAGAACAGAAGAAGCTTTCTTTGGCGTTAAAAGCAATAATGCAAGGCGTTGAGAAAGTTACTAATATAGTCAGCACTCGAGGAATCCTACTCCAGGGCATTTCTGATGGCTCATTCATGGCCACGTTGTAGGGACTTTTGCACATTGTAAGTTATAAATATTGAAGTTCAGTCCTAAGAAATTTCATGGTAAGCATAAGCTTGAGAAGCAGGGTACGTAAAATAGTTTAAATTTACTTACTGGAAGTCCAGAGGAAATACAAAATGCACACAAACTAATTTCATAATCAAGCAATCAATTAATTATAATGACATAAAAGGATCCATAAACCCCCCCCATCTAACAAGACACACTGGAGGTATACTATAATAACTTTATTGGGAAGGTTACTTTTGCTGCCCTGGGTCCCTCGGCAGAACATATATACAAAAGTAGATATAAGTAGCGAAAAAAGAGGAAAGGAAAATTGCAAAACTGCTCTCTCTAGCACTCATCTGCCAAAGAACACCTCTCTGTTGGCTAGGCAGGCGATTGGTGACGCTTACATGGCAGCTCTACAAATTTGAGCCATGGAAACTGAAGTTGGTTCAGCCCATGATGTTGAGGTAGATCTTGTCAAATGGGCTCCTATGGACTTTGGGGAGAGGCTTTTGTATGATGGAATCACCTTCCATAATGGCACTCTGGATTTAACTGGCAAAGGAGGACTAGAAAGCTAAATTGCCCCTATTAGGGCTTTGGTATTGTAGAAACAGCTATGTAAAAAACCAGGGCTGTGGCGTTGGAGTCGAGGAGTCGGACGAAGTTTTGGGTACCTGGAGTCTGAGTCGGCAAACAATGCACCGACTCCGACTAAATTTAGGTTGGAATTTAAAAAAAAGCAAGTTTAAATGCCCCAATTCACAAAAAGTTATAATGAATGACTTCTCTACTGTAAGAATAAAGACCAATGTATGCAGTGCATCACGTAACCGCAAAATGAACACGTTAAGTGACCGTGAAGAAGCATGCTTTTCATGTGCTTTACTATATGGCACGCAACGCACAATTAGGAGCGGCAATACTTATACTTTCCATAGTGTTGTGTTCTGTTGTTACAGGGAACCCATGGGTAACCTAGCCTCTCACTGATAAGGGATTAAGTAAATATGGACTAGAGACACTTGTATAAGTGAAGGGAATAGAGGGTCAATAGTTCAAGACTGAAGCTGTAAACCATTGGAAAAACTTAAAATGTAATTAATAAAATTTTTTTATAAAACTTTGTTTTCATTGTGTTTGTCTTTTGCTTAAAGGGGTACTCCGTTACCTTGCTGTCGGAGCTCCGCTTTCCAGCATCCGGAAGTTATTGTTCCAAACGATGTGTGTGCATTCTTCCGTGTTCAGGGCCGCCCCTCGTGATGTCACGCCCACCCCTTAGTGATGTCACGCCCACCTCCTAGTGAAGTCACGGCCGCCCCCTCAACGAAAGTCTAGATTTTCGTTGAGGGGGCGGGCATGACATCTCGAGGGGCAGCCCTGAAGCCCGCACACACATCGTTCGGAACAATAACTTCCGGACATTGGAAAGCGGAGCTCCAACAGCAAGGTAACGGAGTACTCCTTTAAAGTGTTTAATACAGTAGACTGTTGGCTTCCTAGCCAGTAGTCCTGTGGTAATAACATGTATGTTGCCTTTCTTTCCTTCAAGGAATGTATAAAATACATTCGTATATTAATACAGAGGAGTCGGAGTCGGGGAGTCAGAGTGGGAAGTACAAAAAACTGCGGAGTCGGAACATTTATCTACTGACTCCACAGCCCTGTAAAAAAACTCCTTAGCCCTATCCACATATGCTTAGACAGCCCTTTTGACATCCAGAGGATGAAGCTTGTCTGAATTTCCCCCTCCAAAAATCAGGTAAGCATATATCCTGGCTGATGTGCTCTCTATAAGCCACTTATGGAAGGAAGCTTGGGTTGGTACAAAGAATTAAGCATCCTGGGTTCACCCACATGTAAGGCCTAATGTGTGCTTTCTCCTATGGCACAGCATCAAAAGAAGACATCATCTAGTCCAGGGCAACCATAGCTGACCAGAGAGGAATCTTTGGAGAGGCTAAGAGAAATCTGACTCCTTCCTGACTGAGTTCTCCCAATGCACAATAATGCTGTGGTTTGAGGAACCTGGATGATGAGAAGAACATGACAGGATAATATTTTCTGCAAGTGAGCCTTTATAAGATAGTCGTTCAAGTTTAGGATGACAAACACCTCTTATAGCCTTAGATGGGCTAGCAGAACGATGGCAATTTTTAAGAACACTCAAGAAGCAGTAGACAAGTCAAACGGGTGTCTTGGCAGAACAATTGTCCTTTAGTTTGACAGTCACTAAGTGTTTATCCTGCTGTAGGAAAACAAATGATGATCTGATGTTCTTCATTTTACCAGGGCCAGGAGCCCTCCTTTTTTGAAACAGCAAAAATTCTCTTTGATGACATGGTACTGTCTCCAGGACACCTTTATCGATTAACTAGTTGATCAGATGTAGAAAGTGAGGTTTGCCATGATTAGAGAAAAAGCATTCCAGGTGAGAGGCCATAACTCCAGAGAGTAACCTCTGAATTAAGGATCTTGCCCAGGAGTCCGATGTGGTTTCATTCAGACCAAGGTGTGGAGAATTGTCAACCTGGCCCCTACTCTGAGATTGGAGTTTCTAGAGTCATAAATTGGATTTCTTACATCTAAAGGAGTTCCCACCTCTGATGGCCATACAGACATTGCCTTCCTAGGATTTTAAACACTGAAAACTTCTACACTAGCCAGTCTGCTTTATTAAGAAGGTTGGAAATAGAAGTTATTTTTGGGTGTAATGTCATCTTTCCACTCTTTGAGCCATAAAGCTCTCCTAGCAGCCATAGAGAGGGCTAGGGCAAAAGTGGAAAAAAGTCACCTGCAATCTTCTCAATATATTATCTACAGGGAGACCATCTTGATTATCCCTACTGTGCTGGAGGAGCTAAACTCAAAGTGCTTGGGCCACTGCCACAGAAAAAATTTAAGCTTGCATGTAGAAGTTGCTGGCTAATAGACTGTCTTAAGAGATCCCTCTGGTCCATAAGCAGGATGGAGTCTTTTAAAGGAAACACTTGGCTACTGGCAATTCATTTTAAGGAGGATGTTCCCAGCCTAAGGATGCTGATGGATCTAGCTTATAAATAGCCCTAAATTAAAAGTCTAAGGCTTCTAATCAGACTTGGTATTTCTAGATTCCATAAAAAATCTACAACAGGGTTTGAAATAGCAGGCAGGGGTGAGAGTTCTTGGCAAAGAATAACAAAGCTTCTTTATTATTTGGTTCAACTCTAGACTCCCCCTTACATGACTGCACTATTTAAATGAGAGACTTTCTCTTCACGGAGGAGAAAATTACCCGTCAGAGCTCTCAGAACCAAAAGCAATTTCCCCTTCTGATAAGGGCTTGCTTTCAGACCAGAAGACGATGATGGAGGAGATGGTGCCTTCCTTTTAGATCTTGACCTGAGATGCTATGACCTCTCAAAAAGACTTAAAAACTGTGGGCCATTCAAAAAACGGATGCTCTTCGTGGAAGCTAAACTTTATAGACGATGGCTGGAGATCTCCACCAGGAACAATAAAGGGTGGAAACCAGCAGAATACTTAGACTTTGCTCCCAAGTTTGGCCCAAAGCCAAACCGGTAAGTGGCACAGAGGGTCCACACCTGTTATGGCATTACATTATTTTATTTTTTTAAGTCACATCCATACAGTATGTCTCCTCCTTCTCATATCACCATCAAACCATTTCTGGCTAGGAGACATAAATCTTTCAGTTTCAAAGCAAACAGACTCCTGCATCTCATATTAGACACAAAACAATTTCAGTGGAGATATTCTCCAACATACGCCCCTTTACCCACCAGTGTCCACTGCTTGAAAGCCAATGTTTATAAGGAATGGCCACTGCAGGGAAAATATAGTAGTACATGGCTATTCAGATAAATGGCTATCCATGTAGCACAAGGGCATCTCCTCCTGAGCTGCTTGGTAACAACTCTCCACTCTGACTCCCAGCTTGGGATCCTGATTTATAATGTCCATATCCTCTAAAACACATAAATAGTTTTTTTTTTCCCTGTTGTGGAATAGTGTACAGTTACTGAGCTAAATTTGACTGGCTTAGCTATTCTTTTTTTACAGCCAGTTGTTCCCTGTATCAAGTTGCCCCTTTATTTAGCCATTGGTCGACCTTACCAACCTCTGTGACGGGCCAGACATGTTTTTCTTGCCTTCAAGTGAAGAAAATTGTAACCCACATTCCCTCAGTCATAGCCCCAATAACGCTACACACCTTCGCTCTGCAGGGCTGCTGTTGCAGCTCCCTACAGTCCCACATGCTCCTAATAGTCCAGTATCATCTGGAATATCTTGTATTAGGACATGTCCCCTTTAATTATCACCGAGTTCATCACTGTTCTTGCTACATTGCGTAATATTGATTGCAGTTATAGTACATTTTAAACTTGCTTATTTTCCTATATTTAGGAATAATAGTGTGGTGAGGGGTGTGATGAAGGGCAGATGTTGTTACCCTTAGGGCAAATGTTATTAACCCTTAGTTATCCTCTACACCACCAGAGCTATGGCCACTGGTTTCTGGGCCACGCGCGGGGCAAATAATCTTTCTGATGCAAGGTTACGGAATAACTGCAGCTTTACTAAGGCTGACAGATGTTAAATTCTTTACAGCTCAGTTTAGGCCCAAGGAGGTGACCAGTGATCTTTAGGAGACTTGGGGGCTAGCTGGGACTTGTAGTGAACTTGGACTCAATTATGCAGTCCCACGCTGACTTTAGACTTGACAGACTTGACTATGCTGCCTAGACTTCTCCCCTCTATTTAGGCTTACCAGGCTTTGACTTTCACCTGTAGGGGGTTCCACGGATAGTGGCTGTGTGGTTAGGCCTTGGTCTCCCTCAGGAACACCAGACACTCTCAGGTGTTCACTTAACTATAGCTCAGCTATGACTGGAACTGAACTAGGCTAGCTCCTCCCTGGTATACAAGGGAGCAATTTGGAGGGGTCCCATAGGTCACCAACAAGTCACCTGGTCACTGGCACCTTCCCTGGTTACACAGGCTTAGCATCAATACTTAAAGGCATATTAACATGAATATAATACATTAACTCTTTACATGACAGACTGGGTGATGAGAGTCCTGAGGAGTGGGGAGGCCAGGGGACTGGGACTGAGTCCAATTGTTAGGACCACTAGTGTACAGAAGGACCACTTCTGTACTGTGCCACCACAATAGGACACTGTTTTTATAGAGGTTATCCTCAGTTATTGTGAGGATGCCTTAGTGGCTGATATTGACATTTGACAAGCTGCATTACATAGCAATTTGTAAAGGGTAACAGTGGCCAAGTTTGACACATTTAATGTTAAATGTGAACAAATGAATCAAACAGGTGAGCAATTCCATTGCACTTGAGTGCATAATTGTGTCCTAGAGGTGATATGACATAGACTGGCCTATGCAGTCATGTTTCACCTTTATTTATATCTTTTCAACATTCATTTCTTCACCCCTTCTTTGTAAAAGTAAAGCTGGCCATATAGGGTCCATTTCCTTGGTGCAAAGTGACAATTGGATAAAACATAATACTGATTTACTTTATATGTTGGTTCATTAATCCAAAATTGTTAATGAATAGCTAATATGTTTTGTATGTTCCTGATGCATACTGTATGCCCTAGTGCACCTGTAAATTCTTAGGTACCTTTATATGGCAGTGTGTGTGTGTGTGTGCTGCCTGAGTGTATGAGCTACATTTTGTCCTAGGTTAAAAATTTATATATAATGCTAATGTATTCCTCCATATTTTACAGTTAGAGCAACCCAGAGCCTCGTCCACTCCACTGTGGCCACTCTGTGCAGTGATGGCTGATTTTAAAGGGAACTTGCCAGTGATTTTGACCCAATCAACCTTTACTCCCTTGCCATCTGGTATTAAACGAACCAGGGCATATCTGTATGCCCTTGTATTGTGTAGTGTCCAGCTGCACTCGCTTCATAGGCGGCAAGTAACAGCTCCATAGCAGAGCAGTAATTGCAACTAAATGTACAGTAAATGCAATCCAATGACTGCATATAATAATCCCCTATGGAGACTTAAAGCATAACTGTCAGATCCTACAAAAATAAAAATTAATATGTTACTCGGTACCTAATCCTGACCATGTACATCTAATTTTTATGCCTCCAACACCTATATTTATTATTAAAAAAAAACCCTCTTTTCATTAGCTCAGTGTTAGAAATCCTCTTAGGGGAAGGGGAAGTGTCCCTCCTTGTGGTGGTGGGAGGTAATTGGCGTGTCTACTCATGCAGCCTTGTCCACGAGTCATCTCTTGTCCATGACTCATGGACAAGCCTGATGCTGCTGCAGGACTGGTTAGGGTCCAGGTAGTTATGGGGACCCCTAGTGGGGGGATTTTTAGGGGCCATTTTCACTATTAAATATTCAAAATTGTTTCCACAACCATATTACAAAAGGTCTTTATTTTCATCAGAAACAACATATAAAAAGTTTTAGGATCTGACAGTGCCCATTTAAAAAGTGTAAAACAAATATTAAACAATTTTATTGCAAAATTTTATAAAAGCCCACCCCTAATAAAAATTTTATGCACTCAACTTTTCTCATTTTACAAATAAATAAAAATAAACTTAATATTTCCACATTCAGAATTGTCCAAACTATTAAAATGAAATGTCTATAATCCCGTGCAGTGATCGGTGTAAACATAAAAAAATTCAGGTAAAAATCAGGTAAAAATTTATAAAAAGTGATGAAAAAGTCCCATCAAAACAAAAAGGGTACCAATATAAAGTACAAATAATGCAAAAAAATAAGTTATAGGTTTTATAATGAAGTACGGTCTGGTCCATAAATATTGGGAGATCGACACAATTCTAAAATTTTTGGCTCTATACACCACCACAATGGATTTGAAATGAAACGAACAAGATGTTCTTTAACTGCAGATTGTCCGCTTTAATTTGAGGGTATTTACATCCAGATCAGGTGAATGGTGTAGGAATTACAACAGTTTGCATATGTGCCTCCCACTTGTTAAGGGACCAAAAGTAATGGGACAGAATAATAATCATAAATCAAACTTTCACTTTTTAATACTTGGTTGCAAATTCTTCCAATTACAGTCTGAAGTCTGGAATACATAGACATCACCAGATGCTGGGTTTCATCCCTGGTGATGCTCTGCCAGGCCTCTACTGCAACCGTCTTCAGTTCCAGCTTGTTCTTGGGGTATTTTCCATTCACTTTTGTTTTAAGCAAGTGAAATGCATGCTCAATCGGATTCAGGTCAGGTGATTGACTTGGCCATTGCATAACATTCCACTTCTTCCCTTAAAAAACTCTTTGGTTGCTTTTGCAGTATGCTTTGGGTCATTGTCCATCTGCACTGTTGTTACGCCGAGCGCTCCGGGTCCCCGCTCCTCCCCGGAGCGCTCGCTTCTCTCTCGCTACCACAGCGCTCCGGGCAGCTCCACTGACCCGGTGCGCTGCGATACCGTCTCCAGCCGGGATGCGATTCGCGATGCGGGTAGCGCCCGCTCGCGATGCGCATCCCGGCTCCCGTACCTGACTCGCTCTCCGTCTGTCCTGTCCCGGCGCGCGCGGCCCCGCTCGCCGGGTCTCTGCGATTTAAAGGGCCACTGCGCCGCTGATTGGCGCAGTGGTTCCAATTAGTGTGTTCACCTGTGCACTCCCTATTTATACCTCACTTCCCCTTCACTCCCTCGCCGGATCTTGTTGCCATTGTGCCAGTGAAAGCGTTTCCTTGTGTGTTCCTAGCCTGTGTTCCAGACCTCCTGCCGTTGCCCCTGACTACGATCCTTGCTGCCTGCCCCGACCTTCTGCTACGTCCGACCTTGCTTCTGTCTACTCCCTTGTACCGCGCCTATCTTCAGCAGTCAGAGAGGTTGAGCCGTTGCTAGTGGATACGACCTGGTCACTACCGCCGCAGCAAGACCATCCCGCTTTGCGGCGGGCTCTGGTGAAAACCAGTAGTGACTTAGAACCGATCCACTAGCACGGTCCACGCCAATCCCTCTCTGGCACAGAGGATCCACTACCTGCCAGCCGGCATCGTGACAGTAGATCCGGCCATGGATCCCGCTGAAGTTCCTCTGCCAGTTGTCGCCGACCTCACCACGGTGGTCGCCCAGCAGTCACAACAGATAGCGCAACAAGGCCAACAGCTGTCTCAACTGACCGTGATGCTACAGCAGCTACTACCACAGCTTCAGCAATCATCTCCTCCGCCAGCTCCTGCACCTCCTCCGCAGCGAGTGGCCGCTTCTGGTCTACGACTATCCTTGCCGGATAAATTTGATGGGGACTCTAAATTCTGCCGTGGCTTTCTTTCCCAATGTTCCCTGCACTTGGAGATGATGTCGGACCAGTTTCCTACTGAAAGGTCTAAGGTGGCTTTCGTAGTCAGCCTTCTGTCTGGAAAAGCTCTGTCATGGGCCACACCGCTCTGGGACCGCAATGACCCCGTCACTGCCTCTCTACACTCCTTCTTCTCGGAAATTCGAAGTGTCTTTGAGGAACCTGCCCGAGCCTCTTCTGCTGAGACTGCCCTGTTGAACCTGGTCCAGGGTAATTCTTCCGTTGGCGAGTACGCCGTACAATTCTGTACTCTTGCTTCAGAATTATCCTGGAATAATGAGGCCCTCTGCGCGACCTTTAAAAAGGCCTATCCAGCAACATTAAAGATGTTCTGGCCGCACGAGAAATCCCTGCTAACCTACATGAACTCATCCATCTTGCCACTCGCATTGACATGCGTTTTTCCGAAAGGCGTCAGGAGCTCCGCCAGGATATGGACTTTGTTCGCACAAGGCGTTTTTTCTCCCCGGCTCCTCTCTCCTCTGGTCCCCTGCAATCCGTTCCTGTGCCTCCCGCCGTGGAGGCTATGCAGGTCGACCGGTCTCGCCTGACACCTCAAGAGAGGACACGACGCCGCATGGAGAATCTCTGCCTGTACTGTGCCAGTACCGAACACTTCCTGAAGGATTGTCCTATCCGTCCTCCCCGCCTGGAAAGACGTACGCTGACTCCGCACAAAGGTGAGACAGTCCTTGATGTCTACTCTGCTTCTCCACGTCTTACTGTGCCTGTGCGGATATCTGCCTCTGCCTTCTCCTTCTCTACTATGGCCTTCTTGGATTCCGGATCTGCAGGAAATTTTATTTTGGCCTCTCTCGTCAACAGGTTCAACATCCCAGTGACCAGTCTCGCCAGACCCCTCTACATCAATTGTGTAAACAATGAAAGATTGGACTGTACCATACGTCTCCGCACGGAGCCCCTTCTAATGTGCATCGGACCTCATCACGAGAAGATTGAATTTTTGGTCCTCCCCAATTGCACTTCCGAAATCCTCCTTGGACTACCCTGGCTTCAACTCCATTCCCCAACCCTGGATTGGTCCACTGGGGAGATCAAGAGTTGGGGGCCCTCTTGTTTCAAGGACTGCCTAAAACCGGTTCCCAGTACCCCTTGCCGTGACTCTGTGGTTCCCCCTGTAACCGGTCTCCCTAAGGCCTATATGGACTTTGCGGATGTTTTTTGCAAAAAACAAGCTGAGACTCTACCTCCTCACAGGCCTTATGATTGTCCTATTGACCTCCTCCCGGGCACTACTCCACCCCGGGGCAGAATCTATCCTCTGTCCGCCCCAGAGACTCTTGCTATGTCGGAGTACATCCAGGAAAATTTAAAAAAAGGCTTTATCCGTAAATCCTCCTCTCCTGCCGGAGCCGGATTTTTCTTTGTGTCCAAAAAAGATGGCTCTCTACGTCCTTGCATTGACTACCGCGGTCTTAATAAAATCACGGTAAAGAACCGCTACCCCCTACCCCTCATCTCTGAACTCTTTGATCGCCTCCAAGGTGCCCACATCTTTACCAAACTGGACTTAAGAGGTGCTTATAATCTCATCCGCATCAGAGAGGGGGATGAATGGAAAACGGCATTTAACACTAGAGATGGACACTTTGAGTATCTGGTCATGCCCTTTGGCCTGTGCAACGCCCCTGCCGTCTTCCAAGACTTTGTTAATGAAATTTTTCGTGATCTCTTATACTCCTGTGTTGTTGTATATCTGGACGATATCCTGATTTTTTCTGCCAATCTAGAAGAACACCGCCAGCATGTCCGTATGGTTCTTCAGAGACTTCGTGACAATCAACTTTATGCCAAGATAGAGAAATGTCTGTTTGAATGCCAATCTCTTCCTTTCCTAGGATACTTGGTCTCTGGCCAAGGACTACAAATGGATCCAGACAAACTCTCTGCCGTCTTAGATTGGCCACGCCCCTCCGGACTCCGTGCTATCCAACGTTTTTTGGGGTTCGCCAATTATTACAGGCAATTTATTCCACATTTTTCTACCGTTGTGGCCCCTATCGTGGCTTTAACCAAAAAAAATGCCAATCCCAAGTCTTGGCCTCCTCAAGCGGAAGACGCCTTTAAACGGCTCAAGTCTGCCTTTTCTTCGGCTCCTGTGCTCTCCAGACCTGACCCATCTAAACCCTTCCTATTGGAGGTTGATGCCTCCTCTGTAGGAGCTGGAGCGGTCCTTCTACAAAAAAATTCTTCCGGGCATGCTGTTACTTGTGGTTTTTTTTCTAGGACCTTCTCTCCGGCGGAGAGGAACTACTCCATCGGGGATCGAGAGCTTCTAGCCATTAAATTAGCACTTGAGGAATGGAGGCATCTGCTGGAGGGATCAAGATTTCCAGTTATTATTTACACCGATCACAAGAACCTCTCCTATCTCCAGTCTGCCCAACGGCTGAATCCTCGCCAGGCCAGGTGGTCTCTGTTCTTTGCCCGATTTAATTTTGAAATTCACTTTCGGCCTGCCGATAAGAACATTAGGGCCGATGCTCTCTCTCGTTCCTCGGATGCCTCGGAAGTTGAACTCTCTCCGCAACACATCATTCCTCCTGACTGCCTGATTTCCACTTCTCCAGCCTCCATCAGGCAAACTCCTCCAGGGAAGACCTTCGTCACTCCACGCCAACGCCTCGGAATCCTCAAATGGGGTCACTCCTCCCATCTCGCAGGCCATGCGGGCATCAAGAAATCTGTGCAACTCATCTCTCGCTTCTATTGGTGGCCGACTCTGGAGACGGATGTCGTGGACTTTGTGCGAGCCTGCACTGTCTGTGCCCGGGATAAGACTCCTCGCCAGAAGCCCGCTGGTTTTCTTCATCCTCTGCCTGTCCCCGAACAGCCTTGGTCTCTGATTGGTATGGATTTTATTACAGACCTACCCCCATCCCGTGGCAACACTGTTGTTTGGGTGGTCGTTGATCGATTCTCCAAGATGGCACATTTCATCCCTCTTCCTGGTCTTCCTTCAGCGCCTCAGTTGGCTAAACAATTTTTTGTACACATTTTTCATCTTCACGGGTTGCCCACACAGATAGTCTCGGATAGAGGCGTCCAATTCGTGTCAAAATTCTGGAGGGCTCTCTGTAAACAACTCAAGATTAAATTAAACTTTTCTTCTGCATATCATCCTCAATCCAATGGACAAGTAGAAAGAATTAACCAGGTCTTGGGTGATTATTTACGACATTTTGTTTCCTCCCGCCAGGATGATTGGGCAGATCTTCTACCATGGGCCGAATTCTCGTATAACTTTAGAGTCTCTGAATCTTCCTCCAAATCCCCATTTTTCGTGGTGTACGGCCGTCACCCTCTTCCCCCCCTCCCTACTCCCTTGCCCTCTGGTTTGCCCGCTGTAGATGAAGTGACTCGTGATCTTTCCACCATATGGAAAGAGACCCAAGATTCTCTTTTACAGGCTTCATCTCGCATGAAAAAGTTTGCCGATAAGAAAAGAAGAGCTCCCCCCATTTTTGCTCCCGGAGACAAGGTATGGCTCTCCGCTAAATATGTCCGCTTTCGTGTCCCCAGTTACAAACTGGGTCCACGCTATCTTGGTCCTTTCAAAGTCTTGTGCCAAATTAATCCTGTCTCTTACAAACTTCTTCTTCCTCCTTCTCTCCGTATTCCTAATGCCTTTCATGTCTCTCTTCTTAAACCACTCATCATCAACCGTTTCTCTCCCAAATTAGTTTCTCCCACTCCTGTCTCCGGTTCTTCTGACGTCTTCTCAGTGAAAGAGATACTGGCCTCCAAGACGGTCAGAGGAAAAAGGTTCTTTTTAGTGGATTGGGAGGGCTGTGGACCTGAAGAGAGATCCTGGGAACCTGAGGACAACATCCTAGACAAAAGTCTGCTCCTCAGGTTCTCAGGCTCTAAGAAGAGGGGGAGACCCAAGGGGGGGGGTACTGTTACGCCGAGCGCTCCGGGTCCCCGCTCCTCCCCGGAGCGCTCGCTTCTCTCTCGCTACCACAGCGCTCCGGGCAGCTCCACTGACCCGGTGCGCTGCGATACCGTCTCCAGCCGGGATGCGATTCGCGATGCGGGTAGCGCCCGCTCGCGATGCGCATCCCGGCTCCCGTACCTGACTCGCTCTCCGTCTGTCCTGTCCCGGCGCGCGCGGCCCCGCTCCCTAGGGCGCGCGCGCGCCGGGTCTCTGCGATTTAAAGGGCCACTGCGCCGCTGATTGGCGCAGTGGTTCCAATTAGTGTGTTCACCTGTGCACTCCCTATTTATACCTCACTTCCCCTTCACTCCCTCGCCGGATCTTGTTGCCATTGTGCCAGTGAAAGCGTTTCCTTGTGTGTTCCTAGCCTGTGTTCCAGACCTCCTGCCGTTGCCCCTGACTACGATCCTTGCTGCCTGCCCCGACCTTCTGCTACGTCCGACCTTGCTTCTGTCTACTCCCTTGTACCGCGCCTATCTTCAGCAGTCAGAGAGGTTGAGCCGTTGCTAGTGGATACGACCTGGTCACTACCGCCGCAGCAAGACCATCCCGCTTTGCGGCGGGCTCTGGTGAAAACCAGTAGTGACTTAGAACCGATCCACTAGCACGGTCCACGCCAATCCCTCTCTGGCACAGAGGATCCACTACCTGCCAGCCGGCATCGTGACAACTGTGAAGCGCAGTCCAATGAGTTCTGAAGCATTTTGCAGAATATGAGTAGATAATATTGCCCGAAACACTTCAGAATTCATCCTGCTGCTTTTGTCAGCAGTCACATCATCAATAAATACAAGAGAAACAGTTCCATTGGCAGCCATACATGCCCACGCCATGACACTACCACCACCATGCTTCACTGATGAGGTGGTATGCTTAGGATCATGTTCCTTTTCTTCTCCTTACTCTTTGCTTCCCATCACTCTGGTACAAGTTGATCTTGGTCTCATCTGTCCATAGGATGTTGTTCCAGAACTGAGAAAGCTTTTTTAGATGTCGTTTGGCAAACTCTAATTTGGCATTCCTGTTTTTGAGGCTCACCAATGGTTTCCATCTTGTGATGAACCCTCTGTATTCACTCTGGTGAAGTCTTCTCCTGATTGTTGACACACATACACCTACCTCCTGGAGAGTGTTCTTGATCTGGCCAACTGTTGTGAAGGGGGTTTTCTATCGGAGTACCCCTATAACAAGTGGGAGGCACATATGCAAACTTTTGTAATTCCAACACCGTTCACCTGATTTGGATGTAAATACCCTCAAATTAAAGCTGACAGTCTGCAGTTATAGCACATCTTGTTCGTTTCATTTCAAATCCATTCTGGTGGTGTATAGAGCCAAAAAATTTTCGAATTGTGTCGAAGTCCCAATATTTATGGACCTGACTGTATACTTATTTTGTTTAAAAAGTTAGACTTTTTTTTTTTAAGTATTACAATAATAAAAAAAAAAGCTATGTAAATATGGTTATTGTTTTAATTGTATAGACTCACAGAATAAAGATACTGGGCCTCATTTACTAAGGCTTTTCCAAGTAGATTTTGTAGTTTTTTTATTTTTTATTTGTCGCATGTGTCGTATGCCAGAATTTGGGACAGAAAATAAAAAATAAAATCCTACTACCTCTCCACTTAACTTAAAAAAATAAATAAAAAAAGGGAGCCTGGTTGCAGTCAAGGGGGCATGTCACCCACAAAGAAAACTATGCTCAGCTCTTAGTAAATCAGGACCACTGTGTTATTTCCACCTTAAAGTAGACTGCATAAAAATGAAATCTTTCCCAAAGTTGTAAAATTGTAAAAAGATTTTTTTTCCATTTTCAGCCACAAATTATATATATATTTTTTTATTTCATTGTACATGTTATGGTAAAATAAAAGGTGCCATTGCAAACCTGCAAAAAACAAGCCTTCATATGGCCCTGTGGATGGCCACATAAAAGAGATGTTTAACCCTCAAGAGGTTAAAGATGTACCAAATTGATAAAATGTATTAAGCATCATGAGCCACTGTGATAAATTTGGCACATACTTAGCCTGCCTAGCATACCTATTAGACAACTTAAAATGTGTTCTTATCTGGGACATTTAAGGTATATCCAAGGTATATGCCATAAATGTCCCATAGATATGAATTCCACCTCTTGGGCACTGCTAGAAGTCACGGCTTTTCTTGTTGACCATACCTCCTAGCTTGACTGTTGTGGGCTTCCTATCCACCTCTAATGGCCACAAGCAGGCCAGAGCAGGTTGGGAAGTCCTCCATAGTCAAAATATTCCTTTGACCCCTTAAAGGAGTACTCCACCCCTAGACATCTTATCCCCTATCCAAAGAATAGGGGATAAGATGTCAGATCACCGGGGTCCCACCACTGGGGACCCCCGCAATATAGCAAGCAGCACCCCCCTGTAACTGCTTCCGGAAGCGCTGGAGGCTCTCAGGCTAATTCCTCCCGATCACGGGGATGGAAGATCTGGACCTCACGACTCCGCCCCCGTGTGACATCATGCCCCTCCCCCTCAATGCAAGTCTATGGGAGGGGGTGTGTCTGCATTATGTCTTGGGTGACTTGTGAATAAATTCATCGTTTCCGAGTTCTGCGCTGGACATTCCTGTTTCTTAGTGATTGATTTAGAATCCTGATCTGTGTTTTCCTCTGCTGTTGTTGATTATTTTACCCTGTTGTGTCCATTATATTTCCCCCTTTGCCTGCCTCATAAAGTATTAGGCCCCCCATATAATATTAGGACCTCATACTGCCTTCATATAGTTGTAGGTCCCATACTGCCCCATACTCCATATAACCCTTTTTTTATACAGATATGCTGTCTGCCATATTTGAAGTGACAGGAAAGGGAGCTGCCGGCTATGTCCTGTCGCTGCATACTTTCAACTATGTATGCATCTTAAAGACACATACACAGTTGAAAGCTGCGTTAATCCAGGGATCTGCAACATCTGTTCAGATCTGCCCAATAGCATATAAGAATAACAGATATAATTTTAAAGGGGTTATCCACCATAAGGTGATTTTAGTACATACCTGTCAGACAGTAATGGACATGCTTAGGAAGGATCTGCACTTGTCTTGGGGCTAAATGGCTGTGTTGTGATCTTACCATAACACTGTGGCTAGCTTTTTGTTAACTGGTATTTCCTGTTGGAGTTTTCTTTTTTTGACTACAAATCCCATAATTCCATTGTCCTCCCTTCCACACATCAGCCACCTTACCGATTGAAACATAAATGAGCTGCATCCATTCAAAAGACCTGTGGTTTTCAATCAGGGTGCCTACAGCTGTTGCATTAGTTGCAGATTTATCTCTCTCCCACCAAGCGATCCCTCCACCCATTGAAGCAGACAGGCTCCCTGTCATAAGCTGACTAGTGAGTCAGGTCTCAGCCACATTGCAACCTGGGAAAAATCTGAGACAACAGTCATTTTGTATGCTGTTAAAAATAAATATTGGGGCAAAAATCACAGAAGAATTGTGAGAAAACAGTCACACACAGGTACAGACACTATATTATGAACTACACTAACTTTACAGCCCCTGTAGTAGAGTAAAAACAAATCCTGGAATACCCCTTTAATGAGGTAGGTACAAACAAAATACTTAGTGTGTCCTGCACTTTAAACTGATCATTTACCTCCATGGAAAAAAATAAAAAATCAAGTACTGTCTACTGTCTACTATTACCATTACCACATTTGCTAGAGTCTGAAGTTAATTTCATCTTCACAAGTCTACACTGTTGTACCAGCTCGTCTTCTGGTCTGGCCTTCATGTGCAGAAGATGGTACTTTGGCTGGATTCACGCAGCAAGTCACTTACAGAAAAACAGATATAGGAAATTGGATTAAATCATCTACAGGAGTTAGGCTAGGTTCACATGGCCGTTCTCTCCCATCCTGATATTCTCCCGTTATTGCTGCTAAATGGACCATTCTAACTAAGAGATGCAAAAGGATGCAAACTGATGTATTAGACTATTTAAAACAAAAAAAGGACATGCGGTATCCTGTTGCATCAGTTTGCATCCTTTTGCATCCGTTTATATCCTTTATTGTCCGTTTGTGTCAGTTTTTTTTTTTTTTGCTCACACCTCTCCTGAGCATGCTCAGGAGTAATAACTGATCAAAACAGATTGGAAAAAAACTGATGCAAATGGCTCATCGGTTTTCCATAGACTTCAATGTTAAATTTATAAAATCTGTTTCTCTTCCTGTTTTTATGACTGGGAAAAAATACTGCATGCACCATCTTTTTTCCTTAAAACAAACAGAATATAAACCAAACGGATGCAAAAGGATGACAAAGGATTGTAAAACAATCCCATTGACGTACAACCATTTGCAAACCGTTTTCAAAAGGCCTAAACGGATTTAATAAGGGGCATGACATAACGGGGACAGACGGCAATGTGAACAAGCCCTTAACTAAATACAAATTATGTACCCTTATAAAATATAACATTTATTAGATACTATTAACCTCTTAAGGACGCAGGGCGTACCTGTACACCCTGCGCCCATTCCCGGTTGTCACGATTCGGCTGGCTGGAGGTGGATCCTCTGTGCCAGAGAGGGATTGGCGTGGACCGTGCTGGTGGACCGGTTCTAAGTTGCTACTGGTATTCACCAGAGCCCGCCGCAAAGCGGGATGGTCTTGCAGCGGCGGTAGCAACCAGGTCGTATCCACCAGCAACGGCTCAACCTCTCTGACTGCTGAAGATAGGCGCGGTACAAGGGAGTAGACAAGAGCAAGGTCGGACATAGCAGAAGGTCAGGGCAGGCAGCAAGGATCGTAGTCAGGGGCAACGGCAGGAGGTCTGGAACACAGGCTAGGAACACACAAGGAAACGCTTTCACTGGCACAATGGCAACAAGATCCGGCAAGGGAGTGCAAGGGAAGTGAGCAGATATAGCCAGGGAGCAGGTGGAAGCCAATTAAGCTAATTGGGCCAGGCACCAATCATTGGTGCACTGGCCCTTTAAGTCTCAGAGAGCTGGCGCGCGCGCGCCCTAGAGAGCGGAGCCGCGCGCGCCAGCACATGACAGCAGGGGACTGGGACGGGTAAGTGACTTGGGATGCGATTCACGAGCGGGTGCGTCCCGCTGTGCGAATCGCATCCCCGACGGCCATGTCAGTGCAGCGCTCCCGGTCAGCGGGACCGACCGGGGCGCTGCAGGGAGAGAGACGCCGTGAGCGCTCCGGGGAGGAGCAGGGACCCGAAGCGCTCGGCGTAACAGTACCCCCCCCTTAGGTCTCCCCCTTTTTTTGTCCGACAACTGCTTTACCTGGGACGAGGACACCGGGAGTGAATGGAGGGTTTCCTCAAAGGCAGGCAGTACAGCAAGAGTGGGAATGGGGAGTGAGGGCAGAGGGCGAAGCCTGGCACAGGGCAGTGTGTCACCAGGACGGGGGCCATGAGGAGGCACTGAGGCTTGCCTGACGGGACTGGGAGGGGGGGAGAGGCACTTCCTATGGCAAGCAGAGTCCCAGTTCTTGATCTCCCCGGTGGTCCAGTCAAGGGTGGGAGAATGAAGCCGGAGCCATGGCAGACCGAGGAGGACCTCAGAGGTACAGTTGGGAAGGACGAAGAACTCAATCACTTCGTGATGGGGTCCAATACACATCAAGAGGGGTTCTGTGCGGTAACGCACGGTGCAATCCAATCTGACTCCGTTGACCGCGGAAATGTAGAGCGGCTTGACGAGACGGGTCACCGGGATGCGGAATTTATTCACCAAAGACTCCAAAATGAAATTCCCAGAGGCACCAGAGTCCAAGCAGGCCACGGCTGAGAGGGAGGAGTTGGCTGAAGGAGAAATCCGCACGGGCACCGTGAGATGTGGAGAAGCAGACTTTGAACCAAGAGACGCCACACCCACGTGAGCTGGGTGCGTGCGTGCGTTTCCCAGACGTGGAGGACGAATAGGGCAATCCACCAAGAAATGCTCGGTACTGGCACAGTACAGACAAAGATTTTCTTCTCTACGGCGATTCCTCTCTTCCTGGGTCAGGCGAGACCGATCCACTTGCATGGCCTCCTCGGCGGGAGGCCCAGGCGTAGATTGCAAAGGATGCTGTGGGAGAGGTGCCCAGAGATCTAAGTCTTTTTCCTGGCGGAGCTCCTGATGTCTCTCAGAAAAACGCATGTCAATGCGGGTGGCCAAATGGATAAGTTCTTGCAGGTTGGCAGGAATCTCTCGTGCGGCCAGCACATCCTTGATGCTACTGGATAGGCCTTTTTTAAAGGTCGCGCAGAGAGCCTCGTTATTCCATGATAATTCGGAAGCAAGAGTACGAAATTGGATGGCGTACTCGCCCACTGAAGAATTATCCTGGACCAGGTTCAGCAGGGCAGTCTCGGCAGAAGAAGCTCGGGCTGGTTCCTCGAAGACACTACGGACTTCAGCGAAGAAGGACTGGACTGTGGCTGTGGCAGGATCATTGCGGTCCCAGAGCGGTGTGGCCCAAGACAAGGCCTTTCCTGAAAGAAGGCTCACTACGAACGCCACCTTAGACCGTTCTGTAGGAAACAAGTCCGACAACATCTCCATATGCAGGGAACATTGAGACAAAAATCCACGGCAGAGTCTAGAGTCCCCATCAAATTTGTCCGGCAGGGACAAGCGGAGGCTAGGAGCGGCCACTCGCTGCGGAGGAGGTGCAGGAGCTGGCGGAGGAGATGGTTGCTGCTGTAGCAGAGGCAGAAGTTGCTGTAACATGGCGGTCAACTGCGACAGCTGCTGTCCTTGTTGGGCAATCTGCTGCGATTGCTGAGCGACCACCGTGGAAAGGTCAGCGAGACTTGGCAGCGGCACCTCAGCGGGATCCATGGCCGGATCTACTGTCACGATTCGGCTGGCTGGAGGTGGATCCTCTGTGCCAGAGAGGGATTGGCGTGGACCGTGCTGGTGGACCGGTTCTAAGTTGCTACTGGTATTCACCAGAGCCCGCCGCAAAGCGGGATGGTCTTGCAGCGGCGGTAGCAACCAGGTCGTATCCACCAGCAACGGCTCAACCTCTCTGACTGCTGAAGATAGGCACGGTACAAGGGAGTAGACAAGAGCAAGGTCGGACGTAGCAGAAGGTCAGGGCAGGCAGCAAGGATCGTAGTCAGGGGCAACGGCAGGAGGTCTGGAACACAGGCTAGGAACACACAAGGAAACGCTTTCACTGGCACAATGGCAACAAGATCCGGCAAGGGAGTGCAAGGGAAGTGAGCAGATATAGCCAGGGAGCAGGTGGAAGCCAATTAAGCTAATTGGGCCAGGCACCAATCATTGGTGCACTGGCCCTTTAAGTCTCAGAGAGCTGGCGCGCGCGCCCTAGAGAGCGGAGTCGCGCGCGCCAGCACATGACAGCAGGGGACCGGGACGGGTAAGTGACTTGGGATGCGATTCGCGAGCGGGTGCGTCCCGCTGTGCGAATCGCATCCCCGACGGCCATGTCAGTGCAGCGCTCCCGGTCAGCGGGACCGACCGGGGTGCTGCAGGGAGAGAGACGCCGTGAGCGCTCCGGGGAGGAGCAGGGACCCGGAGCGCTCGGCGTAACACCGGTCTATAACGCAGGGTCATAGACTTTTTTTTTAATATCAACTGGCTCCAGAAAGTTAAACAGATTTGTAAATGACAATTTATCCGGATACAGCAGTCTGCTAGGTCTATCTGTGTCTATCTGTGTCTTCCCCTGCAACAGCTGGAGGGACTTCAGTGGTGCTCAACGTATAAAGCAAGTCCATACAAAGTATAAGCAATGAAGAAACATGAAAACGGAGCAACTCACCACGCTGACCCAGGTGTTCTATGCAAGTGGTTCTTTATTCCAAAGATTCAACCATGGAAGACAGGCAGGGGAGAGTGGAGCAGGATGCGGGGGTATCCACTCTGTGACTGGACCGTTTGGCGCCTAAGCGCTTCGTCAGACTGGGATAGTGAGATCACAGGAAGGGGAGTGCTTTAAAACAGGTAAGTTCTGATGACGCCGCAGGTAAACTGCAGGTCATTGGTTCTTTACTTAGATACAAACATATATGATAAAACATATTATGCAAACATTAAAAGCAGCTTCCTATCAAACGAATCATGAATACTATATGACCAATTATTACAACAGGGCACCATATTCTTATTTCTCATTAAGTCCTAGCGGACCGGTGGCATCCGTCCGGATGATCCACCTGGCTTCACTTCTTAGGAGTTGTTGGTGCCTGTTCACACCTCTAGGGGTGTTTTCCATCCGTTCTATTCCGGCAAACTTAATTTCATCAGGGTTGTTGTTATGATGTGAGCGCATGTGGGCGATAAGACGGGGTGCCCCAACTCACTCTGTGATAGAGGGGCCGAATGGTTTTTCCCATGTAATATCGTCCACAAGTGCACACCAGGCAATAAACCACGTAATTTGTCTGACAGGTAAAAAATTGTTTCAACTTAATATCCAGCCCACCTGACTTGATTCTATTACCTTTAAGACTATTTTTACATTGTTTGCAGGAACCGCAAACAAAGTTTCCTATAGGGGAGAATCTGTTAACCAATAAGTATTGGATTTTTTTCATTTTTTTCTTTTTGTTATAGAAATCTTGAATAGTTATATAGAAAACGCCCCTAGAGTTGTGAACACATGTGTATGTGCAGACTGCAGACCATTGCTTTTACAGCAGGGCCCCCCCTTTAGACAGCAGGGCCCCCCTTCAGACAGCAGGGCCCTCCTTTAGACAGCAGGGCCCCCTTTAGACAGCAGGGCCCTCCTTTAGACCGCAGGGCCCCCCTTTAGACAGCAGGGCCCTCCTTTAGACAGCAGGGCCCTCCTTTAGACAGCAGGGCCTCATTTAGACAGCAGGGCCTTCCTTTAGACTGCAGGGCCCTTCTTTAGACTGCAGGGCCCCCCTTTAGAGAGCAGGCCCCCCTTTAGACCGCTGCCCCCACCCTTGTAGACAGCTCACCTGCAGCTGTCCTCTGTCGGGGGCTGCTGCTCCGCTGCACAGTTCTCCCGTCCACATCACATTGTGCTATGGAGGACCATGTGACACACACGTCACTCTGCTTCTTCCGTAACGTTACGCCGGGTGCAGGGGAGGAGGTGAAGTGACGTGTATGTCACATGGTCCTCCATAGGACAACGTGATGGGGACGGGAGAACGAGGCAGCAGAGCGGCAGCACCCGACAGAGGACAGCTGTAGGTGAGCTGTCTACAAGGGTGGGGGCTGCGATTTAAAGGGGGGCCCTGCTGCCGCCGCCTGACATGTCCCCACTGCTGCCTTGCTCCTAGCGCACCGCCGGGACATGTCTATTCTCTGCTGCTCATCTCTGTACCCGACGGAGATGAGCAGCAGAGAATATACAAGTCCCGGCGGTGCGCTGATTGCACTAGGAGCAGGGCAGCGGCTCATTCACTGCCGCCACTGACGGCAGACAACGAATCGGGCGATTATTCGATAACGGGATTCATCAACAACGAATCCCGTTATCGATTTTAATCGATTAATCGTTGCAGCCCTAATAAAAAGCGATCAAAAAGTCCGATCGATACAAAAATGGTACCACTAAAAACTTCAGTTTACGGCGCAAAAAATTAGCCCTCATACCGCCCCATATGCAGAAAAATAAAAAAGTTATAGGGGTCAAAAGATGACAATTTTAAACATATTCATTTTCGTGCATGTAGTTATGATTTTTTCCAGAAGTACAACAAGATCAAACCTATATATAAGTAGGGTATCATTTTAATTGTATGGACCTACAGAATAAAGATAAGGTGTCATTTTTACCGAAAAATGCACTGCGTAGAAACGGAAGCCCCCAAAATTTCCAAATTGCTTTTTTTTCTCCAATTTTGTCGCACAACGAATTTCCATCGCCGTGGATTTTTGATAAAATGACTAATGTCATTGCAATGTAGAATTGGTGGTGCAAAACATAAGCCATAATATGGAATTTTAGGTGCAAAATTTTAACGGTTATGATTTTAAAAGGTAAAGATGAAAAAACGAAAGTGCAAAAACGGAAAAATCCTGAGCCCTTAAGGGGTAAAAAATATCAACCAATATAATAAAAATCTATTAATTAATTTTCATTACATTGGTTGATATTTTTAATAGTATCTAATGAATGTTATATTTCATAAGGGTACATATTTTGTATTTAGTTAACCCCTGTGGATTCAAGCAACATAAAAACGTGTTACTTTTTTTTTTTTTTTTCAAATAAAATGTAGCCGCATTTTGCAGGAATATCTGTGCGCAAAATGCAATACGTGCTGAAATTTTTACAATTAACTTATAGGATTGGTACCCAGAATTTACCCTTTTCCTTTAGTGCCCACAATCTTTGGCATATAAACACACACTACATCCGATGTTGCATGAAACTTGTTACCTTCTGACTGTTTTTGGAGCATGGTAGGAAGGTGATACAAGCACCCAGCTCCATGCAGATGTTGTGTTTTACAAATGTAAACTCAGTGTCCCAGTTCTGAGGGATAACAGCTAACTACTGGGTATAACTTACCAGAAAGTCAGTAAAATGTAACTTAATGTGTATAGTATGCTTAAACTATCTGTTTCCTTCCATATACCACCTGCCTGGGTCTTATTTTCTATGTCTCATCACTAGTAACTTAACACAGGGTTCACTAAGCAGTCACAGTTCATTTGGTAGAAATGATACGCCATTTCAGCAGTCACTTTAGATCCACATGTACATCTGTATGGTCATGAAGAAGGTAAGAGAAAATTCACAAGTATTTAGTAACATGTTACAGGAACAAGATCGGTTTTGGCTTAATGAAATACGGTACACCATACTGTAAATCTGCAGTACTCTGATGGTCCAGTACATCACTGACAGCAATGGTAAGGATATCAAGTTAAGCTGATGTCTGGACTTTCCATACGCATCTGTGGTGTGCACTGGGTCAGCAAGTTCACTCTGCAAACCCTTGTCCTGGCCATACTGAGCTTACTATTTATGCACTTCTCCCACAATTATATTGTTTATGTGCTTATATCTTAAGGATATCTCTTGAAACACTAGGGACCTTAATGATAAGTTCAAAAGACCTTTTGTATTTAGCTTTTATTGACCTATAATCCACATTTAAAAGGATACTCCAGTTCTAGAAAGTCATGCAGATTGTTTTTTTGTTTTTTTTATGAAAGTTTTACAATACAAAAAAAGGAATCAGACAGTAATTCCAAAAACAGAACAAGGGTCATGGAGTGACAAATGAGGGCCAATAGCAAAGCGCAACAGTTATGCAAATGACTCTATGCAAGCCTCACGTTAAGCACACAGTGAGCTATCAATGAATGAAACCGACAAAGGACATGGAAAAATGGCTTCATAGGGCACTCGAGCAGCCTGGACGGACATAGAAGAAAAACATCACAAAGACACAAAGACAAACATGAAGAAACAACAAGGAAGACGAGGAAAAGCGGGGGAGGAGATAAAAGAGGGAGGAAATGGAGGGGTGCAAGAGGAATAAGAGGGAGGAGGGGAAAGGCAAAGTTAGAAAAGGGTATGAGAACTAAGGGGGCTGTCTATCAGTGAAATGATCCCAAGGCTCCCAAACAAAGAAAGAGAGGTAAGGTATTGTTCAGAGAGGCGGTAAGGGACTCGAGAGATCGAGTCTCCTGAATCCTTGCCAGGAGATCCATCTCAGAAGGGGGGAGGGTTTGCTTCCAGCACTTTGCAATAAGAGTCTTAGACGCCATGACAATGTGCATAAATAACTGAAAAGGTCGTTAGGACAAAGTCCTACTGGAGAAATACAATAAGTAAACCATAGGGTCTAAGGGGAACAGGACCCCCAATACCTCCGAAACCAAACGCCTCACCATATCCCAGTAAGTAGTAATCAGGGGACAAAACCAGAAGATGTGGAAGACCGTACCTAACCCCACACAACAATGCCAACACTGAGGGGGAATATTCGGGTTCAATTTATTAAGCAATTCGGGGGTATGGTACCAGCCCATGAGCATATTGAATTGTGTATCTTTATATGCTGTGCATATGGAGGCCTTAGAGGCCTGTTCCCAGATAATCCGCCACTGAGGGAGTGTAATAGTGGTGTTCAAGACCTCCTCTCAACGACTCATGTAACGATGAGACGGAGCACCCCCATCAGAAGGAGCATTAATGATGGAATAAATATCAGAAAGAAGGCCTTTCATCTGTGGGCCAGAGAGGCACAAATGTTCAAAGGCCGTTGGTAAGGAAACCACATGAGTTCCCAATGCAGAGGACATTTAATGCTTAAGCTGGATATAATTGTCACGATGCCGGCTGGCAGGTAGTGGATCCTCTGTGCCAGAGAGGGATTGGTGTGGACCGTGCTAGTGGATCGGTTCTAAGTCACTACTGGTTTTCACCAGAGCCCGCCGCAAAGCGGGATGGTCTTGCTGCGGCGGTAGTGACCAGGTCGTATCCACTAGCAACGGCTCAACCTCTCTGACTGCTGAAGATAGGCGCGGTACAAGGGAGTAGACAGAAGCAAGGTCGGACGTAGCAGATGGTCGGGGCAGGCAGCAAGGATCGTAGTCGGGGGCAACGGCAGGAGGTCTGGAACACAGGCTAGGAACACACAAGGAAACGCTTTCACTGGCACAATGGCAACAAGATCCGGCGAGGGAGTGAAGGGGAAGTGAGGTATAAATAGGGAGTGCACAGGTGAACACACTAATTGGAACCACTGCGCCAATCAGCGGCGCAGTGGCCCTTTAAATCGCAGAGACCCGGCGCGCGCGCGCCCTAGGGAGCGGGGCCGCGCGCGCCGGGACAGGACAGACGGAGAGCGAGTCAGGTACGGGAGCCGGGATGCGCATCGCGAGCGGGCGCTACCCGCATCGCGAATCGCATCCCGGCTGGAGACGGTATCGCAGCGCACCGGGTCAGTGGAGCTGCCCGGAGCGCTGCGGTAGCGAGAGAGAAGCGAGCGCTCCGGGGAGGAGCGGGGACCCGGAGCGCTCGGCGTAACAGTACCCCCCCCCTTGGGTCTCCCCCTCTTCTTAGAGCCTGAGAACCTGAGGAGCAGACTTTTGTCTAGGATGTTGTCCTCAGGTTCCCAGGATCTCTCCTCAGGTCCACAGCCCTCCCAATCCACCAAAAAGAACCTTTTTCCTCTGACCGTCTTGGAGGCCAGTATCTCTTTCACTGAGAAGACGTCAGAAGAACCGGAGACAGGAGTGGGAGAAACTAATTTGGGAGAGAAACGGTTGATGATGAGTGGTTTAAGAAGAGAGACATGAAAGGCATTAGGAATACGGAGAGAAGGAGGAAGAAGAAGTTTGTAAGAGACAGGATTAATTTGTCCATTGGATTGAGGATGATATGCAGAAGAAAAGTTTAATTTAATCTTGAGTTGTTTACAGAGAGCCCTCCAGAATTTTGACACGAATTGGACGCCTCTATCCGAGACTATCTGTGTGGGCAACCCGTGAAGACGAAAAATGTGTACAAAAAATTGTTTAGCCAACTGAGGCGCTGAAGGAAGACCAGGAAGAGGGATGAAATGTGCCATCTTGGAGAATCGATCAACGACCACCCAAACAACAGTGTTGCCACGGGATGGGGGTAGGTCTGTAATAAAATCCATACCAATCAGAGACCAAGGCTGTTCGGGGACAGGCAGAGGATGAAGAAAACCAGCGGGCTTCTGGCGAGGAGTCTTATCCCGGGCACAGACAGTGCAGGCTCGCACAAAGTCCACGACATCCGTCTCCAGAGTCGGCCACCAATAGAAGCGAGAGATGAGTTGCACAGATTTCTTGATGCCTGCATGACCTGCGAGATGGGAGGAGTGACCCCATTTGAGGATTCCGAGGCGTTGGCGTGGAGAGACGAAGGTCTTTCCTGGAGGAGTTTGCCTGATGGAGGCTCGAGAAGTGGAAATCAGGCAGTCAGGAGGAATGATGTGTTGCGGAGAGAGTTCAACTTCCGAGGCATCCGAGGAACGAGAGAGAGCATCGGCCCTAATGTTCTTATCGGCAGGCCGAAAGTGAATTTCAAAATTAAATCGGGCAAAGAACAGAGACCACCTGGCCTGGCGAGGATTCAGCCGTTGGGCAGACTGGAGATAGGAGAGGTTCTTGTGATCGGTGTAAATAATAACTGGAAATCTTGATCCCTCCAGCAGATGCCTCCATTCCTCAAGTGCTAATTTAATGGCTAGAAGATCTCGATCCCCGATGGAGTAGTTCCTCTCCGCCGGAGAGAAGGTCCTAGAAAAAAACCCACAAGTAACAGCATGCCCGGAAGAATTTTTTTGTAGAAGGACCGCTCCAGCTCCTACAGAGGAGGCATCAACCTCCAATAGGAAGGGTTTAGATGGGTCAGGTCTGGAGAGCACGGGAGCCGAAGAAAAGGCAGACTTGAGCCGTTTAAAGGCGTCTTCCGCTTGAGGAGGCCAAGACTTGGGATTGGCATTTTTTTTGGTTAAAGCCACGATAGGGGCCACAACGGTAGAAAAATGTGGAATAAATTGCCTGTAATAATTGGCGAACTCCAAAAAACGTTGGATAGCACGGAGTCCGGAGGGGCGTGGCCAATCTAAGACGGCAGAGAGTTTGTCTGGATCCATTTGTAGTCCCTGGCCAGAGACCAAGTATCCTAGGAAAGGAAGAGATTGGCATTCAAACAGACATTTCTCTATCTTGGCATAAAGTTGATTGTCACGAAGTCTCTGAAGAACCATACGGACATGCTGGCGGTGTTCTTCTAGATTGGCAGAAAAAATCAGGATATCGTCCAGATATACAACAACACAGGAGTATAAGAGATCACGAAAAATTTCATTAACAAAGTCTTGGAAGACGGCAGGGGCATTGCACAGGCCAAAGGGCATGACCAGATACTCAAAGTGTCCATCTCTAGTGTTAAATGCCGTTTTCCATTCATCCCCCTCTCTGATGCGGATGAGATTATAAGCACCTCTTAAGTCCAGTTTGGTAAAGATGTGGGCACCTTGGAGGCGATCAAAGAGTTCAGAGATGAGGGGTAGGGGGTAGCGGTTCTTTACCGTGATTTTATTAAGACCGCGGTAGTCAATGCAAGGACGTAGAGAGCCATCTTTTTTGGACACAAAGAAAAATCCGGCTCCGGCAGGAGAGGAGGATTTACGGATAAAGCCTTTTTTTAAATTTTCCTGGATGTACTCCGACATAGCAAGAGTCTCTGGGGCGGACAGAGGATAGATTCTGCCCCGGGGTGGAGTAGTGCCCGGGAGGAGGTCAATAGGACAATCATAAGGCCTGTGAGGAGGTAGAGTCTCAGCTTGTTTTTTGCAAAAAACATCCGCAAAGTCCATATAGGCCTTAGGGAGACCGGTTACAGGGGGAACCACAGAGTCACGGCAAGGGGTACTGGGAACCGGTTTTAGGCAGTCCTTGAAACAAGAGGGCCCCCAACTCTTGATCTCCCCAGTGGACCAATCCAGGGTTGGGGAATGGAGTTGAAGCCAGGGTAGTCCAAGGAGGATTTCGGAAGTGCAATTGGGGAGGACTAAAAATTCAATCTTCTCGTGATGAGGTCCGATGCACATTAGAAGGGGCTCCGTGCGGAAACGTATGGTACAGTCCAATCTTTCATTGTTTACACAATTGATGTAGAGGGGTCTGGCGAGACTGGTCACTGGGATGTTGAACCTGTTGACGAGAGAGGCCAAAATAAAATTTCCTGCAGATCCGGAATCCAAGAAGGCCATAGTAGAGAAGGAGAAGGCAGAGGCAGATATCCGCACAGGCACAGTAAGACGTGGAGAAGCAGAGTAGACATCAAGGACTGTCTCACCTTTGTGCGGAGTCAGCGTACGTCTTTCCAGGCGGGGAGGACGGATAGGACAATCCTTCAGGAAGTGTTCGGTACTGGCACAGTACAGGCAGAGATTCTCCATGCGGCGTCGTGTCCTCTCTTGAGGTGTCAGGCGAGACCGGTCGACCTGCATAGCCTCCACGGCGGGAGGCACAGGAACGGATTGCAGGGGACCAGAGGAGAGAGGAGCCGGGGAGAAAAAACGCCTTGTGCGAACAAGGTCCATATCCTGGCGGAGCTCCTGACGCCTTTCGGAAAAACGCATGTCAATGCGAGTGGCAAGATGGATGAGTTCATGTAGGTTAGCAGGGATTTCTCGTGCGGCCAGAACATCTTTAATGTTGCTGGATAGGCCTTTTTTAAAGGTCGCGCAGAGGGCCTCATTATTCCAGGATAATTCTGAAGCAAGAGTACGGAATTGTACGGCGTACTCGCCAACGGAAGAATTACCCTGGACCAGGTTCAACAGGGCAGTCTCAGCAGAAGAGGCTCGGGCAGGTTCCTCAAAGACACTTCGAATTTCCGAGAAGAAGGAGTGTATAGAGGCAGTGACGGGGTCATTGCGGTCCCAGAGCGGTGTGGCCCATGACAGAGCTTTTCCAGACAGAAGGCTGACTACGAAAGCCACCTTAGACCTTTCAGTAGGAAACTGGTCCGACATCATCTCCAAGTGCAGGGAACATTGGGAAAGAAAGCCACGGCAGAATTTAGAGTCCCCATCAAATTTATCCGGCAAGGATAGTCGTAGACCAGAAGCGGCCACTCGCTGCGGAGGAGGTGCAGGAGCTGGCGGAGGAGATGATTGCTGAAGCTGTGGTAGTAGCTGCTGTAGCATCACGGTCAGTTGAGACAGCTGTTGGCCTTGTTGCGCTATCTGTTGTGACTGCTGGGCGACCACCGTGGTGAGGTCGGCGACAACTGGCAGAGGAACTTCAGCGGGATCCATGGCCGGATCTACTGTCTCGATGCCGGCTGGCAGGTAGTGGATCCTCTGTGCCAGAGAGGGATTGGCGTGGACCGTGCTAGTGGATCGGTTCTAAGTCACTACTGGTTTTCACCAGAGCCCGCCGCAAAGCGGGATGGTCTTGCTGCGGCGGTAGTGACCAGGTCGTATCCACTAGCAACGGCTCAACCTCTCTGACTGCTGAAGATAGGCGCGGTACAAGGGAGTAGACAGAAGCAAGGTCGGACGTAGCAGAAGGTCGGGGCAGGCAGCAAGGATCGTAGTCGGGGGCAACGGCAGGAGGTCTGGAACACAGGCTAGGAACACACAAGGAAACGCTTTCACTGGCACAATGGCAACAAGATCCGGCGAGGGAGTGAAGGGGAAGTGAGGTATAAATAGGGAGTGCACAGGTGAACACACTAATTGGAACCACTGCGCCAATCAGCGGCGCAGTGGCCCTTTAAATCGCAGAGACCCGGCGCGCGCGCGCCCTAGGGAGCGGGGCCGCGCGCGCCGGGACAGGACAGACGGAGAGCGAGTCAGGTACGGGAGCCGGGATGCGCATCGCGAGCGGGCGCTACCCGCATCACGAATCGCATCCCGGCTGGAGACGGTATCGCAGCGCACCGGGTCAGTGGAGCTGCCCGGAGCGCTGCGGTAGCGAGAGAGAAGCGAGCGCTCCGGGGAGGAGCGGGGACCCGGAGCGCTCGGCGTAACAATAATGCAGTCGTTCGGAGGAGGGAAGACCATGTCGGGAGACCAAATTCTCAAAGGACAATAGATTGCGGGAAAGAGGGTCTACAACATCAGCCCAACAAAATCCCCCTACCACCCTATTCCCTAACCAACATACAGGAGATTATTGCAGTGGAGAGAGAGAAGGAAAAAGCTTGAACTTTCTGGAGCAGTACCCCACACATAATGGGAAAAAGCCATAGGTCCCAGCAGCGGGCCTGGGGAAACAGAAGGAGAAAGGGAACTCCATAGGAAATTATTAAGGTGAGTCGGGGCCAACCACAGCTTCTCCAGCTCCATCTAGCGACTATTAGCATGGTAAGTAGCCCAGGCAGCCAAGTGTTGCAGATGGGGAGCCCAGTAGTACTTAATTACATCTGTCACCACCGGACCCCCCCATAGAACTACCAGCCATCATGACCGTCATCTGGAGACGATGCCATTTACTGTCCCAAATAAACCGATGTATGCCAGACTGAAAAGCAAGTAGGGCAGATAAAGGGACTCGGACGGGTAATGTTAAAGCAACTTAGGGAGTATCGTCATTTTATCCACCACAATATGCCCGAAAAAATAAGATATATTGGGACCGCCACTTATCCATAAGGGACCGAAGATGTCGGAAAAGAGGACAGTAGTTGGTAGCATAGAAAGAAGATTAACGAGAAGTAAGGTGTACACCGAGGTAACTAATAGCCGAAGGGGACTAGCGAAAAGAGTAGGCAGCGCGTAGCTAAGCGGAAAGAGGTAGAGGAAGATTCAGGGGGAGAAGGTTGATTTTGTAGCATGAAACGACACGATAGGAGCAAAGGACCCTATAGAGGTTAGGGAAAGAGGTCAAAGGGCGTGTGTAAGAGAGAAGAACATTGTCCGCAAAAAGGCAGATGTTGAACTCTGGAGAGCAATGTCAGAAATGTTCGCATCCCCCCGGATCATGGCTGCAATAGGTTCAATACATAAGGCAAAAATCTGAGGGGATAACGGACACCCCTGTCTGGTGCCATTGGACAGAGGAAAAGGAATAGAGGAGGCGTGAGGAAGTTTGAGTGAAGCCGTAGGGGAAGAGTAGAGACCCCACAGTGCTGTGAGGAAAATACAAATAATCCCAGATTTCCTAAGAGTAGCAAAAAGAAAGGCCCAACCTATCAAAGGCCTTCTCAGCATCCAAACTAAGGATGACAGCCTGCTCCGATCGTCAGTTAACCAGGTCAATCAGATCAATCACCCGTCTCGTGTTGTCGGCTCCCTGGTGGCAAGGTATAAAGCCCACCTGGTCCTTATGGACAGGGGTAGGGAGGAAACAACCAAGACGGACTGCCAAAATCTTAGAGGACAGCATTAGATCGGTATTGAGCAGGGCTATGGGTCTATAGCTGGAGCAATCATGCGGATCTTTACCTGGCTTGGAAAGGGTAAGTAGTGAGTGCAAAAAAAGCTGTGGGATTGGCACATTCAGAGTGGCCCGATCAGATGCCGAGTGAGACGGTAAGTGGCACTGCGAAAGAAAAGAGTTCAACAGTCCATCACATTCCCCTGGGTCATAAGGAAGCTGAGATGGAAGAGTAGAGCTTTAGAGTATTAATCCTGGAGATAGCATCAGGATGGTAGTGAAGGGTACCAAAGGAATTTTTCAGGGCCGAGAGCATCTGAGCCGCAACATGGTCACGCAGGCATCTGGCCAACATAGAGTGGGCCTTGTTGGCCTCCTCGTAAAACCGCTGTTTAGTATAAAGAAGCTGACGCTCCACTTTACGGCGCGCAAGCTCTCCCAACTGACCACGTGGTGCAACCAGGCGCCTCAGCACCAAAAGTGAAGGGGCAGAAATCAAAGTTATTTCAAGCCTATGAATTTGCGCATGCAATTCCCAGGAGTGAGCCAAGGCATCGCGTTTCAAACAGGAACCCAGAGCAATACAGTACCCCTGGACTACCGATTTGTGAGCTTCCCAAACAACAGAACAGCCTGAGAAGAGACCGAGCCTAAAGTATTCAGTAATACAAGCCTGCTGTAACGCCGAGCACTCCGGGTCCCGCTGCTTCCCCGGAGCGCTCGCGGCGTTACTCTGCTTGCAGTGCTCCGGTCGGCGCTGCTGACCGAGAGCGCTGCTGCCCTCTCACCGGAGGGGATGCGATCCGCGGGTCGGGACGTGCCCGCTCACAGATCGCATCCCATGTCTCTTCTCACCTGCCCCATCCTTCCTCCGTCTCGTCCCGGCACGCGGCCCCGCTGTCTAGGGCGCGCGCGCCGGCTCTCTGAAATTTAAAGGGCCAGTGCACCACTAATTGGTGCCTGGCCCAATCAAGTTCAATCACTGTTTTCCCTATATAACTTCACTTCCCCTTCCTGTCCCAGCCGGATCTTGTTGCCTAGTGCCTAGTGAAAGCTTTCCAGTGTGTCCTTTGCCTGTGTTTCCAGAATCTTTGCTGTTGCCCCTGACTACGAACCTTGCCGCCTGCCCTGACCTTTCTGCTACGTCTGACCTTGCCTTGCCTTGTCCTTTTGTACCGCGCCATCTAAGCTGCCAGAGAGGTTGAGTCGCTACTGGGTGGAACGACCTGGTGGTTACCTGCCGCAGCAAGTCCATCCTGCTTTGCGGCGGGCTCTGGTGAATACCAGTAAGCTGCCAGAGAGGTTGAGTCGCTACTGGGTGGAACGACCTGGGGGTTACCTGCCGCAGCAAGTCCATCCTGCTTTGCGGCGGGCTCTGGTGAATACCAGTAACCCCTCAGACTCCGTTCCCCTGGTACGGCCCACGATATCACCTCTCTGGCACAGAGGATCCACTTCCAGTTTCCTCACCCTCCGCCAGTCCGGATCCTGACAGTAGAACCGGCCATGGATTCCGCTGAGGTGCCGCTACCAAGCCTTGGAGACCTTACCTCCGTTGTGGCCCAACAGTCTCAACAGGTACTCCAACAATGACATCAGTTGTCACAACTGACTGCAATGGTCCAGCAACTTCTGCCACTACATCTTCTCCGCCAATTCCTCAACCGCAAGCTGACGCCTCCAGCGCCAGAGTCCGTCTTTCTCTTCCGGACAAGTTTGATGGGGACTCTAAGTTGTGCCATGGCTTCCTAACCCAGTGTTCTCTGCACTTGGAGCTGTTGGCTGACCAATTTCCCACTGAACGGTCAAAGGTGGTATTCGTGGTCAGCTTATTCTCTGGAAAGGTGTTGTCTTGGGCCACTCCGCTTTGGGACCGCAACGATCCTGCCACCGCTTCAGTCCAGACCTTCTTTTCAGAAGTACGCTCTGTCTTTGAGGAACTAGCCCGGGTTTCTTCAGCCAAGACGGCTTTGTTGAATCTTGTTCAAGGAAACTCTACAGTGGGCGATTACGCCAATCACTTCCGGACTCTTGCCTCAGAATTAGCATGGAATGATGAGGCTCTCTGCGCGACCTTCAAGAAAGGTTTATCCAGCCACATCAAAGATGTTCTGGCTGCATGAGAGATACCCTCAACCCTGTCTGAACTAATCCATTTGGCCACCCGCATTGATATGCGTTTTTCAGAAAGGCGACAGGAGCTACGCCAAGAAAAGGATCTTGTTCACACCAGGCGGTTTCCCCGCCTAACACCTCTCTTCCAGCATCCGCTGCAACCTGTGACTGTGCCTTCCGCCGAGAAGGATATGCAAATGGATCGGTCTCGCCTGACCCAACGTGAGAGGACTCGCCGCAGGAATGAGAACCTTTGCCTTTACTGTGCGAGCTCCGAGCATTTCTTGAAGGACTGTCCTATTCGTCCTCCGCGTCTGGGAAGACACACGCACCTAGTAAACGTGGGAGAGGCGTTACTGGGTGTGGATTCTACCTCTACACGCCTGACTATTTCTGTGCGGATTTCTTTGCCTGCTAAATCTGCCTTTTCTGCCGTGGCCTTTCTGGACTCTGGTTCTACAGGTAACTTCATTGAGGCCTCTTTAGTCAACAGATTCAACATCCCTGTGACCCGTCTCGACAAGCCTCTCTTCATTTCCTCTGTGAGCGGACAGAATCTGGACTTTACCGTGCGCTATCGCACAGAGCCCTTGCGCATGAACGTAGGTGTCCTCCATCATGAGGTGATAGAATTTCTTGTGCTTCCCAACTGTACTTCTGAAGTTCTACTTGGCTTGCCTTGGCTCCAGCTCCACTCACCTACGCTAGACTGGTCTTCTGGGGACATGAGAAGTTGGGGTCCTACCTGTCATCAGCGATGCTTTAAGACCTTACCCATCAGCCAAGTAACCGTCGCTTCTTCTTTGCCAGGCCTGCCTAAGGCCTACCAGGACTTTTCCGATGTTTTTTTGTAAAAAGCAAGCCGAGCTCTTACCACCACACAGACCCTTTGATTGCCCTATTGACTTTCTTCCTGGTACTTCTCCACCTCGTGGCAGGATTTATCTGCCCCAGAGACCCAAGCCATGTCCGAGTATGTTCAAGAAAAAAAAAAAAAAAGGATTTATCAGAAAATCTTCGTCTCCTGCTGGAGCAGGGTTCTTCTTCGTTGCTAAGAAAGATGGAACCCTACGCCCATGCATCGATTATTGCGGTTTAAATAAAATTACCGTTAAGAACCGATATCCACTCCCCCTTATCTCTGAACTGTTTGACCGTCTGCGGGGAGCGAAAATTTTTACCAAACTCGATCTAAGAGGGGCTTATAATCTTATCCGTATTCGTGAAGGAGACGAGTGGAAGACTGCATTCAACATCCGTGACGGACATTTCGAGTATCTTGCCATGCCTTTCGGCCTTTGCAACACCCCAGCAGTTTTCCAGGACTTTGTCAATGAAATTTTTCGTGACATGCTATATACCTGTGTAGTAGTCTACCTGGATGACATTCTTATTTTTCTTCTAATCCTGAGGAACATCGCCTCCATGTCCGTCAAGTTTTACAGCACCTACGCAAAAATCACCTTTATGCTAAGATTGAAAAATGTCTCTTTGAACGCAGCAGTCTACCTTTCCTGGGTTACATTGTGTCCAGCCAAGGCCTTCAAATTGACCCTGACAAACTCTCTGCGGTTCTGGATTGGCCACGCCCCTCTGGATTGCGAGCTATCCAACGCTTCCTCGGGTTAGCTAACTACTATCGTCAATTTATTCCCCACTTCTCCACCATCGTTGCACCTATTGTAGCATTGACCAAAAAAGACGCAAACCCGAGGTCCTGGCCACCAATGGCGGAGGAGGCCTTTAATCTTCTCAAGGCTGCCTTCGCTTCTGCACCTGTTCTGTCCAGGCCTGACCCCTCGAAGCCTTTCATCCTCAAAGTAGATGCTTCTTCTGTCGGAGCCGGTGCCGTTTTAACTAAAAAAACACTACTGGGAAAAATCGCACGTGTGGCTTTTTCTCCAAGACATTCTCCTCTGCAGAAAAAAATTATTCGATTGGAGATCGTGAGCTTTTAGCTATTAAATTGGCACTTGAGGAGTGGAGACATCTTTTAGGGTATGTTCACACTGAGGAATTGGGGCGGAAATCAAGCAGAAATGTTCTGCCTCAAAATATTGTTACTTTTCCACAAGAACTCACAGAGATTTTGCGCGGAATTTCACGCGGAATTGGCGCAGAAACCGCGCAGAAACCGCATGAAATGCAGGTTTCATGCGGAGGAGGAGTATCAAGTATTTCTATTCATAAAATAAAAAAATGTTTTCATGCGGAAATTCCGCGCCAATTCTGCGCCAATTCCACGCGAATTCCACGTGGAAATGCTTCTGACTGAAAAAAATATATTACATTGATCTCTATGGGAGAACGACGCTGATACCGCCTGAAAGAAAGAACATGTTCTTTCTTCAAGTGGAACAGACTTCCTCGTCAGAATTCTGCTTGAGGAAATTCCTCAGTGTGAACTGAGGGGCAAAAATTCTGTACAACTCTATGGGGATTTCACTGCTGAATGATTTGGAGAGGAAAAAGCGAGCAGATTACTCGTGGAAATTCCTCTCCAATTCCTCAGTGTGAACATACCCTTAGAGGGGTCCCTGCATCCCATCATCATTTACACGGACCATAAAAATTTATCGTATCTCCAGACTGCCCAGCGATTAAATCCTCGCCAAGCTAGACGGACATTGTTTTTTGCCCGCTTCAATTTTGAAATTCATTTTCGTCCAGCCGACAAGAACGTCCGAGCTGACGCACTATCACGTTCCACCGATGTTTCTGAATCTGAAGCCCCTCCACAGCACATCATACCTCCTGAGTGTCTCATCTCCTCCACTCCTACCACTCTTGTGCAAGTTCCTCCAGGGAAGACTTTTGTACCTCCATGCCTTCGCCTCAAGATTCTTAAATGGGGTCACTCTTCTCTTTTGGCCGGACATGCTGGTGTCAAGAAGTCGGTGCAGTTGATTTCCAGACACTACTGGTGGCCCTCCTTGGAGAAGGATGTGACTGATTTTGTTGTACCTGTGCCCGTGACAAGACTCCACGCCAGAAGCCGGCAGGTCTCCTCCTTCCTTTACCTGTACCTGAACTGTCATGGTCCCATATTGCTATGGACTTCATCACCGATCTGCCACCATCCCACAATAATACAGTCATCTGGGTGGTCGTTGATCGTTTTTCCAAAATGGCTCATTTTGTTCCTCTGCCGGGTCTTCCTTCTGCGCCACAATTGGCGAAACTATTTTTTCTTCATATTTTACGCTTCCACGGGCTTCCCACGCACATTGTCTCAGACAGAGGGGTCCAGTTTGTTTCTAAATTTTGGAGGGCACTCTGAAGTCAATTAAAAATCAAACTAAATTTTTCTTCTGCTTACCACCCTCAATCCAACGGTCAAGTGGAAAGAGTAAATCAGATACTTGGTGACTACCTGCAACATTTTGTCTCCTCTCGCCAAGATGATTGAGTGGACCTCCTGCCCTGGGCTTAATTTTCGTACAATTTTAAAAACTCTGAGTCTTCTTCCTAAATCCCCATTTTTTTGTGGTCTATGGCCGTCACCCGCTCCCCCCCCCTCCCTACCCCCACTTCCTCTGGGGTTCCTGCCGTGGATGAATTGACGCAAGATTTTTCTTCCATTTGGCGTGAGACTCAAAAGTCGCTTCTACTGGCCTCTTCTCGAATGAAGAGGCATGCTGATAAAAAGAGAAGGGTTCCTCCGGTATTTTCCCCTGGTGACAAGGTATGGCTTTCTGCTAAGTACATTCGATTTCGTGTACCCAGTTACAAGTTGGGCCCCCGATTTTTAGGCCCTTTCAAAATCAAAAAACAAATCAACCCTGTCTCTTACCAACTTTATCTGCCCTCCTCTCTCCATATTCCCAACTCTTTCCTAAATCTAAGATGCCATGAGCATCTACTCAGTACACTAGTGCAACCTCTAGTGTCACATGATTACATGCAGTAACATGATCATTGGCCTTTCACTTAAAAAATTAATTAGGGTAGGTTCACACTACGGAATTTCCGGCCAAATTTTCAGTTGAAAATTCCGGTGCGGCAGAATCCCATTTCTGGCATTGAGATTTTGCTGCTACGGAATTTCAGCAGCCACTTAACTTCCGCCACCAAAAGAATGTGCTTGCTCATTCTTTAGACAGAAACTGCTCTGCGGACATTACCATCTAGGAGGACGTCAATGTCCGCATGGTCCTTTTCCTGAAGCAGAGTCTGGAGCAGAGTGGCTGCAATAGATGATAACTGTCAATCTGTGGCTCAGCACAGTCACCTAATGCAGTGACACTGCTGGAGGGGCTGTGATTGACTTAGGAAAAGTGCTGGAAGAAGATGATGCAGTGGTCCTGCCGACACAGATGCAGATGGCAGCAGAGAGTACTGTGTTGGACACAGAACTACTATAAAGCTTCTGCTGTGAGATTCATTAGCTCAGTGTTTTCCACCCAGGGGGCCTCCAGCTGTTGCAAAACTACAACTCCCAGCATCCCCAGACAGCCTTCCACTATGGATGGAATAAGCTTATCAGTCAGCTTTCTCCTGTTACTTTTCTGGTGTTTCCGTGCTGGTCTATTGGTTTCTTCAGTGTACATCACCAATGTAGAGGTGGACCATAGTGGGCATCATATTATTCTACTGTGCTATATATACACTTTACTCAGTTCATTTTTTTCAATGTATATAATCCCTGTCCCCAGCAAATGTCCAAATTGTCCAAAGACTGAGAAAATGTGTCAGAAATTAGGAATGTGTCAGGAATAAAGATGCAACTTGTGAACACAGCCTCAAGACTTTGAATCTTTATAAAATACCTCAATTATGTTAGGTCAAATCACTTTCTTCTCATGGTAATATTTCTTTTTGGTCACATCCCAGAATTTTTTTCTATAATAGATGATCAAAAAGCCAGAACTACACAAAAGTTATACTGTTAAAAACTACAGCTCATGGCTCAAAAAATTTGCCATAACACAGCTCCATAGGAGGAAAAATGTTACATGGGTTAGGACAGCTTTTACATTTTTTCTACAAGCTTTCTATTTTTTAAAGAGGTTATCCAGGAACAGAAAAACAGAGCTAATTGCTTTCAAAAACTGCTCCCCATCTGTCTCCAGGTTGGGTGTGGTTCTGCAGCTCAGTTCCATTAAAGTGAATGGAGCCAAGTTGTAATATCACACACAACCTGGGGACAGTTGTTGAGCTGTTTTTGAAAGAAATAAGCAGTTTTTTTTTATTCCTGGTTAACCCCTTTTATCATAAAACAGAACATAAATGTTTAGTATCATTGAAATTCTACTGACTCATATAATAAAGCTAGCTTGTCAGTTTTATCTTGTTGTAAACTTCAGAAAATTGCATTTTTTTTCTGGCTTCATAAAACAAAGTATGCCAATTGAAAGTACAACTTGTTGCACAAAAATAGAAAAGTAATTTAAATGATGCCAATTATTAACGTAGAGATTAACCACTTAGGGACCCCAGGGTGTACAGGTACGCCTGGGGGAATTTCAGTCCCCGCCGTGTGCCGGGCAGGGACCGGACCAAGATGACTGCTGATATCTATCAGCAGGCACCCTGTGCAAACCCCTGGGGGGGGTCCTCAATTCAGACCAGCGATCTGTGGCGATTCCGGGTCATATAGGTCTCCGGTAAGCCGGTGACCCGGAAAATAAGGGTGATCGGGTTATCCAAGATCCCCCCGATCCCCCTGAAGGGATAGGAGTGAGGCGGCAAGGGTGCCACCCCCTCCTATCCCTGCTATTGGTTGATCAGAAGCAAATGACCAATAGCAGATTGGGAGCGGGGCGTTAAAGTTCGGTTCCCCCGTTCTGCCCACCCACGGTAATCCTGGCAGAACGGGGGAACTGTCCTGTGACCGGCAGCGGCGGTGGAGGTCCACTTACCGGCGGTGATCAGCAGCGGCGGGCGGTGATCCTCTCCATGGTGCGGCGATCCTGCGGCTACGTGTGATTGTACCCTAAAAAACTACACTACACTACACTAACACATAATAAAGGGTAAAACACTACATATACACCCCCTGACACTGTCCCCCCCCCCCCCACCCCAATAAAAATGAAAAACTTATCGTATGGCAGTGTTTCCAAAACTGAGCCTCCAGCAAAACAACAACTCCCAGCATTTCCAGACAGCCGCTGACTGTCTCTGTACACTGAGGACAAGCGGGGCTCTGTACATTGAGGACAAGTGGGGCTCTGTACACTGAGGACAAGCAGGGCTCTGTACACTGAGGACAAGCAGGGCTCTGTACACTGAGGACAAGCAGGGTTCTGTACTAGGGATCGACCGACTATCGGTTTGGCCGATATTATCGGCCGATAATCACGATTTTGGGCATTATCGGTATCGACAATTACCTTGCCGATAAGCCGATAATGCCCCGCCCCCAGCACCGTCCCCACCGCACCGTGACCGCCCCCCCCCCCCCCCGACCCGCCGCAACCGCGGGTCGGGGGGGGCGGTCGCGGTGCGGTGTGGCGGTGGGGGGTGCAGTGGCGGTGATAGGACTCAGGACCCCCGGACAGGCAGGGGGAGAGAAGCAGGTGGCGGCGGCCTATGGCACCGTAAAAGCCACTGCAGTGCATTGATTTAAAGCGCCCGCTTTAAATCAATGATCTGCAGCGGTGTCGCAGGGGGATAAATAGCTGATAACTTAATCCGGAATATCGGTATAAGTTATCGGCTATCGGCCCTAACCTCCACCGATTATCGGTATCGGCCCTAAAAAAACGATATCGGTCGATCCCTATTCTGTACACTGAGGCTCTATGACATGCTATGGGGTCACACCTCTGGATGATTGACAAGCCAGGAGCCTGCACAGATCCCTGCTTTTCCCCCTCTCACTTCCTGTATTTGGACTCCTCATAGAGACACACAGGCAATAGCTGCAGAGACAGCATTTTTTCACCCAAAAATATACACAGTTTTTAACCAATGTATATTACAAATATACTTATAAAGGTATTATCTACATCATATAAAAGTTTTTGCTAACGACAGGTACACTTGTTTGTTATACATAACATCCCTGAATACAGATTACAGAGTAAACTCTATACACTAGAGACACTGAGCCAACAAGGAATGCAAGGAGGTCTCTGCAGAATTATGAGCAGTGTGTAATGTAAGATAATGCAATGCACTTTAAGCTGCCTTTAATGTAACCTAATTGTATATGTAAACAGAAGTGGTGTTTGTACGGAAACATCTACTATAAATGATTTGTTCTCATTTGTTGTCTCAATATTTACATTATACTCTGCTAGTAATGAAGTATTTCTCACAGAAAAGGATTGCAGTAACACATGTTTTGCTATACACATGTTTATTCCTTTTGTGTGTATTGGAACTAAACCAAAAAAGGGAGTAAAAAATCTAATTGGACATAATGTCACACTAAACTCCAAAAATGGTCTGGACAAAATTATTGGCACCCTTAACTTAATATTTGGTTGCACACCCTTTGGAAAAAATTACTGAAATCAGTCGCTTCCTATAACCATCAATAAGCTTCTTACACCTCTCAGCCGGAATGTTGGACCACTCTTCCTTTGCAAACTGCTCCAGGTCTCTCTTATTGGAAGGGCGCCTTTTGCCAACAGCAATTTTAAGATCTCTCCACAGGTGTTCAATGGGATTTAGATCTGGACTCGTTGCTGGCCACTTCAGAGCTCTCCAGCGCTTTGTTGCCATCCATTTCTGGGGGCTTTTTGATGTATGTTTGGGGTCATTGTCCTGCAGGAAGACCCAAGATCTTGGATGCCAACCCAACTTTCTTACACTGGGCTGTACAGTGCGACCCAAAATCTGTTGGTAATCCTCAGATTTCATGATGCCTTGCACACATTCAAGGCACCCAGTGCCAGAGGCAGCAATACAACCCCAAAACATCATTGAACCTCCACCATATTTTACTGTGGATACTGTGTTCTTTTCTCTGTAGGCCTCATTCCGTTTTCGGTAAACAGTAGAATGATCTGCTTTACTAAAAAGCTCTATCCTGGTCTCATCTGTCCACAAGATGTTTTCTCAGAAGGATTTTGGCTTACTCAAGTTCATTTTGGTAAAATATAGTCTTGCTTTTTTATGTCTCTAATAAATCCAAAGAAAGGGCAAAATAATACCAATATATTTAAAGTCGAGTGTGTTGATGACTAACAACAAATCCTATATACACACTAGAACACCAATTTTATACATAAATAGTAAACTTTATTGAGAACATCATTTAATAAAAACAGTTAAAAGGGACAGTATAGCCAGACAAAAAAGGAGTTGGTAAGGCAGGTAGTATATTGTTGGTTAGTATAAATGCAAAAATGCAAAACATGACATAGTTATTCCTAACTACAGAGTAGGGCCACCAGTATAACAATAATTATAAGTTACACATAACAGTCATGTAAAAGATTGCACCAAAAAACAAAGCTAACCTAAATAAGGAGGTCACTGCATACATAGCCTCCAGCGAGTGGTCAGGAGAAAGGGGAAAGGCAAGTAATGGTGTGCAATTAGAGCACAGAATATCAGCATTACCATGAGGCTTCCCCACTCACAAAGCACAGGCTGGGAGACATAGACAGTGTACCTACCTACACAACACCAGTACCCCAACGTCGTTTCGCCGTTTGGATTCCTCAGGGAGTATGACCAAGTCTAGTTTGTGGGGGTATATATACAACATACCAGCCAATAGGGATTTATGAGTAAATAATTCATATACAGTTCACCTGGATCGGTGACATGGTCCCGGTATCTGGCGCCATCTTGGTGCGCATCGCGCATGCGCGATGACGTGGTGCGTCCACCATCGTCATCCCGCGAGACAGAGGGAGTAATCCGCGCGTGCGCGGTGCGCACCAAGGATCAAGATATTAACATCAGAAAATACACGAGCGGATATCATAGCATATCCTACCCAGGATAATCAAGTAATAATAAATGCAAGAAAGGAGCGCCATTGAGAAGAGAAGAAACAGGAAATAAAAGAAAAGAAAATGAAGAGAACAAAACACAGAAGAGAGCGCACCGCACATCTATCCATGTGTCAGGCTACAAAATATATCCAGGCCATTTTAGAGTAGAGGCAGTGTAACGGCCAGGCATAGATACACACACCCCGTTGGGGGTTCAAACCCCATTCCAGGAGCAAAAATTTTTTTATATTTTCTCTTTGTTACAATTAAATAGTGAAAAGTGCCACTAAAGGTGCAGGTGAGTATAGGTGAAACATGCATAAAAAATGTGAAAAAACAGTGCAAAAAAGTGACACAATCAAGATAATAAGCATATTATTGCTATGTTGCTGGCTGAAACCCTCGCTAATAAAAAACGAAAAAGAAAAAGGGGTATGTGGTATGTGTAATATCAATTCATATATAAAGTGAAAATTAATCATGGGTAGTTGGTTCTAGTGTATGGTGGGTGATTAGCATGTATAAAAAATAATTGTATAATGGATACAAATAATTATGTGCAAAGATAAATATTAGTGATACTGAATGGAAAATTGTGATGTAACCCATATGATATATAATCGAGTGTACCCACTCCTAATTAGTGTGTATACGAGCATACAGTGTACTAAAAGTGTATAACAATATGAACATTTTTTATATATAAATTAGATAATTGATGACTGTATGTATAGATGGCAAAGTGTATCAGACAAAACGGCTGTTAATCAACACCTCAAAAGACAGAAAAATATATCAATAATTTTATTCAACAATACTATGTATAACAGTAATTCATATAGTATCCGGTTGCTGGTGGCCCTACTCAATAAAGTGACAAGTGCTTTGCTGCTGATGGTCATCAGTGCTCTCTTCAAATTTCCAAACTCTTTTGGACACAGGACCAATTTTCAAAACCCTATAAAGTGTGAAAAAATATGTATATGTATATATATAATAAAGAAACAAGGAAAAGAATAAAAAAATGTAAAAATTTTTTTAAAATCATTAGAACCACAAAACTAAAAGCAGGATCAGATAGCAATAACTTGTATTAATAGAATAGATAGTAGAAAGTCATACTATCACGAAAAATCACAGGTACGAGGCAAAACTATTGTATTCATTAAGGCCATAGGGAGTAGTGGTTCTCAACTTGTAGATCCACATAGTTTCCTTCTGTGCCAAAATCTTTCTCCAGTTCCCCCCCCTTGGTCCAGGTACCACTCTATCAATGCCTCTCACCTTGAAGAGGGTGCTGTTACAATCATGATACTGACGAAAGTGGCGGGGTATGGTCTTTAGCTTCTGTAGATCTATTTCCTCCTTGGCTGCTTCAATTCCTAAAACATGTTCCCGTATTCTCCGACGGAATTCCCTGCAGGTAAGTCCAAAATAAATCATGTTACAAGGACAGGTGGCGTAGTAGATTACTCCTGTGGTAATACAAGTAATAGGGTGTGTAATCACATATCTCTTGTCTGTACTTGAATTCCAAAATTCATTTGTGGTTTCTACATTTGGACAGGCTACACACCCCCACAGGGTTTACAACCCCATTTTGGTCCCTTTGACCCAAATAGTCGCTGCACTGGTTGTCCTCTATGATGACTGTGGACCAGCATGTGCTTTGTGAGTGGGGAAGCCTCATGGTAATGCTGATATTCTGTGCTCTAATTGCACACCATTACTTGCCTTTCCCCTTTCTCCTGACCACTCGCTGGAGGCTATGTATGCAGTGACCTCCTTATTTAGGTTAGCTTTGTTTTTTGGTGCAATCTTTTACATGACTGTTATGTGTAACTTATAATTATTGTTATACTGGTGGCCCTACTCTGTAGTTAGGAATAACTATGTAATGTTTTGCATTTTTGCATTTATACTAACCAACAATATACTACCTGCCTTACCAACTCCTTTTTTGTCTGGCTATACTGTCCCTTTTAACTGTTTTTATTAAATGATGTTCTCAATAAAGTTTACTATTTATGTATAAAATTGGTGTTCTAGTGTGTATATGGGATTTATTTTTTATGTCTCTGTGTCAGCAGTGGGCAGTGGGGTCCTCCTGGGTCTCCTGCCATAGCGTTTCATTTAATTTAAATCTACAGATAGTTCACACTGACACTGATGCTCCCTGAGCCTGCAGGACAGCTTGAATATCTTTGGAACTTGTTTGGGGCTGCTTATCCACCATCCGGACTATCCTGCATTGACACCTTTCATCAATTTTTCTCTTCCGTCCATGCCCAGGGAGATTAGCTACAGTGCCATGGGTTGCAAACTTCTTGATAATGTTGCTCACTGTGGACAAAGGCAAATCTAGATCTCTGGAGATGGACTTGTAACCTTGAGATTGTTGATATTTTTCCACAATTTTGGTTCTCAAGTCCTCAGACAGTTCTCTTCTCCTCTTTCTGTTGTCCATGCTTAGTGTGGCACACACAGACACAATACAAAGACTAAGTGGACTTCTTTCCTTTTTATCTGCTTTCAGGTGTGATTTTTTATAATGCCCAGACCTGGTACTTACCCCAGGTGAGTTTAAAGGAGCATCACATGCTTGAAGCAGTCCTATTTATCCACAATTTGAAAGGGTGCCAATAATTTTGTCCAGCCCATTTTTGGAGTTTGGTGTGACATTATGTCCAATTAGCTTCTTTTCCTCCCTTTTTTGGTTTAGTTCCAGTACACACAATGGGAATAAACATGTGTATAGCAAAATATGTGTTACTGCAATCCTTTTCTGTGAGAAATACTTCATTATCTTGAAAAATGTCAGGGGTGCCAACATTTATTACCATGCCTGCACTTGGTATATTATTAGCACATGTTATTACAAGCCAAGTGTCCATTTTTAGTTCACATTCGTTATAGCTCTTACATAATACTGATGTTATAACATAAATTCAATAATAAATATCTACATCTTAATTCCTTTCTGCTTCAGTATACTCCCCTGTTGCTTGAATGCATCACTGCATCCTTATATTCCACTACTCAAAGCTGTGCTGCAGGTCATCTTTAGTTATGTCTTGGGAGCTTGGCCTTATTCTTCTTTACCTCTCTAAGTGATGAAAAACACATTCCCTTAAGTGTAAATGTTATGCCAGAGAAGGGAATAAAGTTATATAAGGCTAATCTGGTAAAGAGGGTATTCTAGCAATTTCTTCTTGGTAAGAATAATGCTTTACAGGCAGTACTAAGTGACCTGGCACAGGATTCATCGATTTGCCCATAACTCTAGCCTCTTACTCCTCAGCCTTTCTCGTAAAGAAGAAGTATTATGGGGAAAAAAATGTATCCCCTGCGATCTCCTGTTTAGAGCCCCGGCTCTCCTTCACAGCGACGCATCACGACCCCCCGCCCTAAGAGGGGGTCGCCACACCCACTCTATATAGTTCTATGGGAGAGCTGATGATTGCCGAACGGAGAAGGTGAGCCGGGCTCTAAACAGGACATTGCGGGGGGGGGGGCAGTGCTCAGAGCCCCCCCCCCCCCCCGCAATCTAAAATGTATCCCCTAGCCGAAGGATACTTTTTTTTTCATGATACTTGTTTTTTGTCCTGTTGTCCTGTTTTTAGCAACGCTGGCTGACTGTGGAAACTTCTAGAACCCATTCCGGCCTATATTGGTATATAGGTAGGGTCACCTTTAAAAAAAATTATTGATTTCTGATAATTACTCCGGTGGGGAGTATTAGTGTGCATAAAGAATCCAAGGAAAGATGGAAAAATCTCCAAAAGGCATCAAATTACAGATTAGACATTCTTATACTATGTCAACAAAAGTTAGATTTTATTTCTATCATTTACACTTTTAAAATAACAGAAAACAAAAAAATGGCATCTGCAAAAGTTTGGGCACCCTGCAGAATTTATTGCATGCACTGCCCCCTTTGCAAAGCTGAGACCTGCCAGTGTCATGGATTGTTCTCAATCATCATCTGGGAAGACCAGGTGATGTCAATCTCAAAGGTTTTAAATGCCCAGACTCATCTGACCTTGCCCCAACAATCCGCACCATGGGTTCTTCTAAGCAGTTGTCTAGAAATCTGAAACTGAAAATAGTTGACGCTCACAAAGCTGGAGAAGGCTATAAGAAGATAGCCAAACGATTTCAGATGTCAATATCCTCTGTTCGGAATGTAATTAAGAAATGGCAGTCATCAGGAACAGTGGAAGTTAAAGCCAGATCTGGAAGACCAAGAAAAATATCAGACAGAACAGCTCACAGGATTGTGAGAAAAACAATTCAAAACCCACGTTTGACTGCACAATCCCTCCAGAAAGATCTGGCAGACACTGGAGTTGTGGTACACTATTCCACTATAAAGAGATACTTGTACAAATATGGTCTTCATGGAAGAGTCATCAGAAGAAAACCTCTTCTACGTCCTCACCACAAAAATCAGCGTTTGAACTTTGCAAATGAACATATAGACAAGCCTGGGACATTTTGGAAACAAGTTCTGTGGACCGATGAGGTTAAAATTGAACTTTTTGGTCCGAATGAGCAAAGGTACGTTTGGAGAAGAAGGAGAACAGAATTTAATAAAAAGAACCTCTGTCCAACTGTTAAGCATGGGGGTGGATCAATCATGTTTTGGGGCTGTATTGCAGCCAGTGGCACAGAGAACATCTCACGAGTAGAAGGAAAAATTGATTCAATAAAATTTCAGCAAATTTTGGATGCTAATTTGATGCCATCTGTGAAAAAGCTGAAGTTACAGAGAGGATGGCTTCTACAAATGGATAATGATCCAAATCACACCTCGAAATCCATGGGGGATTACATCAAGAGGCGTAAACTGAAGGTTTTTACCATGGCATTCACAATCTCCTGACCTCAACATAATTGAAAATGTATGGATAGACCTTAAAAGAGCAGTGCGTGACAGTCAGCCCAGAAATCTCAAAGAACTGGAAGACTTTTGTAAGGAAGAATGGGCAAAGATACCTCAAACAAGAATTGAAAGACTCTTGGCTGGCTACAAAAAGCGTTTACAAGCAGTGATACTTGCCAAAGGGGGCAGTACAAGATATTAACTCTGCAGGGTGCCCAAACTTTTGCAGATGCCATTTTTTTGTTTTCTGTTATTTTGAAAGTGTAAATGATGGAAATAAAATCTAACTTTTGTTGACATATTATAAGAATGTCTAATCTGTAATTTTATGCCTTTTGGAGATTTTTCCATCTTTCCTTGGCTTCTTTATGCACATTAATACAAATTTTTACCTGGGGTGCCCAAACTTTTGATCCCCACTGTATGTAATTTAATGTAATGTAGCACTTTAGACCTATTTATCTTTATGGTTATTAACCTTACCTTGTACAATGTATTTACAAAATCCTATATAAATATATCCTGATTTCAAAGATGTATTATATCTATTCATTGAATAGACCGCCTGTAAAAAAAAATGGATCAGAAACATAATTTTTAGCTGAAAGGTGGAACCCAGCTGGGGCTAGTAAAACTAGACCTATGGTGGTCAGTTGTTACAACTAAACGACCAGCCATATGATCTTACAGAGCAGTGCTACTTTCTTCCTCATAGATACTGAATGTGGGACCATTCTTTGTAACCTCCATATACTATAAGAGGACATATGGGCACAGGTTATGTTCACCAGACAAGAAAATATGGCGCTGTATGAAAAATTCCAGAAACACAGTATCTCTGTGACACCATTTGCTATTTGCTATCATATGGTGTTCCATACTGCAATGCATCAGAGCAAAGATTGTCTCAGCTCACCCTTTCCATCCCACATAGAAGACTTATCAATAAACTGCAGTCATGTAGCTTGGACTCCCATATTGTTGAGTGGATTAGGCAATGGCTGAGTGACAGACAACAGAGGGTTGTAGTCAATGGAGTATATTCAGAGCAAGGTCTTGTTATCAGTGGGATACCTCAGGGATCTGTACTGGGACTAATTTTGTTTAATATCTTCATTAGTGATATTGCAAAAGGTCTTGATGATGAGGTATGTCTTTTTGCTGATGACACAAAGATATGTAACAGGGTTGATGTTCTTGGAGGGATACGCCAAATGGAAAAGGATTTAGGCAAACTAGAAGAATGGTCAGAATAATTTCAGATGACTTAAATGTAAGCAGACAATGTAATAGAGCAGCAGGAAATGCTAGCAGAATGCTTGGATGTATAGGGAGAGGTATAAGCAGTAGAAAGCGAGAAGTGCTCATACCGCTGTACAGAACACTGGTGAGGCCTCAGTTGGAGTATTGTGCGCAGTACTGGAGGCCGTATCTCCAGAAGGATATAGATACTCTAGAGAGAGTTCAGAGAAGCTACTAAACTAGTACATGGATTGCAGGATAAAACTTAAAAGGAAAGGTTAAAGGACCTTAACATGTATAGCTTGGAAGAAAGAAGAGACAGAGGGGATATGATAGAGACTTTTAAATACATAAAAGGGAATCAACACGGTAAAGGAGGAGAGCATATTTAAAAGAACAAAAACTACCACAACAGGACATAGTTTTAAATTAGAGGTTTATGTAGTAATATCAGGAAGTATTACTTTACTGAGAGAGTAGTGGATGAATGGAATAGCCTTCCTTCAGAAGTGGTTGCTACAAATACAGTGAAGGAGTTTAAACTTGCATGGGATAAGCATAAGGCTATCCTTCATATAAGATAGGGATAGGCATAAGGCTATTCTTCATATAAGATAGGGCCAGGGACTATTGATAGGATTCAGATTATTGGGCAGACTAGATGGGCCAAATGGTTCTTATCTGCCGACACATTCTATGTTTCTATGTTTCTTTCGTGACAGAATCTGCACCCAGACAGGTGTGAACTAACACCAATAGGAGCATTCAAATAACATGTGAATCCAGCACGGTTTCTCAGCTGAAACGCGTTACTTTTTATCCTGTATCAGTTGGTGTTGAAATAAAGAAGTTATATTGCATGAGAAACTGTGCTGGATCCCCTTTTTCTTTGAATACTGCAATGCATGGTATAAGTCTCCTTTCTCAGAAGCAATATCTCTGTATTATGTAATCTAATGGAAGATTGCACATTGTATTCTGTCAATTGCCATATAATATTAATATTATATTAACCCCATGAAAAAAATCCCCTGTGTACCTTATAAAATCAAAGGCACACAGCAGTACAGTATTGGCCCATAGGTTCTATATTATAGGTTTTTACAACTGGGAGACAGAACCATAATGCAGTTGTGTTTATGGGCTCATAGGATTATTTCCATCTGCATGTTGATCCACAGGATATGCCATAAATATACAAGAGGTCCCACCTCTGGGGCTTAAACTTATCTCAAGATTCAAAGTCCCCTGCCCTTTCTGGCCCACCCCTTTAACATAAGCATACAAGTATTCAAACTGAGGAGTAAAAAACTCTCCTGCCACGATAGCAGTGGATTTAGTTTGGTCGGGAAGCTAAAACAGCATTAGTGGCTAATTTGCATAACTCTCAATAAAGTCATGTGGATTTGCGCAAACAGCATAGCATTGCCAGAGGGGGCCAAGGCCAAGGGGGCTCTTGATCTTGAAATAGGTGTGGGTTCCAGAGGAGATACCTACATCGATGGGACATATGTGGCATATCCTGTGGATAGGCCATATATGTCCAGATGGGAATACCCCTTTGTAACGAAGCTGGATGTGGATCCTCTAACCTGTGTGGCTGATGACTCGGACTGTATCGGGGAGCAGAGTCTAAGGTGCCGCTGGTCTTCACCAGAAACCCAGGTCGCTACCCCCGACAAGGCTCGACCACACAGGTAACTGGGCAAGTCGAGGTACCAAAGGATAAGGCAGTAGCGTAGTCAAACGTAGCAGAAGGTCAAGGCAGGCGGCAAAGGTGCAAAGTCTAATAAATTGCGGAAGGTCTTGATACACAGGGAAGGCTAACAGGCTATATGGGTCGCTTAATCTCAGGCTAGGGGCACTGAAGATCCGGCAGGGAAGGGGGGGGGGGAGGGGCTGGCTTAAATAATGTATAGGAAGGACCAGGCACCAATTAGTGGTGCACTGGCCCTTTAAATCTAGAGAAGGTTGCGCGCAGGGAAGCAGAGAGCCGGGCAGCAGCAGGTAATGAACGGGCCGTGATTCACACGACAGAAGGAGGCGGCGAGAGCACACGGTCAGTGCGCGGGACCGGAGTGCTTGCTGTGACAGTACCCCCCCCCCCTTTTGGTCTCCCCCTCTTTTTTGAGGACAAGAATCTGTGGATAAGGTCACGGTCTAGAATGTTGTCTTGAGGCTCCCAAGACCTTTCCTCTGGGCCAAATCCTTCCCAATCCACTAGGAAAAAATGTCTTCCTCTGACAAACTTCAAATCCAGAATTTCCCTGACGACATAAACATCGGAGGCACCAGGGATGGGAGTAGGAGTAATGATTTTTTTTAGAGAAGCGGTTATGAACAACAGGTTTTAAGAGGGATGCATGAAAATAATTTGGGATCCGGAGAGAGGAAGGCAGATGGAGAGAATAAGCTACAGGGTTTAAAAGTTTTTTGGTCTTGTAAGCACCCAAATAGCGAGGATTCAGCTTATAATATGGTACCTTAAGGCGGATGAACTTGGAAGACTACCACACATTGTCCCCTGGAGAGAATTCGGGAGGAGGGCGTCTTTTCTTGTCTGCTTGCGATTTCATACGAGTGGCGGCATGCAGAAGAGAGTCACGAGTCTTTCTCCAGATGAAGACAAAATTCCGCACTTGGCCATGGGAACTCCGGAGAAAGTGGATAAGGGTAGAGGAGCACAAGGATGAAGTCCATAGACCACAAAGAAGGGTGAAGACCCAGAGGATTCAGAATCCTTATGGTTGTACGAAAATTCAGCCCAGAGTACCAGATCCGCCCAGTCGTCTTGGTGAGCAGAAACAAAATGGCAGAGATAGTCTCCCAAGACCTGGTTCACCCTTTCGACCTGTCCATTGGATTGAGGTTGGTAACCTGAAGAAAAATCTAATTTAACTTGAAGACGTGAACAGAGAGCCCTCCAAAACTTAGAGACAAACTGGACTCCTTGGTCGGAGACAATATAGGAGGGCAAACCATGCAGGCAGAAAACATGGCAGAGGAACAACTTGGCAAGATGTGGTGTAGAGGGAAATCCTGGTAGAGGCACAAAATGAGCCATTTTAGAGAATCGGACAACAACCCAAATGACCGTATTTCCGCCAGAAGAGGGAAGGTCAGTAATAAAGTCCATTGCAATATTTGTCCAGGGCTGCTCTGGAACTGGCAAAGGGCACAAACTGAACAAGATCGGACAAAATCAACGACATCCTGTTTTACAGTGGACCACCAATACTGTCGGGCGATGAGCTGTATGGAATTCCAGCATAACTGGCCAGTAGAGAGAAATTACCCCATTTCAGGACTCGGAGTCTTATACGGGGAGGTACATAAGTCTTCCCTGGTGGCAAGTGCTGAAGATACGCTGGCGCTGCTGAGATGAGACGATCAGGGGAAATAATATGTTGAGAATGGGATTCCAGACCTTGAACATCGGAGGATCTGGACAGAGCGTTAGCACGAAGATTGTTCTCTGCAGGATGAAGTGGATTAAGAAGTTAAATCTGGAGAAGAACAGAGACCAACGAGCCTGTCGGGGGTTGAGATGATGGGCAGACTGGAGATAGAGCAAGTTCTTGTGGTCGGAATAGATAGTAAGCGGGTGTACAGAGCCTTCCAATAGGTGATGCCATTCTTCTAAAGCCAACTTAATGGACAAGAGCTCACTATCTCCGATGGTATAATTTCTCTCCGCAGGGGAGAAGGTTTTAGAGAAAAATCTGCAGGTTAAAGTTCTCCCCTTAGAAGACTTTTGCGTTAACACTGCACCTTCTCCAACTGACGAAGCATCCACTTCCAAGATGAATGGCTTGCTAGGATCGGGTCTAGATAGAACAGGAGCCAAAACGAAGGTGGACTTTAACTGTTTGAAAGCTTCTTCAGCCTCAGGAGTCCAAACTCTTGGATTAGCAGTCTTCTTGGTAAGCAAGACGATGGGGGCTACCAGAGTGGAGTAGTGAGGAATAAATTGCCGATAGTAAATGGCAAAGCCGAGGAAGCGCTGAATTGCTTTCAAGCCCAAAGGTTGAGGCCAGTCCAGTACTGCGGACAGCTTTTTGGGATCCATTTTTAGTCCTTGACGGGTAATAATATACCCCAAAAAAGGAAGGCTGTTTTTTTTCAAAAGTACATTTCTCTCATTTAGCGTAGAGATGATTTTCACGGAGACGCTGTAACACTTGTGTTACGCCTAGCGCTCCGGGTCCCCGCTCCTCCCCGGAGCGCTCACGGCGTCTTTCTCCCTGCAGCGCCCCGGTCAGTCCCGCTGACCGGGAGCGCTGCACTGTCATGGCCGTTGGGGATGCGATTCGCACAGCGGGACGCGCCCGCTCGGGAATCGCATCCCAGGTCACTTACCCGTCCCGGTCCCCTGCTGTCATGTGCTGGCGCGCGCGGCTCCGCTCTCTAGGGCGCGCACGCGCCAGCTCTCTGAGACTTAAAGGGCCAGTGCACCAATGATTGGTGCCTGGCCCAATTAGCTTAATTGGCTTCCACCTGCTCCCTGGCTATATCTGATCTCCTCCCATGCACTCCCTTGCCGGATCTTGTTGCCTTGTGCCAGTGAAAGCGTTTAGTGTGTCCTAAGCCTGTGTACCTGAACTTCTGCTACCCATCCTGACTACGAACCTTGCCGCCTGCCCCCGACCTTCTGCTACGTCTGACCTTGCCTCTGCCTAGTCCTTCTGTCCCACGCCTTCTCAGCAGTCAGCGAGGTAGAGCCGTTGCTAGTGGATACGACCTGGTTGCTACTGCCGCAGCAAGACCATCCCGCTTTGCGGCGGGCTCTGGTGAAAACCAGTAGCCTCTTAGAACCGGTCCACTAGCACGGTCCACGCCAATCCCTCGCTGACACAGAGGATCCACTACCTGGAAGCCGAATCGTGACAGTAGATCCGGCCATGGATCCCGCTGAGGTGCCGCTGCCAAGTCTCGCTGATCTTCCCACGGTGGTCGCTCAGCAATCGCAGCAGATTGCCCAACAAGGACAGCAGCTGTCGCAGTTGACCGCCATGTTACAGCAACTTCTGCCTCTGCTACAGCAGCAACCATCTCCTCCGCCAGCTCCTGCACCTCCTCCGCAGCGAGTGGCCGCTCCTAACCTCCGCTTGTCCCTGCCGGACAAATTTGATGGGGACTCTAAACTCTGCCGTGGATTTTTGTCTCAGTGTTCCCTGCATATGGAGATGTTGTCGGACTTGTTTCCTTCAGAACGGTCTAAGGTGGCGTTCGTAGTAAGCCTTCTTTCAGGAAAGGCCTTGTCTTGGGCCACACCGCTCTGGGACCGCAATGATCCTGCCACAGCCACAGTCCAGGCCTTCTTCGCTGAACTCCGGAGTGTCTTCGAGGAGCCAGCCCGAGCTTCTTCTGCCGAGACTGCCCTGTTGAACCTGGTCCAGGGTAATTCTTCAGTGGGCGAGTACGCCATCCAATTTCGTACTCTTGCTTCCGAGTTATCATGGAATAACGAGGCTCTCTGCGCGACCTTTAAAAAAGGCCTATCCAGTCGCATCAAGGATGTGCTGGCCGCACGAGAGATTCCTGCCAATCTGCAAGAACTCATCCATCTAGCTACCCGCATTGACATGCGTTTTTCTGAGCGACACCAAGAGCTCCGCCAGGAAAAAGACTTAGATCTCTGGGCACCTCTCCCACAGTATCCGTTGCAAACTACGCCTGGGCCTCCCGCCGAGGAGGCCATGCAAGTGGATAAGTCTCGCCTGACCCAGGAAGAGAGGAATCGCCGTAGGGAAGAAAATCTCTGTCTTTACTGTGCCAGTACCGAGCATTTCTTGGTGGATTGCCCTATCCGTCCTCCACGCCTGGGAAACGCACGCACGCACCCAGCTCACGTGGGTGTGGCGTCTCTTGGTTCCAAGTCTGCTCCTCCACGTCTCACGGTACCCGTGCGGATTTCTTCTTCAGCCAACTCCTCCCTCTCAGCCGTGGCCTGCTTGGACTCCGGTGCCTCTGGAAATTTTATTTTGGAGTCGTTTGTTAATAAATTCAGCATCCCGGTGACCCGTCTCGTCAAGCCGCTCTACATTTCCGCGGTCAACGGAGCCAGATTGGACTGCACCGTGCGTTACCGCACAGAGCCCCTCCTCATGTCTATTGGACCCCACCTTGAGAGGATTGAGTTCTTCATTCTCCCCAACTGTACCTCTGAGGTCCTCCTCGGTCTGCCTTGGCTCCGGCTTCATTCCCCCACCATTGATTGGACCACCGGGGAGATCAGGAACTGGGACTCTGCCTGCCACAGGAAGTGCCTCTCCCCCCCTCCCAGTCCCGTCAGGCAAGCCTCTGTGCCTCCCCATGGCCCCCGTCCTGGTGTCACACTGCCCCGTGCCAGGCCTCGCCCTCTGCCCTCCCTCCCCATTCCCACTCCTGCTGTACTGCCTGCCGTTGAGGAAACCCTCCATTCTTTCCCGGTGTCCTCATCCCAGGGGAGGCAGTTACCGGACAAAGAGAAGGGGAGACCTAAGGGGGGGGTACTGTTACGCCTAGCGCTCCGGGTCCCCGCTCCTCCCCGGAGCGCTCACGGCGTCTTTCTCCCTGCAGCGCCCCGGTCAGTCCCGCTGACCGGGAGCGCTGCACTGTCATGGCCGTTGGGGATGCGATTCGCACAGCGGGACGCGCCCGCTCGCGAATCGCATCCCAGGTCACTTACCCGTCCCGGTCCCCTGCTGTCATGTGCTGGCGCGCGCGGCTCCGCTCTCTAGGGCGCGCACGCGCCAGCTCTCTGAGACTTAAAGGGCCAGTGCACCAATGATTGGTGCCTGGCCCAATTAGCTTAATTGGCTTCCACCTGCTCCCTGGCTATATCTGATCTCCTCCCATGCACTCCCTTGCCGGATCTTGTTGCCTTGTGCCAGTGAAAGCGTTTAGTGTGTCCTAAGCCTGTGTACCTGAACTTCTGCTACCCATCCTGACTATGAACCTTGCCGCCTGCCCCCGACCTTCTGCTACGTCTGACCTTGCCTCTGCCTAGTCCTTCTGTCCCACGCCTTCTCAGCAGTCAGCGAGGTAGAGCCGTTGCTAGTGGATACGACCTGGTTGCTACTGCCGCAGCAAGACCATCCCGCTTTGCGGCGGGCTCTGGTGAAAACCAGTAGCCTCTTAGAACCGGTCCACTAGCACGGTCCACGCCAATCCCTCGCTGACACAGAGGATCCACTACCTGGAAGCCGAATCGTGACAACTTGGCGGAGTTGAGAGCGATGAGATTAGATATTGGGTGAGTTGATGAGTATGTCATCCAAATAAACAACAACACAGGAGTATAGGAGGTAACAAAAAATATAATTGACAAACTCCTGGAAGACTGCTAGAGCATTGCAGAGTCCGAATGGCATCACTAGATACTCAAAATGTCCGTCACGAGTATTAAATGCAGTCTTCCATTCATCCCCTTCTCATAAACGAATCAAATTATAGGCCCCACGAACATCTAATTTAGAGAAGATGTTGGCACCTCGCAGACAATCAAATAAATAAAACGGTTCTTTACTGTAACTTTATTCAAGCCTCGGTAGTCGATGAAAGGTCGCAAAGACCTGTCTTTTTTTCCCATGAAGAAGAAGCCGGCTCTGGGAGGGAAAGAAGACTTCCTGATAAATCCCTTCTGAAGGTTCTCCTGGACGTAATTAGACATTGCCAGAGTTTGAGGAACAGACAAAGGGTAGATTCTGCACCTGGGAGGTGTGGTGCCGGGTAGCAAGTCAATGGGACAATCGTAGGGACGATGTGGTGGTAACATTTCGGCTTGCTTTTCACTGAAGACATCAGCATAGTCCTGAAGGAACGAAGGCAAACCAGGAGGAGGACAAGATGATGGTTCCAAATTTTTTATACGTATGTGAATACAGTGGATGATCCACTGCAGACCCCAGCGAAGAACTTCTCCAGTTTTCCAATCCAGCTGCGGAGCATGGAGTTGCAACCAAGGTAGGCCAAGCAAGAGAGGAGAAGTACAATGAGGGAGAATATAGAAGGACAAGTTCTCCTTATGCAGAACACCGACCTGCATAGACAACGGTTCTGTGCGGTATTGCACAGTACAGTCCAGTCTTTCACAATTGACCGTAGAGATGTACAAATGCTTTAACAGGCGGGACACTGGCAGACAATACCTATGTACTAGGGAAGCATCAATAAAATTTCCCGCAGAGCCAGAGTCCAGAAAGGCAAGAATGGAGATGATCTCTTTGGAGGGTAGGAAAAGCTGGAGCGTCAAATTTAAGCATGGAGAGGTGGTATTCACACCTAGGGAGGCCTCTCCCACAAACCCTAGGTGCGAGCGTTTCCCTGTGACTGAGGACTGTCACGATCCCGGCTGGTAGGAGGTGGATTCTCTGTGCCAGAGAGGGATTGGCGAGGACCGTGCTAGTGGACCGGTTCTAAGTCACTACTGGTTTTCACCAGAGCCCGCCGCAAAGCGGGATGGTCTTGCTGCGGCGGTAGTGACCAGGTCGTATCCACTAGCAACGGCTCAACCTCTCTGACTGCTGAAGATAGGCGCGGTACAAGGGAGTAGACAAAGGCAAGGTCGGACGTAGCAGAAGGTCGGGGCAGGCAGCAAGGATCGTAGTCGGGGGCAACGGCAGGAGGTCTGGAACACGGGCTAGGAACAAACAAGGGAACGCTTTCACTAGGCACAAGGGCAACAAGATCCGGCAAGGGAGTGCATGGGAGGAGGTCAGATATAGTCAGGGACCAGGTGGAAGCCAATTAAGGTAATTGGGAAGATTGGACCAGGCACCATCATTGGTGCACTGGCCCTTTAAATCGCAGAGACCCGGCGCGCGCGCGCCCTAGGGAGCGGGGCCGCGCGCGCCGGGACAGGACCGACGGAGAGCGAGTCAGGTACGGGAGCCGGGGTGCGCATCGCGAGCGGGCGCCACCCGCATAGCGAATCGCATCCCGGCTGGAGGCGGTACCGCAGCGCACCCGGTCAGTGGATCTGACCGGGGCGCTGCAGCAACGAGGATGAGGCGAGCGCTCCGGGGAGGAACGGGGACCCGGAGCGCTCGGCGTAACAGTACCCCCCCCCTTGGGTCTCCCCCTCTTCTTGGGGCCAAAGAACCTGAGGACCAAAAACTCAATTTTTCCGTGATGAGGTCCGAGGCACATTAGGAGGGGTTCCGTGCGGTAACGCACGGCACAGTCCAATCTTTCATTGTTAACACAATTGATGTAGAGGGGTCTGGCGAGACTGGTCACAGGGACGTTGAACCTGTTGATAAGAGAGGCCAAAAAAAAATTTCCTGCAGATCCGGAATCCAAGAAGGCCATAGTAGAGAAGGAGAAGGTAGAGGCAGATATCCGCACAGGCACAGTAAGGCGTGGAGAAGCAGAGTTGACATCAAGAAGTGTGTCACCTTTGTGCGGAGTCAGCGTACGTCTTTCCAGGCGGGGAGGACGGATAGGACAATCCTTCAGGAAGTGTTCGGTACCGGCACAGTACAGGCAAAGATTCTCCATGCGGCGTCATGTCCTCTCTTGAGGTGTCAAGCGAGACCGGTCAACTTGCATAGCCTCCACGGCGGGAGGCACAGGAACGGTTTGCAGAGGACCAGAGGAGAGAGGAGCCGGGGAGAAAAAACGCCTCGTGCGAACAAAGTCCATATCCAGGCGGAGCTCCAGACGCCATCCGGAAAAACGCATGTCAATGCGAGTGGCAAGATGAATGAGTTCATGTAGGTTAGCAGGGATTTCTCGTGCGGCCAGAACGTCTTTAATGTTGCTGGATAGGCCTTTTTTAAAGGTCGCGCAGAGAGCCTCACTATTCCAGGACAAATCGGAAGCAAGAGCACGGAACTGAATGGCGTACTCGCCAACGGAAGAAACACCCTGGGCCAGGTTCAGCAGGGCAGTCTCGGCAGAAGAAGCTCGGGCAGGCTCCTTGAAGACACCACGGACCTCAGCGAAGAAGGACTGGACTGTGGCTGTGGCAGGATCATTGCGGTCCCAGAGTGGTGTGGCCCCAGACAAGGCCTTTCCAGAAAGGAGACCACGGCAGAGTCTAGAGTCCTCATCAAATTTGTCCGGCAGGGACAAGCAGGGGTTAGGAGCGGCCGGTTGCTGCGGAGGAGTTGCAGGAGCCGGCGGAGGAGATGGTTGTTGCAGCTGCTGTGTCTGTGACTGAAGTTGCTGTATCTGCGGCAGCAGCTGCTGTATCTGTGACTGAAGTTGCAGTGTCACGGTGGTCAAGTATGCCAGCTGGTGATTTCGTTGGGCAATCTGTTGGGCTTGCTGGGCGATCTGTCGGGCTTGCTGGGCGACCAGTGTGGGAAGGTCGGCGACAACTGGCAGAGGAACTTCAGCGGAATCCATGGCCGGATCTACTGTCACGATCCCGGCTGGTAGGAGGTGGATTCTCTGTGCCAGAGAGGGATTGGCGAGGACCGTGCTAGTGGACCGGTTCTAAGTCACTACTGGTTTTCACCAGAGCCCGCCGCAAAGCGGGATGGTCTTGCTGCGGCGGTAGTGACCAGGTCGTATCCACTAGCAACGGCTCAACCTCTCTGACTGCTGAAGATAGGCGCGGTACAAGGGAGTAGACAAAGGCAAGGTCGGACGTAGCAGAAGGTCGGGGCAGGCAGCAAGGATCGTAGTCGGGGGCAACGGCAGGAGGTCTGGAACACGGGCTAGGAACAAACAAGGGAACGCTTTCACTAGGCACAAGGGCAACAAGATCCAGCAAGGGAGTGCATGGGAGGAGGTCAGATATAGTCAGGGACCAGGTGGAAGCCAATTAAGGTAATTGGGAAGATTGGACCAGGCACCATCATTGGTGCACTGGCCCTTTAAATCGCAGAGACCCGGCGCGCGCGCGCCCTAGGGAGCGGGGCCGCGCGCGCCGGGACAGGACCGACGGAGAGCGAGTCAGGTACGGGAGCCGGGGTGCGCATCGCGAGCGGGCGCCACCCGCATAGCGAATCGCATCCCGGCTGGAGGCGGTACCGCAGCGCACCCGGTCAGTGGATCTGACCGGGGCGCTGCAGCAACGAGGATGAGGCGAGCGCTCCGGGGAGGAACGGGGACCCGGAGCGCTCGGCGTAACAAGGACGCAGAGGACAATCGTTAAGGAAGTGATCTGCACTGGCGCAGTATAGCCATAGATTCTCAGTTCAGGTTCTTTCCTGCAGGGTCAGGCGAGACCGATCCACCTGCATAGCCTCCACTGCGGGAGGCAAGGGAGAAGGTTGCTGGAAGACAGGTGCCAGATGAGGGAAGCGCCAAGGTCGTGCAGACTCCCTTTCTTGGTGTAGTTCCTCAGGTCGCTCTGAGAAACGATTATCAATCCGGGATGCCAACTGTATAAACTCATTCAAATTAGATGGCAATTCCCGGGCAGCGAGAACATCCTTGATTTGACTTGATAATCCTCTCTTGAAGGTGGCGCAAAGAGCTCCATCATTCCATGATAACTCCGATGCCAGGGTACGAGATCGAATGGCATACTCGCCCACAGAGGAGTTGCCTTGAGAAAGATTCAGCAATGCCGTCTCAGCGGAGGAAGCTCGAGCAGGTTCTTCGAAGACACCCCGAAATTCCGTCAGAAACGCCTGGAGATTGGTTATGAGAGCATCACTGCGATCCCAAAGTGGAGTTGCCCAGGCCAAAGCCCTTCCAGTTAAAAGACTGAGGATGAAGGCCACCTTTGCTCATTCCGAAGGGAACTGATCCGCCATGAGTTCAATGTGCATGGAGCATTGAGTCACGAAACCATGACAGGACTTGGGATCCCCCTTATATTTCTCGGGAAGAGACAGGCGGAGTTTTGATCTGGAGACGACTGTAGGAGCGGGAGGTGACACCGAAGCGGGAGGAGGCTGTGGTGATTATTGTTGTGCCGTGAGTAATTGCTGCATCATGGCGGACAACTGGCTTAACTGCTGTGCCTGCTGGGCCAACTGCTGTGACTGGAGCACCACGATATAAGCGAGATCCGGACTATCAGGCAGAGGAACCCCAATGGGATCCATGGCTGGATCTTGCTGTAATGAAGCTGGATGTGGATCCTCTAACCTGTGTGGCTGATGACTCGGACCGTATCGGGGAGCAGAGTCTAAGGTGTCGCTGGTCTTCACCAGAGCCCACCCTAAGGCAATATGGGCTTGCTGCGGCAGGCGACACCCAGGTTGCTTCCCTGACACGGCTCGACCACACAGGTAGCTGGGTAAGGCGAGGTACCGAAGGAAAAGGCAGTAGCGTAGTCAAACGTAGCAGGAGGTCAAGACAGGCGGCAAAGGTGCGAAGTCTAATAACGTAGCGGAAGGTCTTGATACACGAGGAAGGCTAACAGGCTATATGGGTCACTTAATCTCAGGCTAGGGGCACTGAAGATCCGGCAGGGAAGTGAGGGAGGAGCTGGCTTAAATAATGTAGAGGAAGAACCAGGCATCAATTAGTGATGCACTGGCCTATTAAATCTAGAAAAGGTGCCGCACGAGCGCCCTAGGAGGCGGGGGCGTGCGCGAAGGGAAGCAGAGAGATGGGCAGCAGCAGGTTATGAACGGGACGCGATTCGCATGCGAGCGCATCCCGCAATGCGAATCGTGGTCCCGCCGGAAGAAGGAGGCGGCGGGCACACACGGTCAGAGCGCGGGACCGGAGAGCTCGCCGTGACACCCTTTAACATAAGCATATGAGTATTCAAACTGAGGAGTAAAACTGGAACTCTCTTGACAAAATAGCAATAGATTGTTTTTTTTTATAAGAAAGAATACTATCACTGCTATGTAAATTACTATGTAAATATACACATCATGCAATGTTGTAAAATATTGAAGTCTCCTGCTGTGCTATATTAATTCTAAGGAGAGAAAGATCAGAACTTAGCAGTTTAAGATTGAATGTGAATACATTAAATTGGTTTTGTCTAAAGAAATGTGGCTTGCCAGCGGGCATGCCCTCTGCCCTGCTAGAGCTAATTAGTCAGACAGTGATGACAACCCTTGTACTCGTGACTAGACATGCCGAAATGATGCCCTACTTCCCTAAACAAGATGCAGTCAGGTAACAAGCCTATCATGTGAACAATTATTCAAATCCTGTTTAAATAAACTGATGTGGCTAAAAAAACTGACTTCAAGTAATTATTTTTATATTAAAGGGAGTATTGTAACATAAGCAGTCTTCACATGAAATACATCAATATTTGGACATAATTGCAGCAGACATTTCTCAGGATACAATTGATGACTTTCCGTTTTAACCAGGGTTGGACTGCCCATCTGGAATTTCGGACAAATGCCGGATGGGCCCATCCTATGATTTTCTGGGACACTGTGTGTACTATATTGGACCCTATAAGCTCCTGTCCTCTACATAAACCATTGTTTTCCAACCAGGGTGCCTCCAGCTGTTGCAAAGCTACAACTCCCAGCATGCCTGAACAGCCAACGGCTGGGAGTTGTAGTTTTGCAACAGCTTGAGGCACCCAGGTTGGGAAACACTGATATAGACAGTGATATACAGCTCCCAGCAGCTCTTTCTTACTTTTATATGTAAGGATTTGCTTTATATACAGCTCCCAGCAGCTCTTTCTTACTATTATATGTAAGGACTTGCTTTATTTCTATTAGTTACATGCTTATTTTTCTTTAGTCCTCCCCTTTTCCTATTTTTGATGACATTTTGGTACTTTCAGAACCAATTACCATGTTTCCATAGAGTTATGGTCTCAACATACAATGGTTTCAACATACAATGGTCGTCCTGTAACTTGAGGGACCACTGTATACCTGTGTAATAGGGAATGTACAGCCAATAACTGATTGCAGCACAGCGCAGCACGAATGATCCATCGATCGTACATTCCTAATACCTAAGCCATGAATAGGCTCTGTAGACAAGCACCGATCCACAAGATCGTACAACTTGATATAGAGAATCGGACTGTCTAATAGGGCCCTTAGCCTGAGTTCATATTTTGCAGGGGTGGCGTCTCAATAGAGGCTATGAGTTTTGTAGACTAGATATGCATTGCTAGTGTGGGATCTGAATTTAGGAGTCAGGAATAATTAAAGGGGTACTCCGGTGGAAAACTTTTTTTTTTTAATCAACTGGTGCCAGAAAGTTAAACAGATCTGTAAATTACTTCTATGAAAAAATCTTAATCCTTCCAGTACTTATTATTAACACTACAGAGGAAATTCTTTTCTTTTTGGATCACAGAGCTCTCTGCTGACATCATGACCACAGTGCTCTCTGCTGACACCTCTGTCCATTTTAAGAACTGTCCAGATTAGGAGAAAATCCCCATAGAAAACATATGCTGCTCTGGACAGTTCCTAAAATGGACAGAGATGTCATCAGAGAGCACTGTGATCATGATGTCAGCAGAGAGCTCTGTGTTCCAAAAAGAAAATAATTTCCTCTGTAGTATTTAGCAGCTAATAAGTGCTGGAAGGATTAAGATTTTTTTAATTGAAGTAATTTACAAAAGAGTATGACTCTGATCAGGGAGTCACTGAATTATAGAGAAGCTGTCACCACCGCTGACGTGTGTTCTTGTGAATCCTCCAATTACCCATGAGATGATTGTTGAGTGTCTTTACTTATAACTTTGAATTGTGATGTTCTGCTGTTATTCATTCAGGAAATGGAAGGACTGTCCTGTAGGGAGGTTTTTGTAATTATAGTGATTGAAATGAACTATGGTTGTATGTAATCTTGTAGACTGCAGTTGTCACTCAATAGTTAAAATCCATCAATAGCTACAAAAAGTCTCTCTTTGGCCCAAAACTACTCGACAAACGGCTGTTATCCCTTCCCTTTGTCTATAGGATTTGTCATTATAGATTTGTCCATAGCAGTGGTCTCCAACCTGCGGACCTCCAGATGTTGCAAAACTACAACTCCCAGCATGCCCGGACAGCCAATGGCTGTCCGGGCATGCTGGGAGTTGTAGTTTTGCACCATCTGGAGGTCCGCAGGTTGAAGACCACTGGTCTATAGGATTCTGTCAACAATAACTGACACTGTTAGGCTGTATAGAAACACAGCCCTTCGGCACAAAGCATGCATTGCCAAGAGGAATAACAGAGGAACAACATTATGCAGAATTCTTTGAAAATGTTCAAAAATGTGTTATTTCATGGGGAATAAAAAGATTTACTAAAATAGACAGGTCAAGAGAACTGGCAGGTCCTCTTTAATTGTAATGTAATCTGAGTCTGGTCAGCGCTCTTACATAGTCTGCAATTTCCTGAAATATCTATGTTGTCCTGATATTTGTGGACAAATACTGTGTCTAACCTGAGCTGGGTAAATTAAAGGGGTACTCCCCTGGAAAACATTTTTTTTTTTTTATCAACTGGTGCCAGAAAGTTAAACAGAGTTGTAAATTACTTCTATTTAAAAATCTTAATCCTTCCAGTACTTATCAACTGCTATATGCTCCACAGGAAGTTTTTTTTCTTTTTGAATTTCTTTTCTGTCTGACCACAGTGCTCATTGCTGACACATCTGTCCATTTTAGGAACTGTCTGGAGCAGGATAGGTTTTCTATGGGGATTTTCTCCTACTCTGGACAGTTCCTAAAATGGACAGAGGTGTCAGCAGAGAGCACTGTGGTCAGACAGAAAAGAAATTGAAAAAGAAAAGAACTTCCTGTGGAACATATAGGTGCTGATAAGTACTGGAAGGATTAAGATTTTTAAATAGAAGTAATTTACAAATCTGTTTAACTTTCTGACACCAGTTGATATATTTATATATATATATATATATATATATATATATATATATATATACATTTTCCAGTGGAGTACCCCTTTAAGCCCAGTGGAATTAATGTAGTCTACCCAGTGTCAATGAATCTGGTGCGGATACGATGCAGTATACATTGGCATACCATTCTAGGATAATTTTAAATGTGTACATAGTCAGAGCCAGGAGGCTGAGTGTAATTATTTTTTTTTTTTTGTTAAGTAGCCAGGGCTTAGATGGAGGGAGCATGGCCTCCTAAAGTTTGACACCTATGTTATAATTTGTAGCAGAAACTTGGAAGCTATGGGCTGCATGGATAGCCACAAAGTGTTAAATTTGGTGCATCTAATGCAGTTGGACATACAGTCATAAGTACACTAATATTTACAGCTGCCCTGAGCTTTATGGGTTATTAGAGATAAGAAGGAAGCCTTGCCTTACCTTTAAGGAACAGTGTGGATCATCCTCAGCAGGCAGACTAGGTCAACTTGCAGGTACTGTACACCGCCCATGATTTCTTAGGCTCTCACCCTCTGTCCTCCACAGATCACATGCTAAACCTTCCCCCACCTCCTGTGATTTGTCCTGATCTAACTGTTACTAAAGACAGATTTCCCATAACAGGCAGTGGACAACAGAAAACGTGATTTACAGACATGTTATAAATAGCATAGGCTAAGAAATAGAGGAAAGCTGCTTGAAATTACAGTGACCATTAAAATTTTTTCATTAAATGGCCACTTTTCAAGAGCCCATTGTTATTTCTTTATCAAGCTTGAGCATGGTCAGAATTACATGTGGTGCCGGGGTGTTGCAATGGTGTATCAGGGCCTGGTGGTAATAACCCTGTGGGGTAAGGTGTTATTAACCCCTGATTAGTCGTGACGCCATGATGTGGTTGTTTCAGTATAAGGCCCTGCTGACAACTAACCCAGAAACGGCAGGCAATAAAGGAATGTCCACAGCAGGAATTGTGAAAATAACTGGAACTTTTACTTGGAATTCTTATTAAACAGTCTTTACAAATATGCAGTTTCTCTAGAGGCAACCAGGATGCAGGATACCTCACAGGCTTGCTGGGACTTGTAGTATTGAGATGATTTATGCAGGCCACTGTGCTACTAATATTACTCTTGCGTTGAGTAGTAGTCACTAGAATTGTAGATAGAGCTTGATAACTCAGGTTCTTTAGGCTTTGGCCTAGCGGAGATGAATAATTCAGGTTCTTTAGGCTTTGGCCTAGCGGAGATGAATAATTCAGGTTCTTTAGGCTTTGGCCTAGCGGAGATGAATTTAGATAGTACAGGTATTGTGCTTTCTTATAAATCCAGGAACAAGAGAGAGAGTTTATAGACTACAGCACCTTATATACTAGGGGGGGGGCTGGACTAAAGCCCATTGGTTGCAAAGCCTGTGATTCCTGTGCCCATGGCACTCTGGGTAGTGTCACATGACAGTGGTTCACATGACTAACCTCTATACATTTGTACAACTTTATGTATAATGAACAATATGTACACAACACATTTACAATGCATTAACAGAAGGTGAGCAAGGGGTGAGACCTGCAGGAGAGCCCTATGGACAGCAGGGACTCTTCCGAAGGGGACCTAGAGATTGTACAGGACCATGTCCTGTACCGGGACACCACATACATGACTGGCCTTGCATAGGAATCCTACTGAACAGCTCCACTGGCTAATCTCTGGCTGTGTTGCATTTTCGAGGTGCCTTGGCTTAGTGTCATTTGGCAGGTATCAGTTAATACACACTGCTAAATTTGTCACATGTAAATTATATAGCTAAAGAGATGTGTTTATTGAACAGTTTTTTTACTCTTTGAATTTTATCATCACACACAGCGTTCCAGTGTCTAGAAATCATTCTTTGCAAGGTAGAAGCTGACATGTGCTGGGAAAAATATTAAAATTATGTTTAAAGTACAGTTATGTCTGGAATTAGAATGAAAAAAAATATATATCAGAAAAGCAATATTATAAGGAGAAAAAACTGTTTACCAGAAGTGGATTGAAATGGAAATGCACTTGAAAGCACATTGTGCAAGCAAGGGTTGGATGTGTTCAAAATTCACAGAAATACTTAATACAAAGACACAGTCATGGAGGGGGGTGGGGGCACAAAGCCTAGAGCCACTGTGGGCATCAGTAGAGTGTGACACCCTGATCCCCGGACCGATGTGGTAGTACAGCTTATGTATGGCCTTAAGAGCTACTTATATCTCAAGCACTGTGTCGGTATAGCTTGCATGTGTCGTGCTTGCAATACAAAAATCTCAAGCGCCATTTTAATATATGGCACGTTGACTCCCTCCCCCTGCTGTGGCCATTGTGTCAGTATAGCTTGCATGTGGTGAATGTACCACCTCTATCTAATTATGTAGGCAGTTCCCTATGTATTGGCTTAATGTAGCTTGTAATATGAAAATCTCAATCAATCTTCTAATATATAGCACAGTGGCCTGAGAGTTTGCTTCTGTTCACCTATGGGCCTGATCATTGGCAAACTTTCAGAAACTGGGACGCGAAACCAGGGCATTGCTCTGGGCTCATGTTATTAATCCTAAGCCGATAGCGGCCTGAGAGTTTGCTACTGTTCACCTTTGGCATTGATCAGTCGCAAACTTTTATTAACTGGAAAGCATCAGAGTCTATCAGAATATCTGGTGTTGAACATGTTTTACCAGGATTGTGCAAATCACAACAAAAATGGCACAATTTACCATGATTTGCACAATTTTTCTCAGTCTTAGCTATAGGTGATAGCAACCTCAAAGTTTTCTACAGTTTAACAAAACGATTAGTAAACTTTTGGAAACTGGTAGGGCACATGGTAGAGGATGGACATACAGAAATGGGGAGAGATGAGCATGTGGGTCTCCCAGGAGTTTTGCAGGAGGATTATTAAGCTTAATTCATCCGTTTTAAAGCCCCGTTATAATGTTCCGTTCTGAAAAACCTTAAAATTGGGCGTTAAACAGCCGTTACAAAATCCCATACAGCCGTTGATGCACAGGATTTGAAGCTGCAAATTTAAAGCTGCAAATTTGAAGCAGACATTTAGTTGAACTCTGCAGCATAAAATCTGCAGCTTCAAATCCTGCAGATCAAATATGTGCAGGATACTGAAGAGAAATTAATCAATACCTGTGCGGAAGAACAGTGGAGCTGTTGCCCATAACAACCAATCAGATTGCTTCTTTCATTTTTAAAAATGCCTCTGAAAAATGAAAGCTGAAAACTGATTGGTTGCTGTGGGCAACTGCTCCACTGTTTCTCTGCCAGTTTTAATAGCCCTCCCATAATATGTGTATTATTATACTCTACTACTCTGCCTATTTATGTATAACTTGGGAGTGGATACATGCCTGTCATGTTAGGTATCTTAGGATATATCCAGCAATGATAGGCATGTAAGCAATCCCAAATAGATACAGTGCACTACAATGTAATACACTAATGACAGAGAACAATACATTGTATTTGCCAATTACAGAAACTGCCTGTAAAAAATACCTATGAAACTTTTATCATTCCCCTACACATACTCTGATCCTCGCTGGCACTATGTAGTAATACATCCTACCGACCAGACGCTTCGTAACACGCCATGTAGATCAGGCCCAATTTCCAGGAGAAATAACAGAAGAATGGCACAAGTTCGAAATAAAGATGTTCCAGAATTGTAATCTCATGGGCAACAAAATGATTTAGGATAACAAATGTCAGAAGAGGTGACAGCTCCTCTATAATCCAGTGATTCACTGGTGACGGCTTCTCAGAGTTTGATGATGAGACATCTCTGGTCTTTCACTTGTGTGGCCATCTACAGCTTTGATAGTTACAATAATGTATTAAAGGGGTATTCCAGGCAAAAACATTTTATCCCCTATCCAAAGGATAGGGTATAAGATGTCTGATCATGGGGGGCCCGCTGCTGGGACCCCCTGGGATCTACCTGCAGCACCCGCATTCTCTGCGGGGACTGCGTCTCTAGTTTCGGAAACTTCTGGGACTGGGGACGTGACATCACGCCATGCCCCCTCCATTCATGTCTATGGGAGGGGGCGTGACGGCTGTAGAATGCGGGTGCTGCAGGTAGATCGCAGGGGGTCCCAGAAGCGGGCCCCCCGTGATCAGACATCTTATCCCCTATCCTTTGGATAGGGGATAAAATGTTTTTGCCCGGAATACCCCTTTAATATCCCAGACAGCTAAATAATAAATACATTCAGACCCTAGGTCCCTTAATAAATTCTTATCGCAGACAGCTAGATGTATTCGGACTCCAGACCTTGAATAAATTCCGGCCCCAGACCAATTAATAAATTCAGACCCCTAAGTAAAATCATATCCCAGATCCCTGAATAAATTCACACCTGTTGTGTTAAAAGCAAGAAAAATGAGCAAGCACAAAGGAAAAATTGGAATGACTAGACAATAGATGGGATACATTAGATAGCAAGAAAATGGTGAAGTTGTTGTGTTCAAAAAAGAGTTGGGTAAATGGACGGATCAGTTTGACTTTGACAAAGGACAAATTATGATGGTTAAAAGGCTGGGTCTGGTTCTAGTGGTGCATTTTTTTGGAATGCCTTAGTTAGTACCTGCCAAAGGAACTGAAATGGTATATTCCACATGGGAAACGGTAAGGCTAGGTTCAGACTACGGAATCTCGGGGCAGAAAATTTTCGCCCGGAGATTCCGAGTGCGGCCAGCGCCGGCTGAATCAGTCGGCGCTAGGACCGTGCGGACACTGCAGTCTCCAATAGACTGCGATGTGTTCCGCGCAGATTTCCGCCTGAAGAAAGAGCACCTCCTTTCTTCAGGCGGAAATTTCCAAGCGGATTGTCCGGTCACAAATTCCGCTTCACAAATTCTGAAGTGTGAATTTGTAAAAGGAACATCATTCACTACACTATACATTTTAGAAAGCAGGCGGAAATTCCGTAGTCTGAACCTAGCCTTATGGGTAGTTCTATCCACATTTTGGTTTCATTGGCATTTATTGAATGTAACAAAGAAAATATATTTATATACAGTAATGACATACTATGCAAGGGGGATAGAAAACGTAATTCAAAGATAGGGACCACAAATACAATGTGAGACAAACAAACAGAATGGAAATAGCAAAAATACAAACACAGAAATCTAAGCTGTATGCTTACTAACAATTATTAGGTAGAGTATGATATGTAAAAATAAAAATAAAAAATAAAAAAAGCCATAAAAAATAGAGAGACACGGTTGCGACATTTGCTCAAACCTCTGAAATGGGCTGTAGAGGCATAAAGCTCCCATAGCAGAAGGAACTATCGTGCTTAGTAAAATTGTGAAAATGCAAAAATATTCTGCAGAGTCGTAAATCTAAAGTTAATAGAGATCACTTTATACCGATACAATTAACAATAATATGTTTCAGATTTACATTTTCACTTACAAATTGCTTGAATAAATTCTGATGGGCCTGACTGCTGTTATCCTCATGGTTTTCTCAAAGCTTTAAGCTTTAAATTCAAGCTTTAAACAGTTTGCATTAACTTCATTTTCTTCTAGATGATGTGTTTATATTATATGATGTGTTTATATTATATTTATATTATATTATTATATTTATATTATATTATTATATTTATATTATATTATTATATTTATATTATTACCAAAAATGAAATGTTAGCATACACATTAAGGAGTCTGAACAATGTTACCAGGAGTAATCACATTGTAAATGTTTCGCCAAAATAATATAAAATATGTAGCAAATAGCAATATGAATCACATTTACATTGACTGGTTTACCCACCTTTTTATGTAATCTCCCTTTGTTATGACATATATGACTGGACCATTGTATAAATAATGCACTTTCTGACTTTTATCTTGAAGGGGTTATCCAACATAAGGTGAATTCAGTACTTACCTGTCGACAGTAATGGAAATGCTTAGGAAAAATCCATGCTTGTCTTGGGGCTAAATGGCTGTGCTGGGAGGCCACCATAAGGTTATGCTCACACGGTGGAATGTCCGCACTGAAAATTTCTGTATGGACATTCCACCGACAGCGGAGCGCCAGCAGAACATGCCGTCGCTAGGACTGCTCAGAAATGGGCCATTTCATAGCCAGCAATGCATTTCCATGCAGAAAGACTATTTTTCTGTGGATGCTGGAATCTGAATTTCCATGTCAGAAATATGTGGCCCGGAAATTCTGCCATGTGAACAGTGCAGCAGAATACCATTTAAATCAATGAGACTCTGCTGCTGAGGAATATCTGTGCAGAATTCTTCTGCAGAATTCTGCATGGAAATTTTATTTTGTGAACATAGCCTTATGATGCTTCTTTCTTTTTGTGAAATGGCCATTTCTTGTTGGAGTTCCCTCCCTCCAACTTAAAGTTCCATTATCCCTTATCTGTAAGTGTGAGTTCACTTTTCTCCCTCCCACACACCAGTCACCCCACCCATTGCAGCACAACTGAGGTCCCTTTTATGCACACTGTGCTTGAAACTGCAATTCCCAGCATCCCTGTCGAGAATGATCTTCCTCCCAGCAAGCGGTAACTTCACTCACTGGAGCACTGCCACGCTCCCTTTCAACACCTGACTAGTGATGTAACGCCTCAGGTCACACTGCAACCTGGGAAAAACCCAAGACAACCCTCATTTAGTATGCTGCTAAAAATAAACATTAGGGCAAAGATCACATGAGAATTGCGAGACCAGCCATCAAACACAGGTAACGACACTATATTATGAACTTCACTAACTTTACAGCCCCTGTAGACAGCCCCTAATAGATTGTAAGCTCTTGCGAGCAGGGCACTCACTCCTCTTGTTTTAATATTTAGTATGTAATATTGTAATGTCTGATATTGTAAAGTGTTTCAGAATCTGTAGGCGCTATTATAGTTATTATAAATATTTTCATTTTAAATCAGTCCTCCAGAATATAAGACCCTCTTGTAAATGTAACCCCTTCACCATGAGGCCTCAATAACCCCTACTCACAAGATTATATATGCTTTTGCTTTAATGAATGAGTAGTTCTGTTTGTACGTGTGCTAATCCAGATCCAAAAATAGAAGCACTTACACAAAAGAGTGTTTTTACTGTGGGTTTCTACTTTTGCAGTTTGTAATTTACCTATGCTGAAAGACTAGCTGGGGATCCTAAGTCACATCACAATGCTGCTTGTTCGTCACACTGTGCCCACGACGCCAAAATTAGATTGTACGTTTTATTGGGTGGAGAATTCTGTGAAACATAAGACAAGTCCTGCTGTTTATCTCAGGTAATAGATTGTATTGAAGAACTAATGCATTTGCCTCCATTTAAGGTCTAAGAACACCAGCATCTGAAAATATCTTTGAATGTGAACCACAGTGATTCATATTTGCGTTGTACATCCTAACCCAATATCTATTTTGTTTCTGCTCCTACGTTATTGGATTAGTGCTCTTCCCTTATCCCTGCCTGGATGCTGGTAAGTCTATTCTGTACAGGTCTGAATATGTTAAACTCACTTTCCTTCCCTAAGGCCTGAGAGTGTCAAAACCAGAGCTTTATTTAGGGGAGGAGAATCAGAAAGCAGCTATTTTTAGATTGCTGAGCCCAGGTTGGCGGCACCAGTGTTTGTATGCTCATATAGTGTCTACACAGCATGCACATATTTCCACACACCTGAATAAATGTACATATGTGTCTGACACAAGCATCAACGTGCTTCTAATTGTTCACATGGATGCACCCTAGTCTCTTTCTCTGCCAAATGGAACTGGCATGCTGCCAGGCAGTCTGTGCTTTTATACCGATAATAGCACACTAAGGAATCAGTGATTATATACAGACAAATCACATAACTATACAGGGCTGGTGCAAGGATTTTTGCAGCCCTACACAAAACCCAAATTTGCCGCCCCCTTCCCCTCCTCAAACCCTTGGGGGGTCTGGCCCTTGATCTAAGAAAAACATATATTTTTGTCTGATCTGCAAACATGCCCTTAGGCTGAGTTCCCCCATTTGTTTGTGAACAACACCCCATACAATGACTTAACACCGCTATACCAGAACAGAACAATACCGCTATACCATGACTGAATAACAACGCCATACCAGAACAGAACAATACCGCTATACAATGACTGAATAACACCGCCATACCAGAACAATACCGCCATACCATGACTGAATAACACCGCCATACCAAAACAGAACAATACCGCCATACAATGACTGAATAACACCGCCATACCAGAACAGAACAATACCGCCATACCATCACTGAATAACACCGCCATACCAGAACAGAACAATACCGCCATACCATGAATGAATAACACCACCATACCAGAACAGAACAATACCGCCATACAATGAATGAATAACAATGCCATACTAGAACAGAACAATACCCCATACAATGACTAAATAACACCGCCATATCAGAACAGAGCAATACCCCCATACAGTGACTCAATAACACCGCCATACCAGAACAATACCCCCATACAATGACTAAATAACACCGCCATACCAGAACAGAACAATACCCCCCCATACAATGAATGAATTACACTGTTATACCAGAACAGAAAAATACCGCCATACCATGACTGAATAACACCGCCATACCAGGACAGAACAATACCACCATACAATGAAGGAATAACACCGCCATACTAGAACAGAACAATACCCCATACAATGACTAAATAACACCACCATAACAGAACAGAACAATACCCCATACAATGACTAAATAACACCGCCATACCAGAACAGAACAATACCCATCCATACAATGAATGAATAACACCGCTATACCAGAACAGAAAAATACCACCATACAATAACTGAATAACACCGCCATACAATGACTGAATAACACCTCTATACCAGAACAGAAAAATACTGCCATACCATGACTGAATAACACCACCATACCAGAACAGAACAATACCACATGCAATGACTGAATAACATCGCTATACCAGAACAGAACAATACCCCCATATAATGACTGAATAACACCGCCATACCAGAACAGAACAATACCCCCATATAATGACTGAATAACACTGCTATGCCAGAACAGAACAACCCTCCCCCCCATTCAATGACTGAATAACACCGCCATACCAGAACAGAACAATACCCCCATAGTGTGCTCCTGTATAGGGTAAGGGTTGCACCATCACTAACAGTGGTGGTGGGGGGGTTATGAGGAAGCAGGACCCGAGTGAGGAGCGCTCTGATACGGATGGATGTCTTGTGCACGCTATCAGGAAGAAGAGGAGTGGGACCTGAGCGAGATAGAATTGCGCTCTTCTACCAGCCCAGTAACTGTTTTGCAGCAGACAGAGAGGCGCCCCTATTATGAAGGCACTATAGGCTGGTGCCTACCTTGCCTATAGGCGGTGCCAACCCTGTAACTATACCCCATGCATGTGTCTTCTCTCTAATCTAGTGCTTCTTAACCTATTCAGTCTGGAACCTGGATTACATCTAGAGGAAAGCATAAGAAAACAAGGCTCAGCTTTTCATGATGGATTTAGCATAATTATAATACTGACCAATGAAATTTAATGTCTCATTAAAGTATGAGTATTGTTAAAACAGCTGTACAAAACAGTACACACGTGCTCACTGTGCTATCTATAGCTCAACTATATCTCAAGTAGCAAAAATGTATAGAAGAGCAGGTCTCAGGGACCATGGCTACATGGACTACACGTTTTCTTTTTCATAGAGTTCTGTGTTTGCATGTCTCATCCGGGAGGTCCCAAAGATAACCATCTAGTCCCTGAGATCTTCTCTTGGGTCCTAATTACTGCAAGGAAATGTATACAGGTATAATTTGAAGGTCCCAGACCTCAAAGATAAACTCTGTATCAGAGAGGCCTTTGGACACCCTTAGGACCAAGGGCCTGAATGAGATTGTTACTACTGCACACACTTTAATAACAACCCTTAAGGTACCATCCAGACAAGGATGTCCCCACCATATATATATATATATATATATATATTTATATATATATAGCTGCTATCGGAAACTTGGTTCGCATGTTGTGAGAGAGCAGGGGCTCTCCTATCTCTTGGTCCTGTTCTCTTTGCCTTTTGGTGACAGCAACCTGTGCAGGACCCCTCTCTACAGAGGAACTGCATTGCTAGCAAACAAGTGAGAAATTGGATCAAGGGTCATAGAAAGGGAAGGAAAGGGATTCATTTTCAACCACTAGGTTCATCAGGAATCCTTGTCTAATGTGTCACAACTCAAGTAATACAGCAATGTTGAGCCCCTTTCCTTCAGGCCTCATCACCAGCTATAATAATCTCAGCATTGAAATCTCACAATCCGCTTGAAGAAGAGTTGTCTTCTGTAGCCCTATTATTGCAGCACCCTTGCCCACCTCTCATCCATTATCTCTGTAAAACTCTGTGTACCATGGATTAGAATGACCGCTGTTTCATGCTGTGAAATAGACTATGACAGCTCTTGCATTCTTTGTTGTATTTTCTTGTGATTCTGTATGTGTCATGTTATTACAGTTCTCTCTGATTCTAATTGTAGATACTTTCTATTTGATGTCATCTTAAAACCCTTCTCTCCCTCTTCTCCTCGGATTTCTTGCATGATTTCACTGCATTTCTGCTGTCACTCTCTTTCAATCTCCTGAGCTATTTTCTGCTGCAGTTTATATTCATATTCACAAGCTGGCAGAAAGTGCAAAGGTTTCTATGGAACATGAGCATGCATCAGGTTATCATAAGTATCTCATAGTTACAGATAAAATCATACTCATTCTTCTCTCTCTTTTTGCCATCAGATTTTGGGACTTGCATTGTCTTGAGTATGGGCTCATGTCAATTTTAGCTGATTACTAGCTCAGTGTTCTATGCAGTTAACATATAGTTAACACTGATGGAATATATGATAAGTCTTCGCTTTCTTACATTTGCATATCTACCCACATATTTTTATTTTTATATTATATTTATATTTTATATTTACATATTTACCCACATTTACACGTTTAATAGATGAGAAATACTTGTCATGCAGTTGTTCATGTTTGGCTCAATAAAATATGTCATTTTACCGTATAATAAATATTTGTACATACAGTTTTAAAGGAAATCTTGCAGCTGCAACTCACATTCCAAACTGTGGACACTGTTAGATTGCTGTTGGGACAGATATTGGGGGCAATTTTTTCAAAATGTACAGACTATGGGCACATACATTTCCCCATGGTACTTTTCATATCTGTCTTTACTTTTTTAACATAGAAACATGCTTTTATTCTCTGGTGCCAAAAGTCAAAAAGGTGTTCCCAAGCCTCTGAAGTGCTGAGGGCTGGAACCCCTCCTTGTTCCCATCCTTGTCCCTGTTAACCCCTTAAGGATGCAGGGTTTTTCAGTTTTTGCATTTCCATTGTTTCCTCATCACCTTTTAAAAATCATAACGCTTTAAATTTTGCACCTAAAATTCCATATGATGGCTTATTTTTTGCGCCACAAATTCTACTTTGTAGTGACATTAGTCATTTTACCAAAATATCCACGGCGAAGCGGAAAAAAAATTAATTGTGAGACAAAATTTTAAAGTAAAATGCCATTTTGTAATTTTTGGGGGCTTCCGTTTCTACGCAGTAAATTTTTCGGTAAAAATAACACCTTATCTTTATTCTGTAGGTACATACGGTTAAAATGATACCCTACTTATATAGGTTTGATTTTGAATTACTTAAAAAAAAAAAAAAAATCATAACTACATGCAGAAAAATGTATACATTTAAAATTGTCCTCTTCTGACCCCTATAACTTTTAAATTTTTCCACATACGGGCTGGTATGAGGGCTAATTTTTTGCGCGGTGATCTGAAGTTTTTATCGGTACCATTTTTATATTGATCGGACTTTTTGATCACTTTTTATTCATGTTATCATGATATAAAAAGTTACCAAAAAGACACTATTTTGGACTTTAGAACTTTTTTTGTGCATATGCCATTGACCGCGCGGTTTCATTAACAATACATTTCTATAGTTCGAACATTTCCGCACGCGGCGATACCACATATGTTTATTTTTATTTCTGGGAAAAGGGGGTGATTCTTACTTTTATTAGGGAAGGGGTTAAATGATCTTAACTTTTTTTTACCCTTTTTTTTTTTGCAGTGTTGTAGCGCCCCCCCCCCCCCCCCCACCTAGTGGCTATTACACTGCACATACCAATCTCATACACAGATCACTGCCATGCATTAACATGGCAAATATCAGTGTAATCGGTGGTCGATTGCTCATACCTTGATTTCAGGCTTGGAGCAATCAATCGCCAATCGGATGTGACGGAGGCAGGTGAGGGGACCTCCGCTTGCGTTCTAGCTGATCGGGACACCAGCTAGATCGGGACTTGCGTTCAGCCGGGAAGCTTTTACTTTCATTTTAGACGCGGCGTTCAACTTTGAACGCCGCCTCTAAAGGGTTAATAGCACGTGGCACAACGATCGGTGCCGCACGCTATTAGCCCAGGGTCCCAGCTGTCATTAGCCGCCAGGACCGACCTGGTATGATGTGGGGTCACGGCGTGAACCCAAGTTTTATACCGGGACCATGCGCAGGGTTTACAGGTATGCCCTGCGTCCTTAAGAGGTTAATAGCTTTCTACATACAAATTGCACACATGTGTAAGATTTAAAAAAAAGGGCTCGGCTTCCAGCTAACTGTCAATCAGCACTTCAGGAGTTTGGGAACGCCTGTTTGACACTTTGCACCAGAGAATAATAGCATTTTCCTTTGTTATAGAAACACAGACAGATATATGAAAGGTACCATGTGTCTCCTTGTCATAACAGCAATCTAACTGTGTCAGTAATTTGGAATGTGAATTACAGCTGACAGATTCCCTTTAAAGGGGTAGTCCAGTGCTGAAAAACTTATCCCCTATCCTAAGGATATTGGATAAGTTTGAGATCGTGGGGGGTCCGACCGCTGGGGCCCCCTGCGATCTCTCTGTACGGGGCCCCGGCTCTCCAGACAGATAGCGGGTGTCGACCCCCGCACGAAGCGGCGGCCGACACGCCCCCTCAATACATCTCTATGGCAGAGCAGGAGATTGCCGAAGGCAGCGCTCCGGCTCTGCCATAGAGTTGTATTGAGGGGGCGTGTCGGCCGCAGCTTCGTGCGGAGGTCGACACACCCCTTCCCGCGGGCTGTCGGGGCTCCGTACAGGAGATCGCAGGGGGCCCCAGCGGTCGGACCCCCCCGCGATCTCAAACATATCCCCTTACCTTAGGATAGGGGATAAGTTGTTCACCACGGGTCACCACTGGACTACTCCTTTAAGAGAAAAAAAAAAAACTATTGTAACATAGGCTGAGAAAAGAAGAAGAGAAATAGGTCATATATAAATATCCTGTATATGGCTATTCACATAGGGAAGGAACTCTTCTGTGTGCAGGTGGTGAGACGCTGCAGGGCTTCTGTGTCTGAATGGCTGAAGTGCAGTAACCTTGTTGTATGTGGGTGAAGCAGCCCTTTTAGATTTCCCCCCAGTCCTTGTTTAGCCATGCATTGTTTTTAGCATTTTTCTTACAAAAAAAAATACTTTCTATGTTTTTTTTTATAACATAGGAGCAGATAAAAAAAGCTAAAATTAATTCCTTTGTATCCACTTCTCTGCTCAAAAAAACGACCACAGAAACGTGTGATTCCAGCCTTATATTTCATTGAAAAACTGTAGCAAAATAATGGCATACTTCCATATTCCCGCCATTCTGCTGATGGTATACACCAGTGTTTCCCAACCAGGGTGCCTCCAGCTGTTGCAAAACTACAACTCCCAGCATGCCCGGACAGCCTTTGGCTGTCCGGGCATGCTGGGAGTTGTAGTTTTACAACAGCTGGAGGCACCTCAGTTGGGAAAGAGTGGTAACACACTTAAAGGAGTGCTCCACTAGAAAAAAAAATGTTTAATTAACTGGTGCCATAAAGTTAAAAAGATTTGTAATTACTTCTATTAAAAAAAATCTTAATCCTTCCAGTAGTTATCAGCTGCTGTTATGATCCGCAGGAAGTTCTTTTCTTTTTGAATTTCCTTTCTGCTGACACCATTTTTTTTAGGAACTGTCCAGAGCAGGATAGGTTTTCTATGGGGATTTGCTCCTACTCTGGACAGTTGCTAACTTGGACAGAGGTGTTAGCAGAGAGCACTGTGGTCAGGCAGAAAGGAAATTCAAAAAGAAAAGAACTTCCTGTGGATCATAACAGCAGCTGATAAGTACTGGAAGGATAAAGATCTTTTAATAGAAGTCATTTACAAATCTGTTTAACTTTGTGGCACCAGTTGATTTAAAAAAAATGTTTTCTAGTCGAGTACCCCATTAAGTGTGTTACCACTGTTTCCCAACCAGGGTGCCTCCAGCTGTTGCAAAACTGCAACTCCCAGCATGCCCAGACAGCCAAAGGCTTTCTGGGCATGCTGGGAGTTGTAGTTTTGCAACAGCTGGAGACACCCTGGTTGGGAAACACTGGTGTATACCAGCAGAATGGCGGGAATATGGAATTATGCCATTATTCTGCTACAGTTTTTCAATGAAATCTAAGGCTGGAGTACCCCTTTAATAGCATTCTTAGTTTTATTGAAGTATCCATTTATGTTTTTCTTGAAGACACAGGAGATGCATAAGGGGCTGTTGTTTCAGTTGTAGATATAGTGATCCCTCAACTTACAATGTCCTCAACATACAATAATTTCAACATACAATGGTCTTTTCTGGACCATTGTAAGTTGAAACCAGACTCACCATACAATGACAATCTGGACAAAGACAGTCCAGATCTGTGAAACTTGTCAATGGCCAAGAGAACTGACCAATCAGAATGGGCAATTTACTGGTAAAACACCTGTATTACTGAAGCGTATGCACTGACTGATATCTGGTAGCACCCCCTACAGTACAGGGAGGTATTACATGTTCTGTACACTTTACCTGTACCAGGGTTAGCTGCTCCATTGGACACCAGGTGAGGGAGACTCCATGTTACTTTTTTAGGACACTGTGTACTATACAGGACCCTGAAGAAGTTCCTGTCCTCTACATAGACCAGTGTTTCCCAAGCAGGGTGCCCCCAGCTGTTGCAAAACTACAACTCCCAGCATGCCCGGACAGCCGAAGGCTGTCCGGGCATGCTGGGAGTTGTAGTTTTGCAACAGCTGGAGGCTCCCTGCTTGGAAAACACTGACATAGACAGTGATTTACAGCTCCCAGCAGATCTTTCTTACTTTTATATGTAAGGACTTGCTTTATATATATATATATATATATATATATATATATATATATATATATATATATATATATATATATATATTAGTTATCTACTTATTTTTCTTTAATCCTCCCTTTTTCCTATTTTTGGATGACATTTTGGGGCTTTAGAACCAATTACCAGGTTTCCATAGAGTTCTGGTCTCAACATACAATGGTTTCAACATACAATGGTCGTCCCAGAACCAATTCATATTGTAACTTGAGGGACCACTTTCTCAACAGTTGTGCACAACAAGGACTTTACTGTTCTCTACCAAATACAATGTATCAAGAGTTGGTAAGAATGTTATGTTTCATAACAAAGGATAAAGCCAAAGAGACACAGCACAAAATCTGCCGCTGCCCTGGGAATGTGGTGTACAATAGAGTCCGTCTCCTCTCCAGGTCTGAGGCTCCAGCCTGTCCTCCCTCCTGCTCCCCCCCCTAAGTCTCCCACCTTTCGCTGCACTCCGCTCCTCCCTCCACCCCAGCTCTCCTCCCATTCAGGCTGCCGTGCAGGAGCTGTCACTTGCACTGTGGTGCTGAAGAGACGCGCTGTATGTAACATGTCTGTAGCACTGCTGTCTGTGCACTGAGGAGGACCTGATGGCATTTATCGATCACTCTCCGGCAATATGAACGAGTCCAGCAGCTCCCTGCTCAGTGCTGGGGAGGCCAGGAGACCTCATCCTAGATACCAACTGCCCCATGAGCCTGATCCAAGCTATAGGAGGCCTCTATGTCACCCCCGGGAGAGTGGACTTACTGGGGGAAGGAGGCGCCAGTCCCCACGGACAACTGAGAGCCCCCCAGTAATGAGAAGACTTCCTCAACAGGAGGGAGGAAGGAGGACCAGACAGTCCAGTAGCCCACAGTACCATGCTAACCACCATCGCTACCCCCCTTCCATTTATCCCCAGTACTCATCCGGCAAATACCAGTCCAGCAGCCCTCCTCCTGACCACCACAGTCACATCCAGCACCATCCCAATTTTCAAAGTCATCACCAGCATACCCCCACTCACCATCCTCAGACCCCAAACACCCATCATGCCCATCAACACATGTCTCACACATACAACCACAGGCAATCTCCAAGCCCTAAACAACAATCCCCTAGTCCAAGGCACCATACCCAAACCTCTAGACATCATCAACCAAGTTCCAGGGACTATCCTCCCAGTCCGAGGGAGCATACCCCTAGCCCCAAGCAGTCTTCTCCCATTCCAAGGGAACAGCAAGACAGTAGCCAAGAACTGAGGGCAAGGAAGAAGTACTCTGGCAAAGGATCTGAAGGCACCTCCACTCAACCTTCTAAAGCCATTGACATTCCTCAGGGGAAAAGCAGCGACAGTGACCCTGAGCCGGACACCGAACCTCTGTTTGTGGAGTTGCACCCAATCCTAAGCTCTGTGTTTGGTCAGGTGAGTGCCCTCTATTTCTCCTTTTTATTATGTACCATTGCCAAATCCTGTTTATGTTGTTTTCTTGCCCTTATTTCCTCTGAGTCATTTTATGGACAATGTGACCTCTTGTACCAAGGAGGTTTTTTTCTGTAGCATGAGATGTGATCATTAGTCTCTGACTAATCTATAAGTTATTAGCGGGTCAACAACTAAACCATATAGGCTATTCTGTCAGGTTCTGGACTTATTAGTATATTCCTTTACTGTATATTTTTTATTGCAATGTATTTATTTATACATTTATTGCAATTGAAAAAAGCGAATATGTGCTGACCATATTAACTCCCTAAAGTGTAACACGGTGTATGGTATAGGACTAAATAACTGAACTGACCGCTTCATTATTGATTGATTTATAGTCTATAATGTACATTTATATGCAGAAAGTATGGACAGGTAAGGTCCTTACTGACACATGTAACATGCTCCACTGTTTGGGTATGTTCACACTTGGGATTAAAATATGACCTGTATTTTTGGAGATGAAATCTGAGGCTGACCTTCGGATTTCTTCTGTAGATGTGCCTTTTGCCCTACAGCAAATCCACACACAAGGGTTTGCTCATTTGTCATTAAGTAAGGTTATGACTACAGTTCACACCTACGTTAAAGGGTTTCATTGTTCTGCCTCAAAATTGGTGCAAATTAATTAGAAAAACTGTTCTGGTGGATCTGTTATACACCGGATAAAAATGGTGCCTGATGGACCCCATTTGTATCCGGTGATGTGTCATGTTTCTGGCATAGCGTTTGTCATTTTACCAAAGTAACACTGCATTTTAAGCTATGTTGTCCGTGACTCTTCATGGAATTTGCAGTAGAGGTCATCAACTAGCATCCCATGCAGATGTGAACCCAGCCAAAATTCTAAACTTTTTCAGTGGAACCTGTGGAAATAAGCAACATCCTATGAGGCACAAATTCTTATGGAAATGTTTAGTTGCATGTAGACGAGTTGCGGAAACTCCATTGTATAATATGTGGATTGTCATCAGACTGGATCAATGCAAACATCTAGGTCAAATCCAACACTTGTGAACGGGGCCTTAGTGACTTGATTCTAGCTGTGAATTTCAAGTGTGATAACATTGAGATAAAGGTCTACCACTGTAGGTTACTAGACACTAAATAATAGGCTGACATATGGGATTTTCTACCTCAATAGTTTCCAACCTGCAGCTCTCCAGCTGTTGCAAAAATACAACTCATAGTCAAATGCGGTCAGAGCATGTTGGGAGTTGTAGTTATACACAGGGGTCAGGTACTGGGAATAAGTGTAGGAACTCACCCAAGATTTCCACTCAAGGGCTGGTCCTGAGGGACTCCTGCTAATGGGAACAGTGTTCCTGTTGTGGGAAAAATGCAGGAACTCAGTTCCCACACGTTCCTGCAGGACTTGAGTCCTGGTTACACAGCACCTGGAGCCTCACAGGTTGAAGAGCACAGTCCTACCTCATTAATGTTATAAGACTTCACTGCAGATGTCATAATATTGTATCTTGCCATCAGTGAATGGCACCAAGTATTTATAGACATATTGTCCAGTCACTAATGCACTTTGCAACATTTGTTCATAAAGTCAATTTTAGTAATATAATATATGCATCTTTTGATTCATTCTGGACATTTTAGAAAACTTTATCCAGAAGAGAGGCCTCACCCTGACCCCAGATTCCTATCATTACAAACTGTCAAACTGTAAATGTCCTTTTGGCTGAGAATAGAGATGAGCGAACTTACAGTAAATTCGATTCGTCACAAACTGCTCGGCTCGGCAGTTGATGACTTATCCTGCATAAATTAGTTCAGCTTTCAGGTGCTCCCTTGGGCTGGAAAAGGTGGATACAGTCCTAGGAGAATCTTTCCTAGGACTGTATCCACCTTTTCCAGCCCACGGGAGCACCTGAAGGCTGAACTAATTTATGCAGGAAAAGTCATCAACTGCCGAGCCGAGAAGTTTGTGACGAATCGAATTTACTGTAAGTTCGCTCATCTCTAGCTGAGAACTAAACTCAGCTTTGCCAGACTCTTGAATAGCAAATCTTCCTGGTAATGCAGCAGTACAGGAGAGGGGTATATATCACTGCATAAGTATGCAGATTTACCATTTAGGAATTAGATTTCTGTTGGTTGCAGTAAATTGTTTTTTCAACTATAGATTTATCATTCATTACTAATGTGAGAAATAACAATCTTTGTATAGTGCTGCGGAATATGTCAGTGCCGTAAGTATGAGTGTTTAATATTTCTGTTGGATTATCCAACCTATCTGCACATCTTTAGTCTTCTAAACTATTTACTTCTGTTGCTGTCTATTTAGCCTAGCAGCGTGCACCTGTACGCCAGGTCCATATAATAGTTTGGTGTCAGTAGTGCTGGCTAACTTATCCTTGTTTGTATTTACTAAGGGAGATTTTTCAAAACCTGTGCAGAAAAAAAATGATGCAGTTGCCCATAGCAATCAAATTGCTTCTTTAACTTACTTTAAATAAAAGAAACATCTGATTGGTTGCTATGGATGATTGCACCACTTTTATATTTATTTTTCTATATATTGGTAATATGTCCATGCACTGGACACTATGGCTGCAAAACAATACAGGCAAGCAGAGTGTATTCACACACGATATCCGCTGCGGATTTAAAGTTGTGGATCCACAGCTGGAAAATCCGCAGTTGCAGATTTTACAAGGCAATCACTTTACTGACATGTCGATTAAAAATACATAAGAATTGCCTGGTAAAATCGCCAACTGCAGGTTATACAACTTTAAATCTGCAATGGATCTGGTGTGTGTGAATTCACTCTAAGGTCTCGCTCACACGAGCAGATTTTGCTGCATATTTTCATCTGTATATTTTCTGCAGCTTTTTTTTCTGATGCTTATTTTTTGCTGGTAAGTTAATGATAAAATAAACAGCAGAAAATAAAAAGTAGCAGATCAGCTGCAGAAAATCTGCACAAAAATCTGCTCGTGAATGAGCCCTTCAGGTACATTCAAACATGCATATTTTCTGATGCAGATCTGCTGCGGATTTGCTGTAGCAGATTTTACTACCTACCTATTGAAGTCAATGAAAATGAATAGGGTAGAAAAAACCCGGTATTGTGAGGCGCTGCTCAGATTACGGACATAAGGACAGACTCAGGCGGCACAGGACAACGAATATATTTATTGAGTATTGGGGACAATGTGTTTTGGCATTCACTAATGCCTTCCTTTGGTCCATTCACAGTTCCCAGGTTTCATTGGTGTTCAGTGTATGCCAAAACACATTGTCCCCAATACTCAATAAATATATTTGTTGTCCTGTGCCGCCTGAGTCTGTCCTTATGTCCATAATCTGGGCAGCGCCTCACAATACCGGGGTTTTTCTACCCTATTCGTTTTCTTTATACTCTTTATCTGCTTCCTTGCCTTGAAGTCCGATACCGGTTCGAGCACCGCAGCCAGCATGTTTCCACATCTTCATCACCATTACAGTTAAACATCACAGTGTAGCTCAGACAAGGTCGGTATATCACTGCAGTGTGGTGGAGGGTGCACACCAGTGAATATACCTCACCAGGGAGCGTCCCCTGTGTGGTTTTTTTTCTCCCCCCTGATTCTCTAATGAAGTAAATTGGCAGCAAGATCTGCAGCAAAAAAACACACATGCGAAGGTACCTAAAGGGTACGTTCACACGGGCGGATTACCTGCAGATTTTTTGCTGCACATCTGCTGCAGAAAATCCACAGCAGATTTTGCTACCATTGACTTCAATTGGTCAGCAGAAAATCTGCAATAGAGGCAGATTTGCAGATTTTCCTTTGGACCCTTTGAAGTCAATGGTAGCAAAATCTGCTGCGGATTTTCTGCAGCAGATACGCAGAGTAAAATCCGCAGGTAACCTGCCCTTTTGAATCTACCCTTATACTATAAAATATATGAGAGTGTGTTATTATAGGTGCACAGTTTACTTCTGTCATATATTATATTTCTATTAAATTCCTTTTAACCATATAAAAATAAATACCTATGCCACCAAAATGTCATCAGTTACCTGTTCTAGTTCCCAGTTGATGCTGCTATTATTTACTGTAAAATCTTATGTCTTTCTATATTAACTATCTCCCCCAGCCCAGCAGCAATGTTTTTGTCTCTGGCTTTTCTTTTAGAAAGTTTCCGTCTTCTTGTTAAGTGTTTTGTGAAAGTAAGAAGATGCAGCCGGATCATCCATACAAGGAAAGCAATGCCATATGCGGCTACATCATTGTATACGTAAATTGACACCCTGCTCCCCCTAGCAAGATGACCAACACATTACACTTAGATACTGTGATGGTCTCGTTACTGTCACATGGACTGTTGCTATGTAACAGTCCCCCAAAAATACAGGTTGCAAAAAATTGTAGCTAGAGTTTTCTTATATTTTATATAATAACTAGCTGAGTACCCGGCATTGCCCGGTTTTTCCTTCCTAATCCTTGTTGGGAGGAAAATAAACAAAGGAGAAAGCTTTTGACTTCATATCCCATCCTCATATTGTTGTCATATCCAGACCTCCTATCCCGACCTCCTATCCCGACTTCCTATCCAGTCCTCCTATCCCGTCCTCCTATCCCGACCTCCTATCCCGACCTCCTATCTTGATCTCCTATCTCGACCTCCTATCCCAACCTCCTATCCCGACCTCCTATCCCAATCTCCTATCCCGTCCTCCTATCTCGACCATCTATCGTGACTTCCTATCCCGACCTTCTATCCCGACCTCCTATCCCGTCCTCCTAAATCATCCTCCTATCTCGACCTCCTATGCCGTCCTCCTATCCCAATCTCCCATCCCGTCCTCATATCCCATCCTCATATCCTGTCCTCCTATCTCAACCTCCTGTCTCGACCTCCTATCCCGACCTCCTATCCCGACCTCCTATCCCGACCTCCTATACCGACCTCCTATCTCTATCTCCTATCCCGTTCTCCTATCCCGTCCTCCTATCTCGACCTCCTATCTCGACCTTCTATCCCGTCCTCATATCCCGTCCTCCTATCTCAACCTCCTATCCCGTCCTCATATCCCGACCTCCTATCCCGACCTCATATCTCAACCTCCTATCTCTACCTCCTATCCCGTCCTCCTTTTCCGTCCTCATATCTCGACCTCCTATCCCGACCTGTAATATGTGTACCAGGTATTGAAATATCTCCAGCCCTACAGAAGTTATGTGGGAACATACATTTCCCATAGATTTGCATGGGACTTTAACCCCTTAAGGACGCAGGGTTTTTCAGTTTTTGCATTTTCGTTTTTTTCTCCTTACCTTTTAAAAATCATAACCCCTTCAATTTTCCACCTAAAAATCCATATTATGGCTTATTTTTTGCGTCACCAATTCTACTTTGCAGTGACTTTAGTCATTGTACCCAAAAATCCACTCCGAAATGGAAAACAAAAATCATTGTGCGACAAAATTGAAGAAAAAACGCCATTTTGTAACTTTTGGGCGCTTCCGTTTCTACGCAGTGCATATTTCGATAAAAATTATTATTCTGTAGGTCCATACAGTTAAAATGATACCCTACTTATATAGGTTTGATTTTGTCGCACTTCTGGAAAAAATCATAACTACATGCAGGAAAATGTATACGTTTAAAAATGTCCTTTTCTGACCCCTATAACTTTTTTATTTTTCCACATACAGGGCGGTGTGAGGGCTCATTTTTTGCGCCCTGATCTGAAGTTTTTATCGGTATCATTTTTGTTTTGATCTGAGTTTTTGATCACTTTTTATTCATTTTTTAATGGTATAAAAAGTGACCAAAAATACGCTTTTTTGGGCTTTGGAATTTTTTGCGCGTACGCCATTGACCGTGCGGTTTAATTAATGATATATTTTTATAGTTTGGACATTTACGCACGCGGCGATACCACATATGTTTATTTTTATTTTTATTTACACTGTTTTATTTTTTTTATGGGAAAAGGGGAGTGATTCAAACTTTTATTAGGGAAGTGTTAATGACTGCTCCATGCCTGAGATCCAGGCAGGAGCAGTCAAGCGCCGATAACACTGATCACAGGCGTGTTAATACACGCCAGTGATCTGTGTAAAAGATCAGTGTGTGCAGTGTTATGGGTCCCTATGGGAGCTATAACATTGCAAAAAAAAAAGTAAAAAAAAAGTGTTAATAAAGATCATTATTAACACTTTTTTTAAAACTTTTTTTTTGCAATGTTATAGCTCCCATAGGGACCCATAACACTGCACACACTGATCTTTTACACAGATCACTGGCGTGTATTAACACGCCTGTGATCAGTGTTATCGGCGCTTGACTGCTCCTGCCTGGATCTCAGGCATGGAGCAGTCATTCGCCGATCGGACACCGAGGAGGCAGGTAAGGGCCCTCCTGGTATCCTGTAAGCTGTTTGGGATGCCGCGATTTCAACGCGGCTGTCCCGAACAGCCCGACTGAGCAGCCGGGATACCTTCACTTTCGCTTCAGACACGGCGGTCAGCTTTGATCGCATCGTCTGAAGGGTTAATACAGGGCAACACCGCGATCGGTGATGTCCTGTATGAGCCGCGGGTCCCGGCCGTTGATGGACGCTGGGACCAACCCGATATGACGCAGTGTCACTGCGTGACCCCACGGCATATCGCGGGAGCCGGCGGAGGACGTAAATATACGTCCTTCGTCGTTAAGGGGTTAAACAAAAACCCTGACCCTCACAAATGGGGGTAGTCAAAGGTTAAATTAACTATCCTATATTTTAAGTGGACATATCAGTAACATGTGACCAAGTATTATCGAAATATCTCCAGCCATTTGGAAGTTATGCATATATTCCCCATAGACTTGTATGGGACTTTAAACAAAAACCCCGTCCCTGGCAAATGGGGGTGGGTAAGGGTTAAATTACCTATCCTATGTTTGTTGTTGACATATAAGTAACATGTGTGCCAAGTTTCATGTTAATATCTTTAGCCATTTGGACGTGATGCTGTAACATACATACCCACATTGAGTTATATATATATACATACATATATATATATATATATATATATATATATATATATATTCTTCTCTACTGCAAATCGTGGTCACTAAAAAGTATTCTGATCATAGTAAATGAGTTTGTAGCTAAAAGGTGACTCTAGTAGTAGAATGTCTTTTGGACAGATCTTTATGGCATTTAGCTTTATCCTTATAAAAGACATTGATTCCAACCTTCATATGTCAGTAATGCTGTGCTGTTCTGGTATAACTGCATTAGCCCTCGTTGTTGGATGCGACAGGAGATGATGAAAGTGGAAAGTATGAGGGAGCAATGTTTCCTCTCTACTGCACATTCTCAGTATACTGCGGTGCAAAGGATAAGCTATTTACAACACATTGGAGATTGTAATGGAGTCGGTAAAGAAGAACTAGGTGCCTTCATATCAGGATTGGTGTGAAGATGTAAATCAATCATTTTTTTTATTCATATGAGTCTCCTATCACAGATATCCTCAGTATGACTAAGACATAAAGCTACAGATCCTCAGAGCATCCATCATGTTCACTACAGACCTAATACTCTATCAATAATTCTATGATATTTTAGTATAACATCATTAACTGCTTTTCTGCTTTCTTAAGAAAGAAAAAAAAAAGTTAATGGCTGAATTATGGGATAGTGGTCTTTATATTGATCATGTTCATCACTCTCCTGCTAAGCTTATTCCTGCCATTTTTTTTTTTTTGTTTTTGGCTAGGCTGGACAATATAAATAAAACAGTGAAATAAAAACATTCATAAAAAACAGTACTCACCTGTCCTGGTCCCCTACCTATTAGAAGGTGTGCGATCCTGCTGCTCAGCACTTCCTGACCAGCAATTTCTTGACGCAATAAAAGTACCCAGGAAGTGCTAAGCCACGGGACCACGGGACCAGGTGAGAGCCGTTTTTTTTTTATTATTTATTTATTTTTAATAATATAACTTATTATGACAAGTTGTACTGGCTTCAGTATGCTTTTACAGGATTTACTCTTGACAGGAAGTTGGGTAGTTTTTTCATTTTTAATCTGCTATTGTCTCCAGCTTCTGGCTCCTCCCTGTGTCCGCATCATCCGCACTATCCTCTGCTGTTTCAAGGGGCTTGACTGTATCTTGTCTTTGAGCTCAAGCCCCCCTGCCTGAGTAATGTCGCCACCTCTGACCAGCCCTACACCCTATATATCCATCTTGTTGTCATATATAGTGTGGTAAAGTGTACGGGAAAGTGGTGGATGGGGTGTATATTTTGCCTGGTTTTCTCAGCCAGGCACGATAAAGGAAATCCAGAAGGATATGCTACCTTAGCAGAGTATAGTCTGCTACAGCTCTCTTGTTAAGTTTCATGGGCTGGATTTCCTGGACTGGAGGACAGGTTGGAATGGGAGTGCTCCAGTCCACACCCCTTGTCCACTATGGGTTTCCCTATTTCAAGGTGTCCTCAGGTGAGGTTGGGTGCCTGCTGATTGCTGGAGAGACAGAGGAGAAGCAGCCACAGCCAGAGTTGCAGCTCAAACCAACCAGGTCTGAACCTTCCTCTATGGACATTTGTGTGAGTTTGCTTGGGGCCAGACATTAGGCCCACAGTAGGATAGAGAGGTATCCTGATGTTTAGTTAGAGCAGGACAGGCTTTTAGGTGCCTGAAATTCATTTGATTAAACATCCTCTTGGACATTTGATACCTGCTGCCTGTGTGAATACTGTCATTGCCGACCCCACCGTTTGAGCTGTTCCCTAAAATACATATAAAATATAAATTTATTGGGTCAGAGAATGAGGGGTGTTTATACCATGCTGTCTTGTGCATAACAATGCCACAGACAGAGGAGCAGGCAGGAAATGAGCGCAGCAGGTGCTGAAACCTCACTGATAGTCTTCTGTGAAATTAGATGTTCTTTAATAGCTCAGGGCAGGGAATTCGCAGGAGTTCTGTTGGAGGGGAGTAGGCAGGATGGGAGGGCTGTGATGATGAGCGAAGAGTGAATGCATTCTGAGAATTGTAGTACTGAGCAACTGCTAATCAGGAAGTACATGACTAAGACGCCAAAAACAAATGGAATTCTGCTGGTTTCAGGACTGTAGCAGATAGGTAAGCAATGTATATGCTTCTGCAGAATTTATTCTTAACCTAATGTCAGATTAGCCGTTAAAGCGTACCTGTCATATCACAGAAAAATTATGCTTATATATTACTCTCTAGGTCATACAGATGCTTTTTATGTGTCTAGCTTCTGTATTTGGCTCAAAAATCTCTCAATTCTTCTGCTCACTCATTGTGACATCCACTGCTCAGGAAGGGGTGTGCCTTAAGCAAGCACTAAGCCCGCCCTCACTCACCATGCATTCACTTCCTCCCTGAGTCTTCTTTGCTGTGCTGGGTCTCCGTATTCAATCACTGCATGCTGCTTTGTAACCCCCTCCTCTCTGTTTTTAAGCTGCAGGCTGATAGGACAGGAGAGAGCACTGAGGAGTGCTAGTGCCGCCTTCACTTCCTGGATTTGTCCTATCCTGTGCTTCAGCTTGGACAAATATGATGCTGCAGCTGTACAGGATTATGTTCTGAATGTTATGGGGACTGTAGTGGTCTTTTTGATAAGCTATGATTTCTATAAAAAGGAGACAAAGGGGAAAATTTATTAAAACCTGTGCAGATAAAAAGTTGCCCAGTTGCCCTTAGCAACCAATCAGATGGCTTCTTTTATTTTTCAGATACCTTTTTGAAAATGAAAGAAGCAATCTGGCTGGTTGCCATGGGCAACTAATCCACTTTTTTGATAAATCTCCTCAAACATTTTTTATGAAGTATATTAGAAAGTTAAAGGTTTTCCCAAGATGTACAACATACAAAATGTTTTTCATATTGACCATGCCCATTTAAGTAAAGATTTTTCTTTTTTACCCAGGTCCAGTCTCTAGTAATTTAGTTAAAATTATCTCTAAACCCCTTAAAGGGACATTGTGTTAGAAAATGACAAATAATTGTGACAGATGAAAGTAAAACGGTTATTGTTTACGGGGGAGATTTATCAAAACCTGTCTAGAGGAAAAGTTTCTGAGTTGCCCATAGCAACCAATCAGATCGCTTCTTTTATTACAGGCCTTTTCTGAAGTGAAAGAAGCGATCTGATTGGTTGCTATGGGCAACTCAGCAACTTTTCCTCTGGACAGGTTTTGATAAATCTCCCCCTACATGCTTATTACAAGTTCACTTGAACACAGTACCAGGCACAGCCCATGGAAAAGGGGGATGTGTGAGAGTACACAGTCCTTTTACATTGTAATACGTACCATTTTAAAAGGAAACATGAGCGGGCAAGCAAAACACATTTCTTTAATTTCTTATATAACTATAAGGGACTACAGGTTATAACAAGATGTCATAATCATATAACAAAACATGGCAATGAATAAAAAAAATGACCCCAGTTTAAAAGGCTGTATACCCTTATTCTTAATACTATGCATTACCTCTTTAGCATCAATGACAAACATAATGTTGTTATGAGGCCCCAAATTCTTGCAGGTGGTATAGTTGTCCATTCGTCTTGGCAGAATGCCTCCAGGTCATGCAAAGTCTTTGGTCATCTTGCATGAGCAGCACGTTTCACATGGACAAGTGATAATAATCACATTTTTTTTTTCTCCTCACATTTTCAAAGGTCTCTAGTGCTGCTTTGAACATATGTGAGAGTTCATTTTCGTGCCACGTTTGTTTGTTTTTTTTCACACCAAAATTGCAGAATTTGTCGCCAAATATTGCAGATTGTAAATCCCAGAAAATTCTGGGGGAAGCATCTCACATTATGTTCCATGATCACTAGTGCCCAGACAAGCGATAACTTTATATATAAAACATGTCCATGTGTTAAATGCCAGTGCAGGTGCAGTGATTATGAATAAAAAAAAAAAAAGAAATTATTAACATTTGCCATTAATGAATGTTAATATTTCAATAACTAATTAAATAACACTAACCCCACCAGGACCAGGGCGTACAGGTATGCCCTCACATCCTGGGACTTAAGGACCAAGGCCATACCTGTACTCCATCAGTGTTTCCGTTCACCGCCGGATTAACTATTAAGAGGGGCCTACCCAAACTATATGGAGTGCCCTATATAGTTTGGGTAGGCCCCTCTGTTAATAGTTGCTCCCATATAGTTTGGGTAGGCCCCTATGTTAATAGTTTCCCCCATAGTTGTGGTAGGCCCGGGCCCTTCTCAGAGAGGCCTACAAATATATGGGGACAACAATTAGCAGAAGAAAGGGGCGTACAACAACTATATAGTGGCAAGTTGTGTGCCATATAGTTTTTGTAGTCCCCTCTTTGCTAATAGTTTCCCCCATATAGTTGTAGGCCTCTCTGAGAGGGGCCCAGGCCTACCACAACTATGTGGGAAACTATTAACAGAGGGGCCTACCCAAACTATATGGAGACCCCTATATAGTATGGGTAGTCCCCTCTGTTAATAGTTGCTCCCAAATAGTTGTTGTAGGCCCATGCCCCTCTCAGAGAGGCCTACAACTATTTGGGGGAGAAACTACTAACAAAGGGGCCTACCCAAACTATATGAAACACATACGCTTAAACCCCTCTATATAGCTTTTATTGCATAACCCCTTAAGAAACATGACGTAAACATATGCCCTGCAACCGCTTCTGCAGTTTGAAGCACGCTCAGGAGCTGAGTGCACTTCATACTCAGTGGGTCCAGGCTGCTATTAATAGCCAGGACCCATGGCTAATAGCTGACATTGCCGATCGGTCCAATGTTTGGCATTAACCGTTTGAAGGCCTTAATGGGATGAGATTTTGCCCCAGCTGGCTAATCAGACGGTGGAAGGGCCCTTAAGTGCCTCCTTGCCATCTGATCAGGCTCCTCTAGTGCAGAAAGCCATGGCAGGCTGCACTAATGGAGCACCAATAATACTGATTTCTATAGGATGCATGTAATAGTTTCCTATAGGAATGAAATTATTGTAAAAAAATATATATATAAATACGGTAGGCCCCTTCCAAATAAAATTGGAACCTCCCGCCTTTTCTAATTTTTCAAATAAAATGATGTAAACAAAATATATGTGGTATCACCACATGCGTAAATGTCTTAACTATTAAAATATTAGGTTACTTAAAGGGATACTCCGGTGAAAACCTTTTTTCTTTTAAATCAACTGGTGGCAGAAGGTTAAACATATTTGTAAATTACTTCTATTAAAAAATCTTAATCCTTCCAGTACTTATTAGCTACTGAATGCTACAGAGGAAATTCCTTTCTTTTTGGAACACTGATTACATCACGAGCACATTGCTCTCTGCTGACATCTCTGTCTATTTTAGCAGCCATGCATAGCAGATGCATAGCAGATATATGCTAAGGGCAGCATGGTGGCTCAGTGGTGAGCACTGCTGCCTTGCAGTGCTGGGGCCTTGGGCTCAAATCCCACTAAGGACAACAATAAATAAAGCGTTATTATAATAACATCAGCAGAGAGAACTGTGCTCATGATGTCATCAGAGAGCATTCCAAAAAGAAAATAATTTCCTCTGTAGTATTCAGCAGCTAATAAGTACAGGAAGGATTAAGATTTTTTAATAGAAGTAATTTACAAATATGTTTAACTTTCTGCCACCAGTTGATTTAAAAGAAAAAAGGTTTTCACCGGAGTACCCCTTTAAACTGCATGGTCGATGGCGTACACGTAAAAAAAAAACACTAAATTCCAAAACTGCGCATTTTTGGTCACATCATATAGCTGTATAAGGGGCCCCAAAATTCCTGATGGCAGCCCTGACTGAAAGACTGTACATGCTGGGAGTTATAGTTATGCAACAGCTGGAGGCACACTGGTTGCGAAACACAGAGTTTGTTACTTAACTCAGTGTTTCGCAACCAGTGTGCCTCCAGCTGTTGCAAAACTACAACTCCCAGCATGTATGGTCTATCAAGGCATGCTGGGAGTTGTAGTTTTGTAGCAGCTGGAGGTTTGTACCCCCATCCTTCATGTGAATGTACAGGGTACATTCACACGGGTGGGAATTTACAGTGAGTTTCCCGCTGCAAGTTTGAGATGCGGCAAATTTTCCACTGCAGCTCAAACTCCCAGCGGGAAACTCTCTGTAAACCCCCGCCCGTGTGAATGTACCCTAAAAACATTACACTACACTAAACAAAATAAAGAGTAAAACACTACATATACTGCATATACATACACTGTTTCCAAAACAGAGCCTCCAGCTGTTGAAAAACAACAACTCCCAGTATTGCGGGACAGCCACTGACTGTCAAGGCATGCTGGGAGTTTTGCAACAGCTGGAGGCACCCTGTTTGGGAAACACTACCGTAGGGAATTTTGGTGGCGGAGGCAAATGTAATGCTTGCATCCGGGTCCGCCTCTATAAAAATCCGTAATTTAGGCCTCAAATGTGCATGGCGCTCTCTCATTTTGGAGCCCTGTCGTATTTCAAAGCAACAGTTTAGGGCCACATTTGGGTTATTTCCGTACTCGGGAGAAATTGCGTTACAAATTTTGGGGGGCTTTTTCTCCCTGTACCCCTTATGCAAAGGCAAAGTTGGGGTCTACACCAACATGTTAGTGTAAAATAATTTTATTTTTTAAACTAACATGTTGGCGTTGCCTCATACTTTTCATTTGCACAAGAGGTAAAAGGATAAATAGACCCCCCCAAATTTGGGAATACCCTATATGTGGGCGTAAAGTGCTCTGCAGGCGTATAACTGGGCTCATGAGTGAGAGCTAACCATGTACATTTGAGGCCTAAATTGGTGATTTGCATAAACGCGAAAAAAAAAACACATGTGAATCCATTTTGGAAACCCCTCACTGAACGTAAGGCGTTTGGCAAATTTTCTTTAAAGTTACACGTGGAAAATAAAAATTAGATTTTTTTTCCACTAAAATGCTGGTGTTACAGTGGGGGAAAAAGTATTTAGTCAGCCACCAATTGTGCAAGTTCTCCCACTTAATAAGATGAGAGAGGCCTGTAATTTTCATCATAGGTATACCTCAACTATGAGAGATATAATGAGAAAAAAAATCTAAGTGTCTGATTTTTTAAAATTTATTTGCAAATTATGGTGGAAAATAAGTATTTGTTCAATAACAAAAGTTCATCTCAATACTTTGTTATATACCCTTTGGTGGTGGTTTTTTTGGGATCATTGTCATGCTGAAAGACCCAGCCACATTTCACCTTCAATACCCTTGTTGATGGAAGGAGGTTTTCACTCAAAATCTCACAATAATTGGCCTCATTCATTATTTCCTTTACACGGATCAATCGTCCTGATCCCTTAGCAGAAAAACAGCCCCAAAGCATCATGTTTCCACCCCCATGCTTCACAGTAGGTATGGTGTTCTTTGGATGCAATTCAGCATTCTTTTTCCTCCAAACATGAGTTGAGTTTTTTTAACAAAAAGTTCTACTTTGTTTTCATCTGACCATATGACATTCTCCTAATCCTCTTCTGGATCATCCAAATGCTCTCCAGAAAACTGCAGACAGGCCCGGACATGTACTGGCTTAAGCAGGGGGACACGTCTAGCACTGCATAATCTGAGTCCCTGGCGGCGTAGTGTGTGTTACTGATAGCAGCCTTTGCTACTTTGGTCCCAGCTCTCCGCAGGTCATTCACTAGGTTTTACTCACCGTTCTTGTGATCATTTTGACACCACGGGGTGAGATCTTGCGTGGTGCCCCAGATCGAGGGAGATTATCAGTGGTTTTGTATGTCTTCCATTTTCTAATAATTGCTCACACCAAGTTGCTTGCCTATTGCAGAATCAGTCCCATCCTGTTGCAGGTCTACAATTTTGTTTCTGGTGTGCTTCGACAGCTCTTTGGTCTTGGCCATAGGGGAGTTTGGAGTATGACTGTTTGAGGTTGTGGACAGGTGTCTTTTATACCGATAACAAGTTCAAACAGGTGCCATTAAAACAGGTAATGAGTGGAGGACAGAGGAAACTCTTAAAGAAGAAGTTACAGGTCTGTGAGAGCCAGAAATCTTCCTTGTTTGTAGGTGACCAAATACTTATTTTCCTCCATAATTTGCATATAAATTCTTTAAAAATCAGACAATGTGATTTTTTGGATTATTTTTTTCTTATACCTCAACTATGAGAGACATAATACCTATGATGAAAATTACAGGCCTCTCTCATCTTTTTAAGTGGGAGAACTTGCACAATTGGTGGCTGACTAAATACTTTTTTGCCCCACTGTACCCAAATTTTTCCATTTTCACAAGGGGTAATAGGAGAAAAATCCCCCATATGTGGATGTAAAGTGCTCTACGGGCGCACTACAGGGCTCAGGAGACAAGGAGCTTTTTGAGAGAGAACTTGGCTGGAATTGAAGGCCATGTATGTTTACAAAGCCCCCATGGTGCCAGAACAGTGGACCCCCCCACCACATGTTACCACATTTTGGTAACTACACCCCTCATGGAATGTAATAAGGGGTGCAGTGAGCATTTACACCCCACAGGTGTCTGACCTATTTGAACAGTGGTCCATGAAAATTTAAATTTTATCCCACTTTAACAAAAGTTTGTCAATCACCTGTAGGGTGTTAAAGGGGTACAAAGGATAGGGGATAAGATGTCAGATCGCCGTGGTCCCACTGCTGGGGATCCCCGAGATCCCCGCTGCAGCACTGCGCTATCATTACAGCACAGAGCGAGTTCACTCTGCACGTAATGACGGGTAATACAGGGGCCGGAGCATCATTACATCATGGCTCCGCCCCTCGTGACGTCACGACCTGCCCCTTTCAATACGAGTCTAATGGAGGGGGCTTTGCGGTCGGCACGCCCCCTGCCATAGACTTGCATTAAGGTGACGGGCCGTAATGTCACGAGGGGCGGAGCCATGATGTCACGCTGTGCCGTCCCCTGTATCGGCCGTCATTACGCACAGAGCTAACTCCTTCTGTGCTGTAATGATAGCGGGGTGCCGCAGCGGGGATCCCCAGCAGCGGGACCGCGGATAGGGGATAAGATGTCAGATCGCCGCGGTCCTGCTGCTGGGGAGCCCGGGATCCCCGCTGCAGCACTGCGCTATCATTACAGCACAGAGCGAGTTCGCTCTGCACGTAATGACTGACAATACAGGGGCCAGAGCATCATTATGTCACGGCTCCGCCCCTTGTGACGTCACGGCCCGCCCCTTTCAATACAAGTCTATTGGAGGGAGCCGTGCCATAGACTTGCATTAAGGGGACGGGCCGTGATGTCACAAGGGGCGGAGCCATGACGTCACACTGCTCCGTCCCCTGTATCGCCCGTCATTACGCACAGAGCGAACTTGCTCTGTGCTGTAATGATAGCGGGGTGCCGCAGCGGGGATCCAGGGGATCCCCAGCAGCGGGACCGCGGCGAGCTGACATCTTATCCCCTATCCTTTGGATAGGGGATAAGATGTTTAGGGGCGGAGTACCCCTTTAAGGCTCACTTTACCCCTTGTTATGTTCCTTGAGGGGTGTAGTTTCCCAAATAGTGTGCCATGTGTTTTTTTTTTTTTTTTTTGCTGCTCTGGCACCATGGGGGCTTCCTAAATGCGACATGGCCCCCAAAAATCATTTCAGCAAAATTCGCTCTCCAAAATCCCATTGTCGCTCCTTCCCTTCTGAGCCCTGTAGTATGCTCGCGGAACACTTTACATCCACATATGAGGTATTTGCTTTACATAGGCTATACATTTTGGTGGCTTTTTCTCCTTTTACCACTTGTAAAAATGGGAAAAAAAAATGGGTCTACAAGAATATGCGAGTGTAAAAAATGGAGATTTTGATTTTTCTCCTCCATTTTGCTGCTATTCCTGTGAAACACCTAAAGGGTTAACAAACTTTCTAAATGTCATTTTGCATACTTTGCGGGGTGCAGTTTTCATAATGGGGTCCATTATGGGGTATTTCTGACATAAAGACCCTCAAATTCACTTCAAAACTGAACTGGTCCCTAAAAAATTTACATTTTTAAATTTTTGTGAAAATTGGAAAATTTCTGCTAAACTTTGAAGCCCTCTGATGTCTCTGATCAATATATAATTTATTTGGAATGTACATTTTCCTTACAAGCAGAGAGCTTCAAAGTTAGAAAATAGCTAAATTTATCAATGTATCAATGAACATTTTACAATAACATAAAGTAGAATATGTCACGAAAAAACTATCTCCGAATCAAATTCATAAGTTAAAGCATCTCAGAGTTATTAATACTTAAAGTGACAGTGGTCAGATATGCAAAAAAAGGCTTGGTCTTAAGGGGTTTAAAAAAAACACACCATTTCTGTGATTTCTACACTAGCAAAGAGCTGGTGTGAAATTTTTTATGTAAAATGGACTCTCACCTCCTTTGAAAATATCATGTAGAACACTGTTGTGACTAGTGTAAACCTTGGATCATTCTCATGTAAAACACTTTTAATATCTAATGTAAATTTTTGCGCACCAAAATTTTGGTGCGAAATGCAACATTTTTGATGTGAAGTGTTTTGAATATATAAATCAAGGCCAAAAGTTAGCATTTTCCGCTGGGGTATTAAAACTTTTGAGCACAACTGTGCATTGCACCCATAGCTTAGCCATATATATATATATTCACTGGTAAAACCCCTGTATTACTTAATCGTATGCACTGAATTCCTGTCTGGTAGCACCCCCTACAGTATAGGGAGGTATTACATGTTCTGTACTACTCTTTACCTGTGCCACAGGTAGCTGCTGCTTTGGACACCAAGTAAGGGCGGCTCTATTTAACTTTTCTGGGACAGTGCGTGTACTGCACGGGACCCTGAAGAAGCTCCTGTCCTCTACATAGACAGTGATTTACAGCTTCTAGCAGCTCTTTCTTACTTTTATATGGAAGGACTTGCTTTATCTATGTTAGTTATCTACTTATTTTTGTTTAATCCTCACTTTTTCCTATTTTTGGATGACATTTTGGGGGCCTCAGAACCAATTACCAGGTTTCCATAGAGTTATGGTCTCAACATACAATGGTCGTCCTGGAACCGATTAATATTGTAACTTGAGGGACCACTGTATCTCTGTAGAACCTGCAGTTTCAAGCTGTCACTATGCAGCAGGTTTGTAATCTGGCCATAATACAGAGCTTTATATATCGAATAGTTCTAACCACAGAAGTCAATGTAATAGTGGTTGCAGCATAAATAAAACAGAATGCCAAATATCTTCAAAGCTTTCCAATCGTAACACTTCTGCTGAAATGACAGAGAACAGGCGCATTCTATCATGCACTTGGAATTTGAGATGGTTATGTTGTTCCTTTATATTCAGCTTGCTTACGCTATTACATTCTGCCCTTTCATAAAGAGGTTCCGCATCATGACTTTAATTTATTCTGTGCCCTGTACAGAGATTACAGGTGACTTTGGTTTGAGTCTGCAGGAGCTGTCAAGCAATGCGTAAGTGATATATGAAATGTACTTTGATGTATCATCTCCAAAGAAATCCTGATCGTCCTCATTTTTTTTCAGTGTACATTCAGTCTCTGCGCATTTTCATCTGTCAGCTCAGCAGAGCTTTGTAGTGTCAACCCTAAGACAAATCTAAAGTATGTGACATGTCCTAGCCATGCCCTCTGCTGTTATAAAATGGAACAGCACCGACGCCATTTTCCGTTCAGTAGAACAGTGTTTTCCAAACAGTGTGCCTCCAGCTGTTGCAAAACTACAACTTCCTGCATGCTCGGACAGCCAAAGGCTGTCCGGGCATGCTGGGAGTTGTAGTTTTGCAACTGCTTGAGGCACACTGTTTGGAAAACACTGTAGTAGCGAGTTATAGTTCATTGTATGTAATGCTGCTGTGTAAATTATTCCTTAAAACAAAACGATTATATATATATATATATATATATATATATATATATATATATATATATATATGTACTTGTTATCTGATCTTGTACTGATCAGACAAATAAACGCAGGCATGAAATGCTATCCCCATAACTAGTTTACTCTTTTATTGGTGGCCCTGTTGTACTAAGTGACTAAGTATATTCTACTGCACATCAACTATAAAGAACAGAAATTAAAAAGTACCTGTCACATTAAAAATGCAGTCTAATGTGCAAGCATCATGTTATAGAGCAGGGTGATCATATTGAAATATAGTTTTGTAGGAAAAGTCCCAGTATTACTTATCATTTATTCATGACTCTGTGCTCATACTGGGCTTAGTATGAAGTGCGGGAAGTGTTATCCAGTGCTTGACAGCTTTCTCCATGTGCAACTCTATACAGATAGCTTTAGGACCACCCTTATAATAAGTAGAGATTTACATAAAGAAATGACAAGTTCTACAGTTCCTTCTTTATGGCATGATGCCTGGACTGAATTGTTAACATGGTAGGTTCTCTTTAACTGTCCCTTTAACCCATTCCCGACCCATGACGTACATTTGCGTCATAGGTCGGGTAAGGGAGTATGGCGTGGCTTGGGAGCCAAGCCTGCACCATACTGGCCAGCACTCCCCTGCTAGTAATGACGGACATCGGAGATCACTCCGATGTCTGTCATTTAGCTGGTGGTCCAATGGCCTGATTGACCATCCAACCCTCTCCCACCCATTCCCCCATCATAGGCATTACATTGATGAATATAAGCAATCAAATTACTTATAATAAGCCCTGAGGGAGGCCAGAAAGTGTTAGAAAAGTAAAACATATTTTAAAAAGTCATGTGTGGAGGAACAAAGAATGTCGCACTCACCGGTCCAGGATAAAACTTCTTTATTGAAGACTAGTCAGCGGGTGTACGAATCAGCATAGCGGGAGTGTCTCCATGGTACGGATGGTATCCCTTTCTTGTGCTGAGCACACTTCATCTGCCGACGCTCACATTTGGGCGTGGGGGAGGAGACTATATCCACACCTGCACAGGTGGGACTTACAACATGTGATACAAAAGTGAGCAAACAAATAATACACAAAACATTACAAAAATTTACTCAAATCATTTCTATCATTGAGTCCTATAGGACCCAAGGCTTCTAATTTAATTATCCACCTTGCCTCGCATTGCAAGAGTTGGATTCCACGATCTCCTCCATTCTTGGCTGGGATAATAAACAACTGCAATCTCCATTGTGGAATTCTTTTATGTGAGCAATGAATCGTGGGGCACCTTGTCAGAATGGACGGAATAAAAATGTTCCCCTTTACAAGGTAAAAAGGTGCCTAATGGTTTTGCCCACATAAAAGATTGTCGATGACGTCCTCATCGTGTGGGAGGGCACTTGTGACAGGTTTGAGGAATTTGTCACATATCTAAATTTCAATAATGTCAACATGCTTTTCACATCCAAGTTCGGAGAGCAACAGCTAGGATTCTTAGATGTCATACTTAAAAATTACGCACAACTCTATCACTGCCCATGTTTTCCGTAAACTGATTGCTAAAAACACATTATTGGAATACCAGAGTTCCCATCTAATCCACAAAAAGAGTATACCATATTTACAATTTCTTAGATTGAAACACATAAATAGTAGCAGAAATTCTTTTCTTTCACAGTGCCAAGAATTAAAAAATAGACTTCTAGCCAAAAATTCTCCAATTTTTTTTATTGATGATGCCTTTGCACATAGTGAGCTGGTCCCTCATGAAAAACTACTTCAACCTAAACGTACTATTAATAAATCAAATACTGATACCCCATCAAGATTTTGTTTCTCTTTTGCTAATTCCAACCTAAACTCTGGGATATCTTCAGCAATTCGCAGGTTCTGGTACATACTTGAATCTGATCCAGAGATTGGAGGTGTAGCTGTCAGAAAACCCCTAGTCACCCATCGCCGAAGTACCGCTCTGGGTGATGCCCTCGCATCACCTATGTTAGATGTTAATAAACACTCCATTTGGTTGGAGAAGAGCACCCCCAGAGGGAACTTCGCATGCGGTCACTGTAAATTCTGTCCACAGAACATCATGTCCAGAACAGTAAAACTCTGAGGGTATACTCACGTTATCAGTTTATTAATTTATTAACCCGTCGATCTACTTATTTGGTGTATGTCATCATTTGTCCTTGCAGATACTTTTATGTGGGCAAAACCATTAGACACCTTATTACCCATATTCAGGAACATTTTTACTCTGTCCGTTCTGGACATGGTGCGAGGAGATCATGGAATCCAACTCTTGAAATGCGAGGCAAGGTGGATAATTAAATTAGAAGCCTTGGGTCCTATAGGTCTCAATGATAGAAACGATTTGAGTTCATTTTTGTAATGTTTTGTGTATTATTTGTTTGCTCACTTTTGTATCACATGTTGTAAGTCCCACCTGTGCAGGTGTGGATATAGTCTCTTCCCCCATGCACAACTGTGAGTGTCGGCAGACGAAGTGTGCTCAGCATACTAAACTGATACCATCCGTCCCGTGGAGAGGCTCCCACTATGCTGATCCGTACACCCACTGACTAGTCTTCAATAAAGAAGTTTTATCGTGGACCGGTGAGTGCCACATTCTTTGTTCCTCCACACATGATATTTGCCTCACTGTATCAGTGTCAGCATTGCTGAAGGTCCCGTTTTTGGTTCCCACCCTGTCTACTTGGTCCGCATGTATCTAGCTACACCTGTGCTCCATTTGAAGTGCCGGCCACTGCACTCCTTCTGTTTGGTGTTTTAAAAAGTCTTTTTTTTTTTATCCTAAACTAATAAAAATTCTAATCCCCTCCATTTACAAATTTAAAAAAAATAAAAAAACAAATAAATAAACATATTTGGGATCACCGCATGCAGAATTGTTCAAACTAGTAAATCATCATATTCCTGGTCTCTCATGGTCAGAAAACACAAACAAATTCCAGGCACCAAAATTGCTGATTGTTGGTCATCTATTCCAGGAAAAAAAAATGTATAAAAAGTTATCAAAAAGTCATTACAAAATGTGTGATTATAAACTACAGCTCACAGCACGAAAATGAATCCTCTCATGGCTCCATAAAAAGGGATACAAATACAAAAGTTATAAGGGTCAGAACAAGGCAATGCACAGATATCTTTATTTATTTATTTTTTTATAGTAAAGCAAAAAATAGTTTGATATCTTTGGAAAAGGTACTGACCTGTAGAATAAATTTAGCATGTTAGTTTTACTTTATGGTGAACTCCCAAAAAATTATACCCCCACATGGTTGCATAATTCCATTTTTGTTTGTCAATTTTGCCCTACAAATAATTTTTTTCTAGTCTCAATATACATTATATCGTAAAATACACATGGAATAACGCGTATATGAATGTTATATATTAAGAAATAAGTACAGAAAATTACAATACATTTAAAATCACAGAAATACCATATACAGTAATCCAGAAGGAATAGAGATAAATTGTTAACTGACATAAGAATAAATTCTGATATATGTAATGGTAAACAGAGAGGCATAGCCATCCAGTGTAATATAAAGGGTGCCAGTAAAAATGACTATAGAATTAAATAAAGTTCATGACACTCCCCCACTCTGTTCTTTATTCTAAAAAATCCAAAAAAAGAACATAGTGTAGGACGTTGAAGGTAGACAGACGCCCAGGAGTAAAACAGAAGTTACAGTTGTTTCATGCTAAGTGCACTTCTGTAGACTGAGGTGAAGTCTGAAGAAGTGTCATTAGCGTGAAACAGCTGCAACTCCTGTTTTACTCCTGGACATCTGTCTGCCTTCAACGTCCTGCACTATGGTTTTTTTGTTGGATTTTTGGAGTAAAGAACTTTGTGTGATGAGAAGGTTAATGTCATGAACTTTATCCAATGTTATGAAGATTTGTCTATACTGTTGCAGTCATTAAGCAAGTAAATAGTAAATCTGTGTAGCGTATTCCTGGAGTCATTACTGTTGGCATTTTGCAAACTGTCGTACTGCCAGCAACTAACAATACTTATATATACGGATTCCGGTAAAAATTACAACCGGTCCCACAAAAAATAAGTTATGGGTGTCACGATTCGGCAGGCTGGAGGTGGATCCTCTGTGTCAGAGAGGGTTTGGCGTGGACCGTGTCGGTGGACCGGTTCTAAGTAGCTACTGGTTTTCACCAGAGCCCGCCGCAAAGCGGGATGGTCTTGCAGCGGCGGTAGCAACCAGGTCGTATCCACCGGCAACGGCTCAACCTCTCTGACTGCTGAGATAGGCATGGTACAAGGGATAAGGCAAGAGCAAGGTCGGACGTAGCAGAAGGTCAGGGCAGGCAGCAAGGATCGTAGTCAGGGGCAACGGCAGGAGGTCTGGAACACAGGCTAGGAACACTCAAGGAAAGGCTTTCTCTGGCACAAGGGCAACAAGATCCGGCCAGGGAGTGCAGGGGAAGTGAGGTATAAGTAGGGAGTGCACAGGTGGAAACTAATCAAGCTAATTGGGCCAGGCACCAATCATTGGTGCACTGGCCCTTTAAGTCTCAGAGAGCTGGCGCGCGCGCGCCCTAGAGAGCGGAGCCGCGCGCGCCAGCACATGACAGCAGGGGACCGGGACGGGTAAGTGACTTGGGATGCGATTCGCGAGCGGGCGCGTCCCGCTGTGCGAATCGCATCCCCAACGGCCATGTCAGTGCAGCGCTCCCGGTCAGCGGGACTGACCGGGGCGCTGCAGGGAGAGAGACGCCGTGAGCGCTCCGGGGAGGAGCGGGGACCCGGAGCGCTCGGCGTAACAATGGGTTTAAGAAAGTAAGGGGGGGGGAAAACCTAAGCCAAAAATCTTAATTCAGGAAAATTCGGGGAGTCGAAAAGGGTTAAATTTGTGTCTTTAAATGGGCACTGTCACCAACTTTATTTTTTGATATGTTGTAGTACTTATGTAGGCTGCACTCGCTCCCTGCCTGTCAATCAGACAGGTGGGAGCGAGCGCTTTGGCTCCCCGGCCACTGGCTGGGAGGCCACTCCTTCCGCTCATCGGCGCCTCGTTGCCGCCGCCCGTTGTCGGACTCTGCAGTTTCTGCAAGTGTAATGAGGGAACGGGGTATGCGGGGCGGGGGGGGGGAGGAGGGAACTGGCTAGTGCCGTAGCGGGGGGGGGGGGGGGTGAACGGGCTAGCAAAAAAAAAATATAGGATGGTGGGAGCTACCCTTTAAGCCTAAAGTAATCAGACATATATTAAGGTATTGAGAGTAACCCAACTTGCTTTAAGAATTCATGAACACTTTTGTTATGTTAAAACATAGAGGTGCTTTTCAGTAAGTGACTGTGAGTCATAGTCATATGTGATCCTTTTTTTTTTTTTTTTTTTTTTTTTTTACTGTTTTAAGTAAACAAAACAGCTTGCAGGGCTACTCTGTATGAGCAACTTCCATTAAAGTCAGTGGTAGTTACACAAAACCTCCAGGACTCTTATGGAAAAGCTGCACCACTACCTCCTCACTATAATGTGTTTATTACTATAGGCCTTTGGGCCCATTCAGCTTTCAAGGCCCAGATGCAACTGCAGCCTCTGCGCCTTCTATAGTTAAGCCTCTGGTCCCATTGACAACAGTAAAGTTATAGCAATACCATGGCAGGTAGCACTAGGGTAGAGAGCAAATCATTAGTCATATCTCAGTAAGGCTTTTTCCCTTTTAATATTTAGTGTGACTCAAACCCTTCTACTCAAAACCTTAAAGGGGTACTTCACCCCTAGACATCTTATCCCCTATCCAAAGGATAGGGGATAAGATGTCTGATCGTGGGGGTCCCGCCGCTGGGGACCCCCGCAACATAGCACGCAGCACCCACCTGTTACTGCTCTGGAAGCGCTGGAGGGTCTGGCTCCCCACCACGGGGATGGAAGATCGTGACGTCACGACTCCACTCCATGTGACGTCATGTCCCGCCCCCTCAATGCAAGTCTATGGGAGGGGGCATGACTAGATGGCTCACTAGCACTAAAAATGATGGATGGGAAGCAACAATTGTTTTAAAGTACCGAACCTATGTCAATGCTATATTCCTTTTTGTAACTTTTAGATACCAGTTACTTTGTTATAAGTCTCAGTTTATTATCTTCTGGGTTATAAAGGAATGGCCTCATGTACATGTATTGTTTGTGTTAATGGCTGCAGCTTTGAGAATATAAGTATTTGTATAAAACTGATAGCACTTCTGCTTATAACATAATATTAAGATCATGATGAAGACCGAGATAGTGCTCAGAATTCCTTCCACATCCAGCACGTTCTGACCTTCAGTATTATTCATTTACTTGATGTTGCTGACTTAAATAATAATTAGCAACTCGAAACCGTCTTCAAATTTTACCTGCAGAATGTGTCCATGGTAGACTAATGGATTGTGTCGACTGGGTACTTGTTAACTAATTTCTGTTCTGTGAATATCATTATAGAATATCAGTAACACCACATTTGTGTCGCTACAATGAAATCTCTATTCTGTAAGATGTGTTCCAGTGAATCACCAAGTAAATTCAATTACTAGATGTTGGATGTTTCACCATTCACTACTACAACTTTTTATTATTCATTTATTTTCTATTCTGATCTAATATATATATATATATATAATGTCATGCTTGTCTCAGTACGCATGCACTATCATTCACCTCTGATTTAAATGAGAGGTTGATCTTCAAGTTATCATTCTTTTTCTATATTTTCATTTCCTATAGAGTTCTATACGTGTTCTCTTGTTCTTAAATGTTTTGCGGTTGCAGTCATTGTCATATGGCAGGTCCTATGATATATACTGGATGCAGATAGGAAGCATTATCATAACCATGAGTGGAACATGCTCCGTCTGTGTCTGTTATGAAATGCACAATTGTACATTGTTGTTTTTTTGACAGCTCATGTCGCTCCTCATTGTGCCTGTTGGAGATCATGCATCCCTGAACAGGAAGCCACAGTAAAATATAGGGAAGCCAATGGAGTTAACCCTTTCAAGGTTAGACGAGGACATTGTTGCCTTTTGGAAGAAACGTAACTAACAATGAATAGGCGCCAAATCCCAGAATTATAGGGTTCTTGGTGCTGTTCAGAGCCAACGTCAGTGTCATGAATCCTGTGTCCGCCTCCAGCTGATCTGTCCCACATCATGTCATTGAAAAGCTTTAAGGCTCATGGGGGGGAAGGGGAACCAGCTCAAAATTAGCCGGATTCTCTGAGCTCATCAGGGAATAGTTTCTGCTGCAGTTTATCTGCTGTAATCAGGGGCTCTATCAGAGAAACAATCTGCGGCTCAAAGGGTCTAATCTGAGGGACGCTGCTGACTGCCCCCAAGGCTCAGAGGCGCTCACTGTGCGGGATGCCTCGCTGGCTGCTGCCCTCTCAATCTGTCTTCCCTCGGGAAAGCTTGTCCTCTGCTTTGTACTGTGTGTTATGGGGAATTGTGTGAAGTCTCCTCTTCGTAACCTCTCGCAGAAGGTATGTCTCCCGATAGAGTAACACCTGCAGTGAACGATGAGGTTGGGCTTATGGGATGAACAAAAACACAAAGGGAAGGTGGCTGTTAGGAGAAGGAGGTAAAGAAAAACCTAGGAATCTAACTGCAATAAGCCTCAGGTATGTCACCAAAAAGAGCAATAATCAACCTTCAGCTGCATGCCTTCCTTTATTAAATTTTAGACTATTTCAGCTGAACTATAATGCCCCCATCTCTTAATGTATGTATCTACAAATATAATTTGTACTAGTTCTCTCTTATTTTTAAACTTGGTATCCTGTATTTCTAATGTACCCTTCAAAGCTGTTTGTATGTTCCCAAAGGACCCACATAGACAAGCTAAGCAAATATGTCTTATAAAGGCGTGGGAATGGAAGGTCCGACAGGACCAAACTAAAACAGTTCCTTATATAGCGAGGAGATACAGGGGAGGGAGGGAAAAGAGGTGGTAAGGAAAACAGAGACTGGGAATTGTTTATACACTGAGCCATAACCACGTAGGAAAACTGTCAAAGAATAGACGGGGAAGTGGCATTGATATAAGCTAGTAAGAGGGATTGTATGATATAGAGAAGCCTATGGAAATAGAGAAGATATTCCAAAAAATATATACCAGATCAAAGAGAGGGCAGGTTTTGTAAATATTGACAAGCAAAGTATTAGGTAGAACTCAGTTTTGGTGTTTACCCTTTAGTGTGCTGGTAACACTCTGTATGTTGTAAGATGCACCAGGAGGAAAGAAGCTGCCTCAGACCGGCGCAGACAGGGGAAGAGGGTGCTCAGGGGCCACTTATGCTTTTGGCTCAGAACTGCGCAGTGATGCACAACCTGCTGGGCCCAGCCTGTATATTTCTCCGGAAGGGATTCGCTGAGAGTCGGCAGCCTGTACGTGAGTTCTGACCCTTCCATCTTCCCCATTATTGTGTGACAGGAACCACCTTTCACACCGGAATGCTATCATAAATCATATGCCCTTCACTCATTTATCATCATGTCCCTGACAAAGAAGTGGGAGAAAATGGTTAAGTGATGCTATGTACATTCATTCTATGGAAGTATATGCTTGTTTAATAGCAGATAAGACTAATATTCTGCAAGAGCTTAGTACATGTTAAAAACTAAACATATTTTTACCAGGTCAGACTTACATTTCACCTGATGTTGTCTTTTCAATCTATATTCTGAATAGTTATGTCTGTTGTGTTACTTGCAAATGAACCATATATCAGTCGTCAAAGGAATTATCATTTCGGAATAGAATGTAATTTTCTAAAAATTTAATTCAACTTTATCATATTTATCTAGGTCTGCTTTCACAAAAATATTATTTAAAAGTGCACAGAAAAGTTTATATGGAAAGACTCTAGGAAAGATGCTAGGCTATAAAGACTCTCTGATGCTGAGCAATAAATACTCTGATACTAGGCTATAAAGACTGATGCTAGGTTATGAAGACTAATATGGTAGGCTATGAAGATGCTGATGCTAGGCTATAAAGACTGATGCTAGGTTATAAAGACTCTGATGGTAGGCTATGAAGACTCTGATGCTGGGCAATAAATACTCTGATACTAGGCTATAAATACTCTGATACTAGGCTATAAATACTCTAATACTAGGCTATAAAGACTGATGCTAGGTTATGAAGACTCTGATGGTAGCCTATGAAGACGCTGATGCTAGGCTATAAAGACTCTATTACTAGGCTATATAGACTCTTATGCTAGGCTATAAAGACTCTATTGCTATGCTATATAGACTCTTATGCTAGGCTATGAAGACTCTGATGCTAGGTTATAAAGACTGATGCTAGGCTATGAAGACTCTGATGCTAGGCTATGAAGACTCTGATGCTAGGCTATGAAGACTCTGATGCTAGGCTATAAAGACTGATGCTAGGTTATGAAGACTCTGATGGTAGCCTATGAAGACGCTGATGCTAGGCTATAAAGACTCTATTGCTAGGCTATATAGACTCTTTTGCTAGGCTATGAAGACTCTGATGCTAGGCTATAAAGACTCTATTGCTAGGCTATATAGACTCTTATGCTAGGCTATGAAGACTCTGATGCTAGGCTATAAAGACTCTATTGCTAGGCTATATAGACTCTTATGCTAGGCTATGAAGACTCTGATGCTAGGTTATAAAGACTGATGCTAGGCTATGAAGACTCTGATGCTAGGCTATAAAGACTCTGATGCTAGGCTATAAAGACTGATGCTAGGCTATGAAGACTCTGATGCTAGGCTATGAAGACTCTGATGCTAGGCTATGAAGATTCTGATGCTAGGCTATGAAGACTCTGATGCTAGGCTATAAAGACTCTGATGCTAGGCTATAAAGATTCTGATGCTAGGCTATACAGACTCTGATACTAGGCTATACACACTGATGCTAGGCAATACATACTCTGATACTAGGCTATAAAGATTCTGATGCTAGGCTATAAAGACTCTGATGCTAGGCTATAAAGACTCTGATGCTAGGCTATAAAGACTCTGATGCTAGGCTATAAAAACTGATGCTAGGTTATGAAGACTCTGATGGTAGGCTATGAAGACTCTGATGCTGGGCAATAAATACTCTGATACTAGGCTATAAATACTCTGATACTAGGCTATAAAGACTGATGCTAGGTTATGAAGACTCTGATGGTAGGCTATGAAGACGCTGATGCTAGGCTATAAAGACTCTATTGTTAGGCTATATAGACTCTTACGCTAGGCTATGAAGACTCTGATGCTAGGCTATAAAGACTGATGCTAGGCTATGAAGACTCTGATGCTAGGATATGAAGACTCTGATGCTAGGCTATGAAGACTCTGATGCTAGGCTATGAAGACTGATGCTAGGCTATAAAGACTGATGCTAGGCTATGAAGACTCTGATGCTAGGCTATGAAGACTCTGATGCTAGGCTATGAAGACTCTGATGCTAGGCTATGAAGACTCTGATGCTAGGCTATAAAGACTCTGATGCTAGGCTATAAAGACTCTGATGCTAGGCTATAAAGACTCTGATACTAGGCTATTCACACTCTGATGCTAGGCAATACATACTCTGATACTAGGCTATAAAAATTCTGATGCTAGGCTATAAAGACTCTGATGCTAGGCTATAAAGACTCTGATGCTAGGCTATAAAGATTCTGATGCTAGGCTATAAAGATTCTGATGCTAGGCTATAAAGACTCTGATACTAGGCAATAAAGACTCTGATACTAGGCTATAAAGACTCTGATTCTAGGCTATAAAGACTGATGCACGGCTATAAAGACTCTGATACTGAGCTATAAAGACTCTGATACTGGGCTATAAAGACTATCATACTGGGCTATAAAGACTCTAGGCTATAAAGCAGCAATAATCAATTTGAAATCAATGCAGTTCTAGCCATTAACATTACCATAGAACACTGCATCCATTTCGTATGACCATATTTAAGCTTAAACATGTAGTTAGCAACTTACTCCCCAACTCAACAAATGTCTGCTACTATAGCTAAAAATAACAGGGCCAGTGTATTCATAATGTAATAACAGCTTTTATCTTTAGCAATATTTCTTATTATCTATCGTCATCATTGCTGTTTTTAGAAAATGTTAATACCCTGTATCCACGCAAATCTTCTTACTCTGATGTCTTTCTTGTTGACTTAAAAAAAAAAATACAACATACTGTGGGACACAAAAGCCTGGCAGATGAAACTCAGGCAGAGAATCCGCAGATACAACAATAGCAGTGATAGAGAAAATGTATTCAAGATTTGATTACAATGCTGTTATAATCTGTAAAGATTTGCTTATTAATTGTACATGGATGAAGGGAAAGAACAAGATATTATACACAAATGACTGCAAGCGACAGCGACAGATCTAGATGGTTGAGCATTCAATGTCCTTCCCTTATACCCACTGGCTTCTGTGTAATTATTGTCCAGATTATTGTAGTTCAACCATTTAATCCTTTTCATTCACTGACTTTACTGCTCCCTTCTTTAGATCTAATCTTTGATTCAATATGTTCTCTTTTAGGACCGAGAACTACGTCCAGAAGAAATAGAAGGTAAATATACCTGAAATACATGAAAAGTTAGATGGAATATGTGATGCTTACTGTGATTGTAATGCATACATGTACATATGAATATAAACATAACAAACAGGACAGATGGCGTATAGCAAAGCATTTGTAGTGGTATAATATGGTAAAATGGGAATTAATAATACTTACTGTGATTTCAATACAAGGTTTTTTTGATGTAGTGAGTGGTAGGTTTCGTATGGATTCAGAAGGCTTTGTATTGAGATTGCAATGTAAGAATGCTGGCTTGGGACAAGAACTTAGGCTGCTTTCACACTATAAAATTCATCCGTTTTAAAGATCCGTTTGATGTCCGCCAAAATCCCATATGGCCGTTACAAAATCTCATTATTGTCTATGGGATTTTTACATTATCCGTTTTAACCCGTTATAGTCCGTTATTAATAACGGCCGTTATTTTGTGACGGGTGAATGAATGGAAGAAATAGTGCATGCACTGTTTCTCCCGTTACTATCTTCCGTCATAAACAAACGACCGTTATTAATAACGGACTATAACGGGTTAAAACGGATAATGTACAAATCCCATAGACAATAATGAGATTTTGTAACGGACGTATGGGATTTTGTAACGGACGTTTAATGGCCGATTTTCAGGGTTTTCATAATGGAACATCAATCGGATCTTTAAAACGGATGCATTTTATAGTGTGAAAGCAACCTTACAGTTTACACAGAAATGTGGCTATACTAATGCGTAAAGATTTATAGTAAGAAGAACCTTTGCTCATTTGGTTCACTTATGATATAATACGCTATATACATTAATTTCTAGAACACTTGAAACTGTATCCATTGCTATGTAAAGATCAGATAAGTCAATGTAAGTAAATCCTAACACCGTTCAGTTTCAATCCAAAGCAATGATGGAAGTCTTGTGTAGTAGACATTGTGCCAGGTACTGAATATATTATTAATGATTATGATGCTTCTCATATTTAGATTCGCATAAAGGAGATCAAAGCATATAGCTGGCATGATTTCACTTGGATTTATGGCCGGAGTTGACAACTGCACCTTAATGTAATACTCCGGCTGGTCATATCTGCCAACACATTTAGAGTACATAAAAGTTAATAAATCAGTTACACTATGCAATTATTAGGTTCTCATACATACATACACTGTTTAAAACTATTGGACATATTCAGAGAGTATAGCAAGATGAAGCATGTGTGAGGGCAAAGTGTTAAATATGTTTAAAGGCTGACATATGAGTGACCGGAAATGACTAAAATGTTATTAGGTTAAATTACATACATTTTATACATTAGTACAAGTGAAAAGATGATGTACAGTGAAACCTCTCCAAAACATCACCTATTGGAGAAGAGGAGATAAGAACAGGATGGATTTTCAGGTCACTATACATTATGCCTAGTGGCCATTTTCTTTGTAAAAAACACCCCCATAGAAGTGACCCAAGTTAACCAATATACCCTGACTGATGTTTAGGTGTAGGAATAACATACTGACAATATAAAGGGAATGTATACAGTAAAAATAATGTAAGATTCGACATGATCAGTCATTATTGAATAAAAATAAAGCTATTTTTGGATTAAACTGCTCTTGGACTAATATTAGTCCATGAGCTAAACATGTTAAAAATATCTAATGATGATGAGAATTAAGGGATCACATTGCTGATCTCAGTACTGCGTCCATTTATAAATTTTCCTCTGCACCACAATAGCAATCAGCCCCATTTATATGACTGGAGCTGTGCTGCAGTTCTCTGCAAAGCTGGCTGGACAGGGCCACAGGGACAAACATAATTATTATTGGGTATCCCAGAGGTCAGACCCCACAGATGATGAAGAGATGGTATATTCTAGCAATATTCATTCAGTTTATCAAACTGAAAAACAGCTTTATAATTGGCTTATTCAATATGAGTGACAAAGAAGCAGTCAGAAAGCTGAGCACAGAAGAAGGAAGTAAAGAAGGCTGAGTCCAGTGTAGAGGACTGTAATCGAATTGGAATTCTGCCGGTCCTGTAGGACCTGATGTAAACCTACAAACCTCTGAAATGGCACAAGGGGGTGATAAAATGGCACAAGAGGGTGATGAAGTGACACAAGGGAATGCTGAAATGGCACAAGGGGGTGATAAAATGGCACAAGAGGGTGATGAAGTGACACAAGGGGATGCTGAAATGGTACAAGGGGGTGATAAAATGGCACAAGAGGGTGATGAAGTGACACAAGGGGATGCTGAAATGGTACAAGGGGGTGATAAAATGGCACAGGGTAATGAAATGGCACAAGGTGTAATAAAATTGCACAGGGGATAATGAAATTGCACAAGGGGGGCTATCTCTAAAAGCTGTGAAAAAATGTTTGCAGGAGCTGGCAGGATTGGTTACAAGTGTTGTGGGAGCGAACAGGAGTGGAATACACACCTTGCAATAGCGGGCAGTAATGGTCAGGAATCCAGCAGTAGCGGGATTAAGAAAAGCAGTCCCGTGCAGGGCTCTAGTCCAGTGTTTGAGACATAGGTGGTGGCATATGATAAGTGTCCCAGGAGAAAAGTAGTAGAAATAGTTAAGCATGACAGAGATCTATAGGCCACTGTTAGTAGCATGTTGAACCAATGAAAAATAAAAATTGTGCAACAGATAGAAGGTCATGTAGGCCTCGTAGACAATGCTTTTTCTTGTATGCCATGGAATGCATATTTAAATACAGTTATAGATATATAATTTCATGAGTACAGATAATAAATTAAAGTGAATTCTCAGTCCCTTGACCTAAATCTAGCTAAATGTTTTAGGACAAACTGAGCTATGATTCTGTAATCAACAATTTGGTTTTGTTGATGTCCCATTATTGTACTTCTGTGATAAGAACCAATAGCAGACCGATTTAAAGTCTGTTGAGTTGTTTTAATTTTACTGCTACTTTATAAATAGGTAAATACAAAAAGTAACAGCTATGATGACATGGAACAGTGTAATCAGACTTAAAGGGGTACTCCGGTAGAAATTATTATTATTATTATTTTTTTTTTTTAATCAATTGGTGCCAGGAAGTTAAACAGATTTGTAAATTACTTCTATTAAAAAAATCTTTACCCTTCCAGTACTTTTTAGCAGCTGTATGCTACAGAGGAAATTCTTTTCTTTTTGAATTTATTTTTTGTCTTGTCCACAGTGCTCTCTGCTGACACCTGGTGTCTGTATCAGGAACTGTCCAGAGCAGGAGAAAATCCCCATAGCAAACCTAGGCTGCTCAGGACAGTTCCTGATACAGACAGATGTGTCAGCAGAGAGCACTGTGGACAAGACAAAAATAAATTAAAAACGAAAATAATTTCCTCTGTAGCATACAGCTGCTAATAAGTACTAGAAGCGTAAAGATTTTTTAATAGAAGAAATTTACTAATCTATTTAATTTCCACCGAAGTACCCCTTTAAAGTCAGGGGTCAAGTCCTGGGGGAAAAAAAATGGGAACTTAAGATTTCCACTGAAGGGCTGGTCCTGCTAATGGAAATGGTGTTCCTGCTCTGGAAAAAGTGCAGGAACTCAGTTCCTGGGCATTCCTGCAGTACCTGAGCCCTGCTTAAAGTGCATATGTTGTAACAAGGTCATATTAGGGCACTCACTGTGGGAACATAATCCAATTGTTTAAATATATTAAAGGTTTTAATAGGGTTCAAGAGGGAAACTAAAATACTAAACACAAACCAATGGGGATTACATGGTTATTTGGGAAAAAGATCAAAAGGAATGCCAGAAAATATTACTTTACTGTAAGAGAAGATGCCTGGAATAAATAAATACATAAATAAAAAGGAAATAAGATAAGGCAAGACTAGATGTTTCTATTAGGCTAAAGGGTTAAAATTAGGAAATAGGTTCTTTCATCCAAAAATAGTATTATATGAATCCATATAATTTACAGCAACCAGATTCTAAAATGCTTCTCATAGGTTTGTAATAGGTTGAGAATAACAGTACGCATCAGACCTCCAGATTTTTCTGGTTTCCCTTTTTAGTCATTATTTGCAGGCTGCACGTATCCTATAAATAATTTGTTGCTAGAATTCTTGTTTGCAGAGATGTTTATCATTACAAATTTGACACTAATACATTTTATATAGAATTAAGAGAAGCCTTCAAAGAGTTTGATAAAGACAAAGATGGATACATCAGCTGTAAGGATCTGGGGGATTGTATGAGGACCATGGGATACATGCCAACAGAGATGGAACTAATAGAACTATCTCAGCAAATTAATATGAACCGTGAGTAATTTTTCGTTATATTTTATAATCTACTGCTCATCCTATAGAAACCACCAAAAATTAGTAACTTTGATGTTTAAAGGGGTTTTCCAGGAACAAACATATATATATATATATATATATATATATATATATATATATATCAACTGGCACCAAAAAGTTAAACAGATTTGTAAACTACTTCTATGAAAAAAATCTTAATCCTTTCAGTACTTATGAGCTGCTGAAGTTGAGTTGTTCTTTTCTGTCTAAGTGCTCTCTAATGACACCTGTCTCGGGAACTGTCCAGAGTAGAAGCAAATCCCCATAGCAAACCTCTTCTACTCTGTGCAGTTCCTGAGACAGACAGAGATGTCAGCAGAGAGCACTGTTGTCAGACAGAAAAGAACAACTCAACTTCAGCAGCTGATAATTATTGGATGGATTAAGATTTTATAATAGAAGTAATTTACAAATCTGTTTAACTTTCTGGAGCCGGCTGATATATATAAAATGTTTTCCTGGAATACCCCTTTAATGTCTCACATTCATTTATTAGTCACTTATTTGAGACATTGGGGGAGATTTATTCAAATCTGTGCAGAGGAAAAGTTGTCAAGTTGCCCCTAGCAACCAATCAGATCACTTCTTTCTTTTTTAACAGGGCCTCTGCGAAATGAAAGAAGCAATCTGATTGGTTGCTATGGGCAACTGGGCAACTTTTCCTTTGCACAGATTTTGGTAAATCTCCCCCATTGTTCAGTAGTGACTTTATTGCTAAAAACTACATTTTCCATAGATTATAATTTAACGCGTTATTCCCATCTTATCTTTTCCTGTTAACTCTAAAGGGTGTTGCTCAAATTGTGTAGCCTCACGAGCTAGGTTGATTACATAACTCTCAGAATTATGTAAACAGCATAGTTTATGTGGCTACGTTGTTTGTGCAAAGAACATAAACCCCTTCCCACCACTAGACATATGCATACGTCCTTGCTATCTCCCTCTCAGAGCGATGCACTGCAGGAGATCACCGGCGGGACCCGGCTGTCAATCACAGTTGGGGTCCTGCCATAGCTGCCAAGAATGGGATTGTGCTGGTCTCCGCAGTATTAACCCCATAGATGCCGTAATGAGACCTGTTCACAGCATCAATGGGATTAACAGGGGGAGGGGGCTACCCCTGTTCACCAACAGCAATCCTGGGATACGATCACAGGTCCCATTGGTTGCCATGGCAGCAGGAGGCAAAGCTGATGGCCTCCTGTTTGCCTAGTTCGGCAGCCTGTGAGGTCCATCCATAGGCTGGATTGCACAGGCTGGATGTCAGTGTGATTCTAATATAGATGTACTGCAGCATAGAATAACCTATAAAACATGAAAAATATAAAAAATAAAAAAATTCAATAAATTAATAAAGTGTAAAAAAAAAAATAAAAATGCCCCTTTCGCAATAAAATCCTATATCATCACCCAAAAAAAATAAAAATAAAAAAATTGTACAAACGTATACATAATAGGTATTGCCACGTTCCTAATGACTTGTACAATAAAACGATAATGTTATTTATTCCACAAGGTGAACCGCATAAAAAAAACGGAAAAGTGCAAAAACGTGAATTTTAGTCCAAAATGTGGAATAAAAATATCTAAAGATAGCATGTATCACAAAAATGGTACCAATATAAAGTACAGCTTGTCCCACAAAAAATAAGCCCTCACACAATGGCATTGGAAGAAAAATAAAAAAGTAAAGGCTGTCAGAACATGGCAACACAAAAAAGAGGAAAAAAAGGATTTTGTTGAAAAAAGGGTAAATTGGGTATCGCCATAATCGTACCGACCCACAGAATAAAAACAACAACTTTTACCATACAGTAAATACAATTTTTAAAAAATGTTTAAAACACCAGAAATGTTCCAATTTTTCACAATATTCAGTTAAAGTGATTTACCACTAATATTAATTACAATATGTCACAAAAAAAACTATCTCAGAATCCTGTTGGTAAGTAAAAGCATGTCAAAGCTATTATTACTTAAAGAGACACATGCCAGATTTGAAAAATTGGGCTTGGTCATTTGGGTAAAAACAGGTGGCGTCTTTGAGGGGCTAAAGTCAATAGAGTTGCAAAAATAGTGAAGTTCACCTGCTTCGGCTGTTTTCAGCTTTACAATCACTTCCGGAGGCTGAAGACAGGCCAGAGGGGGCTGGGAAACCAAAAAGACAGATATGAATTCCCCTTTAAGTTTTTCATATTTTTCTGTCTCAGTTGGAGGACATGTGGACTTTGATGATTTTGTGGAGCTAATGGGCCCTAAGCTACTTGCAGAGACAGCTGATATGATTGGAGTAAAGGAGCTTCGGGATGCTTTTAAGGAGGTAGGAAAAACATTGACCACACAATATCCTATCCCTTCTTTACACCCCTCTTTTTTGTCGTTCCATTGTCTGATATTTATCACAAGATTGTAGCCATTTTATCAGTGTTTAGTAAAGTAGTCATCAAGCTAATAAAGATCTTTTTGACCAACATTAAGTTTGACACCAATGGAGATGGAGAAATCAGTACAAGTGAACTACGGGAAGCCATGAAAAAGCTCCTGGGACAACAGGTTGGCCACAGGGACATAGAAGATATTATACGTGACGTTGATCTGAATGGAGATGGACAGGTGGACTTTGAAGGTTTGTATTGAATAGTTGCTCTGATGACATCAACTAGTTAAATGTGGTGATGTTGTGAGGCTATTTTTTTCAAAAAGGGAAATTATATATATATATATATATATATATATATATATATATATATATATAAATTTTTTTTTTTTTTTTTTTTAAAGGGATCAGGTTGGGTTAAAAAAAATGTATGTATCATCTTGATCGGGGGGATCAAGATGGTACATTAATTTTTTTTTTACCCAAAAAAATAAATAAATAATATATATATATATATATATATATTTATTTGGTGGGGGGGGCACCATGGTCATCCTGACACACAACAGGTCCCTCATGATCCCCATTTCCTGGTGCAGTCTTGACACAAGGTAATGACTGGAGATGACTGCATGCTGCGGAAAGTGATTGGCAGAGTGAGAATTCCTGTATGTTGAGATGGGACCAGAAAGCGAGTGGGCCCCATCAGATTTGGAATGGCAGCGGCAAAGGGGTTTGGGCAGGTGACCTCTTTAACAACAAGCAAACAAAAAACAAGTAAACCACTTGTATCAAATAAGGAAAGTTGAAGACTATGTTGGAGAATATGTTTAGTTATTTATGCTGGAAAATACTGTTTACTATGTTGCTGGCTAATGGGTTTAACAATCTCAAGATAAATAGTTATTTAAACTTTCCACTGATTTTTTTAATTACATTTTTTTTTATTCTGTACAGAGTTTGTCCGCATGATGTCTCGCTGACATTTGGTGAATCAGTGGCCATGTCCCCATCTGACTGTGCTGCATTGGCAAAGCTGTGCCTGAAAAAACCCTGTATTGTCTTGGACTTGCAAGGGCAGTGCCCACATCAGCCATAATGTCCCTACTTTGAAGGTGGTGTCACCATGCCTTCTCCCAGTATTCTTGTTATGGGATCCAGCACACGCCATTCTTCCACCTAACCCTTCTGCTTTGACTTCTTGTGTGCCATCCCAAACTATAAATGTGATATCCTACCAAGGGGAAATCCTGAGAGACTTCTTTCTGACTGTTGTGCGAAGTAAAGAAGTCTCCAAACCATCGGGAAAGGCAAACCTATGTGTGCATGAGCCAGCACCCTTCATGTGACTTTATTCCTAGAGGATTTGTGCAATAATAGAATAGATTTTGCTTCCTGGATTTTTACAAGATATAAATAACTAGTATATATTATATATACTTCTGGGTTTACAGTCAAAGGAAACATGTTGTGTAGAGTATAGGTATGTATAACTACACACAACCCAAGCACTCACCTAGGGAAACATCTAATGCAATGATCTATCTATGATAATCCACGGAAAATACCAGTCCTATATTTAACCACAGATGCCAGAATATTTTCAAGCCTAAAAGCTACTTAATTCCATAACCACATTATTCTTTCCATATATTCCATGTTTATTTTTGTATCCATTTAATTTCATTTCAGTTTACTTTGCTGTAACATTGCATGTGGCCTACACAGAAATCCAATTTGTTATCTTCAAAACATATCAAGAAAGAATGATAGCAATACGGTATCAATACTGCAGATTACTGCAATTAACATGTATCATATTTCAATCAATTTTAGATCCATGACAACAAATGAACCCCTTCATTTCTAAAGCCCGTGAACTGTTATACTGACATGCCTGTAACATATAATGGCTATTTTATACTGCAGTCATACCTATTGGAAATGGAAATTTTCCTCAAATTTAAATCTATATACAGTAGTCCCTCAATTTACAATATTAATTGGTTCTGGGACGACTATTGTATGTTGAAACCAATGTATGTTGAGACCATAACTCTATGGAAACCTGGTAATTGGTTCTGAGGCCCCCAAAATGTCATCAAAAATAGGGAAAAAAGTCAGGATTAAAGAAAAATAAGTAGAAAACTAATATAGATAAAGCAAGTCCTTACATATAAAAGTAATAAAGATCTACTGGGAGCTATAATCACTGTCTATGTCAGTGTTTCCCAACCAGGGTGCTTCCAGCTGTTGCAAAACTACAACTCCCAGCATGCCCGGACAGCCTTGGCTGTCCGGGCATGCTGGGAGTTGTAGTTTTGCAACAGCTGGAGGTACCCTGGTTGGGAAACAATGGTTTATGTAGAGGACAGGAGCTTCTTCAGGGTCCTATACAGTACACACAGTGTCCCCAAATGGAGCCACCCTTACCTGGTGTCCTAAGGAGCAGCTAACCCTGGAGTAGTACAGAACATGTAGTTCCTCCCTGTACTGTAGGGGGCGCTACTAGACTCCAGTCAGTGCATACACTTCAGTAATACAGGTGATTTACCAGTAAAATGCCCATTCTGATTGGTCAGTTCTTCCAGCCATTGACACGTTTCAAAGATCTGGACTGTCTATATATTGTATGTAGAGTCTGGTTTCAAGTTACAATGGTCCAGAAAAGACCATTGTATGTTGAAACTATTGTATGTTGAGGCCATTGTAAGTTGAGGGATCACTGTGTGTGTATATATATATATATATATATATATATATATATATATATATATAGAGTTTTATTCATTTCCATAAGTCTATAGCTATTATTTGTATTACATAGCTGCAAATGTAAGAGTTATGTCTGTTATTTTATGTCTGTATCTGCTTTGAAAAATTTTTTTTTATATATATATATATATATATATATATATATATATATATATATATACATACATAATTTCTATATCATTTCCACTCTTTTCTTACATGCTTTCATCTTCAGTAAATAATATTGCAGGGCATAAACAGCTTGGACTATATAGTTTATCAAGACAAATATGTTCCTGTAGTTGAGCGAAACAGGCCAATACCGTAACAATGTTTTTCTGCACTCATAAGACTTGATATTACTGTCCCTTCAGCTTTATCCATGTAAAGTAAATCAATGTCACTTGCTTTGATAGCCCGTAACATCATAAGGATTTCTTGCCTAATGGAATGAGACAGTGTAAGAAAGTTACCTTCAGGCTTGAACTGGCCATTCACTTTACCAGCATTTCCACCATCCCCCACAGGGTATACATCCCTTCAGCATATGAAAGTCAGGGGTATCTTGGGAAAACTCCTCCTTGTGTTTGAACAATTTCCGAACATCTATATTAGAGAATGAAGTGCATGTTAGATATTATATATTACTTCTGGGTCATAGTGAACATCTAGAACTAGTTCTCCGGTTGGCTTCCTCTCAGCATCTACCATCATATTATACTGGCATGTTACATAATGTGTGTATGTATTTATGTGTTTATTCTTGTTCATTTACTGTTATCGATTGCATTTTCTAAAAGTCCGGTTTTAATAGAAACCAACAGTGCCAACTATATGAACAGCATTATTATAGTTTGTGTATTCTGTGTATGATTCTTTTCATTTGCACTCACGTAAAGACTACAAATCACATTTTTGGCTGCAGACTCATATATTATGTAGCAAAAGCTATTATCCCAAAAATATTTTAGTTTCTTTGAATAGTTTCTCAATTCTCTTAGAGTCTCAAAGTTATTACAGAAACAACCCCAAATAGTTTCACTTTGTTATTCTGGGTTTTAAAACTGTTACGACTTTCCTTTGTGTATTTTTAACTTTTCATTTAATTGTTCAAATGACCCTCAAAATCCTTTATTAAAACAATTGATGACTTACGTTGTTATTAATGTATTGCAGTTGAAAGTTTTTAAATTTACATTTACGTTTATATGCTTTCTTGGGCACTGTTATAATAAAAAAAAAAAAAAAATGTCATAGACCCTAACCAACCAAAATCTTTGATATGTCTCTGAATGTTCAGACCCCAAATAATCACTAGAAGTGTATTCTTAGCCAGTAGAAGTGTGTTCTTAGCACGTTCTTAACCAGCTCTGTGTCACATGACCGAGATGGTCTAAAATGGAAGCCCCAGGGTATTCAGGATTTGCTTTTGACACTCCTCCCCTTTACAAAAGATCATTCTCCATTATAATACCTCATATCTCAAAATGAATCATGCAAATATGAAATACTACTAGTATACAAGGAGGAAATGTCACCATATATAGTACTACCATACTGTTACTGGCCAAATTTGGTATACTGAGTCCAATATTACCAATAATACCAGTTTACAAGGAACAATAACACTGTCACACCACAACCAAATATTACCACCTTGTAATAACTATTAGTACCTTCACACTGCTAATGAATAAAATCTACTAAACAAAGAACAATATTCCACCCATAAAGTGACCATATAGAGGTAGATATCAGCTCTACACAGCCGAGGCAGGCCATATTATTGGTTACAGATCATCCAGTGACTGACGTCCCCCCTAAGTGAATCACTGGTGATGCTATCTCTAAGTGAATCACAGGTCTTCTTTGTTCAGAGCACTTTTCCTTTACTTTCTATCTGACACAGGGCATCTTGAAGACTTCTGCTGGCCACAACTTGTCTATGTAGAACCTGCCAGACTAACATTGAAGGCCACTCTATTCAGCACAATCCTTAGCTCTATACAAACTTTCCATGTGTATTGCCCTACACAGTAATAATACCTACTTTTTATCATCAATAAAGTTGTTAGGTCCTCTCTGTGCCCCGATATAGTGGTTAGGCCCAACTCTGGCCACCATATAATATTAGGCTGCCATACTGTGCCCTCATATAGTAGTTAGACTCTCCTCTTGCCCCAATGTAGTAATAGACCCCCAAACTGTGCCCCCATTTAGTTATAGCTATAGGCCCACATACTGTGTCCCTATGTAGTTGTAGGCTCCCATAATGTGCTCCCATGTAGTTATAGGACCCATAGAGTGGCCCCATGTAGTTATAAGCTCACATTCTGTATCCCCATGTAGTTATATGCCCCCATAATGTGCTCCCATGTAATTATAGACTCCCATTCGGTGTCTCCATGTACTTATTGGCCCCAATACCGTGCCCCCATGTAATTTAAGGTACCCATACTGTACCCACATGTTGTTTTATGCTGCCATACTGTTCACCCATGTTGTTATAGGCCCCCATACTATTTCTCTATGTTGTTTTATAACCCCATACTGTGCCCCCATGTTGTTTTATACCCCCATACTGTGCCCCATGTTGTTTTATACCCCCATACTGTGTCACCAGGTTGTTTTATGCCCCCATGCTGTGTCCCCATGTTGTTTTATGCCTCAATACTGTGCCCCATATTAAAGGCCTTTATGAAAAAATAAAATACTCAGCTGTCACAACTCTCCCTCGCAGTTACCACCTGTTCTCCCGGTGCGATGTTCCCAGCAGCATCTCTCTTCTCCAAGTTTCTGGCACAGAAATAGAGTAGAGATGCTGCAGGGGACCCTGGAGCATCTCCACTCTCTCTACTCCTGTGCCGGAAACTTGGAGAGATGCTGCTGGGAACAGCGCGGGACTTCCTCTGTACAATATGTACGAAAGACAAACTGGGGCTTATGAACTGCAAATGAGTGTTATTACAGTACTTGTTTACAGTGATAAGCACAAGCTCGGTGTTCCCTTCTCCATCCATTCCCCTGGCACCTGGGTGCAGTGCACCCCATGCACCTGCCTAGGGTTGGCCCTGCATTAAGCAGATCCATTGAACCCATATACCCTACAGAGACCAAAAGTGTGTAATTTTAGCCTCGGTTCAGGACATATGCAGCAGGGTCTTCTTGAAAGAATAGTGCAGACCTGTTTGCTATTTAATTAAGCTGGATCTTGTAAAAAAAAAAAAAAAACATACACATCTACGGATATTCATTAGTGCTGTCTGCATTGCCCATTTGCCAAAGCTCTGGGGATGAGCAAGGTTTCCTTTGCACTGGAATGTCCAGGTGGAACCCACTGAACTGTGGACATTTCAGGTACGCTTTAAAAAAGTTTCAGACTTATGAGCTATGTCTGGTATTGGATTGTGCCACACACACTACTGAGCCTCATTTTGACTTGTTTTAAGGACATTACATCAAAGTTGGATCGGCCTGTAGTGTGGTTTTCCCCTTTGATTTTGAGGGTGACTCCATATCCAGACCTCCATGGGTTGATAAATTTGATTTCCATTGATAATTTTTGTGATTTTGTTGTCAGCACATTCAACTATGTAAAGAAGAAAGTATTTCATACGATTAGTTCATTCATTCAGATCTAGGATGTGTTATCTTAGTGTTCTCTTAATTTTTTTGAGCAGTGTAGATCTTATTTCTCCACAATCCATTTAAAGTGTGTTTCATGGTTTAAAATACCGTATTTTTCGTCCTATAAGACGCACCGGCGTAAAAGACGCACCCAATTTATAGGTGCAAAATCTAAAAAAAGAAAGATTTTGAACCCAATAGTGGTCTTCAACTTGCGGACCTCCAGATGTTGCAAAACTACAACTCCCAGCATGCCCGGACAGCCGTTGCCTGTCCGGGCATGCTGGGAGTTGTAGTTTTGCAACATCTGGAGGTCCGCAGATTGAAGACCACTGCATAGGAGGTAATACTCATGTGTCGCCGCCGCTCCGGACCCGTCACTGCTGCCGGCCGGGTATCCTCGCTCTCCGTCGCCGCCATCATGTCATTAAGACGACGTGATGACGAGGAAGGAGAGCGCCGGCCATACCAGGGGATCCTGAACGGAGAAGACACCGAGGAGGCAGGTAAGGTCCCTCCCGGTGTCCTGTAAGCACTGACCCGGCTATTCAGTCGGGCTGTTCGGGACCGCTGCGGTGAAATCGCGGCGGTCCCGAACGGCCCGACTGAACAGCCGGGTTAGTGTCACTTTACCTTCAGACGCGGTGGTCAGCTTTGATCGCCACGTCTGAAGGGTTGATACAGGGCATCACCGCAATCGGTGATGTCCTGTATTAGCCGCGGGTCCCGGCCGTTGATGGCCGCAGGGACCGCCGCGATAGGGGTGTATTCGCCGTATAAGACGCACCGAATTTTTCCCCCCAGTTTTGGGGAAGAATAAGTGCGTCTTATACGGCGAAAAATACGGTACATCTATTATCAGAAACATTTTAAATGGGTTTGCAGGAATAAAATAAAAAAAAAGTAGTACTCCCGATAAACACCCCCTTTAAGCTATTCTTACATTTTATTCACTAAGGTACGTGGAAGGAGAAGCTATCCTTTAAAATCGAGCTGGATGTTTGGATTATAGAGCCATTGCTTATTACAGTAATTACACAGTACAGAGCTGTAATTACAATTATATATCAGACAGGAGGCTCGTATCTTGCATTAATCTTTCTTTATTAATGCCCATAGCAGAAAAATTAAAACTTTTATTTTAATGTATTCAAAGAAAACTTTCTCGAAACTACAACTCCCAGCAGTCCCTTTGAGGTCTCAATAGCCAATCATAGCCAAGTGGCTCATATAAAGGGGCTGCAGTGTCATAACTCCTCCTCTTTCTTTCTGCTCATAGCGACAGATAAGTATAGATTTTCACTCTCTTATATAGGTGTACATTTTATCTATTATTACCTCATCTTATTGTTCAGGTATATATACTAACTTACTCTCCTGACCTCTCTCCCTGCTAGTGATTGCACCTGCGATCATTGGCTGGGGTCAATCTGAGGTCAGCTTTTTTCTGACACGGCACTTGTTGCGACAGTGTTTTCCCTTCCTTTTCCCTGCGCACGTCGGCCTCGCGGTCGCTCTCTGCACCCTCTTTCAACATCTAACCTTTTTCCATTGGCGCCGTCTTTTCAGCGCCATATTGCGGCTTCTTCTTCCCCTCAGGTTGCCGTTCCCGCCGCTCGCGGCCTTCCCGCGCAGCTGACGCGCGCGGAGGGGGCGGCGCATTCTAGGAGCGGCACCTATCTACCAATCAGAGACCCGGAGAGACGTAATCTCGCGAGATTTCGTCTCTGGGCTCACAGGCTCCACTGTACCTCCCACCGAAGTGCTCAGTTCAGCGCCAGCGGTGAGGAGAATAGGAGCCTGAACGTCACTGAGCATATATATATTCATATACAGGTTTTATTTTTTTTATTTTTTATTTTTTTATTTTTTTTTCCCCCTCTTTTATTACAGCGACTACAGGCTATAGCCTCTTAGTGCAGGTTAAGCCTCTTAGTGCAGGTTAACCCTCTCCTGCCCTCTCTCTCTGCAGTTCAGGGTTATATATACCTATACTATATATATATATATATATATACCTATAATCTTATTTTTAGACAAACTCATTATCATGTCTGAGGAAGCCAATGCCAGTTCCCTACCGGGGCTGAGCTCCCAACCTGAGACCACGCAGTTTATGACAGCTGCGCAAATTCAAGACCTGATCAGCAAATCGGTCCAAGCGGCTCTTGCATCCGCTGTGCTACCATCAGGGTCTCATCAACCTTTACCACCAATTCCGTTGTCACTCACTAATGATCCGGTGACTAAAAGAGGGAAAGCCTCACACAAGCGTAAGCACACAGTGCCCGCTTACGACTCCCCGGCAGGGGAAGATACATCCATGCTCCGGGCAGCCTCTACCACGGCCTCCCAACCCACACTACCTCCAGACTCTCACCGACCCTCGGGCCTCGAGGAGAATACAACTAAGAGGCATAGGTCCGCCAGGCGGGCAAAACCAGACTCCTATGTGGACTCCTCTGATGAGGATACGTCCGATGAGTCTGAATCCTCTGCAGAGTCTGAATCCCATGAGGAGGAAGGTGGGACTACAGCGTTGCCCAACAACGCTACCCCTGAGACCCAGGGCGAAACCATACTTGACTCTCTCGGAGAGCCATTCTTCGACCCGGATGCGATTTCTCACCCCCGCTCCGGAGATTGGGCTCCTCTCCCACAAGTTTCTAATTTCATTGAACATTGGACCCGGAAGTTCCTTGGGAAGTCGAATAGAAACAAACTTAAGGCAGAATGCCCTAGACCCTCGATCCCGAGGAAAGTGACCGCTACCCCTGAGGTAGATCCTGTCCTCGTGAAATATCTCACAAAAAATGGTAAATTCCCTAAGAAAGGCATTGAACGGTCCTTTAGATCGATACAAGACTGTATCCTGGACCTCCTGGGACCTTTATGAAGATCCTAAACCTTTTTGAACAGGCAGCTGCATCCAGCCAGCCTGTAGACCTCAACCAACTTCGAGGTTGGGCCCAGAGGGCCATTTGTATGCTTGGATCCGCCAATACTACTTGTTCAACTGAAAGGCGGAGATCCATACTGATGAGGCTGGATCCTCAACTATCACATCTGGCTGGATCCGAACCAGGTCCCTCAGCCGAGGGCATGCTTTTTGGTGATACTCTTATAAAGGATATCAATAAATTTGTGGGTTTATTTACCTCTCTGGACAAGGCCCAAACGTCCTTAAGGAAATCCGGATCCTCAAATAAGGTTTTTGCTAAGGCCGGCAGAAATAAGGGCCGCTCTGCCGGCCGGTCTAATGCCTACAGGCCACCACCTAGAGCCACAGCTCAATACGCACAGGCTCCTCCATCCTACCCACTCCCTGTGGCGCAACCCGCGCCGTTCTTCCCTCCCAGAGGTAGACCTTGGAGAGGACGTGGTGCCAGAGGCTATCCCCGTTCCCGTCCATATACCGGTGAGTACTCCTCTTCACACACACTCGCATATCCCTGTGGGGGGCAGACTGCAGTCTTTTACCCATGCCTGGTCTGCGATTACGGCAGACTCATGGATTCTCAACACCGTAGCAGGGTATCAAATAGAATTCCACTCACCTCCGGAGTTGGACATAATCCCACCCCCCACAAGATTCTCAAATCTAAACACTGCCCTCATAGACAACGAATTACAGGATCTCCTGTCCAAGCGAGCAGTGATAGAGGTCAACCCGTCATCCCAGGGGTTCATCAGCAACCTCTTCTTAGTCAAGAAGAAGGGTGGCGGATTCCGCCCAGTTATAAACCTTCGCAATCTGAACCAACATGTAGAGGGGATCCACTTCCTTCGGTACCTCCTGTGGCCAGGGGATTGGCTGATAAAGGTAGACTTAAAAGATGCCTACCTTACCGTACCCATTCATCCCTCATCTCAACATTTTCTCCGCTTCCTTTGGAGAGGTCGAATGTGGCAATTCACTTGCCTTCCCTTCGGCCTATCATCCGCCCCATGGTGCTTCACCAAACTCCTGAAGCCCGTGGTTGCATCCCTGCGCAGCAGGGGAGTAAGGATGATCATATATCTAGACGACCTACTTATCATGGCTCGATCCAGGACTCAAGCCATTACTCATATGGATTGGACGATTTCTCTGTTAGAGAGCTTGGGTTTCCTGATCAATCACGAAAAATCTGTGCTCACCCCGGCTCAGGAAATGGATTTCCTTGGCTTTTTGGTAGATACCAAACAATCGGTTCTCCGCCTCCCCAAGTCCAAGCTAGCCCTTATTCGCAAGGAGATCAGGGCTGTACTTCGGAAGGGTCACGTATCACTACGTGTCCTTGCGCGTCTGGTGGGTCTACTTTCGGCCTCCATCCAGGCTATCTTTCTGGCCCCACTCCACTATCGGGCCCTCCAGAGGCTAAAAACACTGCACCTTCAACAGGGCCTCAAATATGCAGACGAGGTACCCCTCTGTCCAGAAGCTGCGGAAGAATTACAATGGTGGCTTCGTCATGCCGTCGAGTGGAATGGCAAGACCATATTCAACTCCAGCCCGGACGTCATCATAGAGTCGGATGCGAGCCGACAGGGCTGGGGTGCTCGGTGCGGAGAATCCTCCACAGGAGGGACGTGGTCCACAGAAGAGTCTCTGTTACACATCAACGCGCTGGAACTCTTGGCGGCATTTTTCGCCCTCAGAAGTTTCTTACCACATGCATACAACTGCTGTGTGTTATTGTGCATGGACAATGTGACGGCGGTTCAATATATCAACCGCCTGGGAGGTTCGAGGTCCAAAATCCTGGCGGATATCGCGAAGGATTTTTGGCACTTCTGCCTTCTCCGAGACATCGTACCAGTGGCGGAATACATCCCGGGAGTTTCCAACTCGGTGGCGGATTGGAATTCCCGCTACCTGATCGATGCAAGCGATTGGAAGCTGGATCGCTTGGTTTTCCTGGCGTTACAGCGGATTTGGGGTCCATTTCGGTTGGACCTATTCGCCTCACGCCTCAACCACCAGCTGCCCCAATTCAACAGCTGGAGGCCGGACCCAGAAGCTCGCGCAGTCGACGCGTTTCGACAACACTGGCCGGCAGGGACACACTATGCGTTTCCACCGTTTCCAATGATTCCCAAGGTTCTCCTTCATGTGATGAACCAGAGAGCGACAATCGTGTTGATCACCCCCTGGTGGCCGACTCAACCGTGGTTCCCTCTCCTACTTGGGATGGCGATCGATTATCCACGGTTGCTCCCTCACTTCCCTCATCTCCTCACCAATCCAACCAAGGATCTCCATCCTCTGGTACGGCAGGGCAACCTGCCTCTCCTTGCGTGGTTGGTTTCGGGGTCTCAGAATCAGATAACGAACTTTCAAGATCGGCTAGGGACCTCCTCGCCCTGACCTGGGCCCCCGGGACACGATCGGCATATCGATCAGCCTGGGGACTCTGGGTTCGTTGGTGTGATCAACGACAGGTTGATTCAGTTCACGCTCCTGTGTCCGTAGTGATCAATTACCTAGCGGACTCCTTGAGTCGGGAAAATCTTTTAGTTCTATCAATGTCTACCGCTCGGCCATCTCAGCGTACCATTGTCCAGTAGACACTTTACCCATCGGCAAACATCCTCTGGTTTATCGACTCCTGAGGAGCATTAAGTTTAAACGGCCCCCGCGTCCCAAATACCAGGCCACTTGGGACATCTCTAAAATTCTAGCCTTGTTCTCCGCATGGGCGGAGAACGATGCCCTTCCTTTACGATTACTATCCTTTAAGCTGACCGTTCTTTTATGTTTGGTCTCCATAAAACGGGTATCAGATGTGAAAGCGTTGGATGTCTCCAGGCATCAATTCTCGCCGGATGGCGTTCGATTCTCCGTCGTTCGTAGGACCAAGACCGGGATTCACACGGTCTTTTATCCTTTCTTCCCTGATCATCCCCGGCTCTGTGTTGTTCGTTGCCTACAGGCATACGAAACTCTGACGTCGGGCTTGCGGTCTCCAGATTCCTCTCAGCTCCTTATTTCCTATGTCCGGCCCCATTCACCGGTGTCATCGGCTACTTTAGCCCGATGGGTTCGGTCCGCCATGGATATGGCGGGGATAGACGTCTCCCTGTTCGGCGCGCACTCCTCCAGGGGTGCCATGGCCACTGAGGTGGTTACTTCAGGGGGCTCTCTGGCGGATCTGCTCTTCGCTGCGGATTGGTCGTCGGAGACGACTTTTCGCCAGTTTTACTTCAGACCGGAGTCTCATGTATCCATGTCGGTCCTGTCTAACGTGGGTTGAACCCACCTGCTGATTTATATCGTATTGAAATATTTATTGTTAGCTTTGAACTTGCAAGATACGAGCCTCCTGTCTGATATATAAATCGAGATTTTCCTAGCTAATGTGACGGAAAATATAAGTTATATGAAGACAGGAGGCGAGTATCTTCCCTCCGAACCCAACCCTATCATGGTGTTCTTTTCTTCTCTGTTTCAGGATACTGACGATGGCCTGTGTCTATGTGACGGCGGCTGAGTTGTTCCTGTTGTCCCCGTTGGGACGTTCTTTCTTCAGTTCGGTTATCTGGGAGCCAGCGGTCTGGAGACTGCTCATGCATCGGCGTTCCGGTTCCAGAGGTCCGTCGTGGAGTCGTGGAGTCAAGAGGAAGTCCATGTCCGGTTATCCTGTGTCGACTATGGCGTCGAGTCAAGAAAGAGGAGGAGTTATGACACTGCAGCCCCTTTATATGAGCCACTTGGCTATGATTGGCCATTGAGACCTCAAAGGGACTGCTGGGAGTTGTAGTTTCGAGAAAGTTTTCTTTGAATACATTAAAATAAAAGTTTTAATTTTTCTGCTATGGGCATTAATAAAGAAAGATTAATGCAAGATACTCGCCTCCTGTCTTCATATAACTTATATTTTCCGTCACATTAGCTAGGAAAATCTCGATTTATAGTCAAGATATATTTTCATATGAAACTTAATACAACATATATGACACTACAAATCAGAAATAGTCAGGCATATCTTTAAAAAGGTTACATATTTTCTGAAAATGTATAATCATAAACTAAGGTTGGATATGGGTTGTGTGTTTGTATAAGGTCAGCAGTTCCCTTTGACATCATTATCCAATTTGTTCGCTAATCTCAATGTGTTTATCTGTGAGCTGCTCTAGGAAAGCAGCCATGCACGCTGAGATTACACTGTCTAACAACACAGCTTGCATGAGCAGTAAACCGTTGCCTGATATAAACCCATCTGCAGCGCCATTCTTGCTTTCTACAGGTCATCATCTCACAGGTTACTGCAACGGCATATACCTCTGCAATGAACCAATGTATTGATATGGGATGTTGTATTGTATTTCAATTTAAGAAATCCATGCTAACCTAATGCATTTTGACCTTACTCTATAGAAGCAGATGACTTACATTCTTACACGGCAGGCTCTTTCTGCAGCAGAAATTGAAAAATTTTATAAAACCATAAGTACATCCGTATGAGGGGAAACCACAAAAGATAAGGCCTTTTAGTAGATTTAAATTTCTGCAGAATCTTCAAAAATATAAATATCATAAATGCAAAAGTAAGTGAGTCAGGATAATATCTAATTGACAAACCCTTTTGTTGCTTGGCAGGGTTAAAAAAAAAAAATAAAACACATTCTTTACATTTACACAAACGTTTACACTTACATTAACCTTTGAATGTCTCCAGTTCCTATTTCTCAAGATTACATCAGATAACATATAAATTTGTGTAGCATGGTAAAGTGCCCTGCCTAAAGTATTCTCTTCTTACTACACCTAAGCTCCCTATTGGTTATGGTCTCCCCGATTTTGCCATTTACCACCAGGCATCAGAATACATTTGCCTTCTGGACTGCTTTCAAATTGGGCTGCCAATTCTTTGTTGAGTAAAGGTGCATGTACACCACGATTCCTTCATACGGTGACCAGATCCGGCTGATAATGACCAAATAAAACCGTAGTACGGTTTTCCGTCCGGTCACAAAACCGCATACGGGGCAAAAAGGAGCCAACCGGAGTCACTATCCGACTCTGGTCGACTCCTTTAAATGAATGACTTGTGGGCCGGGTCCGACTTGGATACGGGAGTGCCCGATTTTCACATCTCCCAGCCGGATCTGGTCACCGAATGCACCCTAAGAATGATCAATGGCCCCCCTCCAGACACAGTGGATCTTTTGGCATTTTAAAAACTTTGGCCTGGGTCCACTTGTCAGTAACCCCTCTTTCCCAGCAACAGAATCAGGTTCCCAATTTCTCTCTTTCCCTTTGGGACTTATTACCTAGGGAGAGGGCTGTCATGTTGGGACCTGATTAAAGCCGCTCATCGAGCTCTTTACTCCTCCACTGTTACCCTAGACTTGTGGCTACGCTATTTTCAACTCTGTAGTTAAATCAAAAAACCTAGCCTCTCCTCTAGGACACTGACTATTTTCCTTTGTTATCTGGTATGATGTGGCATGAGGTGATGGGGTCAGGAGCTGGATACTGAACAGGGTCATAAGTCTCTCTTACTGACTCATAAAAGAGGTGAATTACAATACTGTTTCAGAGTGGTCTAGAACCATGGTCAATTTACACAAATACTATCCCTATGTTTGCTGGAGATGTGATAGTGCCCTAGGGTCCATGCTCTACATTTGGTGGGAGTGTACTGATATTCAGAATTTGTGAATAGGTTATTTAATCAACTCTGCAAAACCGATATCAATTTAATGCCCTCCATAGCTCTGCTTTTGCACTTAAAGGGGTATTCCAGGATTTTTTTTTATTTGACTATGCTACAGGGGCTGTAAAGTTAGGTGTTGTTCACAATATAGTATCTGTACCTGTGTGTGACGGTTTTCTCACAATTCTCACAAAATCTGTTGTCTCAGATTTTTCCCAGGTTGCAGTGCAGCCGAGACCTGACTCACTAGTCAGCTGATGACAGGGAGCCTGTCTGCTTCAGTGGGTGGAGTGATCGCTTGGTGGGAGAGAGATCAATCTGTAACTAATGCAACAGCTGTAGGCACCCTGATTGAAAACCACAGGTCTTTGAATGGATGCAGCTCATTTATGTTTCAATGGGTGGGGTGGCTGATGTGTGGGAGGGAGGAAAATGGAATTGTGGGATTTGTAGTAAAAAAAAAAAGAAAAGTCAAACAGGAAATACCAGTTCACAAAAAGCTAGCCACAATGTTATGGTAATCTCACAACATAGCCATATAGCCCCAAGACTAACGCAGATCCTTCCTAAGCATGTCCATTACTGCCTGCCATGTACGTACTAAAATCACCTTATGGTGGATAACCCCTTTAATACCCCATAATGACAATGTGGAAACAGAATGTTACAAATCTTTGCTAAATTACTGAAAAGTACAAACTAAAAAATAGCATTGATAAATTTATTCAAACCCTCTACTCAATACTTAGTTGAATCCTCTTTGACAAAGATTACAGACTTAAGTCTTCTTTGGGATGATGTCACAAGGTTTGCACACCTGGATTTGGGGATTTTGTGCCATTCTTCTCCGCAGATCTTTTCAACCTCCATCAGGTTGGAATGGAAACCATCTGTGGAAAGCCATTTTCAGGTCTTACTAGATAGGTTTGATTAAGTTCAAGATAGGGTTATGGCTGGACCCCTCAAGAACATTGACAGAGTTTTCCTTAAGCCACTCCTGTGTTGTCTTGGCTGTGTGCTAAGGGTCTTGATGGAAGGTGAAATATCAACCCAGTCTGAGGTCCGGAGCACTCTGCCTACCAAAGCAGTAGAACTGTACAATGAACAGCATGCTGTTTGTGAACTAAGCAGCCCCTTCAACCATAATGCATAAATAATATGAGCACAGTAACCACAGTCTCAATGCCTGTAATAGAATGGCAGGCATAATTGCTGGTCTACCAATTTACCCAGGTAATGCAAGTAATTCAATTTTCTGTTGCCTTCAATAATGCGTCTTTTAAGTAGTCCAATTTCTCCTGGACTCCATGTAATCCGTTCCAGTCTGATAGGGACTCATTTATGACTAATCTCATTTTTGAAAAGTCTGTTTTTCCAAAATCTAAAACTTTTGTTTTTGTGTGGTGTGACGCCTTCACTGTTCTTATATTAAACCACACTGACTGGTGATCACTAGATCTCAAGCTTTCACCTACAATAACCTCATATACCAAAGCCCCATTTGTGAATACCAAATCCAAAATGGCCTCCCTCCGTGTTGGCTCCTTAACCACTTGTTGTAGAGATAATCCCAGTAGGGAATTTAGAAGATCTGTACTCCTGGCAGAACTAGCTATTTTGGTTTTCCAATTTACATCCGGAAGATTGAAGTCTCCCATAATGATAACTTCTCCTTTCATTGTCATTTTAGCTATTTCTTCAACTAGTAGATCATCTAATTCTTTAATTTGGCCTATTGGTCTATATATCACACCTACACGAGTTACTTTCTGATTACCAAACTGCAACGTAACCCAAAGTGCTACTGACATGTTCTGGCATTGTTTCGGGGGGCAATTGAACTCATGGATTTTCACTCTTTTGCCCCCTTCCTAGTTTAAATACTCCTTAGCAAATTCTTGGAATTGTTCACTAAGTACATTCGTTCCTTTGAGAGAAAGATGCAAACCATCTTTTTTGTACAGTTCCTTTCTATTCCAAGTAGAGCTATCATGAGACCCCCTACAATAATGACAAAAACACTGGAAGCAAACAACTGATACAGGAAACATACAATCAGAATAGATCCCCCCCCCCCTCCTACAGGTGACATCCAAAAAGGGGAACCATAGGGAGGTGGAATAAGCTGGCATAGAAGACCTTCCCCAGAGTCTTAAGCAACAGGGCTTTCCAGGCAACGATCAAAATGAGGGGCTACACACATGATGAAATGGCAACACCCAGTATTCTCACAGGCCCGTCCCAAGGTAGAAACAAAGCAGTTCAGAGTTGCCCACCCAAGGCATATGGCAGGGGGGTACAAGAGCAATGGGGGACATACTCACGACTCCCACCCAAGAGGCAGTCCAGTAGAGATCAGAGAAGAGGACCCAGGGCTTTCAGTAGGTGTCACATTCTCTGTGAGACCTGGGGTGTCGTGGGGAAAGAGCTGAGGACTCTTCCGGAGTATGGCGAGGGCTTTCTCAATGGTGCCTGGATTTGCCAGGACTAGAGATGCTCCATATGGTTCGGGGAGGCTGCTGGTGGCAAAGGGTGAGGTGAGATACGAGCTTGACATTGTATTAATGTCTGTTCAAAGGCCAGGAGGTGCAGGAGCTATCTCAGCTTGGGTGACTGGGTTTTTAATCACCTCTCTTACGAGCCCCCCCACACACACACAATTACTTAGTTTAGGAAATAAAAAGGCCACTGTGCCCTTGGAATATTTCAGTGTAGCAGACATTTTTTTTGGACCCTTCTCCAGATCTGTGCCTCCCCACAATTTTGTCCCTGAATCTTACAGGCTGTTCTTTCTCCTCATGGCATGGCATGGCAGGAAAACAATTTGAAAGTAAACATAGCCTTTTTTTTTATCAACAAATGAAGATAACACTGGTTGTAGTTATGGCAAAAACTAATTCCATTTAAGAGATTAAAGATCTCTAGAGGTATAAAAAGATCACTAGAAAGATCTCTGTACTGTCCATTCATATATTTATACATTGTGATCAGATCTCCCCTAAGATGAAGACCAAGAAGTCTTGGTACTATAATCCTCCCATACCATTTATTATCTATATCGCCCTCCTCTGCACCCTCTCCAGTTCCGCCATGTCCTTCTTATATACAGGTACCCCAAATTGGACACAATACTTTATATGTTGTCTGACTATTGATTTATACAGAGGCAAAACTATGTCCTTATAGCCTCTATGCCTCTCTTGAAACATTCCATGAATTTTTTTAGCCTTGGCAGCCGCTGCCTGGCATTGATCACAAACATTTAGTTTATTGTCCACCAATATCCCCAAGTTCTTTTCGGTACTCATGTTACTTAAAGGGGTATTCCAGGCCAAAACTTTTTTTATATATATCAACTGGCTCCGGAAAGTTAAACAGATTTGTAAATTACTTATATTAAAAAAAATCTTAATCCTTCCAATAGTTATTAGCTTCTGAAGTTGAGTTGCTGTTTTCTGTCTAACTGCTTTCTGATGAATCACGTCCCAGGAGCTGTGCAGCTCCTATGGGGATATTTTCCCATCATGCACAGCTCCCGGGACGTGACATCATCATTGAGCAGTTAGACATAAAACTTCAGAAGCTAATAACTATTGGAAGGATTAAGATTTTTTAATAGAAGTAATTTACAAATCTGTTTAACTTTCCGGAGCCAGTTGATATATAAAAAAAAGTTTTTGCCTGGAATACCCCTTTAATGTCTTATTATTGAGCACATAATTGTACGTTTTGTTTATATGGCCCAAGCGCATAACCATATATTTATCCACATTAAACTTAATTTGCCATGTCTGTGCCCAGGCCTCCAGCTTCCCCAGATCCCTCTGTAATATTATGTTCTCCATCTCTGTGGTGATCACCTTACCCAGTTTAATGTCATCTGCAAATATTGAAATTCTACTCTGTAATCCCTCTACAAGTTCATTAATTAACATATTATTAAAAAGAAGTGGACCCAGTACTGACCCTTGTGGTACCCCATGTGTAACTATCACCCAACCAGAGTAAGTTCCATTAATACTCACCCTCTGCTTCCTATCACTGAGCCAGCTGCTAACCCATTTACATATATCCTCCCCTAGCCACAGCATCCACATTTTATATCCACATTTTGTGTGAAACAGTATCAAATGCCATAGAAAAGTCCAGATATACAAGATCCCCTTCTTCACCCCATTCCAATCTATAACTGACCTCCTTATAGAAGCTGATCAGATAAGTCTAACAGGACTGATCACGCATAAACTTATGTTGGTGCTCTGTTAGAAGGTTATTTTCATTGAGATACTCCAGAATGCATCTCTCAGAAAACCTTCAAAAAGCTTACCCACACCAGATGTTAAACTGCAGTGGGGTATCAATAAATTTGGGGGCCCCCCTGCAGTGGTGTATTGGGAGCCCCATCTAGGTAGGGTCCCCTAGGCCTGCCGGTATCGGTATATTGAAAATACCGGCAATGCAATGGCCACTCCTTTTAATATAGGATGCCACATACAAATTGTGTGCCACTGCCACCTGTCCTGCGGACAGCAGCTGCCGCTGCTCACAGATCTAAAGCGGCCGTGGTGCAGCCCGAGTTGTTAAACAGGCACTCGTCTGTATCACCCAGTCTCAGACCCACCAGTGAGATGCTGCCTACACCTGAGCCTGCTGGAGACACGGGGGGACAAGGGGGTGGGGGGGCTAATTGAAATGGCACAGGGTGGATCGGTGTGTGTGTGTGTGTGTGTGGGGGGGGGTGGGTAAATTAAAATGGCACAGGGTGATCAGAGGAAGGGGGGGGGGTAAATGAGATGACACAGGGGGATAAGAGGGAGGGGGATTGGGAGTTGAAATGGCAAAGGGGGGATCAGAGGGGGTAATGAAACAGCACAGGGGGATCAGAGGGGATGGGGATTGGGAACTGAAAGAGAACAGGGGGGTCAGAGGGGGGATTGGAATGACACCCCCCCCCCCCCCCCCACCAATCCCCCTGGGCCATTTCAATGAATCCCTGTGTGTCATTTCATTTAACACCCCTCCCTCTGTTCCCGCTGTGCCAGTTTAATTACCCCCCCCCCTGATTCTCCCCCCCCCCCCCATGCCGTTTCTATTCCCAACAGCCACCGCAGCTCACTAATTTAAAGTGGCCACACTGCCGCTCAGCAGCTCAGGCTGCGCTACAGCCACTTTAGAACAGTGAGCAGCAGTGGTGGCTGTCTGGAAGGGAGGCTGCGGCAATGGCATACAATTTGCATGTGGCATCCTATATCAACCCCTTAAGGACAATGGATGTAAATGTATGTCCTGATACTTAATGCACCAGGGCGTACATTTACATCCTGTACGTGACACGAGCACCGGACAGGTGCTCACATCATATACGCCAGGTCTCGGCTGCTATCTCCAGGGACCCACCGGTAATGGCGGATCTGTGGCATCTGCAGCAGTACAGGCATTTAAATGGATGATCGGATTGCCCCACCTCCAATAAAAATTTTAATGACCCCTTTTTCCTATTTTATACCAAAAAAGCCTAAAAAAATTATGAACATATTTGGTATCCCCGCCTGCGTATATCTCCGAACAATCAAGATATATTGTAAAAGATCCAGTGCGGTGAACAGCATAAACATTTTATTCCCAAATTTTTTTTTTATAAAAAGCGATTAAAAAGTTAAAGGGGTATTTCAGCCAAAACTGTTTTTTAAAAAATCAACTGGCTTCGGAAAGTTAAACAGATTTGTAAATTACTTCTATAAAAAAATCTTAATCCTTCCAATAGTTATTAGCTTCTGAAGTTTTCTGTCTAACTGCTCATTGATGATGTCACGTCACGGGAGCTGTGCATGATGACAGAATATCCTTTGCATGATGGGAGAATATCCCCATAGGAGCTGGACAGCTCCCGGGACGTGAGTCATCAGAAAGCAGTTAGACAGAAAACAGCAACTCAACTTCAGAAGCTAATAACTATTGGAAGGATTAAGATTTTTTAATAGAAGTAATTTAAAAATCTGTTTAACTTTCCGGAGCCTGTTGATATATAAAAAAAAGTTTTTGCCTGGAATACCCCTTTAAATATAACCAAAAGGGGTACCAATAAAAACTAAAGATCACGGCACAAAAATTGAGCCCGCATACCACTCCTTATATGGAAAAATTTGAGAGTTATAGGTGGTCAAAATAGGGCAATTTTAAAAAGTTTGAGATTTTTTTTTAAAACAGTACAGTAATAGTAAAGCATGAAACCATGGGTATCATTTTAATTGTATTGACCCACATAATAATGAAACTATGTAATTTTTTACCATTATGTGTACAACATGAAAACAAAACCCTCCAAAATTTGCTAAATTGCAGTTTTCTTTTCTATTTCGCACATTAATAATATTTTTATTTGTTGCACCATACATTTTATGGTAAAATGAGTGATTACATTACAAAGTACAATTGGTCATGCAAAAAACAAGCCCTCATATGCGCCTGTGGATGGAAATATAAAACAGTTATGGTTTTCAGAAGGCAAAGAGGAAAAATAAATGCAAAAATAAAATTGGCCTGGTCCTTAAAGGGGTACTCCCGTGGAAAACTTTTTTTTTTTTTAAATCAACTGGTGCCAGAAAGACCAAGCCCATTTTGGCCTTAAAGGGGTACTCCCGTGGAAACCTTTTTTTTAAATCAACTGGTGCCAGAAAGTTAAACAGATTTGTAAATTACTTCTATAAAAAATCTTAATCCTTCCAATACATTTTATGGGCTGTATACTACAGAGGTCATGCTTTTCTTTTTGGATTTCTCTGATGTCACAACCACAGTGCTCCCTGCTGACCTCTGCTGTCCATTTTAGGAACAGTCCAGAGCAGCATATGTTTGCTATGGGGATTTTTTCCTGCTCTGGACAGTTCCAAAAATGGACAGCAGAGGTCAGCAGAGAGCACTGTGGTCGTGACATCAGAGAAATCCAAAAAGAAAAGCATTTCTTGTGTAGTATATAGCCCCTAAAAAGTACAGGAAGGATTAAGATTTTTTTAATAGAAGTAATTTACAAATCTGTTTAACTTTCTGGCACCAGTTGATTTAAAAAAAAAAGGTTTCCACGGGAGGTCTTTAAGAGGTTAAAATATGATCCATTGCAATACCAGTATTTTTAATATAAAGGCAGGCAGGGCCGGACTGGCACCAAAAATAGGTCCGGGCATCTTGACTATGCAGCTCATTTTTTCCTGTGGTTACAGGATCCCTTTTTGACATCTTTTTGATTATTGGCACCATATTTGATAAGAGCCTGTCCTGTGGAACTGGATGGATGGATGGATAGATAGATAGATAGATAGTGGGGCAAAAAAAAGTATTTAGTCAGCCACTAATTGTGCAAGTTCTCCCTCTTAAAAAGATGACAGAGGCCTGTAATTTTCATCATAGGTATACCTAAACTATGAGAGACATAATGAGAAAAAAAATCCATAAAATCAAATTGTCTGTCTGATTTTTAAAGAATTTGTTTGCAAATTATGGTGGAGAATAAGTATTTGGTCAATAATAAAAGTTCATCTCAATACTTTGTTATGTATCCTTTGTTGGCAATGACAGAGGTCAAACATTTTCTGTAAGTCTTCACAAGGTTTTCACACACTGTTGCTGGTATTTTTGCCCATTCCTCCATGCAGATCTCCTCTAGAGCAGTGATGTTTTGGGGCTGTTGCTGGACAATACGGATTTTCAACTCCTTCCAAAGGTTTTCTATGGGGTTGAGATCTGGAGACTGGGTAGGCCACTCCAGGACATTGAAATGCTTCTTACGAAGCCACTCCTTCATTGCCCGGGCAGTGTGCTTGGGATCATTGTCATGTTGAAAGACAGAGCCATGTTTCATCTTCAATGCCCTTACTGATGGAAGGAGGTTTTCACACAAAATCTCATGATACATGGCCCCTTTCATTCTTTTCTTTACACGGATCAGTTGTCCTGGTCTCTTGGCAGAAAAACAGCCCCAAAGCATGATGTTTTCACCCCCATGCTTCACAGTAGGTATGCTGTTCTTTAGATGCAACTCAGCAAAAAAGTTGAGTTTTTACCAAAAAGTTCTACTTTGGTTTCATCTGACCATATGACATTCTCCCAATCCTCTTCTGGATCAGCCAAATGCTCTCTAGCAAACATCAGATGGGCCCGTCTGGCACTGCATGATTTGAGTCCCTGATGGTGTAGTGTGTTACTGATGGTAGCCTTTGCTACTTTAGTCCCAGCTCTCTGCAGGGTATTCACTAGGTCCCCCCATGTGGTTCCGGGAATTGTACTCACCGTTCTTGTGATCATTTTTACACCATTTTGATTTTATGGATTTTTTTCTCATTATGTCTCTCATAGTTGAGGTATACCTATGATGAATATTACAGGCCTCTTTCATCTTTTTAAGTCGGAGAACTTGCACAATTGGTGGCTGACTAAATACTTTTGTGCCCCACTGTAGATAGATAGATAGATAGATAGATAATAACAAATTACAGATTAGACATTCTTATAATATGTCAACAAAAGTTAGATTTTATTTCCATCATTTACACTTTCAAAATAACAGAAAACAAAAAAAAGGCGTCTGCAAAAGTTTGGGCACCCTGCAGAATTTATAGCATGCACTGCCCCCTGTGCAAAGCTGAGACCTGCCAGTGTCATGGATTGTTCTCAATCATCATCTGGGAAGACCAGGTGATGTCATTCTCAAAGGTTTTAAATGCCCAGACTCATCTGACCTTGCCCCAACAATCAGCACCATGGGTTCTTCTAAGCAGTTGTCTAGAAATCTGAAACTGAAAATAGTTGATGCTCACAAAGCTGGAGAAGGCTATAAGAAGATAGCAAAATGTTTTCAGATGTCAATATCCTCTGTTCGGAATGTAATTAGGAAATGGCAGTCATCAGGAACAGTGGAAGTTAAAGCAAGATCTGGAAGAAAAAGAAAAATATCAGACAGAACAGCTTGCAGGATTGTGAGAAAAACTATTCAAAACCCACGTTTGACTGCACAATCCCCCCAGAAAGATCTGGCAGACACTGGAGTTGTGGTACACTATTCCACTACAAAGAGATACTTGTACAAATATGGTCTTCATGGAAGAGTCATCAGAAGAAAACCTCTTCTATGTCCTCACCACAAAAATCAGAGTTTGAACTTTGCAAATGAACATATAGACAAGCCTGATGCATTTTGGAAACAAGTTCTGTGGACTGATGAGGTTAAAATTGAACTTTTTGGCCGGAATGAGCAAAGGTACGTTTGGAGAAGAAGGGGAACAGAATTTAATGAAAAGAACCTCTGTCCAACTGTTAAGCATGGGGTGGATCAATCATGCTTATGTTTACAAGCTGTGATACTTGCCAAAGGGGGCAGTACAAGATATTAACTCTGCAGGGTGCCCACACTTTTGCAGACACCATTTTTTTGTTTTCTGTTATTTTGAAAGTGTAAATAATGGAAATAAAATCTAACTTTTGTTGACATATTATAAGAATGTCTAATCTGCAATTTGATGCCTTTTAGAGATTTTTCCATCTTTCCTTGGCTTCTTTATGCACATTAATACAAATTTTTACCTGGGGTGCCCAAACTTTTGATCCCCACTGTAGATAGATAGGTAGATATCATATTATAGCCAATAGAAGATATCTGGCTTTACATTATTTCCTTTCAACTGAATTTCAGTTAGTTACTTTATTTAATAATATATATAAATCCTAGAAGGGACATGAATTCTGCCTATTTTAATATATAGGTGGGTGACCAGGCATACAAAGACAATTCTCAACAGTACTCAAAATGTCAGACTAAAGGAATATACAAAATTGATCTTGAACAGTCAAAGTTAACATCCTTTAAACCCTAAAAAAAAATATGTTACATTGACTAGCTGCACAGCACATTAGTTTATATTACAATATTTAAAATATATATATATATATTTTCTCCTTAATTTAAGTGATAAAAATAGGAATGTTTGATTTTCGTAAATATAAATGTCATAAGTACATCTTCTTATCTTGAGCACAATATGAACAGTACAGAAAGAGGAAGGTGCCTACAGATTATACTAATCAAACAACTGTCGTCTGGGAGAGAGATAAGCATGGATTATGCACCCCATTCCGCTAAGATTTTCTCCATTTGTTAATCCTCTACTACACTATGATATTGCACTCTCTTCAATAATCTTTACTATCCAAAGCTTGATACGGTTGTATGGATTTTGCCTTGAGGATGTCATCTAAATCCCTTCTTCTAAAGTTATTTTATACATGAAGACTAGACTGTAAAGTGAACAAAATGTTAAAGAAATGCATTATTCCAGAGGTCAATAAATATTGGTGTACCTCAAGAGGTGAATTTTATGAGAATGTATATTATTCTTGATACAGAACATCTTAAACAGATAATAAAGCTTAGTTTAAAATCCTAACCATGGATCGCAGATTTGCTTTAACATATAGCATACTCACTGTATTACCGTAGTAATATTACTGACACATTACTCCAAAAACAAAACAGGCCTGGGCTGAATTTGGGTTATAGTTACTAGATTATTTTCTCTTGAAACTGCAACAGTTTTGCTTTGGTAACATTGGCTATGTAGATACATATGTCACCCAAAACTGCATTGAAAGTGGTCTCAGGTGGGGTGGTCTCTCCTCTTAGACCCCCTTTACATATGTCTGGCGTTAGTTGACAGTTCCCTCCGGTGCAGCAAAAGCTGCGCCAGAGGGAACATGAAGTCAGAACCGATCCCATCCATTTGAATGGGACCGTTCACAATCATCCTGCGTCTCAGTTTAGACACCGGATGATTGGACTCGCCGGATTGGCACAGACAGGGGAACACATCTTGCCGAGTTCCCCCGTCCGGTGATCACAAACAACGGACGCCAGATGATGCACAACTGATGCCAACTGATGCACTTCTGGCATCAGTTGGTTTAACCCCTTAATGACGCAGGACGTAAATGTACGTCCTGGTGATGTGGTTCTTAACGCATCAGGACGTACATTTACGTCCTGAGCATAACCGCGGGCATCGGAGCGATGCCGGCATCTTGCTCGGAAGGTCCCAGCTGTGGATCGCAGCCAGGGACCCGCCGGTAATGGCGGACACCCGCGATCCCGCGGATGTCCGCCATTAACCACTCAGATGCCGTGATCAATACAGATCACGGCATCTGCGGCATCGCGGTCACTTAACAGGATGATCGGATCGCCCGCAGCGCTGCCGCGGCGATCCGATCATCCTGCACGGCAGACGGAGGTCCCCTCACCTGGCTCCGCTGCCTTCCGGGAGTCTTCTGCTCTGATCTGCCTTCCCACAGACCAGAGCAGAAGATGGCCGATAACCCTGATCAGTGCTGTGTCCTATGCATAGCACTGAACAGGATTAGCAATAGAATGGTTGCTATAAATAGTCCCCTATGGGGACTATAAGAGTGTAAAAATAAAAGTAAAAAAAGTTTTAAAAAATTGTGAAAAACCCCCTCCCCCAATAAAAACGTAAGTTGTCCCATTTTCCCTATTTTACCCCCAAAAAGTGTAAAAATAATTATTTTATATACATATTTGGTATCGCCACGTGCGTAAATATCCGAACTATTAAAATAAAATGTAAATTATCCTGTACGGTGAATGGCGTGAACGTAAAAAAAAAAGTCCAAAATATCTGCTTTTTTTGAACATTTTATTCAAAAAAAAATTAATAAAAAATGTAATAAAAGTTTTGTATAAGCATATATGGTATTAATAAAAAGTACAGATCACGGCGCAAAAAATGAACCCTCATACCACCGCTTATACGGAAAAATGAAAAAGTTATAGGTCTTCAAAATAGGGAGATTTTAAACGTACTAATTTGGTTAAAAAGTTTGCGATTTTTTTTAAGCGCAACTGTAATAGAAAAGTCTATAATCATGGGTATCATTTTAATCGTATTGACCCAGAGAATAAAAAACACATGTCATTTTTACCATAAATTGTACGGCGTGAAAAAAAAACCTTAAAAAATTAGCAAAATTGCAGTTTTCTTTTTAATTTCCCCACACAAATAGTATTTTTTTGGTTGTGCCATACATTTTATGGTAAAATGAGTGGTGGCGTTACAACGGACAACTGGTCGCGCAAAAAACAAGCCCTCATATTAGTCTGTGGATGAAAATATAAAAGAGTTATGATTTTTTGAAGGGGAGGAGGAAAAAGCGAAAACGTAAAAAATAAAATTGTCTTAGTCCTTAAGGTCCAAATGGGCTGAGTCCTTAAGGGGTTAATCAGTTGTGGCAATTTTCATCCAGTTTTGCCAGAACCGGAGCCGGATATATGTAAACCTAGCCTTAGAAGATAGCCACCATGCACAATTAAAACTGAAAATTTGGAATGAATCCAAGAAAATAGTACCTACCTCAGTATCAATGTCGTGATTTTTTTGTTTCCCTGTACTATGCTAATACATTTCTAAAGGGGGGGGGGGATCTATTAGCAATGTTCTAAATAGAGTTATTATTATTTTTATAACACGCTTGGTTTTAGGAAGTTGTACTTATAAAGTTAATTCAAATGTATTTTCTCTGGCACAGCAAAACATATAAGCTTTTTGGCTCATTCAGGGCACTACAATCTCCCCTAAACATGCACCCTCAGGTCAATTGAATATGCATGTTTATTTCAGTAGGGAAAGAAGGATGGAAGTAGTAAGCAGCAGTGCACATAGCATTCTGATACTGGACAGCAGCAGGAGTTCTATTCCAAAATATAATGGGGATGGGTTAAGGTGTCAGAGATGGAAATGTCCCAATTTGGTGTAAAATAGTGCCCAACATCTGCAAAAACACAGACTGAAACCTTAATGTGTTAGCCGTTAAGAAGACATATGCATAGAACATTGCACAGTATTATTATTTATATAAAAATGTTGGAAATTACAACAACAATTTTGGTGTCCACGGGTGTTAGTAAGAATGCCTGATCACAGCTTCTCCTGGGCCAGACACAGGGAATAAATGAATACACCTACGTTAGGTTACGGATAACTGTCTTTACGATGCTGGTGCAGATGTTATTACACATAGAGCTGGCTTTTGATGTGAGAGTGCAGCGTAACCTCTTGGGAGCCCTGTTGCCTTGCTGTGACTTGTGGTGCTTACACCAAACATATTCATACTGACTTGTGAGATGCAAGGTTGATTCCTGGTAGCTAGGGTCCTGTCAAGGTACTGAAGATTGTTCCGCAGAGGCCTGAATTTCCTCCTTGCAAGTATTACTTGCCGGATGACCAGAGAGATTAGATTTGAGCTAGGCCTCTCCTCAGAGCACATGACACACAGCACACCTGAGCTAAACTGTTGCTCAGGAGCCTTGTTGGTACTAGACTGAACAATGTGTAGCACTAGACTGACTAACTCCTCCCCTGCACCTCACTATGTAGGGAAGACTTTTGGGGTTCTCATTGGCAGGCAGGGTCACATGGGGTTCACTGCTCTCAATTTAAAGGCACAGTAACATATAAAATATATATGCATATAACAATAATGAAATGAATGTAAGAAAATATATTATCTGATATTATAGTGCATACAGTACATAATCAATCCAACAGAAGAACTCCAGTGGGCCCAACACCTTGTGCTGCCAAGCTGCCCGAGACAGTCCAAAGCCATGGGACAGCTACTGGTGCTGGGACACCACACAATAGATTACAACTAATTTCAGGTATCTCTTTTATTCTTTCAAAACTTTACCCTATAAACATGAGCCTGGTCTGGGATCTGAATATTTTTCTTGTCTGGTGTGGGGTCTGAAATTAGAGGTCTTTTGTGAAGTGTGCATTTATTCTCTGGACTAGGTCTAAATTAAAGGGGTGCTTCAGATAGAAAAAAAATGTTTTCATATCAACTGGTGCCAGAAAGTTGGACAGATTTGTAAATTATTTCTATTTTATAATCTGAAAGGAGAACTCCAGCAAAAATGCATTAATCTCCTATCCACAGGATTTAGAATGGAGAGGATGTGTAAGATGGTAGACAGAAGTTAAAGAGTAGCTCCCACCATCCTTTTTTTTTTCCTGTCCCTTCCTATTGCCCATCTATCCCTAACCCCCTCCCTGCCTTTACATTTTTTTTTTACTATCTCAAAAATGCCTTTTTATCTACCTGGTAGAGTGCTCACTTACAAGGTAGACAGGCAGACTTGCCAGCAGGCACAACGTCACTGATGCGTGCTGAGGGGGCTGACTTCTGCTCTTAGCTCATCTATACAGGGTGCCTCCAGCTGTTTCACCACTACAACTCCCAGCTTGCCCTGACATCTATTGGCTGTCAGGGCATGCTGGGAGTTGTAGTGGTGAAACAACTGGAGGCAGCCTGTGTTGAAAACAAAAACTTTATGGCCATGGCGCTACCCCGAACCCTGCTCTCAGTCCCCCCCGAACCCCGCTCTCAGTCCCTCCCGAACTCCGCTCTCAGTCCCCCCCAAACCCCGCTCTCAGTCTTTAACTTTGTAGATGTCAGAAGAGCCAGAGACAGGTGTGGGGCCAAGATTCTTTTGAGAAAACCGGTTTATGACAAGAGGCTTGAGGAGAGAGACGTGGAAGGAATTTGGAATTCGTAACGTAGCAGGTAGACGGAGTTTGTAGGAGACAGGATACATTTTTTGTAGAATCTGGAAAGGACCAAGGTAGCGAGGACCAAGCTTGTAACAAGGTATCTTGAAGCGGATGTACTTGGATGAAAGCCACACATGTCACCAGGAGAGAAGGACGGAGGAGGTCTTCTACTTTTATCAGCTTGCGCCTTCATGCGTGATGAAGCCTGGGATAACGACTGTCGGGTCTGTTGCCAGATGGTGGAGAAGTCACGGACCAGCTCATCAACAGCAGGCACATCGGAGGAAACTGGGAGAGGAAGACGGAGATGGAGTCCGTAGACAACAAAAAAGGGAGACGACCTCGTGGACTCGGAATCCTCATTATTATAAGAGAATTCAGCCCAGGGGAGAAGGTTGACCCAATCGTCTTGGCAAGCTTAAATAAAATGCTGAAGATAAGTCTCAAGGATTTGATTAACCCTCTCCACCTGACCATTGGACTGAGAGTGGTAGGCCGAGGAGAAGTCCAGCTTGATGTCCAGACGGTTGCAAAGGGCTCGCCAGAATTTAGAGACAAACTGCACACCACGATCCGAAACGATATGCTGAGGAAGACCATGTAAACTAAAGACATGCAGCAAGAAGTACTTTTCCAGCTGTGGAGCACAAGGAAGACTTGGTAGAGGAATGAAATGAGCCATCTTGGAAAACCGATCTACAACGATCCAACTGATAGTGTTTTTATAAGATGGTGGCAAATCGGTGATGAAATCCATGGCAATATGGGACCAGGGAGTCTCCAGAATGGGTAAAGGCTACGTCTCTGTCGAGGGGTTTTGTCACGGGCACAAGTTTCACAGGAACGAACAAAATCAGAAACATCACGTTCAAGATGGGACCACCAGTAGTGCCGGGAGTTTACAAGTAGAGTCTTGGGTATTCCAGGATGTCCTGCTGTCAAGAAAGAATGACCCCATTTCAGTACCTTGCATTTCAATCTGGTGGGCAGAAAGGATTTTCCCGGAGGAACTTGCCGAATTTCAGCAGGAGCGGCAGGAATCAAACGATCAGGAGGAATAATATGCCTAGGTGTGGAGTCCAAACCAATGACGTCAGAGTACCTGGAGAGAGCATCTGCTCTGATGTTCTTGTCTGCTGGACAGAAGTGGATGAAGAAGTTGAACCTAGAAAAGAACAGTGACCACCTTGCCTGACGGGGGTTCAAACACTGAGCAGACTGAAGGTATAGAAGATTCTTATGGTCGGAGTAGATGCTGACCCGATGAGAAGAATCTTCCAATAAATGTCGCCATTCCTCCAAAGCTAGCTTGATAGCGAGGAGTTCACAATCTCCAATGGAGTAATTCCTCTCAGCTGGAGAGAATGTCTTGGAGAAGAACCCACAAGTGAATGTCTTGCCCTTGGCATTTTTCTGAGTAAGAACGACACCCACTCCAATAAATGAAGCATCAACCTCCAAAGCAAGAGGCCTCTCCAGATCAGGTCTTGTAAGCACGGGAGCAGAGGCAAACACAGACTTTAAAGGAGTACTCTAAACTAAATCTTTTTAACACCATTAGCTCTGATTTACAAACTTATATAATACTCCCAATTACCTCCATTGCCTTCTGTGTACGCATCGTTGTTTTACAGCGAATCCGGAAGTGCAGCCTCCCTCACAGCATTATGACTGTCGTTCCTCAGTATGTGCGTGTCAGCGGCCATGTCTGCAACGAAACGTCATCGCTTCTCTGTTCTTCCCATCTGTTAGCCCTCCCCAGACAGTGCGTCCATGTCACACCCCAAGTTGAATATTCATAATGCTGTTCGTTTACTCAGCCGGCATTCGCTGGGCTGAGTAAACGCCTCTCTAACCTCCCTCCTATCATCCGGTGAGTCGCGCGCATGCGCACTCGCCAGCATACAAGGACCGGACATGTGATTTTGTTCCACCAGTAATATAACAGATAGTTACGACGCCGTAACTATCTGTTATTTTCACAAAGCGACCTATGCCAATATGCAGCGTGATCTCAGCATGATTGGAGGACACAGGGGGGGAGGAGATGGCGTAGCGGCTCTGGGTGGTGGCTAGAGACAGGGGGAGGCAAATACGAGGCAGTGAGGGGCGTTGTGAAGAATAATATTAGACGTGGGGAGAAAGACTGAGGGAGGGCTTGTGACCAGAATCATATGCGCTAGGAATGATGGGTAACGTCAATTATGACGTCAGTTTCAGACGTACAGTACCCGGAAGTATGCAAAATTACCGGGGGCTGTAGCGGGAGAACCGCTGGACCGATCCTGGAGATCACCACCTCTATTTAAAGGTATTTACGAACCCTATTCTATGGTGATATTTATTTGCTTATCATAGTACTCCTTTAAATGGGAGAAGGCCTCTTCAGCCTCTTAAGGCCAAGACTTAGGATTAGAATCTTTCTTAGTGAGAGCCACAATTAGAGCAACCAAGGACGAAAAATGTGGGATAAATTGACGATAATATTTAGCGAATCCCAGAAAGCGTTGAATAGCACGTAGGCCTGAAGGACGAGGCCAATCCAACACTGCAGACAATTTATCTGGATCCATCTGCAGGCCCTCATGAGAGACAATGTAGCCAAGAAACGGAAGACTAGACTTCTCGACCAGACATTTCTCTAGTTTGGCGTAGAGATGATTCTCCCGTAGTTACTGAAGATCCAGATGAACATGAGTACGATGCTCCTCTAAGTTGGAAAACAAGATCAGGATATCATCTAGGTATACAACAACACAGGTGTGGAGAAGATCACGGAAGATATCATTGACAAACTCTTGAAAAACGGCTGGAGCATTGCAGAGACCAAAAGGCATTACGAGATACTCAAAATGTCCGTCACGAGTATTGAAGGCAGTTTTCCATTCATCTCCCTTGCGGATACGAATGAGTTTATACACTCCACGTTAGTCCATCTTGGAGAAGACCTTGGCACCACATAGACGGTCAAAAAGTTCTGAGATAAGAGGTCGTGGGTTACAGTTCTTTACTGTGATTTTGTTAAGTCACCTGTAGTCAATGCATGGATGTCACGATCCCGGCTAGTAGGAGGTGGATTCTCTGTGCCAGAGAGGGATGGGCGAGGACCGTGCTAGTGGACCGGTTCTAAGTCACTACTGGTTTTCACCAGAGCCCGCCGCAAAGCGGGATGGTCTTGCTGCGGCGGTAGTGACCAGGTCGTATCCACTAGCAACGGCTCAACCTCTCTGACTGCTGAAGATAGGCGCGGTACAAGGGAGTAGACAGAAGCAAGGTCGGACGTAGCAGAAGGTCGGGGCAGGCAGCAAGGATCGTAGTCAGGGGCAACGGCATGGAGGTCTGGAACACGGGCTAGGAACAAACAAGGGAACGCTTTCACTAGGCACAAGGGCAACAAGATCCGGCAAGGGAGTGCAGGGGAAGTGAGGTATAAGTAGGGAGTGCACAGGTGGAAACTAATCAAGGTAATTAGGAAGATTGGACCAGGCACCATCATTGGAGCACTGGCCCTATAAATCGCAGAGACCCGGCGCGCGCGCGCCCTAGGGAGCGGGGCCGCGCGCGCCGGGACAGGACCGACGGAGAGCGAGTCAGGTACGGGAGCCGGGGTGCGCATCGCGAGCGGGTGCCACCCGCATCGCGAATCGCATCCCGGCTGGAGGCGGTACCGCAGCGCACCCGGTCAGTGGATCTGACCGGGGCGCTGCAGCAACGAGGATGAGGCGAGCGCTCCGGGGAGGAACGGGGACCCGGAGCGCTCGGCGTAACAGTACCCCCCCCCTTGGGTCTCCCCCTCTTCTTGGGTCCAAAGAACCTGAGGATCAAAAACACAATTCTTTCGTGATGAGGTCCAATGCACATTAGGAGGGGTTCCGTGCGGTAACGCACGGCACAGTCCAATCTTTCATTGTTAACACAATTGATGTAGAGGGGTCTGGCGAGACTGGTCACAGGGTTGTCCTCCCCCAGAGTACTCTGACTGCTTTGTCTAAAGGTCTGAATTTTGGATTAGTTGAAGGTTTTGATTTTGTCTCCTTTGAAGTCGATTTATTTAGGGCTGTTCGTAAAATTAACCTCAATAAGTTTTTTTCCAGCTCCATAAAAAAATCTCCTGCATTAATTGATTGTAATACACCTTGCCATATAGGCCCTTTGGGCTTTATCCCTGTTAAGGGTTTTGATGCCAATGACATGGAGTTTACGAATATGTTAGTTGACTTGGCATCAGATGATGCCACACAGGTTCGATGTGGAGGGGACTCCCCCCCTTTTTTGGGGGGGGTCCCCTCCACATTCAACCCTCCCTTGGCACCGGGTGGCCCTATTGATTTGTTCATGAAGGCAGTAAAAAATGACATGAAGGCACTCATTTACCCCCACCCACTGAGTAACTTATCTAACGATGAATTTGAAGGTCTGAATTGGTTAGTTAAGAGAGAGGATCTTGTCACCTCAAGAGCAGATAAGGGAGGTAGTATTGTTGTTTGGTCTAAAGTTGATTATAACCAAGAGGCTCAGCGTCAATTGTCTGCGATAGATACCTATGAAAAGTTGTCGGAGAATCCTACGAGCCGTATTAAAGAGAAGTTGAGATCGTTCCTTCGCCACTATGTAGTGGTTGGAGTATTGGATCTGAAATTAGCGGAACGCCTTATACCTGTGACCCCCAGTGACCCCAATTGGTATTTGTTACCTAAGGTACATAAGTCCCGCACCCACCCCCCTGGACGACCTATTGTTGCGGGGGTGGGTTCGGTGACCGAGTACTTATCTAAATACGTAGATTGGTCCCTTAGACCCCTCCTTACCTCCATTCCAACATATCTTAAAGATACAGGAGATGTATTAAGGTTTATTCACGACTTTAATTGGGAACCCTCTTTCTCGTTGGCATCTATAGATGTAGAGGCGTTGTACACCCGCATTCCCCATATTACGGGTGTGCAAGCCATTCAAAACATTCTGAATAGGACCGACAAGTCACATGGTTTTGTACAATTTATCTGTGATGCCCTCATGTTTATTCTTAACAATAATACTTTTCAATTCGACAATCAATGGTTCCGACAGAAAGTCGGAACCGCAATGGGGAGTCCCACCTCCTGTTCATACGCGAATCTGTTTTTAGCCGCGTTTGAACAGGAGTATGTTTTCAGTACCTCCAATTGTTACGCCGAGCGCTCCGGGTCCCCGCTCCTCCCCGGAGCGCTCGCTTCACTCCCTCCGCTGCAGCGCTCCGGTCACGTCCTCTGACCCGGGGCGCTGCGATCCTGCTGCCAGCCGGGATGCGATTCGCGATGCGGGTAGCGCCCGCTCGCGATGCGCACCCCGGCTCCCCTACCTGACTCGCTCCCCGTCTGTTCTGTCCCGGCGCGCGCGGCCCCGCTCCCTAGGGCGCGCGCGCGCCGGGTCTCTGCGATTTAAAGGGCCACTGCGCCGCTGATTGGCGCAGTGGTTCCAATTAGGGTTTTCACCTGTGCACTTCCCTATATTACCTCACTTCCCTTGCACTCCCTTGCCGGATCTTGTTGCCTTAGTGCCAGTGAAAGCGTTCCTTGTGTGTTCCTTGCCTGTGTTTCCAGACCTTCTGCCGTTGCCCCTGACTACGATCCTTGCTGCCTGCCCCGACCTTCTGCTACGTCCGACCTTGCTTCTGCCTACTCCCTTGTACCGCGCCTATCTTCAGCAGCCAGAGAGGTGAGCCGTTGCTAGTGGATACGACCTGGTCACTACCGCCGCAGCAAGACCATCCCGCTTTGCGGCGGGCTCTGGTGAAAACCAGTAGTGGCTTAGAACCGGTCCACTAGCACGGTCCACGCCAATCCCTCTCTGGCACAGAGGGTCCACTACCTGCCAGCCGGCATCGTGACAGTAGATCCGGCCATGGATCCCGCTGAAGTTCCTCTGCCAGTTGTCGCTGACCTCACCACGGTGGTCGCCCAGCAGTCACAACAGATAGCGCAACAAGGCCAACAGCTGTCTCAACTGACCGTTATGCTACAACAGTTGCTACCACAGCTTCAGCAGTCATCTCCTCCGCCAGCTCCTGCACCTCCTCCGCAGCGAGTGGCCGCTCCTGGGATACGCTTATCCTTGCCGGATAAATTTGATGGGGACTCTAAGTTTTGCCGTGGCTTTCTTTCCCAATGTTCCCTGCATCTGGAGATGATGTCGGACCTGTTTCCCACTGAAAGGTCTAAGGTGGCTTTCGTAGTCAGTCTTCTGTCCGGAAAAGCCCTGTCATGGGCCACACCGCTCTGGGACCGCAATGACCCCGTCACTGCCTCTGTACACTCCTTCTTCTCGGAAATCCGAAGTGTCTTTGAGGAACCTGCCCGAGCCTCTTCTGCTGAGACTGCCCTGTTGAACCTGGTCCAGGGTAATTCTTCCGTTGGCGAGTATGCCGTACAATTCCGTACACTTGCTTCAGAATTGTCCTGGAATAATGAGGCCCTCTGCGCGACCTTCAAAAAAGGCCTATCCAGCAACATTAAAGATGTTCTGGCCGCACGAGAAATTCCTGCTAATCTACATGAACTTATTCACCTAGCCACTCGCATTGACATGCGTTTTTCTGAAAGGCGTCAGGAACTCCGCCAAGATATGGACTCTGTTCGCACGAGGCGTTTCGTCTCCTCGGCTCCTCTCTCCTCTGGTCCCCTGCAATCTGTTCCTGTGCCTCCCGCCGTGGAGGCTATGCAGGTCGACCGGTCTCGCCTGACACCTCAAGAGAGGACACGACGCCGTATGGAGAACCTCTGCCTGTACTGTGCTAGTACCGAACACTTCCTGAGGGATTGTCCTATCCGTCCTCCCCGCCTGGAAAGACGTACGCTGACTCCGCACAAAGGTGAGACAGTCCTTGATGTCTACTCTGCTTCTCCACGTCTTACTGTGCCTGTGCGGATGTCTGCCTCTGCCTTCTCCTTCTCTACAGTGGCCTTCTTGGACTCTGGATCTGCAGGAAATTTTATTTTGGCCTCTCTCGTCAACAGGTTCAACATCCCAGTGACCAGTCTCGCCAGACCCCTCTACATCAATTGTGTAAATAATGAAAGATTGGACTGTACCATACGTTTCCGCACGGAGCCCCTTCTTATGAGCATCGGATCTCATCATGAGAGGATTGAACTTTTGGTCCTCCCCAATTGCACCTCGGAGATTCTCCTTGGACTTCCCTGGCTTCAACTTCATTCCCCAACCCTGGATTGGTCCACTGGGGAGATCAAGAGTTGGGGGTCCTCTTGTTCCAAGAACTGTCTAAAACCGGTTCCCAGTAACCCTTGCCGTAACTCTGTGGTTCCTCCAGTAACCGGTCTCCCTAAGGCCTATATGGACTTCGCGGATGTTTTCTGCAAAAAACAAGCTGAGACTCTACCTCCTCACAGGCCTTATGATTGCCCTATCGACCTCCTCCCGGGTACTACTCCACCCCGGGGCAGAATTTATCCTCTCTCTGCCCCAGAGACTCTTGCCATGTCCGAATACGTCCAGGAGAATCTAAAAAAGGGCTTTATCCGTAAATCCTCCTCTCCTGCCGGAGCCGGATTTTTCTTTGTGTCCAAAAAAGATGGCTCCCTACGTCCTTGCATTGACTACCGCGGTCTTAATAAAATCACGGTTAAGAACCGCTACCCCTTACCCCTCATCTCTGAACTCTTTGATCGCCTCCAAGGTGCCCACATCTTCACTAAATTAGACTTAAGAGGCGCCTATAACCTCATCCGCATCAGAGAGGGGGACGAGTGGAAAACGGCATTTAACACCAGAGATGGACACTTTGAGTATCTGGTCATGCCCTTTGGACTGTGCAATGCCCCTGCCGTCTTCCAAGACTTTGTCAATGAAATTTTTCGTGATCTGTTATACTCCTGTGTTGTGGTATATCTGGACGATATCCTAATTTTTTCTGCCAATCTAGAAGAACACCGCCAGCATGTCCGTATGGTTCTTCAGAGACTTCGTGACAACCAACTCTATGCCAAAATTGAGAAATGTCTGTTTGAATGCCAATCTCTTCCTTTTCTAGGATATTTGGTCTCTGGCCAGGGACTACAGATGGATCCAGACAAACTCTCTGCCGTCTTAAATTGGCCACGCCCCTCCGGACTCCGTGCTATCCAACGCTTTTTGGGGTTCGCCAATTATTACAGGCAATTTATTCCACATTTTTCTACCATTGTGGCTCCTATCGTGGCTTTAACCAAAAAAAATGCTGATCCCAAGTCCTGGCCTCCTCAAGCAGAAGACTCCTTTAAACGACTCAAGTCTGCCTTTTCTTCGGCTCCCGTGCTCTCCAGACCTGACCCTTCCAAACCCTTCCTATTGGAGGTTGATGCCTCCTCAGTAGGAGCTGGAGCTGTTCTTCTACAAAAAAATTCTTCCGGGCATGCTGTCACTTGTGGTTTTTTCTCTAGGACCTTCTCTCCAGCGGAGAGGAACTACTCCATCGGGGATCGAGAGCTTCTAGCCATTAAATTAGCACTTGAGGAATGGAGGCATCTGCTGGAGGGATCAAGATTTCCTGTTATTATCTACACCGACCACAAGAACCTCTCCTACCTCCAGTCGGCCCAACGACTGAATCCTCGCCAGGCCCGGTGGTCTCTGTTCTTTGCCCGATTTAATTTTGAGATTCACTTTCGTCCTGCCGATAAGAACATTAGGGCCGATGCTCTCTCTCGTTCCTCGGATGCCTCAGAAGTTGATCTCCCTCCGCAACACATCATTCCACCTGACTGCCTGATCTCCACTTCTCCTGCCTCCATCAGGCAGACTCCTCCAGGAAAGACCTTTTTTTCTCCACGCCAACGCCTCGGAATCCTCAAATGGGGTCATTCCTCCCATCTCGCAGGTCATGCGGGCATCAAGAAATCTGTGCAACTCATCTCCCGCTTCTATTGGTGGCCGACTCTGGAGACGGATGTTGGGGACTTTGTGCGAGCCTGCACTATCTGTGCCCGGGATAAGACTCCTCGCCAGAAGCCCGCTGGTTTTCTTCACCCTCTGCCTGTCCCCGAACAGCCTTGGTCTCTGATTGGTATGGATTTTATTACTGATTTACCCCCTTCCCGTGGCAACACCGTTATTTGGGTGGTCGTTGATCGATTCTCCAAAATGGCACATTTCATCCCTCTTCCTGGTCTTCCTTCTGCGCCTCAGTTGGCTAAACAATTTTTTGTACACATTTTTCGTCTTCACGGGTTGCCTACGCAGATTGTCTCGGATAGAGGGGTCCAATTCGTGTCTAAATTCTGGAGAGCTCTCTGTAAACAACTCAAGATTAAATTAAATTTTTCCTCTGCATATCATCCCCAGTCCAATGGACAAGTAGAAAGAATTAACCAGATCCTGGGTGATTATTTGCGACATTTTGTTTCCTCCCGCCAGGATGACTGGGCAGATCTCCTTCCATGGGCCGAATTCTCGTATAACTTCAGGGTCTCTGAATCTTCCTCCAAATCCCCATTTTTCGTGGTGTACGGCCGTCACCCTCTTCCCCCCCTCCCTACCCCCTTGCCCTCTGGTCTGCCCGCTGTGGATGAAATTTCTCGTGACCTTTCCATTATATGGAGAGAGACCCAAAATTCTCTCTTACAGGCTTCTTCACGCATGAAGAGGTTCGCGGATAAGAAAAGAAGAGCTCCCCCCGTTTTTTCCCCTGGAGACAAGGTATGGCTCTCCGCTAAATATGTCCGCTTCCGTGTCCCTAGCTACAAGTTGGGACCACGCTATCTTGGTCCTTTCAAAATTTTGTGTCAAATTAATCCTGTCTCTTATAAACTTTTTCTTCCTCCTTCTCTTCGTATCCCTAATGCCTTTCACGTCTCTCTTCTCAAACCACTCATCCTCAACCGTTTTTCTCCCAAATCTGTTCCTCCCACTCCTGTTTCCGGCTCCTCGGACGTCTTCTCGGTCAAGGAAATTTTGGCTGCCAAAAAGGTCAGAGGGAAAAATTTTTTTTTAGTGGACTGGGAGGGTTGTGGTCCTGAAGAGAGATCCTGGGAACCTGAGGACAACATCCTTGACAAAAGTCTGCTCCTCAGGTTCTCAGGCTCCAAGAAGAGGGGGAGACCCAAGGGGGGGGGTACTGTTACGCCGAGCGCTCCGGGTCCCCGCTCCTCCCCGGAGCGCTCGCTTCACTCCCTCCGCTGCAGCGCTCCGGTCACGTCCTCTGACCCGGGGCGCTGCGATCCTGCTGCCAGCCGGGATGCGATTCGCGATGCGGGTAGCGCCCGCTCGCGATGCGCACCCCGGCTCCCCTACCTGACTCGCTCCCCGTCTGTTCTGTCCCGGCGCGCGCGGCCCCGCTCCCTAGGGCGCGCGCGCGCCGGGTCTCTGCGATTTAAAGGGCCACTGCGCCGCTGATTGGCGCAGTGGTTCCAATTAGGGTTTTCACCTGTGCACTTCCCTATATTACCTCACTTCCCTTGCACTCCCTTGCCGGATCTTGTTGCCTTAGTGCCAGTGAAAGCGTTCCTTGTGTGTTCCTTGCCTGTGTTTCCAGACCTTCTGCCGTTGCCCCTGACTACGATCCTTGCTGCCTGCCCCGACCTTCTGCTACGTCCGACCTTGCTTCTGCCTACTCCCTTGTACCGCGCCTATCTTCAGCAGCCAGAGAGGTGAGCCGTTGCTAGTGGATACGACCTGGTCACTACCGCCGCAGCAAGACCATCCCGCTTTGCGGCGGGCTCTGGTGAAAACCAGTAGTGGCTTAGAACCGGTCCACTAGCACGGTCCACGCCAATCCCTCTCTGGCACAGAGGGTCCACTACCTGCCAGCCGGCATCGTGACACCAATCTTTTTTCAAGGCATATTCGGGCTTTTTGGAGATATATGGATGATATCCTGGTGGTGTGGGACGGGCCTCCAAGTGTGTTTGAGGATTTTGTAGCCTATCTTAATGTCAATGCTATGAACATGGTATTTACGAGTGTGTTTGGGGGAGATAGTCTCGAATTTTTGGATCTTAAACTCTATGTGGAGAATAACCAGCTTCTGGCACAAGGCTATAGGAAAGAAGTGGCAAGAAATGCTCTTTTGCACTATAAGAGCTCCCACCCTATTGAAACTAAAAATTCTATTCCGTATAGCCAGCTTTTACGTTTAAAAAGAAATAATAGCAAGCAGTCTGATTATGAGGAACAAGCAGGACACTTACTTACACGCTTTAGACAGCGTCAGTATCCTGATGAAGTATTAGCACGAGCTTACAGGAGAGCTGCAATTAAAAACAGAGAAGATTTACTTATTGATTCAAAAAACAAGAAAAAAGATTTTCCGTCCACCATTGAAGAAAATTCAAAATTCACGTTTGCTTTTAAAAACAGCCCTCTGAATCACGTTATCAAATCTGCCATCACTAAGAACTGGTATCTACTAATGGCAGATCCAGACATTGTGAATACAGCACAAAATAGACCCATAGTTACCTTCAGGAAAAACAAGACTATCGCTGATCTACTGAAGGGTCAGAAGTTGAATAGAGAAGCACATCCCAAGGAGACTTGGTTGTCTGGTATAGCCCCGAAAGGGAATAAGAAGTGCGGCTTCTGTCCTCAATGCCCTCACAACATTAATGCGATTTCTATTAAATTAGGGAGTTATGTTTTTGAAATAAAACACCTCATCACCTGCCGGAGCACCTTCGTTGTATATTTTTTATGTTGTAGTTGCCAATTTTTTTATATTGGAAAAACCGAGAGACAACTCCGGGCCCGAGTGCGTGAGCATATGTACTCGGTTCGAAAAGGAGGTGGTTCCCCAAGATTTGTTCAGCATATGCAATCCATACATGGTGGAAATTGCACCACGTTAAAATTTGGAGGTCTTGAAACAATCCCTTGTCACCCTTCTGGAGGAGATAGACGTCGTCTGCTCCTGCGTGCCGAGGCGCGTTGGATACTGCGCCTTGACGCACAGGGGCCGTTAGGGTTAAATGATAAATTAGATTTTTCCCCTTTTTTATAAATTTTTGTTTATTCAGGGCAGATTTAGGTCTATTAGTATTGATGTACTTACCTAACTTGCTTTTTGCTTCCTTATGTGGCGTTTTTGGTCCGTTCACTTTTGAATGTAACACGGGGTGAGAGTTCACCTGGAATCATGTGACTCACCAGCTGCACCTTTATAATTCGCACAGCGCGATGACGTTAACGAGGCCGGATGAAGCGCATTCCTATGCGTGAAACCGCCGGCAGTCGCCTCTGAGCGCTCCACAACCCATGTCCTCCGTGTTCGAGTCGTGACCCGAGATGGGAGCAGGATTACCTGGATAGAAGCGGTGAGTGCAGGACACCTTTTTTCTTTATTTACTACAATTTAGTGACTACGGTCTTTATTGTCCTAGCACCTCCGCTGCCAGGGTGGATTTCCAGTCTAGCGGGACGCCGTCTCCATCTCGTGGTCTTAGGAGGCCTAAGGTATCGGTGCCACTGTTGTTTCTTGTTTACTTCTGGTCACAGGGATGTTGAACCTGTTGATAAGAGAGGCCAAAAAAAAATTTCCTGCAGATCCGGAATCCAAGAAGGCCATAGTAGAGAAGGAGAAGGTAGAGGCAGATATCCGCACAGGCACAGTAAGGCGTGGAGAAGCAGAGTTGACATCAAGAACTGTGTCACCTTTGTGCGGAGTCAGCGTACGTCTTTCCAGGCGGGGAGGACGGATAGGACAATCCTTCAGGAAGTGTTCAGTACCGGCATAGTACAGGCAAAGATTCTCCATGCGGCGACGTGTCCTCTCTTGAGGTGTCAAGCGAGACCGGTCAACTTGCATAGCCTCCACGGCGGGAGGCACAGGAACGGTTTGCAGAGGACCAGAGGAGAGAGGAGCCGGGGAGAAAAAACGCCTCGTGCGAACAAAGTCCATATCCAGGCGGAGCTCCAGACGCCATCCGGAAAAACGCATGTCAATGCGAGTGGCAAGATGAATGAGTTCATGTAGGTTAGCAGGAGTTTCTCGTGCGGCCAGAACCTCTTTAATGTTGCTGGATAGGCCTTTTTTAAAGGTCGCGCAGAGAGCCTCACTATTCCAGGACAACTCGGAAGCAAGAGCACGGAACTGAATGGCGTACTCGCCAACGGAAGAAACACCCTGGGCCAGGTTCAGCAGGGCAGTCTCGGCAGAAGAAGCTCGGGCAGGCTCCTCGAAGACACCACGGACCTCAGCGAAGAAGGACTGGACTGTGGCTGTGGCAGGATCATTGCGGTCCCAGAGTGGTGTGGCCCCAGACAAGGCCTTTCCAGAAAGGAGACCACGGCAGAGTCTAGAGTCCTCATCAAATTTGTCCGGCAGGGACAAGCAGGGGTTAGGAGCAGCCGGTTGCTGCGGAGGAGTTGCAGGAGCCGGCGGAGGAGATGGTTGTTGCAGCTGCTGTGTCTGTGACTGAAGTTGCTGTATCTGCGGCAGCAGCTGCTGTATCTGTGACTGAAGTTGCAGTGTCACGGTGGTCAAGTATGCCAGCTGGTGATTTCGTTGGGCAATCTGTCGGGCTTGCTGGGCGACCTGTCGGGCTTGCTGGGCGACCAGTGTGGGGAGGTCGGCGACAACTGGCAGAGGAACTTCAGCGGAATCCATGGCCGGATCTACTGTCACGATCTCGGCTAGTAGGAAGACGGGAGCCGGGGTGCGCATCGCGAGCGGGTGCCACCCGCATCGCGAATCGCATCCCGGCTGGAGGCGGTACCGCAGCGCACCCGGTCAGTGGATCTGACCGGGGCGCTGCAGCAACGAGGATGAGGCGAGCGCTCCGGGGAGGAACGGGGACCCGGAGCGCTCGGCGTAACAATGGATGGAGTGAGCCATCCTTCTTCCCTACAAAGAAGAAACCAGCTTCAGTAGGAGAAGAGGACTTACGGAAAAATCCCTTTTGGAGATTCTCCTGGATATACTCAGCCATGGCTTTGGTCTCAGGAACCGATAGAGGGTATATCCTTCCACGAGGAGGAGTGGTACCAGGCAGAAGATCAATAGGGCAGTCGTAAGGATGATGTGGAGGTAGAGACTCAGCCTGTTTCTTGCAGAATACGTCAGAGAAATCTTGGTAAGGTGGAGGCAGACCTGGCAAAGGAGGAGGACGAGAAACAACTTTAGGCTGGACTGGACTGAGACAAAGATTTTGACAGAACTGTCCCCAGCGAATCATTTCTCCAGTTCTCCAATCTAGTTGCGGAGAGTGACGTCAGAGCCAAGGAAGGCCAAGAAGAAGCTCAGGAGTACAGTGAGGCAGTACATAGAATTCAATCTTTTCTTTATGCAGAACACCCACTTGCATGATGAGAGGCTCAGTACGGAATAACACCTTACAGTCCAAATTTTGTCCATTAACAGAGGAGATGAACAAAAACGTGGCAAGCCAAGTAACAGGAAGATTATATTTGTGGACGAAAGAAGCATCAATGAAGTCACCTGCATATCCAGAATCCAAAAATGCTGTAGCGCTGAAGGTAGACTTGGCAGAAATGAAGACTTGTACAGAAATAGTCAAACGAGGAGAGGTGGTATTCAAACCTAGGGATGCCCCTCCTACATGCCCTAGGTGCGAGCGTTTTCCCGGATACTGTGGACGAACAGAACAGTCTTTGAGGAAGTGTTCCAGGCTAGCACAATCCAAACACAAATTCTCACTGCGTCGTCATGATCTCTCCTGTTGTGTAAGACGGGAACGATCCACTTGCATAGCCTCTTCGGTAAGAGGCACAGGAAACTGTAGAGGTGGATGTTGAAACACGGGTTCCAGGCGAGGATATCTCCTTGTTCGAGCAGGTTCCCTCTCTAAGCGCAGTTCTTCCTTCCTATACGTGTGGCCAGGTGGATAAGTGCAGTCAGAGAAGAAGGAGGATCACGTGCAGCCAGGGCATCTTTAATCCTGCTAGACAGTCCTTTTTTGAACGTGGCACACAAGGCCTCATCATTCCATGCTAGTTCAGAGGCTAAAGTGCAGAATTTAACCGCGTAGTCAACAACGGAAAAATTCCCTAGACATAGGTTCAGCAAAGCCATCTCAGCAGAAGAGGCACGTGGGGGTTCCTCAAAGACACAGCGAAATTCTGCCAGAAAAGCCATGAAGTTGGAAGCTACTGGATCACCACGGCCCCAAAGGGGTGAAGCCCAGGCCTGGGCTTTTACGGACAGTAAGCTAATAACAGAGGCCACCTTAGCACGTTCCATCGGAAACAGTTCAGACATGAGCTCCAAATGCATTGAGTATTGTGTAACAAAGCCTCTGCATAACTTCACTGAATCACCGTCATATTTAGAGGGTAATGGTAGATGTAGCTGGGAGCCAGAAGACACTACAGGAGCTGGAGGAGGGAGTGGGACAGGTTGCGGGTGCTGCTGTTGCAAGGCCAAAAGCTGTTGTATCACAGCAGACAGTTGGGTAAGTTGTTGCTCCTGTTGCGTCAATTGCTGAGACTGACGTACCACAATGGAAGGAAGATCCGCAACTTCAGGCAGGGGTACCTCAGCGGGATACATGGCCGGATCTTACTGTAACACGTTTCAGAAGACAGGAAAACCAGTGGATGTGGATCCGCTGGACCTGTGTGGCAGATGATTCGGACTGTACCAGGGAGCGGGAGTCTAAGGTGCCACTGGTTTTCACCAGAGCAAAGCGGGATGGCATTGCTGCAGCAGGCAGCAACCAGGTCTCTACCACTGGCACACCAGGTCTCGACCACAGGCGGCTTAAGAGATGCGAGGCACAGGAGGGATAAGGCAGCTCGTAGTCAGGATAGCAGAAGGTCAGGGCAGGCGGCACAGTAGCGTAGTCAGGACGTAGCAGGAGGTCAGTAGGCAGGCGGCAGAGGAGCAAGGTCAGGTCACAGAGCAAATGATCAGATACATGGCAAGGCAACTCTCAGGTATGCTTTCTCTCAGGCACAAGGCAAAAGATCCAGCAGGGAAGTGTGGGAGGAGGAGGAATTTATCAATGAGCCACAGGTGTACTACACTAATGGGCGCACTGGCCCTTTAAATGTTAAAGCTCCGGCACGCACGCCCTAGGGGACAGGGACACGCACGCTGGAGCAGCGAGGCAGAGGCAGGGGCAGGAGATGCACCTGGCAAGTGACAGACTGGGATTCGCATGCGGGCTCATTCCGCGATGCGAATCCCAGCCCCATCGGCAGCAGCAGGTAACGGGACCATGCGCTCACAGCCAGCGTGTGCGCCCGGAGCGCATAACATAACACCACTGCTGCTGGCTTCTTAGGCTCGAAACATCACAGTGCTGGCAGCATATCGCCGACCGCAACGATGTCCCATTGCAGGCTGAGCACGCAGTCATGTAAGGAGCCCGGCCGGTGATATGCTACCTGCACTGTGACGTTTCGAGCCTAAGAAGCCAGCAGCACCAGAGGAATGGGATGCCGATATCTCCGCAACGGGGGAACGTAGGAAGGTGAGTTAAAGTTTTTTTGTTAATGTTTTTGCAGCTTGGGCACAGGGGGACTTAAAACATTTACGTCGCAGTTCTTCTTTAAGTTACTTTACATGGTATATACTGGATTTCTCATAGGATACAATGGAAATAAGATAAAATAGTTTTCTGTAAAGCAATCCAAAGGGACCAGTAACTGGTAAGCAGCAATGACCCGGGAAGCATTGGAAAGGCAGTGGTGTGGGATTATGTAGGTGAGTATTGTTTTGTTTTTATCCCGGCCTGGCATATTTATTACACTCCTCAACATCGAAATACCAACACCAAGAAGGAAATGTTGCGGAATTATGGAATTAATAGGAATGGATAGATGTGTTCATATTGTGCAATGATGAAATAATGAAAACAAAATATTCTAAACATCTTGATATATTCTTTAAAGAGGTTATCCAGGAAAAACCTTTTTTAATACATCAACTGGCTCCAGAAAGTTAAACAGATTTGTAAATCACTTCTATTAAAAAATCTTAATCCTTTCAGTACTTATGAGCTGCTGAAGTTGAGTTGTTCTTTTCTGTCTAAGTGCTCTCTGATGACACCTGTCTCAGGAACTATCCAGATTAGAAGCAAATCCCCATAGCAAACCTCTTCTACTCTGTGCAGTTCCTGAAACAAGCAGAGATGTCAGCAGAGAGCACTGTTGCCAGGCAGAAAAGAACAACTCAACTTCAGCAGCTGATTATTGAAAGGATTAATATTTTTTAATAGAAGTAATTTAAAAATCTGTTTAACTTTCTGGAGCCAGTTGATATTAAAAAAAAAAAGTTTTTTCCTGGAATACCCCTTTAAGTGCATAGCATTACCCTATTTATTGTTTAACATATAATATTGTTACATTTAAATTGTTCCTTTACTTTTGACTTCGAACCATAAACCCAACCATTTATTGCTTACACCTTATTTACATTTAAAGGTGGTGACAAATAAGTAGCCAAGCAACCAGAAAAAATCATTTTAGAGGGGACCTATCATAATGCTGCCCTTTCCGTAATTCACAGACACACTCCAACATTTTGTAGAAAGCCTTCCTAGAAAAGTGGTTGCTGTCAAAACCTTCACAGGGGCAGCAAATTGCCACCCCAAGAAGATTTTCAACCTGTTACCTGTACACCCTTGTACCGCTCCCAAACTACCACATCATAGCCGGTTAGTCCTAACTGCTGTCAGCAGCCGGGACCCCCGGCTAATGTCGGACATTGCTGATCAGGCTGATGCCTGTCTAAAATGTAAAAAAAAGTACTCCCGGCTGCTCAGTGGGCTGATCGGGACCACCACTGTGAAATCGCGATGTCCTGATCAGCTGAAAGGAAGGTTGGAGGGCCCTTACCTGCCTCCTCACCATCCGATCAGTGTTCCAATGCTCCAAGTAGCCATGGCAGACTGGAGCAATGGAGTACCAATAACACTGATCAGTGTTGCTCCATGGAGCAGCATTGAATAGTATACAGTAAATAAAAATATATGTCCTCTGCTACTGAAGTAAAAATAAAAGTTTCCCTGCATAACAAAATCCCACACATAGAATATAGTAAACTCAGCTCTGACTAATTACAGAAGAACAAAAATGACACAGACAAAACAGGAATGTAACATTAGTTAAAAAAAAAAAAAAGAAAACATTAGGATATTTTCACTTCTCACTGTAATTCCTAATGATAATAATAATAATAATGAGGATATTTTATAAAGATACAGAATATACAAATATTGTGTGGTAGGGGTTGTGAAGAGAGCAGATGTTGTTACCCTAGGGGCAGATGGCATTAACCCCTTGTATTCATGATGCCAGGGCGTGGTTTAGCCTATAACCACCTGAAGGTATACCGCTGGATCCTGGGCTAGGTACGGGGGAAAAAAGACTCCGACTCCAAGTTACAGACAACGGTAGCTTTACTGAGGGTAGACAGTTGGTAAAGTCTATACAGTTCAGCCAGGGCCCAAGGGGGTGACCAGTGACACAGAGACCTTAAGGCTTGCTGGGACTTGTAGTAGGACTGGACAATTGAATGTAGAGCACACTGACTTGACAGATGACAGGGACTGACTTGACTCATAAAGCTGTGACTTTAGCTTACTTGACTTGATGGTGGCTACAGGACTTGACTTTGAGGTCTCCAACACTCTGGACACACACACTAGGCACGACTGCACTGGACCTCAGCTTAGCAGAAGAGCAGAGCTCAAAGAGAGAGAAGCTAGCTCCACCCAGGGCTTATATTGGGGAGACTAGCAGGGAGCCCATAGGTCACTCTTGGGATCACCTGGTCATAGGCGTGCGCATGGGGTGTGCCGGGTGTGCCTGGGCACACCCTAATCAAGCCTCAAACTTGAGGCCAGGGCTGGACTGGCCATTGGGCAGACCGGGCATTTGCCCAGTGGGTCGGGCCGTTCACCTGCCCTGTCGTGATACACCTCTTTTCTGCACTACACCGGCCACTGCTTTCAAAGTCTCGGCCTCCGCTTCGAAAGTAGGGGTCGGTGTAGTGAAGAAAACAGCCCGCTCTGCCTCCTCACTGACACAGCCTGTCTCTACCCTAAAAGGGGCCTCACTCCGTCCGGTGACCAGTCCTCGGGCCCCAATTGCAGTAAACCAGGGCAGGTACACTGCTGCTTTATGAGCAGCAGACGTCCGTGCGCAGGCACGCCCCTGACGTCACAGACATCCCTGCTCCAAGGAGAAGAGGAACCCAGAGCCCCGCTCACTTCTACAGCTGACTAATCCTCCCCTACAAGGTAAAACAGAAAGGGGGAAAGGAAGAAAGTATAAAGGAGGATAATTCAATGACAGGGGGTGCGGAGGAGAAGAAGGCTGGGAAGAAACGAAGGATGACTTAAGATAAGAGAGGTGTGCAGAGGAGAAGGGGGCTGGGGGGGCTGAGTAACATAATGAAAGATGTCTGAAGAGGGGTGTGCGGAGGAGAAGGGGGCTGGGGGGGGGGCTGAGTAACATAATGAAAGATGACTGAAGAGGGGTGTGCGGAGGAGAAGGGGGCTGGGGGGGGGCTGGGTAACATAATGAAAGATGACTGAAGAGGGGTGTGCGGAGGAGAAGGGGGCTGGGGGGGGGCTGGGTAACATAATGAAAGATGACTGAAGAGGGGTGTGCGGAGGAGAAGAGGGCTAGGGGGGCTGAGTAACATAATGAAAGATGACTGAAGAGGGGTGTGCGGAGGAGAAGAGGGCTGGGGGGGCTGAGTAACATAATGAAAGATGAATGAAGAGGGGTGTGCGGAGGAGAAGAGGGCTGGGGGGGCTGAGTAACATAATGAAAGATGACTGAAGAGGGGTGTGCGGAGGGGAAGGGCTTGAGAAATGGATGACTGAGGGGTCTTGGGGTGGAGAAGGGATCAGGAGGGGGTCAGAAAAAATGTTAAGGATGACTGGGGGAGGATGAGTCTGGGGGGTGCAGAAAAGTGTGAAGGAGGATGACTGAGGGGTCTTGGGAAGGGGGCAGAAAAGTGTGAGGGATGATTGAAGGGGGTGTCTGAGGAGAAGGGGGCTGGGAGAGCAGAAAAGTGTGAAGAAGGCTGACTGAGGGGTCTTAGGGGTCAGGACTTCTTCCAGTTACATCTTCATGCTCATCCTCTGTATAAAGACAATAATCCTTATAACCCTGCCAGACACTGTGCCTACTGAATATAACTCACACATGACCCCTGAGGGGGAAGTGGTCTGGGGGGAGGTCAGAAAAGTGTTAAGGAGGATGACGGGGGCAGAGGATTCTGGGTGACTTAGGGGTCTAAAGGAAGAGGGGAAAGATGGGTCTGAAAGAGTACTAAGGGGGTCTGGCGGGGACTTGGGTCTCGTTCACACTGGAGTCTGTCGGCAGAAATCCACTTGCAGCAGCAACCCATTGTTTTCAATGGGATTCTGCTGCACTGTGCATAGTGTGAAATCGTCACAGTGGAATGGACATCTACCCAAAGAATGAACATGTTCATTCTTTGAGCTGAATTCCACCAGACTGCTTTACCATCTATGAGATCCAATGACTTTAGCGGCGCCTAGCAGCTGGCTTAAAGGACATCTGCAACAAAAGACAACTTATCCTGTGGATAGGGGATAAGTGTCTGATCGCGGGGGTACCACCACTGGGTGCCCCCATGATCTCTCAAACAGGGCCCCCGCATTGCCTCTCCATGTGAGCGGCTAATATGCGTAGCATCAACCTCTCTGAGGTCGATGGTGCGCCCCCTCCATGCCCCCTCCCCATACAGTTCTATGGGAGAGACGGGGAGGCACGAACGCTGCCTCCCCGCCTCTCCCATAGAGATACATGGAGGAGGTGTGTCGGCCATGGTGTCACGCTGCGGCCGGCATGCCTCCTACACGGGAGAGCCGTGGCCCCATGCAGGAGATCTCAGGGGGTCCCAAATGTTGTCTTTTGCTGCAGATGTCCTTTAATGTCCACAGTGTGGATGAGTACAGGGGTGAGATTTTGCTAAACAGAAGAAACATGTGTGAGTTATATTCAGGAGGCACAGTGTCTGGCAGGGTTATAATGATTATTGTTTTCATACAGAGGATGAGCATAAGGAACCAATGATGTCCAGTGTCAGACTCTGCAAAAAAAGATGTAACTGGAAGAAGTTCTGATGTCTGGACCAGATGAAGAAGAAAAGGAACAACAAAAGAGAAGATGTCTCCTGTCAGTCATTATAGCATTATGTATTCTGTCTGACTGTCCCATCACTGCTGAGGTCACTTATTATTTCTGCAGTGAAGATGGATGAAACTATACACTGATCTGTGGCTCTCCAACTGTTATAAAACTACAACTCCCTGTCCCATCATGCTTGAAACTCTGCAGGCATTATGGGAGTCGTAGCTTTGCAACTGCTGGCGTGCCACTTCAACCTTGGTGATTTTAGACTATGCAGTCCATTTTATTTTGGTGAGGTCCAACTGCTGGGACCCACACTTAAAAAAGAAATGGGCTGCATAGTCTTATAAGCCCGGGCCTATTTTTGGTCCCAGTCTGGCCCTGCATGAGGCTCTATCACCTCTGTGCTGCACTGCCTTGCCGAGCATTTGTTTCCCTGCCGATCCAATCCTCCTACACTATGCGAGCGATATTGCCGCACAGTGTAGGACGGACATGCTCCTCCTCCAGACCTTCCCTGTAGCATGCTCGGCAGCTACGCAAGTGTGAGGCATGGCCATGTGGTTACTGCGCAATACCAGCGGCATTACTCACTCTCCCAGAACGGCTTACAGCAGCCAATATCTGCTAGAGGTGATTTCTTCATTTTTAAATCATCAATTTGTAATAAATTGTGTAATTTATTGGTTATATAATTATTATTATGATAGTGTACGCTAGCACTACCATATTTCTATGGATTCTCTAGTTAGTCACCCGAATTTTAGTTTAGCAGCTTTAATGATAACAGCCAATGTTTATTTATTTTATATATATTTTTCAGATTTTATTTTTTTTCCTCAGCCAGAGTTTTTCTTCTTCCTTCATCCTGCATTTTTATTTCATTTACTCGTTCGTTCAGCCTCAGTCAGACCCATCTGTGCCACATATTAAAGGGGCAAAGGGCTCCTCCTGATAGTTTAGATTCAAATTCTGATTTATTGTTTTAAACTTGCATTATACTCCATATTGTTCACACAGAGCACCTGACCTGAGCTGTTTACTGAGCGCAATTCACAAAGATATAAGGAGAAAATTGTGCAGGTCTGTTTATGTATGTGTGCATGCAAGCAAGAGTGTATTTGTGTGTGTGTATGTAAGTATGTATGTGTGTGTATATATATATATATATATATATATATATATAAATACGTACACGCGCGGTGTGAGTTTGTGCTTTAGGGTGCACACCCTAATGCAATAGGCTGCGCACGCCTATGCACCTGGTCACTGGTACCTCCTGGGTAACAATAGCATGACATATCACATGGTATAACTCTTAAAGCAACATTACATTTTATAACACTTTACATGGTATAAAATATTTACAATGGGGAAACAAGTGCAGGGGGCCTTGGGGACACTGAAGGAGGCTGTCTGACAGGACAGCAGGAGCACAGGGTAACACCTCCCATACTGGGCCACCACAATTGCATATCAAGTGGTTGCAGACACTGTAAGCAATCAGAGATTACTGGGAGCAAAAAAAAAAACCCTAAGCAGTATGGGCTTGATAAAAAAAAAGCCAGCACATGCAAATTTGTAAGAGAATTAATGGAATATTAATATGCTCTTTTTAATTCTCCCTTGCTGCTGCTATCGTTGTCAGCTGCTAGAAAAAGTACATCTGGCGAGAGTCAATGCTATGCAGGGCCTGCAGCATTATGACACCATCACAAATACCACTACTGGAAACGCTGTGAATATGAAAGCATAGCTAGGAGCAGATGGGTTATCTGGGTTATAGCCTTTGTATGTTATTATAGATTTTTAACTCAATGGGGCAGATTTGTTAATACTGTCCTATATTTAGAAAGCATGAAGGTAGCTGAAATTATGGCACACAGCATTATTAAATCATACTTATAGTGACACCCCATTTTGCAAAGGGCTTTTCAAAATTGTCTAGTGACCTGTAATAAATGTCTAAAATATCTAATAAATTTGAATCAGTGCAGTAATGACCTTTATTGGTGCAATCTGAGCCAGTACATTTAGCTCAGTAAGGGTACGGTCCCACGTAGCTTACACAAAACCTATTTAGCTGCAAATCTGCTGCTGTGTATTTTCCTACTCATTGAGATTAATAGGTAGCATAATCAGCTGCAGAATATATGCAGCAAAATATGTTGCGTAAATGCTACATGGGACTGTACCCTAAATCTCTCCCAACATTTTTTTAAAGAGTTTTGCAGAACTTTTTAGATGATGGGGTTTTCCAGGATAGGCCACCAACATTTAAACAGTGGGGTACTAACACCCAGACCTCATCCTGCTAAAAAGCTATTCGGCAAACCAGCTGTACCAAAAATTTAGCTATTAAAGGGGTACTCCCACCCTAGACATCTTATCCCCTATCCAAAGGATAGGGGATAAGATGTCTGATCGCGGGGGTCCTGCCGCTGGGGACCCCCGCAATGTTGCATGCGGCACCCAGTTGTCACGCCCCCTCCCATAGACTTGCATTGAGGGGACGGGGCGTGATGTCACACGGGGCGGAGTCCTGACGTCACAGACTTCCTTTCCCGTGGTCGTGACCAAGACCCTCCAGTGCTTCCGGACAAGAAACAGGTGGGTGCCGCATGCAACATTCAGACATCTTATCCTTTGGATAGGGGATAAGATGTCTAGGGTGGGAGTACCCCTTTAACAGTGTTCATCTGGGCGGCTCCAGTGAGCTGACCAGTAGGAGTGCTGGGAGTCCGCATCTTACCAACAAAGATATTAGTGGCCTATCCTGAAGATAAGTCATCAATTAAATAGTAATTTTTAAGGATGGATTGAGAAAAAGGAGGTTTTGTTATTAAAATATTGTGGCTGTCCTTGTCTTCTAAATGGCACTTGCAGATCCTCATGTGCTATTTACTAAAACCACCTTATTCAGTGTAATGGAAGTGATTTCAGTCACAGCATTTTGTGCAATATATAACCTGCCATGAGTAAATTGACCATTATACTTCCTCTTTGTTTCTTTCTTGTTAAACATTAAAAAGAAAGAACCTGTTCCAAAAGTTGAACTACGCTATCAGCCTTAAGTATTCATATTGTAGTGTGAATTCAAAATATGTAAATGCATGAAAGAAAATGGATGATTCCATATCGTGCCTGTTATTATTGCTCAATGGCCATTCTGTAGAAAACAATTCTTATATTGACTAAATTCTTCATTCTTTTTGAACACGTACTGCTGAGTGCATGTAAACAATCATGTAACTGCTTAACCCATATTGTCAATACTGGTGCAGACATATAAAAGCACAAATGGGTACTGTTGCTGTAAAAAAAAACTTTTGGGATGTCTTAGAGACTCATACCACCAACTTAACACAAAATACAACACCAGATGTGTGCTATGCTCCAAAGCAACGGAGAACATCAAAAGAAATTAGCACAGACATGTCAAAAGTTTTAATTGGTTGGGGTCTCAGTGCTGATTCAAAGGTTTGCGGGTCCAACCTTTACTAAACTGGATGCCACTGGATGACAACAGCTCTAGCCCAGTACTCTATGGCTAATGTATGCATCCTGATTCCATCCACATTGAAGGGGTTGAATTTCTCAGTGGATCTTCGTCGCCTTTAATCGTCACTTATTTTGCTAAACTAATGTCCCATTGACTAATGGGCTTTTCGGAGAGGATCCTGGATCTGCTTCAGATATTCTACTACAGATCTTTCATAGTGAGAACTGAGCTTCAGAATCCCTTTACATCTGAATTAATTTAGAGTGGATTCTCTAATGGGCATGGGCCCTTAGACTTATCCCCTTTCCACAGGGTATGGGATAGGTATATGATCGTTGGGGATTTCAGACAGCTGTTGGCAGAGGGCATTAATCATGGGACAACCCCTTTAATACATTGGTTTGTATAGCAGACTTGATGTGGGCAAAGTAATGTATTTTTTTTTTTTAGGATTCAGTAATTTGGAGGAAGAAGCTTTAAAGGGGTATTCCGCCCCTAGACATCTTATCCCCTATCCAAAGGATAGGGGATAAGATGTCAGATCGCCGCGGTCCCGCTGCTGGGGACGGAGCAGCGTGACGTCATGGCGCCGCTCCTTGTGACATCATGGCCCGTCCCCTTAATGCAAGTCTATGGGAGGGGGCGTGACGACCGCCACGCCCCCTCCCATAGACTTGTATTGAAAGGGGCGGGCCGTGACATCACGAGGGGCGGAGCTGTGACGTAACGATGCTCCGGCCCCTGTACCGCCCATCATTACGTGCAGAGCGAACTCGCTCTGTGCTATAATGCAACATTGCGGGGGTCCCCAGCAGTGGGACCGCGGTGATCTGACATCTTATCCCCTATCCTTTGGATAGGGGATAAGATGTCTAGGGGCGGAATACCCCTTTAACTGGATGGAGCACCAACATTTGTGCTGGCATTCCTGGCACCCTACAATCTTTATGGTAGGGTATGAAGTAATAGGCCTCAGTTACAGAGCTAGAAAGATCGGAAAAGGAAAAACTGAGAACAGCTGTGGAAAATCAGAAGGAAATATAACTTTACAGTTGATACCTTCATTTTAAGCTATACAATTAAATCACATCTATTAAACTAATGTACTATTTTTTGAGTCTATTTCCTATTTTGAGCACTTGGAGATTTACAAACATATGATTACAGATCATATTAAATCACTTTAAAGTTACTTATATTCCGCATAACACAAATTTGGATGATTTGTGCCCTCAAGTGCTGAATTTTTCTCATTATATAATAATCATAGGGAACAGAACATCACTAATCTTTTCTCTTTTTATACCTCATTTCTCTCAGTCTCTCTTTTTTTTTTTTTTATCTTTCTCTCCGAGCGTTTCCTGTCATTGGAATTAGGCCAGACTATACATGTTGATCTAAACCCTTTTGAAGTGTGCTAGATTAATAGGGATTAGTAATCAGAATATGTAAATGAAACCTGCACAGTTACAAGGCAGATGGGATATTATTAGGAGCTTCAGCTTAATCGTAGCTTTTATTAAACGATCACTAATAGGTCATGACATAATGACTAAGTGATCCTTAAAGTCTAAAACTAAAAATATATTTTAAGAATAACAATGACGTAAACATGCACAGGTACAGTACATAGATATAACACAATCGTATAAACTTACTAAGAACAGGCTGAAAATAATGACAATATTGCAACATATTATTAACGTAGTCTGATACATTATAAGGCCTGACAAGCATAGGGACCACGTCACTGCAGAGTAATAGGATTGGACACACTACAGTGTCTTCTGTTGTTTGAAGCCATTTGTACTAACACATATATAAAGGTTTGCATTTCAATGGAACTGTAACAGAACATACAAGGAACAGCAAACAAAATGATCAATAACCAAAACTAATATAAGCTTGTCACTATAGAGGTCATATAAAGAGCATTCTGATCCCAAACACTTACAGCATATTCACAAAATGTGCCATAAATATCTGGGGTACACACCTCAACAATAAGGGCCCTCTGGCCCTGTTCAGCCTACTTGTGATGGCTGGAGGTGGCCAGGAAGATAAAAATAACCAAACAGGAACTTACAGCTCAATACGGAACAAAAGCCAATCCTCCCACTGTTAATGATCTGCACTGCTCAGGTCTCATTTATTGTCCAGTTGGAGAGTGGTATTTATGAAAAGCGTAAGGCTATGCGTAAGTTTCATATGGTGTGGGGCCCCTGGGTGCTCGCTTACAGATTGAGCTTGGATGGATCTTAAAGGGGTAGTGTTACGCCGAGCGCTCCGGGTCCCCGCTCCTCCCCGGAGCGCTCGCAACATCCTCGCATTTGCAGCGCCCCGGTCAGACCTGCTGACCGGGTGCGCTGCAATACCTCTCTCAGCCGGGATGCGATTCGCGATGCGGGAGGCGCCCGCTCGCGATGCGCATCCCGGCTCCCGTACCTGACTCGCTCTCCGTCGGTCTTGTCCCGGCGCGCGCGGCCCCGCTCCTTAGGGCGCGCGCGCGCCGGGTCTCTGCAATTTAAAGGGCCACTGCGCCACTGATTGGCGCAGCTGGCTTAATTAGTGTGTTCACCTGTGCACTCCCTATTTATACCTCACTTCCCCTGCACTCCCTCGCCGGATCTTGTTGCCATTGTGCCAGTGAAAGCGTTTCCTTGTGTGTTCCTAGCCTGTGTTCCAGACCTCCTGCCGTTGCCCCTGACTACGATCCTTGCTGCCTGCCCTGACCTTCTGCTACGTCCGACCTTGCTCTTGTCTACTCCCTTGTACCGCGCCTATCTTCAGCAGTCAGAGAGGTTGAGCCGTTGCTGGTGGATACGACCTGGTTGCTACCGCCGCTGCAAGACCATCCCGCTTTGCGGCGGGCTCTGGTGAATACCAGTAGCAACTTAGAACCGGTCCACCAGCACGGTCCACGTCAATCCCTCTCTGGCACAGAGGATCCACCTCCAGCCAGCCGAATCGTGACAGGTAGTCCAGTGGTGAAAAACTTATCCCCTATCCTAAGGATAGGGGATAAGTTTGAGATTGCGGGGGGTCCAACCGCTGGGGCCCCCTGCGATCTCTCTGTACGGGGCCCCGGCTCTCCGCCGAGATAGCGGGTGTCGACCCCCGCACGAAGCGGAGGCCGACACGCCCCCTCAATACATCTCAATGGCAGAGCCGGAGATTGCCGAAGGCAGCGCTTCAGCTCTGCCATAGAGTTGTATTGAGGGGGCGTGTCGGCGGCCGCTTCGTGCGGAGGTCGACACGCCCCCTTCCCGCGGGCTGTCGGGGCTCCGTACAGGAGATCGCGGGGGGCCCCAGGGGTCGGACCCCCCGCGATCTGCAACTTATCCCCTATCTTTAAGATAGGGGATAAGTTGTAAACCACTGAGTCACCACTGGACTACTCCTTTAAGAGGTTCTCTTCTCCTTAGTCCAGTTAGGGGCATGTGTGTGTGTGTGTGTGGGGGGGGGGGGTCTTTTGGTACACTGACATTTCACTCATTATTTCCCAAGCACTTGTGTGTTGCCTCTTTAAATAAAAAAAATTATTCTCAGAAGCATACAATATAAGACAAGGGAACAACATACAAGAATTTGTACAATGCTTCATGACAGAAAATCCGTAGTTGTAACTCATATACAGCAATGACATCAACCTTCTGTATAGAACTTCTGTATTTTCTAATATAGTACGTTTTAACATAATAATGCGACCAATCAGCAACAAAAACAGAAAATAAAAGAACAAAAACACATTTCCCCATACAATGCGAAAAAGAGAGTGCATAGAAACAAAAAAGAATATCTATGCAGTATACTGGTATTCATACACATCATAAATTAGCACATCGCTCTTATTTCAGTGTGTGATATTGCCGGTAAGCCTATCAGGTAAGCCTAAAGTTCCAGGCTGTACCATGTGGTAGATGCAAAATATGTCACTATCCTGTGTCGTTCACTCTCGTCGGGCAGATAGTGTAAATAGGCCTTCCATTGATGAAAGAACTTTTTAGCGTGTAATTCAGAATTCCGTATAGCTAGTAATAATTCTCTATGTACTACAGTTATACAGTTTCTTCAGTATTTCAGCTATAGTAGGGAGCGTGGGTGAAAACCAATGTCTAAGTAGGCACAACTTGGTGACTAAAAGTAAGATATGTATGCCTTTAGTCAGTTTTCCACTGTCTGGAGGATTCGATTCTCGTGCAGGTAAGTAATTAAATAAATATGGTTCCGGTGTGGGAGGGAGCCGGTGGCTCCAAACTGTGTGAATTAATGACCTGACTTTGTTCCATAACTCACGTACTCGTGGGCACTCCCATAGGCAGTGCCACAAATCTGCCCTGAGTAAGTGACACGTGGGGCATTGATCCAAATATGGAGGGGGGGGGGGTGGAGTGCCTCACCAATTGAACGCATATGTTGCCTTATGAATGATACCCCAGTGTATTTCTTGAAGCTGTGAACTAGGAGTAGAATTGCCTACTGCCAAAAGACCTTCTCGTATATGAGTAAATCCTGGTCATCAATGTGTGTAGACCACTTTACAAGCGCTTTATCTTCCGTCCCTCTTAACACTACATCCCTGGTGCTTGTGTAGATGAGTGATAAGGATTTATGGCCTGCGGAGGTACCCATGAGCGTGCAAAATTTCCCACGTTTCTCTACTGATCTATAACTTCGGACCAGACTGCCAAAATAAGAACATAGCTGATTATAGAACCATTGATGTGAGTTTGGAAGAGCATATTTCTCTTTAAAGTCCTCCCAACTCAAAAGAATCCCATCTCTATTGTAAAGAAAATCCCCAAAGGTAATTATATGTCTGTCCTCCCATATCCTACGAACCGGGTTACTGAAGCAATGTTTCAAAGCTGGTGCATGCCATAAACTATAGAATCTAGAGAGGCACCACAGTAGTCCATACAATTTTCGCAACGTCTTCCAGGTGGCCAGAGTATTACTAAATAAAACGTTTTTCCTTATCGGTGATGGGATATCTCTGTAGGGGAGATGAAATAGTATTTGGAGATTGCCCAAAGGACACAACTCCTTTTCCAATTTGGTATTTGAAAAATAAGATGTGTCAAATACCCAGTCTCGCACATGTCGAAAAACTGCAGCTAAATTATATAGACGTACATTAGGAATTCGTAATCCCCCCATCCCCTTCGCCAAACACAGAGTGTCATACGCTACCCTAGGCCTTTTATTGGACCAAATAAATTTCGCAAACATGGTTTGCAATTTTCTGACATCTACATGTCGCAGAAGCAGTGGGATTGTCTGTAACTGATATAAGAGTTTAGAGAAACTCATCATCTTTATGAGCTGTGTCCTACCTGAGAGGGACAAAGGCAGCTTGCTCCAGCGTTGCAGTTCTCTGTCTATTTTGCTAATGAGTGGGGGATAATTTAAGTTATATAGCCATAGGGGGGTACGACCAATCTTAATCCCAAGATATGTGATATGTTGTCTGGCCACCTGGACCAACGGAACCTGTAGAGGCAAGGACGGGGCATTCCCCAGGAACAGTAATTGACATTTGTCCACACTAACCTTGTAACCCAAGTACAACCCAAACATATTCAGAGCCACAAAGACCCCTTCGGTTGCATCTCCGGTTGACTCAAATATAACAATGTGTCGTCTGCAAAGCAGCTAACTTTTACCTCTGTGGATCCCACTCTGATTCCTTGATATACCTGGGTCTGTAAAAAGTATTGAGCCAGTGGCTCCAAAGTTAAATTGAAAAGGAGGGGCGATAAGGGACATCCTTGTCTTGTACCTCGCTGGAGGGGGAAAGGAGCAGAGAGAAAACCTGGTAAGTGTACCCTAGACTCCGGGCAGAATTGAATGCTTTTAAAAAAGATCTAAATTGTCCCTGGATGCCAGCTTTGTCTAAAACCATGTCCAGTCAGGCCCAGTCAACGCGATCAAATGCTTTTTCCACATCTAATGCTAGTAAAGCTGGGACCTGGTGGGGTAAGGCTGTGTAGTGATCGCTCCCTGTACCGCCAGAACAGTCCAAATATTATAAACTGCTGCTCTATTTTTAATAAAGCCTACTTGGTGGAGTCTAATTAGTGTGGGCATTACCAAAGCTAACTTATCTGCGAGCAGCTTAGCTAGAATTTTTATATCCGCATTGATTAGCGAGATTGGGCGGTATGCTCCAGGCGTGGAAAGGTCTTTGCCCTCTTTATGTAAAACTTTTATATAAGCCATGTTGCCCGATTGCGGCAAATGACCTGTAGATAGAATAGTATTATAAACACTTTGTAGGGGTAAACTAAGTTTATCTTTTAAGATTTTAAAGAACTCTCCAGAATATCCGTTTGGACCTGGGGCCTTCTGATTTTTCAAGTTTGTAATTGTCGATTCTATCTCCTCTACAGTAATAGGGGCGTTGAGGACAGACAAGTCATCTGTGTGCAGGGAAGGCAGAGATAGTTAATTAAAAAAAAAAACACAAAAAATAGTAGAGATCCTATAGCCACTCCATAGTTCCGTAGTAAGAAGAGATATTCTTCACTCATAGAACAGTCCAATATTCCAGAAGAGAAACAATGTAAATAGCTCACTCCATGCTTTCTAAAATCAGCGGAGGGCTCTTGTGGCGGCGGCGTTTGTGTTTCTCGTTCTCAGAATGGGATTCCACTGCCTCCCGCAATCGTAGTGATGCCAGTGCTTCTTCAGGTGAGCGATACATCTCCATAGAACCATCAGGCTTAAATATTTTCAGGGTAGCCGGGTATTGTAAAATAAATTTTCGCTTCTGTGCCACCAACTGGGAGCATATTGCGGAAATGGCCTTCCGTTTTTTGGCCACCTCAGCTGAGACGTCATTGAATAAAAGAATACGGTGACCTCTAATCATTAGTGGTGTAGTCAGTTTCTTGTAGGTTGTCAGAATAAGAGTCTTTTCAGCGTAATTGAGGTATTTGGCGATCACCTGTCTTGGTTTGGATTCAGCTGTAGTGGTAGCTGGAGAAGGTGTTTGCCTCAAAGGCCCCAGTCTGTGAGCCCTTTCCACTGAGCATTTGGCCGGTAACCCCAGAAGTGGGACGCTCCGTCCCGTTTCTCCTGTTGTGGCGAGTATCTCCGCCATCTTACCTCCTCCTCCCTCCCCTGTGGCCTGAGAAGGAGATACCACTCTCTGACCTTCTCCGTCCCCGCCTCAGGAGATAAAACAGTCCATCTTGTTCCCAGGAGCGTGCGGAAGACAGTGCAGATAAGCAGATTCCCTGGGTGTGCAGATATGTGCAGCGGGGAGCGGGTGAAGGAAGCGGTGCGGACGGAGCTCTGTCTGAGCACTCCTTACATCCATGCGCCGGAACCGGAAGTTCCGTGTGTTGCCTCTTAATCATTGCTGTATGACCCTCTCTTACTTGTTAGTTGTGGTTATTCCTGCCCTGACTTTTTGATATGTTGTTATGTACCAATTACAATGCATCTGTTTCTTCAGACTAATATTGTACCTGATCCCTGGGGCGATATGTTCTCTGCCTTGCTTCTGAAGTTGTCGCATATGGACTTAGGCTTATAGTGGATTTGGGACATGTATAATGTGGGGTGAGTGGTGTTGATGGGGAGGTCAGTGGGGTTTTTTTTAGGGGAAAGGGGGAGTTTGTGTTTATCTTTTTATGTATGTATAATTATTAAAATGCCATAAAAAAGATTTGATAAAAAAAAAAAAAACAACAACAGCCAAATAGAATTCTGCTACCAAATATTATACCTGTACCATGAATACCACTGTACAAAGACCAAATAATATCACCATATAATTACCACACACTACTATTATGAAAAATACTTTGAGGCTGTTACCGAATTCAAAACCAGTACACAAAGACCAATACTACCACATACATTAACCATATAGTTGTAGAAACCACTACCACAAAGCCTCTGTAGATCATATAAATTATTACAGTGCAGTTGCATCCAATGACTCAAATGTGACTTCTCCACTTCCTCTACATTCTTTTTCCCATTATATTTATTAGGAGCACAAAACAAAAAGGATAGCAATGCGGGATCCATAGTATGGGACAAGAATTTGTAATGTAATTATTATGTTTTGTATTTAATTCATTTTACAATTTGAATCTATAAAAAGAGACAGGTTTATTACAAATGTGCACTATTTTAAGGAGCAAAAAAAAAATGATGTAAGGTATATGTACACCAAAATTGGGGTATTGTAAGGAATAGCATCTAGTCTGCTTACTGAGTTGCACCAAATATCCCCTACTGCCAACCATAAATGGTTCAATCTGTCAGGCAATGATGACAAGACAAGTATAAGGGAAGATAAATATTGCTCAGTTTCACACACTAATTTTAAAATGTCTGTATGATGTAAGAATGAATTCCCTTTTCGAGCATAGAAGAAAACAACAACATTCATAGTCCATACCTACATGTTGTAGAATAGGCTTCCTGGTGCTATAAGACTTCTACCAGGGAAATGACCGGAAACAGGCCCAATAGTCACAGTGCTTCTCAGCCTATCACTAACCGAGGCAGGACATCACTGTCATATTGCAAGTGAATCGGAATGGGGACCGGAGCAGAACACCAAAGGCACAGAAGGAGCTCTGAAGGTGAGTAGAGGTTTATTCTATTTAATTTTTTTTCCCACAATGGGCATGGTTTAAAATAAAAAATAAAAAACTCCTGCTACATATCCCCTTTAATCTCCTGTTGTAGATCATATTTGTACTGTGTAATATTTTAGCCTTACCAATAAATGTGCTGGTTTGCAGTACCATACATTTATTTTTCACAGATGACAGGGAAATAATTCAACAATCATAGTTTTTATCATTAATGACTGACCTGAAATGAAGCAGATTTTCATCAGTCGGAACCTACCGTTCTTAGCACTATTACAGTACATTATAGTACATAATTTAGGATTTTCCTAGTATATTGACGGAAAATATAGATTTTATAAAGACAGGAGGCGAGTATCAATTGCATATTCTTTCTTTAATATGCCCAATAGCAGAAAAAACAAATGTAACATGAATGTAAAATGGAAGAAAAAAGATGCAGGTCACATAGCAACCTGACCGCACCCCTTCCAACATCTCCACCAATCCCATCCGGGCTTGCTCCATAAAAGACAGTGTAGCCTCCGCCTCCTCCTCTTTCTTGATGCCGAAAACACCTGGACTGTAACCATAATCCCAACGCAGCCGAGCACCGAAGTCGTCTCCGAACAGTGAAGACGCAACTACAACATCACTTGTTCCAACTTGATCGTGATCTCCAAAAGAACATCGGATCATTCAACCGAAGAAACTGAAGATGATGACCCACATCACGCGGATCCGCCAGACAGTCCTCTTAGTATCCTAGAAAAAAGAAAAAACACACCATAACAGGGAGGGCACCAAACATCGGGTGGGATGATACTCGCCTCCTGTCTTTATAAAATCTATATTTTCCGTCAATATACTAGGAAAATCCTAAATTTTATGGCAGACAGGAGGCTCGTATCAATTGCAAGTTCAAAGCAAGGAATAATATATATATAACATGGCAAAGATTATAGTACTGACATAGCTATATGAGATTCAGGTCTAAAATAATAATTGCGGAAAGTCTCCTCCGAAGACCAATCCGCCGCTTTCAAAATATCAGACAAAGAACCTCCTGCCTGAGCTACTTTAGTAGCCATGGCCCCCCTGGTAGAATGTGCCCGAAATAGAGACACATCCACTCCTGCCATAGCCATCGTCAGTTTCACCCAACGCGCCAGAGTCGGGGAAGAAACCGGAAGATACGGTGCACAAAACGAAATCAATAACTGAGAAAAACGCGGAGAACGAAATGACGCCGTTCTAATCTTATATTCCTTCAAACACCGCACTACACATAGTTTGGGATGAGAAGGAAACAGCGGATAGAACACAGTGCGCAAATTCGTCTTAGTACGCCTAGTAATAGAAAAATTCACCCCATGAGGGTTAAATTGTCTCCTGGATATGTCTAAAGCGCGCACATCAGAAACACGCTTAATAGACACCAGGCACAACAGCATAGTCATTTTATATGACAGAAGCTTGAGTGACAACGAACCGTTATCCTCCCAAGAGGAAAACATTCGGAGCACCATTGACACATCCCACGTGGCTAAATAACGTGGAGTCGGAGGACGTTTAAACCTAATTCCCTTCAGAAGACGGCAAACCATTGGGTGTTGTCCCACCGGTACACCATCCATCGGGATGTGTTGTGCTGAAATCGCAGACCTATAGACATTAATGGTTCTATAAGCCTTCCCAGCATCGAACGCTTCCGACAAAAAATTTAACACTCCGTACACAGGGGCATGAACGGGATCCATTTGCCGTTGTGAGCACCAATGAACCCATAGTCCCCAGGCCGATCGGTAAGCCGATCTGGTACCCGGAGCCCAAGCCTCGCACATGAGGTCTCTAGTTGACCGTGATAGTCGTCTATCAACTCCTGGCGACCCGAAATCAGCCAGGCTACTAAAGGTAATTGACCCGACAAAACCAGAGGATGCGATTCCCCTGATGGATTGCGAAGCAATTCGGGGAACAGGGGACAAATCCTCGGACAATCTACGGTCATCCCCAATATCTGAGGAAACCACGATTGGGTCGGCCACCATGGAGTGATCAACACCAAAGTCGCCCCCTGTGCTTCCGCATGCCATAATACTCTGGGTATCATGGTGAACGGTGGAAACGCATACAGTGTGTCCTGAGGCCACACCTGTCTGAACGCATCCGTCGCCAGTGCCTCCGGATCCGGTCTCCAACTGAAGAACCTGGGAATCCGATAGTTGAGTCGGGACGCAAATAAATCCAGAGTCAAAGGACCCCATAATTCCTGGAGGGCACGAAAAACTGTGATGTGCAGTGTCCAATCGCTGCCATCCACCAAATGTCTGGAGTTCCAATCCGCCACAGAGTTGGATACTCCTGGCAGATACTCCGCTTGAAGAACTATATTCCTCCCCAGGCAAAACAGCCAGAGTTTCTTCGCAATGTCCGTCAACCTCTGGGATTTCGTGCCCCCTAAACGGTTGACGTACTGCACTGCCGTGATGCTGTCCATGCGTAACAACACGCAACAATCTGTCTTGTGAGACACAAAGCTTTTGAGAGCAAAAGAACCCGCGAGTAGTTCCAAGCAGTTGATGTGCAACTGAGATTCTGCTGGAGACCATTTGCCCCCTGTAGTCGAGGACCCGTACCGGGCACCCCATCCGCTCATGCTGGCGTCCGACTCCAAAATAATGTCCGGTTTGGAATTGAAGATCGTTCTTCCATTCCAGTCCTGGACGTGTCGGAGCCACCATAACAGTTCCTCGCGAGCTTCCTGCGATAGTGGAACCTGATCTGCGTACGTTAGGCCACCCGCCAAATGACTGATCTTCAGTCTCTGCAGCGCCCTGTAATGTAGGGGGGCCGGAAAAATCGCTTGAACTGAAGAGGACAACAGTCCCACAATGCGGGCCACCGCCCGAAGAGATACCAATTGTTTGCGGAGCAACAATCTGATCTCCTTGCGCAGCACCACAAGTTTCTTGTTCGGCAAACTCAAGGTTGCCGATCGGGTATCCACCTGAAATCCCAGAAACTCCATGATTCGTGCTGGTCTGAACACCGACTTCTTTTCGTTGACCAGGAATCCCAGCTCTGTAAGAAGAGTGATTGTCCACTCTACATGTAGCAGGGTCTGATGCATTGACCTGGCCATAATCAATATATCGTCTAGATATATGATCAGTCGGACCCCCCGGCTTCTTAACGCTGACACCACCGGTCTCATGAGCTTGGTGAAGCACCAAGGGGCCGATGACAGACCGAACGGAAGGCAGGTAAACGCCCATTTCTGACCTTCCCACAGAAACTGGAGAAAGTGGCGGGAAGAAGGATGGACTGGTACCGTAAGGTACGCGTCCTTCAAATCTATCTTTGCCAACCAATCGTTCTGGAGCAACAGGTCCCTTAGGAGATGAATGCCCTCCATTTTGAAATGGCGATATAAAACGCACTCGTTTAAGCCTTTCAGGTTTATAACCGGTCTGTATCCTCCATCCTTCTTTTTTACGAGAAAAATGTTGCTGAGGAAACCCGGTTCGTCCATCGTTACTGGACAAATAGCGTTCTTGGCATAGAGATCTGTGATCTCGGTGCGAATTAAGGTCCTGTCTGAGTTTGAGAAAACAATGCGTCTTGGTCGACGTGTTTGTAGCGGGGGCGCTACGAATTCTATAACATATCCCCTCACCGTTTGCAGAACCCACGGGTCTGATGTAATCAGGGACCAAGCGTGGGAAAAATATCTCAGTCTGCCCCCCACAGGGATATTCGTTAACGGCATGTTGCTTCGGCCTACCTGTGGATCTTCCTCTAGGGAAACCTCGAGAACCTCCCCGAGCCCTCCAGGGCCGACTTCTGGATGGAAAGAAAGGAGTCGCGGGAACTGTGGCGGCGACCGCCTGCACCTGTGGCCTCTCTTGTACGTACTGCACTGGACCCCTATTGTGGGGTCTGAAATAGGCACCTCGGCCGGAAGGGCGACCCCTACCCCTTCCAGCCTTCCCGAAAACCTTTGCGGATTTCTTTAAAGAGGATTGTGCCTTATCCAGGCTAGAAAAGAGACCCACGAACTTATTAATGTTTTTGATGAGCGAATCTCCGAAGAGAAGGCCCTCCGCAGATGGGCCTGGTTCCTCTGTCGCAAGATGGGTCAACTGAGGATCCAATCTCATCAAAACAGAACGTCGTCTTTCAGATGACATGGCCGTGTTGGCATTACCAAGCAGGCACGTGGCTCTGAGAGCCCAACCTCTCAGAACTTCCGCGTCCACTTGCGTACCTGCGGCCACCGCCTGTTCCGCCATGTTCAGAATCTTTGTTAACGGACCTAATAAATCAAGCAGTTTATCCTGCACCGATTTGAAGGACCTATCCAATCCCTTACTAGGGTTCTTGCCCGATTTCAACAGGTATTTTACCAAGATCGGGTCGAGATCTGGGGTCACTGCCACCTTATTGGCGACCGAAGGACGGGGACACTCAGACCTGAGCTTGTTCCTGTTACCCCTGTCCAGGGGTTTTCTCAACCATGCCTCAATGTATTTAGCGACCTGAGGGATCGGTGTCCATTCACCTGACCGCGGATGCTTGATAGCCTCCGGGTCGAAGAAGGGGACTCCCTGAGAGTCCAGAACAGCGTTGACGGAAACGTCATCATTGTGAGAAGAACCAGAGGGTTGAACCTCATCTTCATCACAACCGTCATCCTCCCCGCTATCGAAAGCGGAGTGTTCAGAATCATCTGAAACAGATTCGGACTCTGAATCCGATCTATCCACATAGGAATCAGGCTTAATCCGCTTGGCGGACCGTTTAACCCGGTTAGTATCAACTTCCTCCCGGGCGGAGGGTCTTTTGCCCGTAAACGGGTTGCTGCCCTCAGGCAAAGGGTCAGCTGCAAGAGAGTGGCCACGACTCAATGGGGTTGGCAACATAGCAGAGGTCGCTGTGTCGGTACAATGGTGACTGTTCCGGGCCGACTTCCCGGGTCTCAATGAGCCAGAAGGGTGAGTCTGCTCTGAGGGACCTGCCAGCACTAAAGCTGGTGGAATAGGTGCGTCTTGGCGCGATTGAGATATGGCCATAGATACAGATCGGGTAATGGTGTCATTAACCGTTGTCATGGCGGCTGCAAGGGCAGTATGTACCGACCTGTGGACCAGTTGCTGAATTTGTTCAGCGGACATGCGATCCTGGTCATGCGAGCCGTTGGGGCCCTCCCCCATGGTCAAATCCATTTTTCCGTCTGTCATAGTAGCTACTGAACGTAGATAAAACTACAGCAAAAACTCGGGACTGTGGAGAGAGAATATAATATGTATAGAATAAGTATAAATTTATTAATATGGTATAAATAAATACACAGTAGGAAAAATATATATACACAAATAAATGTATATATATATATATGTATATTATATACACATATATACCTATACAAATAAGTATGTCTCCCTATATAAACATGTGGAGCGATGTAGGCCACAAGTAAAAGGAGGGGAACTGCGCAGAGCCTAGGCAGAAACTAAAGTGATCAGCTTAGTGCAGGAGGAACAGTGTGAGAGGAGACACAAGTCCTCCGATCCTCTGCGAATCCCGACGCGAGCGCCGCACTAGGGGTGGGGTGGGCGTGGCGTTCGCCCGCCCGAAATCTCGCGATATCAGCCGCGCTCCTGAAGAGATGGAAGCGCGCGCTGGCAGCGGAGAAGATGGGCGGCGCAACAACTGAAGAAGAAGGGTGACGTCACCGGAGATGGCGGCCGCCCGGCAGAGAGGACAAATATGGAACAAAACTAAAGTGTGGGCATTACAGTGAAGCGGGCAGCGCTCTGAATCACCAGGTAACGAAAAAATAGAGGGTGCGGGCGTATGCAGTATCTACGCCAGCACCCAGGAGAAAAATATGTATATATATAAGAAAAAACACAGGAAAAAATGTAGAAACAAAAAAGGTAAAGGGAATAAGGGAGTGGGAATAAGACTCCCAGTTGTTCCCAAGGAAAGAGTTATATAAGTCTATATAGAAACAGTGAACAGTGAATAGCTTATCATACAGTTATCACAATGGTACTTATCTGTCTATTGAGCAGAAAGAAAGAGGCGGAGGCTACACTGTCTTTTATGGAGCAAGCCCGGATGGGATTGGTGGAGATGTTGGAAGGGGTGCGGTCAGGTTGCTATGTGACCTGCATCTTTTTTCTTCCATTTTACATTCATGTTACATTTGTTTTTTCTGCTATTGGGCATATTAAAGAAAGAATATGCAATTGATACGAGCCTCCTGTCTGCCATAAAATTACAATCATAATAACATTCAGACACTATATCATTATATCTATAGCCAGATTTAGCTAATGCATTGTTAATGTGCTATATTCAGGCTCCTGTGTTTAATTTTCCAAGCAATAGTGTGACACTCCCCCTTTTAACATGAAAATTAGACATTTTACTCATTTATACCAATCATCTCATGCCAATCTGACTTAGAATTCTGATCTCCTTCAGTTTTGCTCACTTCACTTTCAGACCATGACCACACATTTGTAACCACATAAAAGCATTAGTTATTGCCAAGAGAAATCTTAAAATGGCAAATTGACCTTCTCAGCTATTGCTGCCAATGGACACTGTCAGATCCCCAAAAAATATAATGTTGTTACAGATAAAAATTAAAAACCTTTTGTTATATGGTTGTTTACATTTCTTTTTATATTTAATGAAGAAAATGGCTCCTGAAAATCCCACCACTAGGGGACCCCCTTGTCCATGAGTCAAGAGATGACTCATGGACAAGGCTGCATGAGCAGCCACACCAATCACCTCCCACCACCACAAGGGAGGGACACGCCCCCTTCCCCTGAGAGGATGTCCAACACTGTGAGCTAATGAAAAGAGGTATTTTTATAATAAATCTAAGTGATAGAGGCATAAAAATATATGTACATGGTCAGGATTAGGTACTGAGAAACATTACATTTTTTGTTTGTCGGATCTGACAGGTACGCTTTAAAAGTCACTGAGGGCTTCAATAAAGCTCATTCTTGCTTATTTCCTTGATTTAATACAGAGTCATGTACATGATGCTTTACTGTAGGATACAGTGTCCCATTGGAATCCATGTGCACTATACAATGCTGGCTGGTGCTGTGTGTGGTAGATATTCTCCCTTAGTGGCAATGGCACTCTAATTCCCATGGTTACTATTTATATTCTGCTAGCTGAATGTGCATATGGGGGAATTTTGGATCTAAATTGTTACCAAATATTGTTGGATATTGTACATACTGTTGTTTTTTTTTATTACATTTTATAATGTATGCAGGAATGTTAGTGAAGCATGTGGTATAGCATAGGGAACCTGTGCTGTATATTGTGCCGTCTCGCTATGTATGGTGAATGTATTATTTATTGTATAAGTGATTGACGACTGATTGCTAATAAAGTTATTTTCAATCAAAATCTCTAAGGTGAAAGACACCTTACAGATGCTTTCAACCTTTTACCCCTTGTGAGCCACATTAATAATAAGTGCCACATTCATCTACAAATGAAAAAATATATATATTATATGTGAAGAAAGAACCATTGACCTGTATCTTACCATGCCCTGCTCTATGTCTCACTCTCTACTTCTGCCCGTCACTGCCATGCTGCTGCTCTTTCTCCCAGTGGAGTTCCAGCCTATAAGTGCCCTTCCAATCACACTGGACCAACCATGATTGTTCATGCAGAACCTGTATGCCTTCTTCAACCCTCTTGGCTGTTGTCAACTCTACCTCTGCCTGACCCTGTGTACCATTCAAACTCTCTAATGTTTAACCCAGACTGTTAACTACACTTTCTTGCTTGATCCCCTGGTGTCATGCACTGGTGTCACCTGGTCTGCTGAGCAAGCCCCTACTTACACCAAGAGCAGGCTTAGGAAGCAACCTGATACCCTCTAGCAGCAAAAATCCACCAGCTTCCATATCCTGGAACAGGATGAAGGGTGAAAAACCCAGAGGGTACTTAGACTTAGTTCCTTAGTGTGTGCCAAAGCCAAACTGGTTTGGTAGCACAGAAGGTCTACACCCATTTCTTTGTTGTACATGAATTTGCTCATATTGAGGGATATAGTCAAAAACCTGCGTAATTTATGCTACAGTGATATTAATGACATCTTTTTTTTTTGTTTTCTCACCATATTTTCATAGCTCACTGTTGCTTTGAAACTAGGTTTTGTTTTTCAACACTATTTTCCATTTCATGCCAAAATTCAACATGTTTGTACCCATTTAAAATCCTGCTAAAAATTTAGACAACAAATACAAATCACATGTAACAAAATTGTGAGATATTATTATTGCATTCTTCAGACCTTATATAAATTTATGGTTCAAACATGGCTCAAGGAGTTTATATTAGAAAAACTGAATTAGCAGTTCCTGATCATATGGCAGGAATGCTTAGAAAATTTATGCAAAATCAATTTCAAGTTGACCTGATGAAGAAAAAAATTATATTTCTACCAGTGTACCATCTACAATAGTGAGATACGCCTGTAGGATTTTCACATGCTAAAAAAGATTTACTTGTTGAGGAGATGAACCATTTAGAGTGATTATGCAAATACTGGTAAAACACACCATTTTTAACCCCTTAAGGACGCAGCCCTTTTTCACCTTAAGGACTGAGCCCTTTTTCGCAATTATGACCACCGTCACTTTACGAATTAATAACGTGAAAACGCTTTTACCGAATATTCTGATTCTGAGATAGTTTTTTTGTGACATATTCTACTTTATTTTGGGGGTAAATTTTCGGCGTTACTTGCATCCTTTTTTGGTGAAAAATCCCAAAATTTCATGAAAATTTAGAAAATTTTGCATTTTTTTTTTACTTTGAAGCTCTTTACTTGTAAGGAAAATGGATATTCCAAATAAATTTTATTTTTATTCACAAATACAATATGTTCTGCTTCATGTTGGCCTCATAAAATGGACATATTTTTGCTTTTTGAAAAAATTAGAGGCCTTCAAAGTAGAGCAGCAATTTTCAAAAATTTCATGAAAATTGCTAAATCTGAAGGGACAGATGTTACAGAACTACAACTCCCAGCATGCCTGGGCAGTCCAGGCATGCTGAGAGTTGTAGTTTGGCAACATCTGGAGGGCTACAGTTTGGGCACCACTGTCACAGTGGTCTCCAAACTGTGACCCTCCAGATGTTGCAAAACTACAACTCCCAGCATGCTGGGAGTTGCAGTTTGGCCCCCCTAGTGGTTGCCACAGTAAAGATCGATTTACTTTCACTTTCAATACCCCCCCCCCCCACTGTCGATTCCCTACCTGAGCAATGATCCAGCAGGCTCCAGCGAAGATCCCAGGTCCCCAGGCATCTTCTCCTGCAGGTACGGCCTCCATCTTCTTCCCAGATCCCCTCGACATCCAGGGGTGGGCAGAACGGGGGTTGCCATGGCAACCCCCTGTCCTGCACTGCCATTGGTCAGAACTCCGTTCTGACTAATGCCAGGGGATAGGAGGAGATCGCAGCTTTGCGACCTCACTCCTATCCTTTAGGCTGATCGGGGCTGTTGCTGACAGCTCCGATCAGCCCTATTTTCCGGGTGATCGGGTCACCAGAGACCCGATCAGCCCGGAATTGGAGAAAATCGCATGTCTGAATTGACATGCGATATTCTCCGATCGCCGACAGGGGGGTCTCAGGACCCCCCTGGGCGATGTGCCAGGGTGCCTGCTGAATGATTTCAGCAGGCATCCGGCTCCTGTCCCCAACCGGCTAGCGGTGGGGACCGGATTTCCCACGGGCGTATGGATACGCCCTCGGTCCTTAAGGATTCGGAATGCAGGGCGTATCCATACGCCCTGTGTCGTGAAGAGGTTAAAGCAATTTCGGCCATTTGTTCTAAGTAAGAGGCATAAACATGCACAGTACCACTAAAGCACCACTAAAGCAGCAAAGCCAAAAATGCCTCAAAGTAAGATGGTGTGTTCGGACCCCATTATTTGAAAATAAAAAAATATAGTTCTAAAATACTTATGGTAGCATTTTAAATCATCAAGTTTAAAAATGCAATTTATAACATTGGAACATTTAAAATAAAACAATCAAAAAGAAAACACATTTTACACTATTACAAAGGCAGTGAAAATGAGCCTTTGAAAATGTATTACAATTATAGTAAGCACTGCGGAATCTGTAGGCGCTATATATATAAATAAATTAATTATAATCTAGACTAAATCAGGCATCACATCTATATGTCCCCCACGGTCAATACAAATTTTAATGTTAAACTGTTGTGAACTGCACTCTCCTGTCCTCTGCTGACAACAAGCCATTTGGTCCTTATGGCCTATGCAAGTTGCCCATTTTATTTCTTGTATACGAAAAATGCAACAGTTAATCTGATCTGTCTGTGTTGTTCTGCTTCCATACAGCTGCTCTGTATAGCTTATGAAGGTCTGCTATAAATAACAGCTTACTACTCCCAATATTTGGTTAAACATCAGCAAAATGCCTATGTTCTGGTTCTGTCTACTTTCTATATTGTGTGGATTCTGCCTCAAGTTATCCCATTATGTCCGGTTTATAAATTGTTGTCATCTGGTTCTGGCTCGGCCTTCTCATGGACTCTGCTTCTGGTAAGCCTTTCTGGAACCAACTTTTGGTACTTGTTGTTCTACAGTCTTGTGTTTACATAAGAAAGTTCTGTGTCCACATTTCAGCCCACAACTATACTGTCTACGCTTGTTTGTCTAAGGCTATGCTTGCCACTAAGCACTAAAAGGCTAGTACCAAAACTCCTTTTCCCAGCCCTGCTCTGGAATTTCTATGAAATCAGCATCTTTTAGGAGGGAAAGGATTAGAGGAGGTAACTCCTCACCTTGTATGATGTGCTGATTGCTGTGACAATCTCTGGTGTTTCTGTCTAAGCAATGATAGGATTATTGGGGTAGTTGTCAGTAGCCTGATGGCTGCTGCAACGGTGGAACTCGAGTCTCCCGCCCCTGCTTAGGGTGCATTCACACCACGATTGTTTGGCTACTGTACTCCAAGTATATTACCTTAGCAGCAGTGAGTTTAGTCTGGTAAGGGTTCATTCAAACCAAGATTGTGAAATCCAGGAATTTAAAAAACAGCCGGTGTCATATGCCCGCCGGACCCACATCGCACACCATTCTTTTAAATGAGCTGAAGGGAGTCAGATAGTGGCTCCGGTCATCTTAGATTTGAACTGTACCAGTTTTATTGCCGGACTAAAAACCGTTGCAGACCATGATTTTCAGTCCAGCAACAAAACCGGATATGGTTCTGCCAACCTAACGGCTTACTTCTCCTTCCATGGCTGCTGTGGCTTTTCTATTCTTTAACAGGCTCTTCCAATAGAGCGCAGATCACATAGATCACATAGATCAATGCAGTTTAATAGAAAGAATAAAACTAAACATATTTGGTATGACCACGTGTAGAATTTTCTTAACTATGAAAATATAACATTATTTATCCCGCATGGTGAATGGCGTAAACGTAAAAAAAATACCAAACCCCAGAATTGCTGTTTTCTATCACAACACATCCTGCAAAAAAGTAATATAGTAAAAAGCGATCAAAAAGTGAGATCAATACCAAAATGGTACTACAGATCACTGCACTAAAATGGGCACTAACACAACCCAGTATAGTGAAAAAATAGTGCACTTGTCAGTAAAAATGACACTTATCTTTATTGTGCAGGCCCATACGATTACAACGATACCCAACTTATATACCGTATATACTCGAGTATAAGCCGAGTTTTTCAGCACGATTTTTCGTGCTGAAAACACCCCCCCTCGGCTTATACTCGAGTGAACTCTCGACCCTCAGTGGTCTTCAACCTGCGGACCTCCAGATGTTTCAAAACTACAACTCCCAGCAAGCCCTGACAGCCATCGGCTGTCCGGGCATGCTGGGAGTTGTAGTTTTGAAACATCTGGAGGTCCACAGGTTGAAGACCACTGCCCGGGCCTTCGTCATCATCCAGCCCCCCTCCCCCCTTTAGTTTTGTACTCACCTCCGCTCGGAGGGACGTTAGGGTGAGCTGGTCCGGGCCATCTGTGCTGCAGGGACCGTCCGGTGGGGAGGGATAGTCGTTCCGGGCTGTCCATCTTCACCGGGGGGCCTCTTCTCCGAGCTTCGGGCCCGGGTCCGGAATAATGACGTTGCCTTGACGACGATGCACAGGGACGTTGCTCATGAAAGTCCCTGTGCGTTGTCGTCAAGGCAACGTCATTATTCCGGGGCCGGGCGCGAAGCACGGAGAAGAGGCCCCCCCCCCCCCCCCCCCGGTGAAGATGGACAGCCCGGCACGACTATCCCTCCCAGTGGACGGTCCCTGCAGTGCAGATGGCCCGGACCAGCTCACCCTAACGTCCCGCCGTGCGGAGGTGAGTACAAAGCTAAAGGGGGAGGGGGGCTGGATGATGACGAAGGCCCGGGCAGTGGTCTTCAACCTGCGGACCTCCAGATGTTTCAAAACTACAACTCCCAAAATTCTGGGAGTTGTAGTTTTGGAACATCTGGAGGTTCCCAGGTTGAAGACCACTGTTAAATCAGACATTGACAAGCGGTGATGATGAAGAGGGTGGTGTGGGATGATGACAGGGTAATGATGAAAGGCGGTGATGATGAAGGGGGGGATGATGAAGGATTAATGACAGGGTAATGATGAAGGGGGGGATGATGACAGGGTAATGAAAGGGGGATGATGAAGGGGGGATGATGACAGTGTAATGATGAAGGGGGGATGATGAAGGGGGGATGATGACAGGGTAATGATGAAGGGGGCGATGATGAAGGGGGGATGATGACAGGGTAATGATGAAGGGGGGATGATGACAGGGTAATGATGAAGGGGGGGATGATGACAGGTGATGATGATGAGGGTGTTAATGACGGGGGTCTGGATGATGCCGGGGGATGATGTATTTCCCACCCTAGGCTTATAGTCGAGTCAATAACTTTTCCTGGGTTTTTGGGGTGAAATTAGGGGCCTCGGCTTATATTCGGGTCTGCTTATACTCGAGTATACACGGTAGGTTTTATTTTACTAATCTGTATAACTTTTTATATAAAAATTTGTATGCTTAAAATTGGCCTCTTCTGACCCCTATACCTTTTTTATTTTTCCGTATCCAGGGGTGTATGAGGGCTTATTTTTTGTACCATGGTCTGTAATTCTTATTATTTTGATGAGACTTTTTGATCGGTTTCTATTAATCTTTTGTGACCATAAATGTGCAATTTTGGACTTTGGTACGTGTACGCCATTGACTGTGCTGTTTACTTAATGTTATATGTTTTTGGTTCGGACGTTTATTCATGTGGCAATACCACATATGTTTACGTTTAGTTTTTTTACATGGGAAAAGGGGGGTTATGAAAAAAATAATTTTATCACACTCTCAACATCAATTAAAAAAAGAAGACAGCCATGTGAAATTGAGTTCCAGTGGGTACAAGAAATTGGTTGTGCTGGTGGAAAGGGATAGAGTTTGGCCACACTTGCCATGACGTCGTCAGAGCCTTTATATAGCAGCCCAAGATGTTCATTGCTATTCCTATATATGTCCTAGCCCTCTAATGACGCCGCAAAACATGATGAGACATAAGGGGTGTTTTATCTTCTCAGGAGTTTCATCAATAGAACCACAAGGATTGCACTAGAGTAGTTGTAGTATATAGCACCGTACAAGAGATAACATGTTTACAGATAAGCTTCGCTTATTTCCAGATAACATGTTTAGAGATATTTAGGTCTTTTTAACATGGCCTCTAACTATTCAGATTTAACCGGCAACAGTTTTATAAGGTGTTGGGGAGTCTGGACCCCATGACACCTGATACATAAACACAATGGCTCAGATTTTTCAAACTGCCTAAAGCCAAAACTGTCTTGTTTTGCCCATAACATCCAAGCTGTGATTACTTGCTATAGGCAAAACCAGACAGTTTTGGCTTCAGGCAGGTCTGGTCCAGTGTCCGCAGCACTAGTGAAACGATGTCAGTCTTGTAACACAGCAATGTGTGCTATATATATTCTTGACTGGGCTAGGTCTTCTTTGGCGCTGTTAGGTCCTTTTGGAGACTAATACAAATTTTTTTTCCCCTTCCAATGCTTGTTTTTAATAGACATGGACAAGAAAGACCAGACACAGATTGTGGAAACCAAACAGAAGCCAGAGACCAGGAATGAGGAGCAAGAGCAGACCAGAAATGAGGGCCAGAACTCAGACAAGGAACAAGGTACCTTGAGGCAGAACCTAGGAAACGGGGCAAAATAAACTCAAACAGCACTGACATTCAGACTAGGAATGAAGAATCTTAGAAGCTTATATAGGCCACCAAGGTCAAGTGCCATTCAGGTGCCATGGAAATGTTTTTGTCCTGACATTGATGTCATCATGGCACACTGATTGCCAAACAACAGGATGTGGCCACCAGGAGTACTCAAGTGGGTGCTGCTGGAGTAGGGTGGTGGTGAATGAATAACAGCACTGGTTGTGCTGTATGTCATAGTACCCCTCTCCTAGGGACCCTTTCAACATGACAATTTGTAGAAGCCATTGGAATATTCTTAATACAATTGTCTTCAGATGAGGATTGCAGGCAGCTAAGACTACTCTGGTGTTTACTCTGGACTGAAAGGACAGGCTGTAAGGAGTCAGACAAGACTCGACACAAATAATGAACAGAAACATGATTTTTCAGACAAGAGTCAGCTACAAAACGTGATTTGTCATCTGTCACCCATGTACACTTTTCTACACCCCTCTGTCACCCATGTACACTTTTCTACACCCCTCTGTCACCCATGTACACTCCTCTACACCCCTCTGTCACCCATGTGCACTCCTCTACACCCCTCTGTCACCCATGTACACTTCTCTATACCCCTCTGTCACCCATGTACACTCCTCTATACCCCTCTGTCACCCATGTACACTCCTCTACACCCCTCTGTCACCCATGTACACTCCTCTACACCCCTCTGTCATGCATATACACTCCTCTATACCCCTCTGTCACCCATGTATATCCATCTGTCACCCATGTACACTCCTCTACATCCATCTGTCACCCATGTACACTTTTCTACGCTCCTCTGTCACCCATGTACACTTCTCTACACCCATCTGTCACCCATGTACACTCCTCTACACCCCTGTCACCCATGTACACTCCTCTACACCCCTCTGTCACCCATGTACACTCCTCTATACCCCTCTGTCACCCATATACATCCATCTGTCACCCATGTACACTCCTCTACACCCATCTGTCACCCATGTACTCTTTTCTACACCCCTCTGTCACCCATGCACACTTCTCTACACCCTTGTCACCCATGTACACTCCTCTACACCCCTCTGTCACCCATGTACACTCCTCTACACCTCTCTGTCACCCATGTACACTCCTCTACACCCCTCTGTCACCCATGTACACTCCTCTATACCCCTCTCTCGCCCATGTACATCCATCTGTCACTCATGTACACTCCTCTACATCCCTCTGTCACCCATGTAAACTCCTCTACACCCCTCTGTCACCCATGTACACTCCTCTACACCCCTCTGTCACCCATGTACACTCCTCTACACCCCTCTGTAACCCATGTACACTCCTCTACACCCCTCTGTCACCCATGTACACTCCTCTATACCCCTCTGTCACCAATGTACATCCATCTGTCACCCATGTACACTCCTCTACACCCCTGTCACCCATGTACACCCCTCTGTCACCCTTGTACACTCCTCTATACCCCTCTGTCACCCATGTACATCCATCTGTCACCCATGTACACTCCTCTACACCCATCTGTAACCCATGTACACTCATCTACACCCCTCTGTCACCCATGTACACTCCTCTACACCCCTGTCACCCATGTACACTCCTCTACACCCCTCTGTCACCCATGTACACTCATCTACACCCCTGTCACCCATGTACACTCCTCTACACCCCTCTGTCACCCCTGTACACTCCTCTACACCCCTCTGTCACCCATATATACTCCTCTATACCCCTCTGTCACCCATGTATATCCATCTGTCACCCATGTAAAAAAAAAAAAAAAAGTGCGGAGCCTAATAGGTTTGTTTTGCAGGTTTAACTGTGAAGAATTGTGCGTGGAAGAAATCGTGATGATGGCCCGGAACAGATGGAGAAGAGAAGGAAACGATACAAATTAGAGAAGACGTCATTAGTGAGTTAAACATATAGTGCATTGCGTTTTTTACAATGTTTTCCTTTTTTTTTTTTGCTCGTCAACCTTGGTAGGGGTGCCCCGCAGAAAAAAAAAATTACGAGGTGTGCCCCGACCCGAAAAAGGTTGGGAAACACTGGCATAGAGTTTAGGCTGGACAAAAGTCAACAGGTGGCAGCCATAGATAGCATTGATAATGGAACAGCAACAAGACCAGACATGGAGTGTGCTACAGGGTCAGGTAGACCAGATGTGGAGCAAGGACCTACTCTATGAAAAAACAGACACTGCCCATAGACACAGGACAGGACTGCCTGAAGGAACAGATTCAGAGAAGGGTATAATATTGTATGCTGTTCTGGAACTTTTAGAGCACAGTGGCCTCCAAAATTCTTAAATGGAAACCAGGACTCCTTGAGCTGGCTGCTCCACCAAACTAAGAAATTAGGAGAAGTAATGAAGAACCCAACGGTCACTCTGGCTGAGCTCCTGTTTGCAGATAGGACAAAACTTCCAGAGAATTAGAGTGGCCTGAAAGAAGCTTCTCCCCAGTAAAAGGGTCTAAAGACTTTCCGAATGCACTGTACAGTTCCTTGCATAAGTATTCATCTCTTTTGACTTTTTGCCCACTTTGATACTGTTACAAACTTAAATTCAATAAGACTTTAACCATTTCATCTACAAAACATTCATAGTACTAAAAACATGATTTTTATTATGATACAAATAAAATACTTGCACATCTAGAAATGAAAATGTTTGGCTAATGCTTAGTCAGATTGGATGCAGACCATCTGTGAACAACAATTTTCAAGTATTTGAATAGAGTCACAATTGAATTCAGATCTGGGCTTCTACTGGGCCATTTTAGGTCATTAACATTATTAGATCTAAATCATTTCATTGTAGCTCTGGCTGTATGTTTAGGGTGTCTGCAAAGACTCTCGGTTGTTGATCTTTGCAACTCTTCCAGAGCTACCATAGGTCTTGGTTACTTCTCTGATCAATTTCCTTCGTTTCTGGCTTGTTAGTTTGGGTGGATGACCTGGTCTTAGTAGGTCTGTGATTGTGACCAATTCTTTCCATTTTCTGATGTTAGATTTAATAGTGCTCTGTGAGATTTTCAAAGCTTGGGATTGGGATTTTTTTTTTTTTATAACCTAAGGGTATGTTCACACTGAGGAATTGGAGAGGAATTTCCACGAGTAATTCTGCTCGTTTTTTCCTCTCCAATTAATTCAGCAGTGAAAATCCCCATAGAGCTGTGAAGAATTTCTGCCCCTCACACTGAGGAATTTCCTCAAGCAGAATTCTGACGAGGAAGTCTGTTCCGCTTGAAGAAAGAACATGTTCTTTTTTTCAGGCGGAATCAGTGTCGTTCTCCCATAGAGATCAATGTTATATATTTTTTTTTGAGTCAGAAGCATTTCCACGCTGAATCCGCACGGAATTGGTGCGGAATTGGCGCCGAATTTCCGCATTAAAAAATAATAATTTTATGAATAGAAATACTTGATATTCCTCCTCCGCATGAAACCTGCATTTCTTTGTGGAATTCCGCGCGAATTCCGCACGATTTCTGCGCCAATTCCGCACGAAATTCCGCACAAAAACTCTGTGAGTTCTTGTGGAAAAGTAACAATATTTTGAGGCAGAAAATTTCTTCTTGATTTCCGCCCCAATTCCTTAGTGTGAACATACCCTAACACTGCTTTCTATCCCTGACCTGCTTAGTGAGCTCTTTGATTTCATGTTGCTGTTTGTTCAGTACTGCTCTGTAACAAACTCATAGGCCCTCACAGAACAGGAGTACAGTTTCTGTACTGTTATTAAATTGCAGACAGGTGGTTCATATTTACCAATTATGTGACTTGCAAATGTGACTTGTGAAAACAATAGGTCACACCAGATCTTTGAACTCCAGATGTTTTGGGGTCTCACAGTAAAGAGGAAAGCATATGCACTGAACACTTTTTAGATAATTATTTGCAAATCATTTTGAAATCTGTTTTATCTCTCCCCCCCCCCCCCCCCACACACACACACATCCAATTGGTTTGCTATTTTGTGTTGGTCCATTACATAAAACCGCAATGACCCTGAGGTTATACTTACATAACTTACATTAGTCTATTTTGGCCTTGGCCAAATTTTGGTCAAAGATACATTACAGAAAATTCTGTATTCCGACAAAAAACATCTTTATTTTTCAAATCAACTGGTGCCAGAAAGTTACTTTTATTAAAAAAAAAAATCTTTCCAGTACTTATGTGCTGCTGTATACTACAGAGGAAGTTGAGCAGTTATTTTCTTTCTGACCACAGTGCTTATTGCTCACACCTCTGTCACCTCAGGAACTGTCCAGAGCAGGAGGGTTTGTTATGGGGATTTGCTCCTACTCTAGACTGTTCCTGACACGGGCAGAAGTGTCAGCAGAGAGCACTATGGTCAAACAGAATAGAACAACTCAGCTTCCTCTGTAGTATACAGCAGCTCATAAGTATTGGAAGGATTAAGATTTTTTAATAGAAGTAATTAAAGGGGTAATACAATACAGAAATGTAGGTGCACTTAAGTAATTAAAGGGGTATTCCAGGCAAAACCTTTTATATATATATATATATATATATATATATATCAACTGGCTCCGGAAAGTTAAACAGATTTGTAAATTACTTCTATTAAAAAATCTTAATCCTTCCAATAGTTATTAGCTTCTGAAGTTTTCTGTCTAACTGCTCAATGATGATGTCACATCCCAGGAGCTGTGCATGATGGGAGAATATCCCCATAGGAACTGCACAGCTCCTGGGACGTGAGTCATCAGAGAGCAGTTAGACAGAAAACAACAACTCAACTTCAGAAGCTAATAACTATTGAAAGGATTAAGATTTTTTAATAGAAGTAATTTACAAATCTGTTTATCTTTCCGGAGCCAGTTGATATATAAAAAAAGTTTTGGCCTGGAATACCCCTTTAACAAATCTGTTTAATTTTCAGGAGCCAGTTGATATGAGAAAAATATGTTTTCCACCAGAGTACCCCTTTAAGTAATTTCTCCACATTTAGAACAATAGGATTTAAAGGGAACCTGTCACTAAGTTTTACTCTATATAATGAGTGATAACATGTAATATCATATGTCCTACTATGCCTGGATGTCTGCTGGCACATCTGTAAATGTGGAGAAAACAACTTTTATAAATGTTATGCGCAGTATGTAAATAAGGCTCAAGTAGTCATTAGGCAAACTCAAGTAGTCACCAATCAACTGCTTGTCCAGGGGTCAAGTTCTGGAGAAAAAAGTGTGGGAACTCACTCATGATTTCCACACAAAAGCTGGTACTGAAGGACTCCTGCTAAAGGGAACAGTGTTCCTGCTGTGGCAAAAGTGCAGGAACTCTGTTCCTATGTGTTCCTGCAGGACTTGAGCCCTGGGCTTGCTGAAGTAGTCACTGCATCCTGGGCTGTAATTGGAGATTTTCCTAGTCCTGATGACGGAAAATATGGATTTTATTAAAGACAGGAGGCGAATATTATGCATTTCTTTCTTTTAATTTAGCCCACAGCAGCAAGGGTTAACATACAGGAAAGTGAAGAAAACTTTTTAGCGTAACCAAACATCAGGTGTATGGTAGTCCATATCATCCAATCAGGATAGAGTACAGGTGATAAGGTCCGTGAACACCAACTGTTATTCCTCTTTATTGTTGCGAGGAGTATAGTAGAAAAACCACACAGTAACTTCGAAGTAGAACTGGAGTTTGGAGGTCAAACAGGAAAACATCGGAACAAAGACTTGACCACGAAGCGAATCAGTATTCTCTCCTCTAGGCTGAAACAAACAAGAAAACGACAAATAAAGGTAAATAGGGGGGGATCAAAGGGAGGGATAATATTCGCCTCCTGTCTTTAATAAAATCCATATTTTCCGTCATCAGGACTAGGAAAATCTCCAATTTTATTGAAAGACGGAGGCTCATATTATGCATGTTTAAAGCTAAACTATAAATCATATCATTAAAATGCAGACATAGAAACATGAGAGGAAGGTCTGAAATAAAAGGTCCTGAAAGTAGATTCTGAAGACCAATCAGCAGCCTTCAAAAGGTCTGAAAGAGAGCCTCCGGATTGAATGACTCTAGTGGCCATAGCCCCTCTAGCAGAGTGAGCCCCAAACCTGGAGGTGTCCACACCTGCTAGGTGCATGGTTTGCTTGACCCATCTGGCAATAAGAGATCAATAATTGAGAAGAAGAATTTGAGCGTAAAGAAAGTGTTTTACGTTCGTAAGATTGAAGGCAAAGAACTACACAAAGATTTACATTGTGTGGAAAATAAGGATAGAACACTGAATGTAAATTGGTTTTAGTACGTTTGTAAATGGAAAAAGTAACACCTTGAGGAGAAAAAGACTTATGAGAAATATCAAGAGCCTTGACATCAGAGACTCTTTTACAAGAGATTAAACATAAAAGCATGGAAAGTTTAAGGGAAAGGAGTTTTAAGGATAGAGAGTCATTAGGACCTAAAGAATCCAAGAATGACAATACTAGATTAACATCCCAAGTAGAAGTATATTTGGGCTGAGGGGGTCTTCTGAAGCGAATCCCTTTCAAGAGTCTGCAAACCAAAGGATGTTTGCCAATAGGACTAGAATCAATAAGGATGTGATTTGATGAGATAGCAGAACGGTATACGTTAATCGTGCAATAAGCTTTACCTTGATTGAACGAAAAACAGAGGAAATTTAGAATGTCATTCAAAGATGAGTGAACGGGATCCATATCCCGTTGTGCGCACCAATGAGACCAAACCTTCCAGGCAGATCTGTAAGCAGATCTGGTTCCTGGGGCCCATGCCTCCAATAAAATGTCTCTAGCCGATTGTGAAAGTCCCTGATCATTAGAGATTTCCCTGATACTAGCCAAGCTACTAGAGACAAGGTGTCCGACAGAATTAGAGGGTGTGAATTCCCTGATGGATCCAGAAGGGTTGAAGGGGACATGGGAATGATCCGAGGGAAATCTACGGTCATACCCAGAAGCTGAGGGAACCATGCTTGAGATGGCCACCAGGGGGTTATTAAAACCACAGTCGATTTCTGGGAGAGAATTTGAAGGAGGACTCTGGGGATTAGAGAAAAGGGAGGAAAGGCGTAAAGGGTCTCTGCGGGCCAAGACTGGAGAAGGGCGTCTACGCCTAAGGCTTCTGGATCGTGACGCCAACTGAAGAAGAGAGGTAGTTGACAATTTAAACGAGAAGCAAAGAGGTCTAGGTACAGAGGACCCCAAAGATAATTGAGTTGATGAAATATGGAAGGATCTAGGCGCCAGTCGCTGGCATCCACAAGAAAACGAGAGTTCCAGTCCGCAATCCTGTTCGAAAGACCAGGAAGATATTCGGCTTTGAGAACAATGTTCCTGTCTAAACAAAAATGGCAGAATTCTTTGGAGATTTCTGAAAACATTTTTGATTTCGTACCCCCTAGGCGGTTGATGTATTGAACCGCCGAAATATTGTCCATCCGTAGAAGAATACAACAATCTTCGCAAAACTCTTGAGAGCGAAAAATCCAGCTAGAAGCTCCAAACAGTTGATATGAAGGAGGGATTCGTCTGAAGACCATTTCCCCCCGGTGGAGAGATGGCCACAGCGAGCACCCCAACCTAAAAGACTTGCATCTGATTCTATAGAAAAATCCGGGAAGGGATGAAAAATGGCCTTCCCATTCCAAGATTCTATATGTTGGAGCCACCAAAGTAATTCTTCCTTCGTCTCTGGTGTGAGAGAGATCGAGTCTGAATAACTTAAACCGTTCTGGAGGTGTTGAATTTTGAGTCGTTGTAATGCTCTGTAATGTAACGGGGCCGGGTAAATAGCCTGGATGGATGCAGATAGGAGGCCCACTAGATGTGCAATATTCCTCAAGGAAATCAGATTCTTGTTCAGAATCGAGCGAATCTCCCGACGAATAGTTTTCAACCATCTTGGGGGGAGACTGAAAGTGTCTGTAACGGTGTTCACCAAAAACCCTAGAAATTCTACTTCCCTTAAAGGGGTCAGAATAGATTTTTTGTAATTTATAACAAATCCTAGGTCTGTGAGTAGTGAAAGAGTCCATTTCATATGAAGGTTGATGAGATGAAAAGATTGAGCCATGATGAGGATGTCGTCCAGATATATTATCAGACGTACACTCCAACTCCTCAATATGGACACTACTGGTTTCATCAACTTGGTGAAACACCAAGGAGCGGATGCCAGACCGAATGGAAGGCACGTAAATTGCCAAATTAGATTTTTCCAGGAAAACTGAAGATAATGTTGGAATGAAGAATGAATGGGAACCGTGAGATAGGCGTCTTTGAGGTCTATCTTGACCACCCAACCTCCGTGAAGAAGATCTCTCAAGAGATGAATGCCCTCCATTTTGAAATGACGATATCTGATGAAGGCATTGAGAGACTTGAGATTTATGACTGGTCTGTGACCGCCATCTTTCTTTTTCACCAGAAAAAGGTTGCTGATAAAACTCTGAGGAGATCTTTCTATAGGGATGATAGCGTTTTTTGAAAGAAGTTCGCTGATCTCCAAATCTATAAGATTTTGATCTAGACTGGAAAAAACCATCGGATTGGGGAGATGAGACTGAAAGGGAGGAGTCATGAATTCTATTTGATAACCTTTGATTGTGTTGAGCACCCAAGAGTCTGATGTTATCATAGACCAATATTGGAAAAAATGGGTTAGTCTGCCCCCTAGGGGTATGTGAGGGAAAGGAACAGGAATCGGACTTACCTGAAGAAGGTCTTGATTTCTGGAATCCTCTGGATCATCTGGACCGCCATGGCCTTCCACGATAGGGAAAGAACGGAGAGGTATAGGAGTTTGTTGTTTGAGAGGTCTTGGGTTGATTGGGGCCTCAAAACTGTTTTCGTTCCTGGACAGTACGGCTGGGGAAGCGGCCCCTTTCTCTCCCAGCCTTGGGAAAAACCTTTGGTTGAAAAAACTTTTTTATGGACGTTTGAGCCTTATCTAGGCTTGAAAATAAGCCCACATATTTATTGAGCTCTTTAATGAATGATTCTCCAAATAACAATCCCTCATTAGAGGGAGCCGGTTCATTGGGAGCAAGATGGGTAAGTTGGGGATCCATCTTTAGTAAAATAGCCCTTCTCCGTTCAGCCAGGAGGGCAGAGTTGGCATTGCCAAAGAAGCAAAATGCCCTTTGTATCCACCCATGTAGGACATGAGGGTCAATGGGATCCTTAGAGGCTAGAGCCTCTTCAGAAAGATTCATAATCTTCATTAAAGGACCCAAAATGTCAATTAATTTATCCTGGCACGATTTTTGAGATCGGTCCAGCCCCTTTTTGGGGTTCTTCCCTGACTTAGATAGATATTTCACCAAAGTGAAGTCTATGTCAGGGGTCGTAGTGGTTATTTCAGGTAAAGATGGTCTAGGGCATTCTGCCCTAAGTCTGTTTCTGGCTTTCTTGTCCATAGGTTTGTTAAAACAAGACTGAACATATTTGGCCACATTTGGATGTGGGACCCAATCCCCTGATCTCGGATGAAAAATTTGATCCGGATCAAAATAGGGGGTGCCAGAACTGTCCAACACTACCTCAGCCGAGGTGTCATTTACAGCTACATTATCTGATTCATTAGATTCCGACACATCCTCGTAACTAGAATCATGTTCCTCATGAGAGGTATCAGACTCGGAAGATGACCGGTCAGATAGGACATAAGAGTCCGGTTTGTTTCTAAATGAGGATTTCGATGTCCGTTTATTTATAACTTCCTCACGGACTGAGGGTTTTTTGTGGGAAGATTTTCCACTAGATTTTTTGCTGTGATGATGTGAACGGCCATCAGTAATTTTGTCAACCTGACCCTTCTTTGATTTCTTATTAGATGAAGGGTCGTCATGGCAATGATGCCGCTTTCTGGAAGCTTTACCAGATTTGAAGCCTCTGGCTAATTGAGAGACCGACTCTTCGGCAGAATAGAATAAATCTGAGGGAGTAGTCAGACCCTGTTGCATAGGAATGGCTTGAGTAATCGCCATTTTGACTGAGGTAGAAATAGATTCTTGTAAAGATGAAAAGGCCTCCTTAATGACAGAGTGAACCGACTTATTCACAGAGTCTGAGACCAAATTTTGTACATGAGCCTCATTAATAAAGGTTAATTCTCTAACCTCAGATGGGGAGACAGTATTCACCTCAGAAGTCATGGTGATATCATATAATGAAAAATTTTAAATGAGATTTTTCAAAATGTATCAAATTTCAAAACCCTAGCAAATGTATTGAAAAATACACTAGTTAAGGTATAATGGGCAGATGAGAGGAAAAAACTCAATATTTTTTCTAATATTGTCGAGCTATCGTAGCGCAATACTGTGAGGGAAGATCTGTGAGGAGAATGGGGGCGGGGAAGCAACTGAGAACCAGTTGCGCCGCAACTCTCGCGATAAACGAGAAGACGCGAATCAGACGATACTGCGCATGCGCGTGCGGCCGAAGGATGGCTGATAGCGAAAAGGAACTGCGCCACAGAAGAAAATATGAAGCGGAGTCCACCGAGAGACGCAGAGAACGCTCCGGATCACCCCGTGGACCCGACCCAATAAACCGGGACCAGGTGTATAAGCCCGTGAGTAGAAACGGTGTTTAACAGCTGAGACAATAGCAAAACTGTGTCACAGAAGTGTGTACTGTGGAGAAAATATAAATATATATTTATAAAGAGAACCCCGGTACCACAATGAAATAAGCAACGGGAAGAAAAGATAGGGAAAGTATATCTATATACTTAATATTGTCACGATGCCGGCTGGCAGGTAGTGGATCCTCTGTGCCAGAGAGGGATTGGCGTGGACCGTGCTAGTGGATCGGTTCTAAGTCACTACTGGTTTTCACCAGAGCCCGCCGCAAAGCGGGATGGTCTTGCTGCGGCGGTAGTGACCAGGTCGTATCCACTAGCAACGGCTCACCTCTCTGGCTGCTGAAGATAGGCGCGGTACAAGGGAGTAGACAGAAGCAAGGTCGGACGTAGCAGAAGGTCGGGGCAGGCAGCAAGGATCGTAGTCAGGGGCAACGGCAGGAGGTCTGGAACACAGGCTAGGAACACACAAGGAAACGCTTTCACTGGCACGATGGCAACAAGATCCGGCAAGGGAGTGCAGGGGAAGTGAGGTGATATAGGGAAGTGCACAGGTGAACACACTAATTGGAATCACTGCGCCAATCAGCGGCGCAGTGGCCCTTTAAATCGCAAAGACCCGGCGCGCGCGCGCCCTAGGGAGCGGGGCCGCGCGCGCCGGGACAGGACCGAGGGAGAGCGAGTCAGGTACGGGAGCCGGGGTGCGCATCGCGAGCGGGCGCTACCCGCATCGCGAATCGCATCCCGGCTGGAAGCGGAATCGCAGCGCCCCGGGTCAGTGGATCTGACCGGAGCGCTGCAGCGGGGAGAGTGTAGCGAGCGCTCCGGGGAGGAGCGGGGACCCGGAGCGCTCGGCGTAACAGTACCCCCCCCCTTGGGTCTCCCCCTCTTCTTAGAGCCTGAGAACCTGAGGAGCAGACTTTTGTCTAGGATGTTGTCCTCAGGTTCCCAGGATCTCTCTTCAGGACCACAACCCTCCCAATCCACTAAAAAAAAAGTTTTCCCTCTGACCTTTTTAGAAGCTAAGATCTCTTTGACAGAGAAGATGTCCGAGGAGCCGGAAACAGGAGTGGGAGGAACAGATTTGGGAGAAAAACGGTTGAGGACGAGTGGTTTAAGAAGAGAAACGTGAAAGGCATTAGGGATACGAAGAGAAGGAGGAAGAAGAAGTTTGTAAGAGACAGGATTAATCTGACACAAAATTTTGAAAGGACCAAGATAGCGTGGTCCCAACTTGTAGCTAGGGACACGGAAGCGGACATATTTAGCAGAGAGCCATACCTTGTCTCCAGGGGAAAAAATGGGAGGGGCTCTTCTTTTTTTATCCGCGAACTTCTTCATGCGTGATGAAGCCTGTAAGAGAGAATTTTGGGTCTCTCTCCATATGATGGAAAGGTCACGAGAAATTTCATCCACAGCGGGCAGACCAGAGGGCAAGGGGGTAGGGAGGGGGGGAAGAGGGTGACGGCCGTACACCACGAAAAATGGGGATTTGGAGGAAGATTCAGAGACTCTGAAGTTATACGAGAATTCGGCCCATGGAAGGAGATCTGCCCAGTCATCCTGGCGGGAGGAAACAAAATGTCGCAAATAATCACCCAAGACCTGGTTAATTCTTTCTACTTGTCCATTGGACTGGGGATGATATGCAGAAGAAAAATTTAATTTAATCTTGAGTTGTTTACAGAGAGCCCTCCAGAATTTAGACACGAATTGGACGCCTCTATCCGAGACGATCTGCGTAGGCAACCCGTGAAGACGAAAAATGTGTACAAAAAATTGTTTAGCCAACTGAGGCGCTGAAGGAAGACCAGGAAGAGGGATGAAATGTGCCATTTTGGAGAATCGATCAACGACCACCCAAATAACAGTGTTGCCACGGGAAGGGGGTAAATCAGTAATAAAATCCATACCAATCAGAGACCAAGGCTGTTCGGGGACAGGCAGGGGATGAAGAAGACCAGCGGGCTTCTGGCGAGGAGTCTTATCCCGGGCACAGATAGTGCAGGCTCGCACAAAGTCCACAACATCCGTCTCCAGAGTCGGCCACCAATAGAAGCGGGAGATGAGTTGCACAGATTTCTTGATGCCCACATGACCTGCGAGATGGGAGTAGTGACCCCATTTGAGGATTCCGAGGCGTTGGCGTGGAGAAACAAAGGTCTTTCCTGGAGGAGTTTGCCTGATGGAGGCTGGAGAAGTGGAGATCAGGCAGTCAGGTGGAATGATGTGTTGCGGAGAGAGTTCAACTTCTGAGGCATCCGAGGAACGAGAGAGAGCATCGGCCCTAATGTTCTTATCGGCAGGCCGAAAGTGAATCTCAAAATTAAATCGGGCAAAGAACAGAGACCACCGGGCCTGGCGAGGATTCAGCCGTTGGGCAGACTGGAGGTAGGAGAGGTTCTTGTGGTCGGTGTAAATAATAACTGGAAATCTTGATCCCTCCAGCAGATGCCTCCATTCCTCAAGTGCTAATTTGATGGCTAGAAGCTCTCGATCCCCGATGGAGTAGTTCCTCTCCGCCGGAGAGAAGGTCCTAGAAAAAAAACCACAAGTGACAGCATGCCCGGAAGAATTTTTTTGTAGAAGAACAGCTCCAGCTCCCACTGAGGAGGCATCAACCTCCAATAGGAAGGGTTTGGAAGGGTCAGGTCTGGAGAGCACGGGAGCCGAAGAAAAGGCAGACTTGAGTCGTTTAAAGGCGTCTTCCGCTTGAGGAGGCCAAGACTTGGGATCGGCATTTTTTTTGGTTAAAGCCACGATAGGAGCCACAACGGTAGAAAAATGTGGAATAAATTGCCTGTAATAATTGGCGAACCCCAAAAAGCGTTGGATAGCACGGAGTCCGGAGGGGCGTGGCCAATCTAAGACGGCAGAGAGTTTGTCTGGATCCATTTGTAGTCCCTGGCCAGAGACCAAATATCCTAGAAAAGGAAGAGATTGGCATTCAAACAGACATTTCTCAATTTTGGCATAGAGTTGATTGTCACGAAGTCTCTGAAGAACCATACGGACATGCTGGCGGTGTTCTTCTAGATTGGCAGAAAAAATTAGGATATCGTCCAGATATACAACAACACAGGAGTATAACAGATCACGAAAAATTTCATTAACAAAGTCTTGGAAGACAGCAGGGGCGTTGCACAGGCCAAAGGGCATGACCAGATACTCAAAGTGTCCATCTCTGGTGTTAAATGCCGTTTTCCACTCATCCCCCTCTCTGATGCGGATGAGGTTATAGGCACCTCTTAAGTCCAGTTTAGTAAAGATGTGGGCACCTTGGAGGCGATCAAAGAGTTCAGAGATGAGGGGTAGGGGGTAGCGGTTCTTAACCGTGATTTTATTAAGACCGCGGTAGTCAATGCAAGGACGTAGGGAGCCATCTTTTTTGGACACAAAGAAAAATCCGGCTCCGGCAGGAGAGGAGGATTTACGGATAAAGCCCTTTTTTAAATTTTCCTGGACGTATTCAGACATGGCAAGAGTCTCTGGGGCAGAGAGAGGATAAATTCTGCCCCGGGGTGGAGTAGTGCCCGGGAGGAGGTCGATAGGACAATCATAAGGCCTGTGAGGAGGTAGAGTCTCAGCTTGTTTTTTGCAGAAAACATCCGCGAAGTCCATATAGGCCTTAGGGAGACCGGTTACTGGAGGAACCACAGAGTCACGGCAAGGGTTACTGGGAACCGGTTTTAGACAGTCCTTGGAACAAGAGGGCCCCCAACTCTTGATCTCCCCAGTGGACCAATCCAGGGTTGGGGAATGAAGTTGAAGCCAGGGAAGTCCAAGGAGAATTTCCGAGGTGCAATTGGGGAGGACCAAAAGTTCAATCCTCTCGTGATGAGATCCGATGCTCATTAGAAGGGGCTCCGTGCGGAAACGTATGGTACAGTCCAATCTTTCATTGTTTACACAATTGATGTAAAGGGGTCTGGCGAGACTGGTCACTGGGATGTTGAACCTGTTGACGAGAGAGGCCAAAATAAAATTTCCTGCAGATCCAGAGTCCAAGAAGGCCACAGTAGAGAAGGAGAAGGCAGAGGCAGACATCCGCACAGGCACAGTAAGACGTGGAGAAGCAGAGTAGACATCAAGGACTGTCTCACCTTTGTGCGGAGTCAGCGTACGTCTTTCCAGGCGGGGAGGACGGATAGGACAATCCCTCAGGAAGTGTTCGGTACTAGCACAGTACAGGCAGAGGTTCTCCATGCGGCGTCGTGTCCTCTCTTGAGGTGTCAGGCGAGACCGGTCGACCTGCATAGCCTCCACGGCGGGAGGCACAGGAACGGATTGCAGGGGACCAGAGGAGAGAGGAGCCGAGGAGAAGAAACGCCTCGTGCGAACAGAGTCCATATCTTGGCGGAGCTCCTGACGCCTTTCGGAAAAACGCATGTCAATGCGAGTGGCTAGGTGAATGAGTTCATGTAGATTAGCAGGAATTTCTCGTGCGGCCAGAACATCTTTAATGTTGCTGGATAGGCCTTTTTTAAAGGTCGCGCAGAGGGCCTCATTATTCCAGGATAATTCTGAAGCAAGAGTACGGAATTGTACGGCATACTCGCCAACGGAAGAATTACCCTGGACCAGGTTCAACAGGGCAGTCTCAGCAGAAGAGGCTCGGGCAGGTTCCTCAAAGACACTTCGGATTTCCGAGAAGAAGGAGTGTACAGAGGCAGTGACGGGGTCATTGCGGTCCCAGAGCGGTGTGGCCCAAGACAGGGCTTTTCCAGACAGAAGGCTGACTACGAAAGCCACCTTAGACCTTTCAGTGGGAAACTGGTCCGACATCATCTCCAGATGCAGGGAACATTGGGAAAGAAAGCCACGGCAAAACTTAGAGTCCCCATCAAATTTATCCGGCAAGGATAGGCGTAGACCAGGAGCGGCCACTCGCTGCGGAGGAGGTGCAGGAGCTGGCGGAGGAGATGACTGCTGAAGCTGTGGTAGTAACTGCTGTAGCATAACGGTCAGTTGAGACAGCTGTTGGCCTTGTTGCGCTATCTGTTGTGACTGCTGGGCGACCACCGTGGTAAGGTCAGCGACAACTGGCAGAGGAACTTCAGCGGGATCCATGGCCGGATCTACTGTCACGATGCCGGCTGGCAGGTAGTGGATCCTCTGTGCCAGAGAGGGATTGGCGTGGACCGTGCTAGTGGATCGGTTCTAAGTCACTACTGGTTTTCACCAGAGCCCGCCGCAAAGCGGGATGGTCTTGCTGCGGCGGTAGTGACCAGGTCGTATCCACTAGCAACGGCTCACCTCTCTGGCTGCTGAAGATAGGCGCGGTACAAGGGAGTAGACAGAAGCAAGGTCGGACGTAGCAGAAGGTCGGGGCAGGCAGCAAGGATCGTAGTCAGGGGCAACGGCAGGAGGTCTGGAACACAGGCTAGGAACACACAAGGAAACGCTTTCACTGGCACGATGGCAACAAGATCCGGCAAGGGAGTGCAGGGGAAGTGAGGTGATATAGGGAAGTGCACAGGTGAACACACTAATTGGAATCACTGCGCCAATCAGCGGCGCAGTGGCCCTTTAAATCGCAAAGACCCGGCGCGCGCGCGCCCTAGGGAGCGGGGCCGCGCGCGCCGGGACAGGACCGAGGGAGAGCGAGTCAGGTACGGGAGCCGGGGTGCGCATCGCGAGCGGGCGCTACCCGCATCGCGAATCGCATCCCGGCTGGAAGCGGAATCGCAGCGCCCCGGGTCAGTGGATCTGACCGGAGCGCTGCAGCGGGGAGAGTGTAGCGAGCGCTCCGGGGAGGAGCGGGGACCCGGAGCGCTCGGCGTAACAAATATCAAATATATTTAAATATATCTGAATATGTATGACATGAAAAAACACATATACACATACACATACACACACCACGCGGGTATATACCTATATATATGTATATAAATATATATGCGTGAAATAATGCAGGAGCAAAATTTGTGTGTACTTATCTTTAGCTGTGAGCAGCAAGAAAGAGGAATAACAGTTGGTGTTCACGGACCTTATCACCTGTACTCTATGCTGATTGGATGATATGGACTACCATACACCTGATGTTTGGTTACGCTAAAAAGTTTTCTTCACTTTCCTGTATGTTAACCCTTGCTGCTGTGGGCTAAATTAAAAGAAAGAAATGCATAATATGAGCCTCCGTCTTTCAATAAAATCACGCCTATTCAGGTCTAATCACGACATGATTGACAGCCTATCTGTGGGCAGGCCCTGAATGAGCTGCTCAATCTTACTTAGATAAGAGCCTGAATAGGCATGTTTACAGCCCGCGGAGCTGTGACTACTTTAGCAGCCACATGCCCAACTGACTGCTTAAAGGGGTACTCTGCTGCTCAGCGTTCGGAACAAACTGTACCCCTTTAAGCCTCATTTTCATACTGCGTGTGATATTTATAAAAGCTGTTTGCTCCACATTTATGGACATGCTAGCAGACATCTAGGCATGGTAGGATACATGATATTAACCTCCATCATGTGTCGCCACACGTTATAAAGGGTAAAACTAGGTGACAGGTTCCCTTGAACAGATACAACAAAACTTCAATTTTTATTTTGTGATGCCCAGAGCAGTACAACAGTACAGCCTTATCAGACAGGCATATTGGGGGAGATTCATCAAGACCTGTGAGGAGGAAAAGTTGACCAGTTGCCCATAGCAACCAATCAGATCGCTCCTTTCATTTTTCAGAAGCAGTATATTTGAAGAAAAAAGGCTTGCGATGGCGCTGCTTGATCGGGTGAAATTCACAGGAGTCCAGATGTAAAGGGTATCAAGTTTTATTGACACGAAATACAAAAGGACAAAACATTTAACATAATACGAGACGCGTTTCGGAGTAAGCTCTCCCTTTGTCAATTGTGAATATGGTTGTCTGATGTAGTGGGATCAGGGGTAGGGTTAAATACAGTTACATTTGGCGCCAGAGGCGAGGTCAAAGTTCACACGGGTGGTCTTGTTGGGTGGGCATCATGAGGGTTAATATAGATCTTTTACAGAATATTTTTAACTGGAATATACGTTTTAATGTAAGTCCGGGAGTAGGTATATATTCAGAAAAAATTTATGAAAAAGATGAAGAAATGCACATGGTGTAAAATATTCCCACAGGGGTCCTCAGTTTTTTATGTAGTGGATAAATGAGAGCGAGGCTTGGTTTTTCTTGGATTGCAGTGGTGGTCAAGGTTTGCGTTTCAAAAGGAACCCACCTTTCATCCATACAGGAGGCGACCAATAGGAATACAGGGTTGAGGTGACGTATAAACCTCTCAGGTACGTCGTATGCCCGCTAGTTCCGTCCAAAAGTTCGGTGGCCAATTGGACTGAGTTGCTGAAGTGACGTCATCTAGTGCGGTATGCACTGTCTGCCTTGAGAAACGGCAACCAGAGGGCTTGCTTGGCGGGCGTACAGCCAATCAGAGAATGTTCCAAGCCATAATGGAGGAGATGCCCGTGGTAGCTAATGTTTTTGAATGGGGATTTACCGTTGTCAATGATAGGTTAAAAGTACATCAACCTGTAAACAATGAAGATCGGACTTTGCTTGTGATCGTAATACATAGGATAAGCAGAGGCGATGTAGGCGCCTTAGTGATAGAATGCTGGATAGGTAATGGGCCAATCAGGGTGTTGGAATTTCGCCGTACTATTTCTGGTCACGGTGGTTTCGTGGAATGTGGTTTCGTATACTGAATATGATAGGTTAGGAGGTGATGTGATACTAGCCAATCAGGTGAGCGCCTACTTGGATGGCGGCGCGACTATGTAGTGTTCTCCATACATTCATTTAACCCTTGAGGGATCAATGTTTTGAGTTTGAAGATCCAGAAATTCTCTCTGCTGAATAATTGTGTGTAGCGGCGGTGTACTGTTGCCGGGATCTGTTCAATGGGGTTCAACCTATCCAGCATTCTCCTATCACTAATGCCTCTGCTTATCCTATGTATTGCGATCACAAGCAAAGTCCGATCTTCATTGGTTACAGGTTGATGTACTTTTAACCTATCATTGACAACAGTAAATCCCCATTCAAAAACATTAGCTACTGCGGGCATCTCCTCCATTATGGCTTGGAACATCCTCTGATTGGCTGTACGCGCACACAGCAAGCCCTCTGATTGGTCGCCATTTCTCAAGGCAGACAGTGCATACCGCACTAGATGACGTCACTTCAGCAACTCAGTCCAATTGGCCACCGAACTTTTGGACGGAACTAGCGGGCATACGCCGTACCTGAGAGGTTTATACGTCACCTCAACGCTGTATTCCTATTGGTCGCCTCCTGTATGGATGAAAGGTGGGTTCCTTTTGAAACGCAAACCTGGACCACCACTGCAATCCAAGAAAAACCAAGCCTCGCTCTCATTTATCCACTACATAAAAAACTGAGGACCCCTGTGGGAATATTTTACACCATGTGCATTTCTTCATCTTTTTCATACATTTTTTTCTGAATATATACCTACTCTCGGACTTACATTAAAACATACATTCCAGTTACAAATATTCTGTAAAAGGTCTATATTAACCCTCATGATGCCCACCCAACACGACCACCCATGTGAACTTTGACCTCGCCTCTGGCATCAAATTTAACTGTATTTAACCCTACCCCTGATCCCACTACATCAGACAACCATTTTCAAAATTGACAAAGGGAGAGGTTACTTACTACTAAAACGCGTCCTGTATTATGTAAAATGTTTTGTCCTTTTGTATTTCATGTAAATAAAACTTGATACCCTTTACATCTGGACTCCTGTGAATTTCACCTGATCGAGCAGCGCCATCGCAAGTCTTTTTTCTTCAAATATACCCCTACTATAATTGCCGACCCCTTCAAGGACACCAGCCGGATCAGCGGGCTGCAGCTCCAGATCGCACATCTGTACCCCAACACACAGGGTTTATATACCTTTATACCCAAGGTTTGCCCAAGGTGAGCACAATTCCACCCTAGTACCTAGGGACCTACTTGTCCAAAAGGAATTACACGAGGTGCTCTCCTCCCTTTTTTCTTCCTGTCTTTTATTATTCTTCATTTTTCAGAGGCTTTTTCAAAATTGAAAGGTGCAATCTGATACTGGTCGACCGCTCGACTTTTACTCTGCACAGGTTTTGATGAATCTCCTCCATTGTACCCACATTTCCCAAGACATATTCCAGATGTAACACCTGTACCCAGCACAATTATACAGAACTAAAGTTACAGGGGCTAAGAAACCAATACTAAGGCAATATGATTTATTCAACAGTAAATGTGATGCAGCAATTGACATTTCCTAAAAGGGACAGGAACTATTGACATCACAAAACATTTTAAAATAGTTTAACCATTTTAACATACTATTTGTATAACCAATGTCAGACTATAAAAGTGTAAATCCGGTATCATGGTCATCAATTGGAGTTAGTATGAGCTGATCCCATTAACAGACAACATTAATAGGATCATGTCATTAGAGCAGAGTAGAGTTTCACTGCAGGATTATCTGTGATGCTGGATAATCTTAGCTATAGCCCTTTATTTCTAGGATGCCAAATCAGCCCACAGGACAGGACACAAAGTATCAAATTTCATCTGAAGGAGTCGACAAGTCTATGAGGTGGTACTTGACAATCCAACACTAAAATTTAGTTAAAGAGGTACTCTATACATCTATATATAATAATACATCTTATCCCCTATCCAAAGGATAGGGGATAAGAAGTATGATCGCCAGGGTCCCGCCGCTGGGGACCCCAGCAATCTGTCATTGTGCACCCACCTTTGTGAGCTCTCCACAGCACTGGAGGCTCCGAGTGTGTCACGATACTCCGGCCCCGTGGTCATCGCACTGACAGATTGCGGGTGTCCCCAGCAGCAGGACCCCGCGATCATACATCTTATCTCTTATCCTTTGGATAGGGGATAAGATGTATTAAGGCCGGAGTACCCCTTCAAGTGGCATTTTCCTTGCAGACATTTAGTTGATAAATGTAGAGGCCCTTTTACATTGGCTGATGAACTCGTGTTCATGATAATCAGTTCTTGTTTAAAAATAAAAATTCTCTTTGTAATAGGCCACATATTTTGTCCTGTGTAAACTGGCGATTTGCAACCGTCAATGATGAAGTTAGGTTCTGCCTGCGACTGCTCACTGTCCAGCAGACAGAACTACAGTGAAAGGTGACACCAGTATATAGATAAGAAATCATTCACAATAGCTGAAGCTCACAGATCAGCCTCCCCTTTAATGTAAAATGACCTCTGGACAGGTCACAGAGCATGGCAAGAAAACAATCCCTCTCATGTGAATAAGGTTTGGCTCAGTCTATTGTTGCCTATATCCACGGGGCTTGATGTAAAAAGTACACTGCTCAAAAAAATAAAGGGAAGACTTAAAGGGGTATTCCAGGCCAAAACCTTTTTTTATATTTATCAACTGGCTCCGGAAAGTTAAACAGATTTGTAAATTACTTCTATTTATAAAATCTTAATACTTCCAATAGTTATTAGCTTCTGAAGTTGAGTTGTTGTTTTCTGTCTAACTGCTCTCTGATGACTCACGTCCTGGGAGCTGTGCAGTTCCTATGGGGATATTCTCCCATCATGCACAGCTCCCGGGACGTGACATCATTGAGCAGTTAGACAGAAAACTTCAGAAGCTAATAACTATTGGAAGGATTAAGATTTTTTAATAGAAGTAATTTACAAATCTGTTTAACTTTCCGGAGCCAGTTGATATATATAAAAAAAGGTTTTGCCTGGAATACCCCTTTAACCCCTTAAGGACCAGGACATTTTACACCTTAGGACCAGAGCGTTTTTTGCACATCTGACCATTGTCATTTTAAACATTAATAACTCTGGAATGCTTTTAGTTATCAATCTGATTCCGAGATTGTTTTTTCGTGACATATTCTACTTTAACGTAGTGGTAAAATTTTGTGGTAACTTGCATCCTTTCTTGGTGAAAAATCCCAAAATTTGATGAAAAATTTGAAAATTTAGCATTTTTCTAACTTTGAAGCTCTCTGCTTGTAAGGAAAATGGATATTCAAAATATTTTTTTATTTTATTCACATTTCCAATATGTCTACTTTATGTTTGCATCATAAAATTGACGTGTTTTTACTTTTAGAAGACACCAGAGGGCTTCAAAGTTCAGCAGCACTTTTCAAATTTTTCACAAAATTTTGAACCTCGCTTTTTTTCAGAGACCAGTTCAGGTTTGAAGTGGATTTAAAGGGTCTTCCCATTAGAAATACCCCACAAATGACCCCATTATAAAAACTACACCCCCCAAAGTATTCAAAATGACAATCAGTAAGTGTTTTAACCCTTTAGGTGTTTCACAGGAATAGCAGCAAAGTGAAGGAGAAAATTCACAATCTTTTTTTTTTTACATTCGCATGTTCTTGTAAACCCAATTTTTGAATTTTTACAAGGGGTAAAAGGAGAAAATGTATACTTGTATTTGTAGCCCAATTTCTCTAGAGTAAGCACATACCTCATATGTCTATGTAAAGTGTTCGGCGGGCGCAGTAGAGGGCTCAGAAGCGAAGGAGCGACAAGGGGATTTTGGAGAGTACGTTTTTCAGAAATGGTTTTTGGGGGGCATGTTGCATTTAGGAAGCCCCTATGGTGCCATAACAGCAAAAATAACCCACATGGCATACCATTTTGGAAACTAGACCCCTTGGGGAACGTAACAAGGAATAAAGTGAGCCTTAATACCCCACAGGTGTTTCACGACTTTTGCATATGTAAAAAAAATAATTTTTTTTTCACTAAAATGTGTGTTTCCCCCCAGATTTCGCATTTTTGCAAGGGTTAATAGTAGAAAATACCCCCCAAAATTTGTAACCCCATCTCTTCTGAGTATGGAGGCACCCCATATGTTGGCATGAAGTGCATTACGGGCGAACTACAATGCTCCGAAGAGAAGGAGTGATATTTGACTTTTTGAGAGCAAATTTTGCTCGGGGGGCATGTCGCATTTAGGAAGCTCCTATGGTGCCAGAACAGCAAGAAAAAAACACATGGCATACCATTTTGGAAACTAGACCCCTTGAGGAACGTAACAAGGAATAAAGTGAGCCTTAATACCCCACATGGGTTTCACGACTTTTGCATATGTAAAAAAATATATATTTTTTTTTCACTAAAATGTGTGTTTCCCCCCAAATTTTACATTTTTGCAAGGGTTAATAGCAGAAAATACCCCCCAAAATTTGTAACCCCATCTCTTCTGAGTATGGAGGTACCCCATAAGTGGACCTGAAGTGCACTACGGGCGAACTACAATGCTCAGAAGAGGAGGAGCACCATTGAACTTTTGGAAAGAGAATTCGTTTGGAATGGTAGTCATGGGCCATGCGCATTTACAAAGCCCCCGTGGTGTCAGAACAGTCGACCCTCCACATGTGACCCCATTTTGGAAACTACACCCCTCACAGAATTTAATAAGTGGTGCAGTGAGCATTTACACCCCACTGGCGTTTGACAGATCTTTGGGACAGTGGGCTGTGCAAATGGAAAATTACATTTTTCATTTTCACGGATCACTGTTCCAAAAATCTGTCACACACCTGTGGGGCGTAAATGCTCACTGCGCCCCTTTTAACATTACATGAGGGGTGTAGTTTCCAAAATGGGGTCACATATGGGGGGGGTCCATTGTTCTGGTACCATGGGGGCTTTGTAAACACAAGTGGCCTTCAATTCCGGACAAATTTTCTCTTCAAAATCCCAATGGCGCTCCCTCTCTTCTGAGCATTGTAGTGCACCCATAGAGCACTTTACATCCACATATGGGGTATGCTCTTACTCAGAAGAAATTGGGTTACAAATTTTGGGGGGCTTTTTTTATTTTCCCTTGTGAAAATGAAAAATTTAGGGTGACACCAGCATTTTAGTGAAATTTTTTTTTTTTTTTCATTTTCCCATCCAACTTTGTCAATTTTCCCATCCAACTTTGAAAATTTGTCAAACACCTGTGGGGTGTTCAGGCTCACTATACCCCTTGTTCCGTTCCGTGAGGGGTGTCGTTTCCAAAATGGGGTCACATGTCTGTATTTATTGTTTTGCGCTTATGTCAGAACCGCTGTAAAATCAGCCACCCCTGTGCAAATCACCAATTTAGGCCTCAAATGTACATGGTGCGCTCTCACTCCTGAGCCTTGTTGTGCGTCCGCAGAGCATTTTACGCCCACATATGGGGTATCTCCGTACTCAGGAGAAATTGCGTTACAAATTTTGGGGGTCTTTTTTTCCTTTTACCTCCCGTGAAAATAAAAAGTAAAGGACAACACCAGCATGTTAATGTAAAAAAAAATTTTTTTTTACACTAACAGGCTGGTGTAGACCCCAACTTTTCTTTTTCATAAGGGGTAAAAGGAAAAAAGCCCCCAAAATTAGTAACGCAATTTCTCCCGAGTACGGAGATACCCATATGTGGCACTAAACTGTTTCCTTGAAATACGACAGGGCTCTGAAGTGAGAGAGCGCCATGCGCATTTGAGGACTAAATTAGGGATTGCACAGGGGTGGACATAGGGGTATTCTACGCCAGTGATTCCCAAACAGGGTGCCTCCAGCTGTTGCTAAACTCCCAGCATGCCTGGACAGTCAGTGGCTGTCCGGAAATGCTGGGAGTTGTTGTTTTGCAAAAGCTGGAGGCTCTGTTTTGGAAACACTGCCGTACAATACGTTTTTTTTTTTTTATTAGGGGGACAGTGTAAGGGGGTGTATATGTTGTGTTTTACTCTTTATTATGTGTAAGTGTAGTGTAGTGTTTTTAGGATACATTCACACTGGCGGGTTTACTGTGAATTTACCGCTAGGAGTTTGCGCTGCGGTGAAAAATTTGCCACAGCCCAAACTTGAAGCAGAAAACTTACTGTAAACCCGCCAGTGTGAATGTACCCTGTACGTTCACATGGGGGGGCAAACCTCCAGCTGTTTCAAAACTACAACTCCCAGCATGTACTGACAGACCGTGCATGCTGGGAGTTGTACTTTTGCAACAGCTGGAGGCACACTGGTTGGAAAACCTTCAGTTAGGTTCTGTTACCTAACTCAGTATTTTCCAACCAGTGTGCCTCCAGCTGTTGCAAAACTTCAACTCCCAGCATGTACTGATCGCCGAAAGGCATGCTGGGAGATGTAGTTATGCAACAGCTGGAGGGATCGCAACTACAACTCCCAACATGCCCAGAGAGCTGTTTAGGCTTGCTGGGAGTTGCAGTTTTGCAACATCTGTAGAGCTATAGTTTAGAGACCACTGCATAGTGGTCTCCAAACTGTGGACCTCCAGATGTTGCAAAACTACAACTCCCAGCATGCCCAGACAGCAAACTGCTGTCTGGGCATGCTGGGAGTTGTAGTTTTGCAAGATCTGGAGGTGCACAGTATAGAGATCACTTTGCAGTGGTCTCAAACTGTAGACCTCCAGCTGTTGCAAAACTGCAACTCCCAGCAAGCCTAAACAGCTCTCTGGGCATGCTGGGAGTTGTAGTTTTGCAACATCTGGAGGGTTATATTTAAAGACCACTATAGTGGTCTCAGACTGTAGCCCTCCAGATGTTGCTAAGTAACTCACCGGCTTCCGTTGGATCCAGGGAGCTGCGTCGTGGTCCTCTTCTTCCGCCGTTCGTCGCCCGCTGCCGCCGCTGATCGTCGCCGCTGCTGTCGCCGATGGGTAAGTGGATCTTCGGCGCCGGTCCCTGTTGGTTTCCCCGTCCCTCTGCCCCCGATCTGCTATTGGTGGTCGCGTCTAGACCACCAATAGCAGAGATAGGAGGGGTGGCAACTCTGCCACCTCACTCCTATCGCTACAGGGGGATTGTGGGTGTCTAGGACACCCGCGATCCCCCTTCTATTCCGGGTCACCGGGTCACCATAGACCTGTATGACCCGGAATCGGCGCAAATCGCAAGTGTGAATTCACTTGCGATTTGCGCCGATCGCCGACATGGGGGGGTCTAATGACCCCCCTGGGCATTTGCGCGGGGTGTCTGCTGATAGATATCAGCAGTCACCCCGGCGCGATCCCCGCCCGGCGCGCGGCGGGGACCGAAATTCCAACGGGCGTACAGGTACGCCCTTGGTCCTTAAGTACCAGGGAGCAAAGGCGTACCTGTACGCCCTTGGTCCTTAAGGGGTTAAGGACTGAGCCCTTTTTCACCTTAAGGACTCGGCCATTTTTTGCAAATCTGACCACTGTCACTTTAAACATTAATAACTCTGGAATGCTTTTAGTTATCATTCTGATTCCGAGAATGTTTTTTCGTGACATATTCTACTTTAACGTAGTGGTAAAATTTTTTGGTAACTTGCATCCTTTCTTGGTGAAAAATCCCCAAATTTGATGAAAAATTTAAAAATTTTGCATTTTTCTAACTTTGAAAATGGATATTCAAAATACATTTTTTTTTTTATTCACATATACAATATGTCTACTTTATATTTGCATCATAAAATTGATGAGTTTTTACTTTTGGAAGACACCAGAGGGCTTCAAAGTTCCGCAGCAATTTTCCAATTTTTCACAAAATTTTGAAACTCGCTTTTTTTCAGGGACCAGTTCAGGTTTGAAGTGGATTTGAAGGGTCTTCATATTAGAAATATCCCATAAATGACCCCATTATAAAAACTGCACCCCCGAAAGTATTCAAAATGACATTCAGTAAGCGTTTTAACCCTTTAGGTGTTTCACAGGAATAGCAGCAAAGTGGAGTGAAGTGAATTCACAATCTTCATTTTTTACACTCGCATGTTTTTGTAGACCCAATTTTTTAATTTTTGCAAGGGGTCAAAAGGAGAAAATTTTTACTTGTATTTGAAACCCAATTTCTCTCGAGTAAGCACATACCTCATATGTCTATGTAAAGTGTTCGGCGGGCGCAGTAGAGGGCTCAGAAGGGAAGGAGCGTCAAATGGTTTTTGGGGGGCATGTCACCTTTAGGAAGCCCCTATGGTGCCAGAACAGCAAAAAAACCCACATGGCATACCATTTTGGAAACTAGACCCCTCGGGGAACGTAACAAGGGGTAATGTGAACCTTAATACCCCACAGGTGATTCATGACTTTTGCATATGTAAAAAAAAAAAAAAATTTTTACCTAAAATGCTTGGTTTCCCTAAAGTTTTACATTTTTAAAAAGGGTAATAGCAGAAAATACCCCCCAAAATTTGAAGCCAAATTTCTCCCGATTCAGAAAACACCCCATATGGGGGTGAAAAGTGCTCTGCTGGCGCACTACAGGTCTCAGAAGAGAAGGAGTCACATTTGGCTTTTTTGAAGGAAATTTTGCTCTGGGGGCATGCCGCATTTAGGAAGCCCCTATGGTGCCAGGACAGCAAAAAAAAAAACACATGGCATACCATTTTGGAAACTAGACCCCTCGGGGAACGTAACAAGGGGTAAAGTGAACCTTAATACCCTACAGGTGTTTCACGACTTTTGCATATGTAAAAAAAAATAAAAAAATTTACCTAAAATGCTTGGTTTCCCAAAAAATTTACATTTATACAAAGGGTTAAAGCAGAAAATACCCCCCAAAATTTGAAGCCCAATTTCTCCCGATTCAGAAAACACCCAATATGGGGGTGAAAAGTGCTCTGTTGGCGCACAACAGGTCTCAGAAGAGAAGGAGTGACATTCGGCTTTTTGAAAGCAAATTTTGCTCTGGGGGCATGTCGCATTTAGGAAGCCCCTATGGTGCCAGGACCGCAAAAAAACCCCACATGGCATACCATTTTGGAAACTAGACCCCTCGGGGAACGTAACAAGGGGTTAAGTGAACCTTAATACCCCACAGGCGTTTCACGACTATTGCATATGTAAAAAAAATTAAAAAAAATTTACCTAAAATGCTTCTTTTCCCAAAAACTTTATATTTTTTAAAAAGGGTAAATGCAGAAAATACCCCCCAAAATTTGAAGCCCAATTTCTTCCGAGTACGGCGATACCCCATATGTGACCCTTAACTGTTGCCTTGAAATACGACAGGGCTCCAAAGTGAGAGCGCCATGCGCATTTGAGGCCTAAATTAGGGATTGCATAGGGGTGGACATAGGGGTATTCTACGCCAGTGATACCCAAACAGGGTGCCTCCAGCTGTTGCAAAACTCCCAGCATGCCTGGACAGTCAACGGCTGTCCGACAATACTGGGAGTTGTTGTTTTGCAACAGCTGGAGGCTCCGTTTTGGAAACCGTGGCGTACCAGACGTTTTTCATTTTTATTGGGGAGGGGGGCTGTGTAGGGGTATGTGTATATGTAGTGTTTTTTACTTTTTATTTTATTTTTTGTGGTAGTGTAGTGTAGTGTTTTTAGGGTACAGTCACACGGGTACAGTTCACAGTAGTTTCTCGCTGGCAGTTTGAGCTGTTGCAGAAAATTTGCTGCAGCTCAAACTTGCAGCCCGATACTTACTGTAATCCTCCGCCCATGTGAGTGTACCCTGTACGTTCACATTGGGGGGGACCTCCAGCTGTTGCAAAACTACAACTCCCAGCATGCGCTGACAGACTGTACATGCTGAGAGTTTTAGTTTTGCAACAGCTGTAGGCACACTGGTTATGTATCACGGAGTTTGTGACCTTACTCAGTGTTTCAAAACCAGTGTGCCTCCAGCTATTGCAAAACTACAACTCCCAGCATGTACGGTGCATGGTGTAAGGTGACTGCTGGGAGTTGTAGTTTGCAACAGCTGGAGGCACACCGGTCGTGAAACACTGAGTTAGGTAAAAAAAAAAACCTCTAAGTTTCACAGCCAGTGTGCCTTCAGCTGTTGCAAAACTACAACTCTCAGCAGTCACCGACAGCCAACGGGCATGCTGGGAGTTGTAGTTATGCAACCAGCAGATGCACCACTACAACTCCCAGCATGCACTTTAGCTGTTTGTGCAAGCTGGGAGTTGTAGTTATACAACAGCTGAAGGTACACTTTTCCATAGAAAAAATGTGCCTCCAGCTGTTGCAAAACCATAAGTCCCAGCATGCCCATAAGGGAATGCTGGGAGTTGTGGTGGTCTGCCTCCTGCTGTTGCATAACTACAGCTCCCAGCATGCCCTTTTTGCATGCTGGGAGCTGTTGCTAAGCAACAGCAGGAGGCTGTAACTCACCTCCTGCTGCTGCTCCATCGCAGACTGTCCCTCGCCGCCGATGCCGCTCCTGGGGCCCCGATCCCAACATGGACGCCGGGGATCGGGGTCCCCAGCACCCGGGGTCGTCTTCCCGCACCCGCTCACGCCCTCCGGAAGAGGGGCGGAGCGGGTGCGGGAGTGACACCCGCAGCAGGCGCCCTGATTGGTCGGCCGGTAATCCGGCCGACGAATCAGGGCGATCGTGAGGTGGCACCAGTGCCACCTCACCCCTGCAGGCTCTGGCTGTTCGGAGCCGTCAGAGACAGCCCCGAACAGCCAGTAATTCCGGGTCACCGGGTCACTGGAGACCCGATTGACCCGGAATCGCCGCAGATCGCTGGACTGAATTGTCCAGCGATCTGCGGCGATCACCGACATGGGGGGGCATAATGACCCCCCTGGGCGATATGCCGGGATGCCTGCTGAACGATTTCAGCAGGCATCCGGCTCCGGTCCCCAACCGGCTAGCGGTGGGGACCGGAATTCCCACGGGCGTATGGATACGCCCTGCGTCCTTAAGGACTCGGAATGCAGGGCGTATCCATACGCCCTGCGTCCTTAAGAGGTTAAACACCACAATGTAACTCCAAGTCATTCACACTTCACTTCTGTGAAATCACACTGTCCACACAGGAAGCAACACTGATTGACAATCAATTTCACATGCTGTTGTACAAATGGAAGACAACAGGTGGAAATTAGCAAGAAACCCCCAATAAAGGAGTGGTTCTGCAGGTGGTAACCACAGACCACTCCTCAGTTCCTATGATTCCTGGCTGATGTTTTGAATGAAATAAAAAGGAAAACAAGGTGCGCTCCTAGGGTAGGCGTTTTAACAGCTTCAATGTGCGTGGAAAAAATTGGGAGCTTACTAGATAGTGTTGTCCTCAGAGCACACCTCAGCAGGCATGTAGGCTCGCAGTGGTCATGTAGGTCAGCAGCCACGGGTCCTGTCCAGATGTCTCTCAGTCAGCTGGATAATGATGCAGAGATGTGGATAAGATCCAGAAAGAAGGTAATCCCAGACGGCGCTTCTCCTCCCAGGAAAGATGCAATGCAGCAATCCACCAATATTTTCTGTGGATTGCTGCATTGCATCTTTCCTGGGAGGAGAAGCGCCGTCTGGGATTACCTTCTTTCTGGATCCTATCCACATCTCTGGCTGATGTTTTGGTCACTTTTGAATGCTGGCAGTGCTTTCACTCTAGTGGTAGCATGAGATGGAGTCTACAACCCACACAAGTGGCTCAGGTAGTGAAGCTCATCCAGGATGGCACATCAATGCGAGCTGTGGTAAGAAGGTTTTGATGTGTCGGTCAGCGTAGCGTCCAGAGCATGGAGGTGCTATCAGGAGACAGGCCAGTACATCAGGAGACATGGGGGAGGCCGTAGTAGGGTAACAACCCAGCAGCAGGACCGCTACCTTTGCCTATGTGCAAGGAGGAGCACTGCCAGAGCCCTGCAAAATTACCTCCAAATGTGCATGTGTCCACTCAAACGGTCAGAAACAGACATGAGGGTGGTATGAGGGCCGGACATCCACAGGTGGGGGTTGTGCTTACAGCCCAACACCGTGCAGGACGTTTGGCATTTGCCAAAGTACACCAAGACTGGCAAATTCGCCACTGGCACCCTGTGCTCTTCACAGATGAAAGCATGTTCACACTGAGCATGTGACAGAGTCTGGAGACGCCGTGAAGAATGTTCTGCTGCCTGCAACATCCTCCAGTATCACCGGTTTGGCGGTGGGTCAGTAATGGTGTGGGGTGGCATTTCTTTGGGGGGCCGCACAGCCCTCCATGTGCTTGCCAGAGGGAGCCTGACTGCCATTAGGTACCGAGATGAGATCCTTAGACCCCTTGTGAGACCATATGCTGGTGCGGTTGGCCCTGGGTTCCTCCTAATACAAGACAATGCTAGACCTCATGTAGCTGAAGTGTGTCAGCAGTTCCTACAAGAGGTAGGCATTGATGCTATGGACTGGCCTGCCCGTTCCCCAGACCTGAATTCGATTGAGCACATCTGGGAAATCATGTCTCGCTCCTTCCATCAACGCCACGTTGCACCACAGACTGTCCAGGAGTTGGCTGATGCTTTAGTCCAGGTCTGGGAGGAGATCCCTCGGGAGACCAACCACCACCTAATCAGGAGCATGCCCAGGCATTGTAGGGAGGTCATACGGGCACGTGGAGACCACACACACTACTGAGCCTCATTTTGACTTGTTTTAAGGACATCACATCAAAATTCGATCAGCCTGTAGTGTGGTTTTCCAATTTGATGATTTTGAGTGTGACTCCATATCCAGACCTCCATGGGTTGATAAATTTGATTTCCATTGATAATTTTTGTGTGATTTTGTTGTCAGCACATTCAACTATGTAAAGACAAAAGTATTTCATATGATTAGTTCATTCATTCAGATCAGGGATGTGTTATCTTAGATGCAGTTGCTCAGGCAAGTGGCCAAAATGAAATGGAAAACAAAAAATAGGATCATAAAAAATAAAATAAAAGTAGAAAAAGGGACGTTTCAGTATGACTCCAATGAGTAAAAATACATCTAGGGGATACATTCCTTTCAAACATGCAAGCAACCTTGCAATAACTCGTTTTTTGTGTTTTTTTTTGTCTACAATCTATAAACTGCTTTTATGTCCCTTATGTCATGCATTGGCTTTCCATCACAGCTACCTCTGTCTGGGGACGTTTTGCATACTGAGATGTGATCAAGAAGACAGTAGACCTTGACAAGCCCATCAACTCGGGTCATAGACGCTCCTTTTAGGTTAACACCAACTATCTATTTTGCCCAAACCCTGTATATATATATATATATATATATATATATATATATATATATTTAACAGGGATGTGGAAATCCTATCGCCGGATGCCCGGGACAAGTAGTTTTGGGCGCCGGGAAGGTGATTTTTTCATAGATTTAGCCCTGTATCGGGCTAGCAGGGACAGACAGACTTCCCCCTTATTTTTCTTTAATGCCAGTGTGAGGCGCAGGAGCGGATGCAAGTCTGCACCTCACACCGGCGTTCAGGGTGAATGGAGAGGGGGCGGCCCCCAGCTGACAGCAGAGCCCTAGGTCGCATGATTGTATTACATAATTAAGCCACGCCCCCTTATCTCCCCTCCCGGAGGATGGAGGACGCAGCTGAACAGTACACAAGAAGCAGGGGGAGAGAAAGGATGTACACAGCTTGCTACACAGCTCCATCCTCTCCCCCGCACACAGCTCTACCCCTCCCCCTGCTCTGTCTCCACAGGACCTAATCCACCACGGGGAGGTTGCAAGTTTGCACAGGGAAAACACGGAGCAGGGAGGGGAGAGAGGACGTCCGGTGTGAGGTGAGATTTTAAAACCCATGCAACCTCACATGGCGGTGTGACTACAGCTCTGATGTCAACTCATGGCCAGCTCAGGTGATGAGGCCGAGAATGCCGGCGGCAGCAGGAAGGGTGGTTATATATGTAGGGTGTGAGTGGATGTGTGGATGTAATGTATGATGTGTATGTAATGTATGATGTGTGTATGATGTCTGTCTATGTGTGATGTGTTATAATGTATGATGTCTGTCTATGTGTGATGTGTGTATGTATGTGATGTATGATGTGGGGTGGGCAGCGGTGGGTGCATGTATGATGTGTGTATATGTATGGTGTTAGTGTATGTGTGATGTGTGTATATGTAATGTATGATGTGGGGTTGACAGCGGTGGGTGTATGTATGATGTGTGCATATGTATGGTGTGAGTGTATATGTGTATGATGTATGTGTGATGTGTGTATGTAATGTATAATGGGGAGCAGCGGTGGGTGTATGTATGATGTGTGCATATGTATGGTGTGAGTGTATACGTGTATGATGTCTGTGTGATGTGTGTATATGTAATGTATGATGTGGGGTTGGCAGCGGTGGGTGTATGTATGATGTGTGCATATGTATGGTGTATATGTATGGTGTGAGTATATATGTGTATGATGTATGTGTGTATGTAATGTATAATGGGGGGGCAGCGGTGGGCGTATGTATGATGTGTACATATGTATGGTGTGAGTGTATATGTGTATGATGTCTGTGTGATGTGTGTATATGTAATGTATGTTGTGGGGTTGGCAGTGGTGGGTGTATGTATGATGTGTGCATATGTATGGTGTGAGTGTATATGTGTATGATGTACCACACATGTGTGTATGTAATGTATGATGTGGGGGGACAGTGGCGGGTGTGTGTGTGTGTGTATGATATGGGGGCAGTGGCTGGTGCATGTATATGTATGAATGTTTTGTATAGGGGCGGACTGTCACATCGGGCATTAGGGCGGGGGGGGGGGGGCACTGCCGCCGCCAGTTGTGCTATCTAATTTTATTTCATTTTAGTGGCTTCTGGCCATCCGCACTGAATTGCACCCCCCAGAATCCCACCCTTCATACTCGCCCTCCGACCAAGAGCCCCACTGATGCACGCCCGAACCAAAACAACTTCCAGCATGTTACACCATAACCTAATCTGTAGAACTATAAAGTGTAACATGCTGGGAGTTGTAGTTTTGGTTCGGGTCAGCTGCAGAGCTATAGGCTGCATCAGGGCATGCTGGGTGTTGTAGTTACTAACTGCAATTCCCAGTATTACTTGACACAGCCTATGGCTCTACAGCTGACACAAACCAAAACTACAACTCCCAGCATGTTACACAATAACCTTAACTGTACTACTATACAGTGCAACATGCTGCAACACCCACACAACCATAGGCTGTATCAGGGCATGCTGGGAGTTGTAGTTGTGTAACAGCTGGAGGCACACTGGTTGTGAAGCACTGAAGTCATTTCAGCTCTTATTCGACCATTTCATTTCCTAATCTAAATCCCAGGGATAAGCCTGCCCCCTTGTGCCTTAGGAGCGTTATGCCCAACAACACATGCCAGCCACTTATTCATTGACACACACTCGCTCTAAGGGCCGTTGCTATGACGACCGGCTTCTTGACAGCTAGCATCCCGTGTGTTGAGCTCGTCCCAGCATGCTTGGCGAGTAGTAGCGCTGGAACTCACTGATTGGCTGGCGAGAATTTGCCATCCCGACTTGATACAGTCACTTTCTGCTGCCTTCCGTTTCAGTACAGACCTAAAAGGAAGCGTTCCTTTAAGTCGGTACCTCAAGCGGCGGCCGCAGCTTCACCGCGGTGGCAGTACCCGGAAGCTCGACTCACTTCCGCCTTCTACAACCGGACCAACCGGTTTCTACGCGTCACACAAACTGTGTCTCTAAGTTTCAGCCCCAGTGCCCAGTGTTCGTCAGCGATTGGTTCATTTCTCTATTTATCATTTCCAGCAGGTATTTTTTTTAATCCTCGTCAGCCAATCAAATGGCTCCCCCGGCCGGTTCTATTCGGAAACCCCCGGGATTGGTTTACGTAAGACACCAGCAAGTTCGTTTGACTCTTTGGTGAGAGTGAATGAAATGTGCGGGCTGCCAACAGCGGCGAAGTGCGGGGCAGCCGTGGGGGCTCGGTAAGGTGAAGCGGTCTAAGAAGGAGAGAGCCCGGCCGGTTTTCGGGTCACTAAATTCTCCATTGCCGGGTGCTGGCCTCCCTCGATACAGCCATGCCTGGTGGAACCGTCCGGGGCCCGTTGGCCGTGCTGCTCTTTGCTCTGCTCGCCCCGTTTGCGGTAGTTGCAGCCGCTCTGGGTGACAAGGTGATCTGGGCTGTCAATGCTGGGGGCGAGGCCCATGTGGACGTACACGGCATCCACTACCGAAAGGACCCGCTGGAGGGCAGAGTGGGCAGAGGTGAGTGCCTGGGTGAAGGCCGGAGAATAGAGAAGCAGGTACTGTGTACAGGAGCTAAGAGAGTGGAAACATATGGCACATCCCACTGAGGCTCTGCATTGTATAGGAAGGCTGTGAGAACTTCCTGTGCCTGTGGATAGACTACAAGTCTACTGCAGCCTCAATAATAATAATAATAAGTTGAGAGGCAGAGAATAGGAGTGATTCACCCCTAGAGCAGTGTGACCCCCATCTGTGGAGGGCCAGCTGTTTGCAAAACAACTCCTGCCATCAAGGGCATTATGGGAGTTGTAGTTTTGCAACAGCTGGTTGGTAAAACCCTGCAATAGAGGCTAGCTGCAAGTTGTGGTGTCAGTGCACATGATCATGGTCCATGATGACCAGTGTACAGAAAAATACTTGAGTACAATCCTATGTTCTGGAGCTTCACAACTGTGACTCTATAGTGCGTGATCGTTCTTAGGCTGTATTCACACCACGATTCTTCAGTGTGGTTACCTGATCCTGCTGGGAGATTTGAAAACCTGGTGCTCCCGTTTCCCAGCCGTACCCCGCTCGCATCTCGTTAATTTGAATGAGCTGACCAGAGTCAGATAGTGACTCCGGTCAGCTAATTTTCGCCCTGTATCCGATTTTGTGACCGGACTGAAAACTGTGGTATACTATGTCACCGTATTGAAGAATCATGGTGTGAATGCACCCTTAGGCTAGCAAAACAAAGAATAATGTCCAGCCTTCCAGCTCATGGATGTGATACTTAGCTTTATTCACAGGATATCTTCAGAAAACACAGGTAGGGACACTGACGCGTTTTGGCCCGTGTTCTAGGCCTTACTCATACTACAAAAACTTCTTAGAAATGACTCCAATATATAGGGAGGAAGGTAGGCGGCCTTCTAATCAGTCTCGCCTGAGACTCTCCAGGATCCACCTCCTCCCTACATTCACACAGAAGTAGTACACTTCAAATTCCATAAAACCAAATGTACAAGTAAAAACAGTAATATTAAAGGTCACATGCCCACATGTGGATATTACACGTGATGATCGTCACACCTTTTTTAAAATAGTGTGATCGGCATGTATGTATATCTTCCTAGTGCTTCCATTGGCAACAGCATATTGGTTCAATGCCGTGTCAGTAAACTGCTGTAAACGCATACAAATGTATAATTACAGTATCTTGCTGATGTCAATGGACATATAGGTCCTGATTTATAAACCAGCCTGAAACCCTAATTGTCAGTTTTTTCTCTTAGCAACCAATCACAGCTATACTTTCACTTTAGAAGAACTTGTTAAAGGAGTAGTCCAGTGCTGAATAACGTATCCCCTATCCTAAGGATAGGGCATACGTTTCAGACCACTGGGGCCCCCCGCGATTTCCTGTACTGGGCCCCGGCTCACCGGCCAGATAGCGGGTGTTGACCACTGCACGAAGCGTTGGCCGACACTCCCCCTCAATACAGCACTATGGCAAAGCCAGAGATTGCTGAAGGCAGCGCTCCGGCCCTGACGCAGAGTTGTATTGAGGGGGCGTTTCAGCCGCCGTTTCGTGCGGTGGTCAACACGCCCCTTTCCCGCGGGCTGCCGGGGCCCCCTACAGGAGATTGCGGGGTGCCCCAGCAATCGGACCCCCCGTGATCTGAGACTTATCCCCTATCCTTAAGCACTGGACTACTCCTTTCAAGATTCAAAAGTTTAGCTGTGATTGGTTGCTGTGGGAAAAACCAGACAATTTGGGTTTCAGGCTGATTGATAAATCTCCCACACAGTTTCAGGAATTGGAAGAAAAACCCAACTCTATAATTATACTGAGGCACTGAACTATGTACCATTAAGTTTAAGAAATACCTTTTACATTTTTTATAATTATTGTTATTATTTATTTATTTTCTGCCTCTATAAGGAATGGAAAGAGAGAGGGTCTATTCTTAATAACCACAGAAGGGTGCATAAGTGAGAGGACACTGCACTAACATGATTTGGCCCTTGTAGTGCTGCAATTGTTCTTGAACCTTTAGGGTAGGTTCACGCGTGGATTTACAGCGTATTTTACGCTGCAGATCCGCTGGTGACGGCCCGCTCTATGCTGGCTTTACATGTGCTGGTCATAGCGGCCATACGCCGCTACCAGCAGACACACTGCTATGTGCGAGTCGCAGTACACTCGCACATCGCAGGAGCTCTCTGCCTAGCTCAGAGCAGGGAGAGTGGCCGCGATGTGCGAGTACGCTGCGCACATCGCTGCACTGTGTCTGCTGGTATCTTTCTTGGATCTGCATTTGAAGGAGAACAGAGAATCTGGCAAAATAGCAATACGTACAGAAAGGAAATGTCAGTAAATTCTATCCTTCATGCCAAATCCTGCCACCCTTCACATGTCGTGAACAATTTACCAATCGGAGAGATGATCCATGCACGTCGTATTTGTTCCTCTATAGAAGACTTAGAAACTGAAGCCAATAACATAGAAAAACAGCTGGCTGCTAGGGGTTACCCCATGTAGAGTATACAATGTGCACGGAGCATAGGGAGAGAAAAATAACAGACAGGATTTAATCACTCCCATAGAAACAAGTAAGAAGCCATCAGGAGTACAACCAATAGTGTTTTCTACTCAATATAGTTTAGTCGGCAATATAAGATGGTGTGTGGCATTATACACAAATATATGCCGATTATATCTTTGGATCCTCTGTTCTCTAAGGCATTATCTGGGGGCTACAAATGTGTAGTTGAAAGAGCATCGACATTGGGACAAAAACTATCTTCCCAACCTTTTTCTCAATAGTACTTGTCCTAAACCTACCTGGCTCCACACGGTGGGGTCATATAAATGTGGCCACACTAAGTGTACGTGTTGCAAAATCATTCAGAATGCATCCACATTTGTATCCTACACAAATCAGGAAGAATTCAAGGTTAAACAATATATCAATTGTAATACTACGGTAATTATGTAATTTACTTATTCTCCTGTATTGTGTGTAGGGTGCACCATGAACCCTCTGAAAATTCCCCATTTCAACTCTAAAAACATATCCATGGTGTCCAGACATTGTGCTGAACACCATGGTGGTTCTTTTTCTACAATGATAGTTCAGGGTATCGAGCGAGTCTCAGCCCTGATCAGAGGAGGGAATTACAAACAAACTCCTGGAGGCTTGAATAAAAGACAGGTTGCATTATTGAATCCCTTTCTCTGTTCGGTTAGAATTTTTATGATACCTGTTCACACTAGACTCTATGACTAGCGGTTTCTGTCTATGCATTTATTTCAGTTTATTAGTGCAGTGTCCTCTCACTTATGCACCCTTCCGTGGTTAAGAATAGACCCTCTCTCTTTCCATTCCTTATAGAGGCAGAAAATAAATAAATACCTTTTTTTAATATTTTTTTTTTTTTTTTATAATTATTGGTATTTCTTTAACATAATAGTACAGTGCCTGGGTATAATTATGGAGTTGGGTTTTTCTTTCAATTCCTGACACTATATGTCAATTGACATGAGCAAGATACTGTAATTATACATTTGTAGGCGTTTACAGCAGTTTACTGATATGGCATAGAACCAATAATGGACATTGGAAGCACTAGGAAGATATACATACATGCCGGCCATACTTGATTGTAACTATTTTAAAAAAGAAGGTATGAAGATCATTACGTGTAATATCCACGTGGGCATGTGACCTTTTGTATTACTGTTTTATATTGTACATTTGGCTTTATGGAATATAAAGTTTACTACTTCTTTGTGACTGTAGGGAGGAGGTGGATCCTGGAGAGTCTCGGGTGAGACTGATTAGAAGGCCGCCTACCTTCCTCCCTATATATTGAAGTCATTTGTATGAAGTTTTTGTAGTATGAGTAAGGCCTAGAACACGGGCCGAAACTGACATTTTTCTTTGTTTTGGTGGGGTCCGCACCTGTCCGTGCCTCAGACGGCATCTTGAGTGAGCGGATCAGAACTGCCTTGCTTCCTTCACCCTTAGGCTACATTCACATTACGATTTTGCCATGCTGTTTTGCATCAGTTTTTGTTGTGGAAAACTTATCCCTCAAAAACTGACAAAACTGTATGCAATCGTATGCACAATAAGGTTTTCATTGAGTACAGTGTTATAAAAACAATATATGCTTTTTATGAAGGATACAAAACCCTTTTGGAAACTACAAAACAGGACACAACTGGACACATAACCTTGGTAGAGTACAGTTTTGTGCACAGCAATAAAAACAAACCAAACCGTACACAAGCAAAAACGTACACAACCGTATACATCTTGTTTAAGTGTCTGTATGGGAAGTCAATGTATACAGATTGCCATACGAGTGCATACGGTTTTTAAAGACAAAACTGTATACGGGAACCATGTAGCAGAATTGTGATGTGAATGCACCCTAGGTTGGGTGTAGTTTATACACATCACTGCACATGGGTTGGTATTGGTGGGAAGTGTGCACACTTCTAGTATCCACTGTGATACATCAGTTCCTCTTTCAGTAGGACCCTGCTTATTTCTGCTTGACTGTTGCATTGTCAAGTGTCTGGTTATAATGCATTTTGGGGCCAGTCCCCAAGCAGGATTTTTACAGCAGTGTTGGTCAGCAGACAAGCACATGACTCTTAAGCTACTTCTTTTCTTCAGGATGTGTTCTTATTTATGGCATATGTTATGGCCGTTCCCAAATTCCCACATGCCTTTTCCTCCTTCTTTCCATCAGCATCAGACTATGGGTTGAAGCTGCCTATTCTACGTGCCGTCCCAGAGGATCAGATTCTGTACCAGACAGAGAGGTATAATGAAGACAGCTTTGGCTATGACATCCCTATCAGAGAAGAAGGGGAATATGTCCTGGTGCTAAAGTTTGCAGAGGTGTACTTTGCCCAGTCACAGCAGAAGGTAAGGGTGTCATGTTCCTGGCATTCTCCTCCCAGTCAAGCTGTGACAGCACATGTCCCATGAGATTCTAACAGATGGCATGTTGTCGGTGCAGGTAAATGACACTAACAGCTCGTGTTACTGCTCTCTGCTTCCCTCAGGTGTTTGATGTACGTGTAAATGGACATAATGTGGTGAAAGATCTTGATATATTTGACCGTGTAGGACACAGCACAGCACACGATGAGATCATCCCCATCGTCATCAAGAAGGGAAAACTCACTATCCAAGGGGAAGTGTCCACCTTTACAGGGAAGCTCACTGTGGAGTTTGTAAAGGTAATGTTTGGTGTCCTGACAAATCCTTATGGGTATTACAGCTATTCAAAAAGTAGTAGGAGACCAAACTATAGTGTTTGTAGTGTATAAGTATGTTGTATTGTAGCTGTATATGACTTTTATTGGCCACTTTGCTTAATTACTTTACAGTGTGGCTTTATTCCCACAGATAGTGTATAGTGTCTGGAAAATGGCTTGTATAAAGTTTTTGTGTTTTTTTTAATTATTTTTCCTTCTCTTTTTAGGGATATTATGATAATCCCAAAGTTTGTGCTTTGTACCTTATGAAAGGAACAGTAGACGGTGAGTTATATATATGAAAAGAAAAACTTAAATGCACATACTATAGTTTGTTATAAAAGATGAAGAATTTTTATTGCTTTATGTAATCACATATGACACACTTTCCAGTGTGCTATGAGCAATGGCATATCCTGATGCTGTGCCAATTTAGCTTTGAGCTGTAACAGTCTGGTTTATAGGGAAATATTTCCAAACAACAAAAGACTTTAGAATGAAGTTGTCAGGCAGTGTGTCCCCAGCAACCAGTCTGTCTTGGATTACTCAGTTTAAAGGGGTTATCCACCATAAGGTGACTTTAGTACTTACCTGCCAGACTGTAATGGACATGCTTAGGAAGGATCAGTGCTTGTCTTGGGGATAAATGGCTAATGCTGCTGCGAATTTGCTATTTCCTTTTGGAGTTCCCTCCCTCTAACTACATATCCCAGGATCCCTTATTTGTAAGTGTAAGAGTTCACTTTTCTCCCTCCCACACATCAGTCACCCTACCCTTTGTAGCACACCTGAGCTACAATTCCCTGCAGCCCTGTGGAGAACGATCTCCTTCTCACTTAACAGTTGCTCCATCCATTGAAGCCAACAGGCTCCCTTTAAACACCTGACAAGTGATTAAATGTCTCGGGCCGCACTGCAACCTGGGAAAACCTGAGACAACACTCATTTTATATGCTGTTAAAAATAAACATCAGGGCAAAGATCACATAAGAATTGGGAGACCATCCATCAATGACAGATATAGACACTATATTATGAACTACACTAATTGTACAGCCTCTGTTGCACAGTCAAATAAAAAAAAATTCCTGGAATACCCCTATATGGTGTATTCTGCATAGGATTTTATGCTGCAGATTTCAATGTAAACTAAATGACTGAACACAGCTTCAAATCCTGTACATCAAATCTGCGCAGGATACTGTATATGTAAATAGAACCTTTAAAGGGGTTTTCCCACAAAAGGCACCAGTCATCTCCTCGCAGGATACAAGATCTGTGTACAACTGCTGCTGCCCCTACTGATCTACTGATGATCTCGGCTGTCCTGTGTACTCCTCTTTGATATGGAGCAGCAGTTGGACATGTATGCTGCAGAGGAAGTTGTATAGTCATTTTCTGTCTGACCACAGTGATTTCTGCTGACACCTCTGTCCGTATCAGGAACTGTTTAGAGAAGAAACAAATCCCCATAGCAAACCTCTCCTGCTCTGCACAGTTCCTGACATGAACAGAGGTGTCAGACAGAAAAGAACTACACAACTTCCTCTGCAACATACAGCTGCTGATAAATACTACAAGGATTAAAGATTTTTATATAGAAGTAATTTACAAATCTGTTTAACTTTCTGGCACTAGTTGTCGAGTACCCCTTTAACCCCTTAAGGACCACGGGCGTACGGGTACGCCCTGACATCCTGGTACTTAAGGACCAAGGGCGTCCCTGTGGGACTTTCAGTCCCCACCGGGCAGGGACCGGACCAGGATGACTGCTGATATCTATCAGCAGGCATACCGTGCCAATGCCCAGGGAGGTCCTGAGACCAACCCCCTCCCCTCTCCAATTTTGGCAATCGCTGGTGCATTCACACTGGCAGTTGCGGTGATTCCGGGTCATACAGGTCTCCGGTGACCTGGAAAATAAGGGGGATCGGGATTGTCCAAGACACCCTGAAGGAATAGGAGTGAGGTGGCAGGGGTGCCACCCCTCCTATCCCTGCTATTGGTCGGTCAGAAGCAACCGACCAATAGCAGATCGGGGGCGGGGGGGGTTAAAGTTCGGTTCCCCCGTTCTGCCCACCCACAGTAGTCCGGACAGAATGGGGGAACAGACGGTGACCGGCGCCGGAGGTCCTCTTATGATCGGCGGCATAGGATGCTGATGCGGCTCCCTGGTGCGGCAATCCTATGGAAGCCGGTGAGTAGTTGCCTAGCAACATCTGGAGGGCTACAGTTTTGAGACCACTATACGGTGGTCTCTAAACTGTAACCCTCCAGATGTTGCAAAACTACAACTTCCAGCATGCCCAGACAGCAGTTTGGGCATGCTGGGATCTGCAGTCTCTAAACTGTGGCCCTTCAGATCTTGCAAAACTACAACTCCCAGCATTCTCGGCATGCTGGGAGTTGTAGTTATGCAACAGCTGGAGGTACACAACTACATCTCCCAGCTTGCCCTTCGACGATCAGTACATGCTGGGAGTTGTAGTTTTGCAACAGCTGGAGGCACACTGGTTGGAAAATACTGAGTTGGGTAACAGAACCTAACTGAAGATTTTCCAACCAGTGTTCCTCCAGCTGTTGCAAAAGTACAACTTCCAGCATGCATGGTCGGTCAGTGCATGCTGGAAGTTGTAGTTTTGCAACAGCTGGAGGTTTGGCCGGGGAGCCAATGCGCTCCCTGCCTGTCTGATTGACAGGCAGGGAGCGAGTGCAGCCTAACTGAAAAAGGACTGATTGCCAAGCCAAAATCAGTCCTTTTTCAGGCGTGATGTCACGCCAGGCTACAGCCGGCCACTAGGAGAGAGACCCCTAGTGGCCGGTTTTCAAATGTAAATTAAACAATTTTAATTTAAAAAAAAATAAAAGTATATTAGAGAAATTTTGTAGTACATAAGTACTACAACATATCAAAAAATAAAGTTGGTGACAGTGCCCATTTAAAGGGATACTTGAGTTTTTTTTTTTATAAAAAAAAAAAAAAAGTCCCACCAGTTGGTAAAAAGGTAGGGCTCCCAGACAGAGCCACAGATAGAAATGACCCCCATTAGGTAGAGCTCCCCCCCCCCCCCCCCAGTACTGTGACAGGCCCCAGATAGATATGACCCCCATCAGTTAGGCAGGTAGGGCTCCCATTTAAACAATTCTACTCCTTAAGTCAGAGCTTTCCAAACTCTTCATGGTGATGCCCTTACATATTTTCATGACACACTCCTTGCTATACTGACACTTGCATGCATCACGTTGCGCGCCGACATTGCACAATGTAGTACCAATATCAGTATTAGAAAGCTGCTACCATCCTGTGACAGTTCATTCCCCCCCCCCCCCCCCCCATCACACACTGTGCCATATCATTCCCGTGCCATTTTATATTTCACCCCTTCTCCCCCCGTGTCATTATATTTCAGCCCCCCCTGTGCCATTATATTTCAGCCCCCCCTGTGTCATTATATTACACCCTCCCTTCCTTTGCCACATCACCTTCACCAAAGCCCCTCCCCCTGCTTTTGCCTATCCTCTGTCCCCATGTGCGCTCTGGCAGGCTCAGGGGGTTGGTGGTTATGTTGCTGGAAAGCATCCTCTGTCCTGACAGAGGTGCACACGATGAGTGACGTCATCACGCGCCTATGTCGGGATGCTGACGTCCTGTGCGGCTCGCTATAGGCTTTAGCATACAGTTGCAGTCTCTAGGAGTTTAGTGATGAGGCGAGAATGATTGTACCTGAAGAATTCACCTGCCCCGTGCCCAGAACTGCATGTCCTGGGCGTCTGGCGATACAATTTCCACATCCCTGGGGGTGCTTGCCAGAGGTAGCCTGACTGCCATTAGGTACAGAGATGAAATCTTCAGGCCCCTTGTGAGACCATATGCTGGTGCGGTTGGCTCTGGGTTCCTCCTAATGCAAGATAATGCTAGATCTCATGTGGCTGGAGTGTGTCAGCAGTTCCTGCAAGAGGAAGGCAGTGATGCTATGGACTGGCCCGGCAGTTCCCCAGACCTGAATCCAATTGAGCACATCTGGTACATGTCTCGCTCCATCCACCAATGCCACGTTGCACCACAGACTGTCCAGGAGTTGGCGGATGCTTTAGTCCAGGTCTGGGAGGACATCCCTTAATAGACCACCTGCCACCTCATCAGGAGCATGCCCAGGCATTGTAGGGAGGTCATACGGGTCACACACACTACTGAGCCTCATTTTGACTTGTTTTAATAAGGACATTACATCAAAAGTTGGATCGGCCTGTAGTGTGGTTTTCCACTTTGATTTTGAGTGTGACTCCATATCCAGACCTCCATGCGTTGATAAATTTGATTTACATTGATAATTTTTGTGTGATTTTGTTGTCAGCACATTCAACTATGTAAAGATGAAAGTATTTCATGATTAGTTCATTCATTCAGATCTAGGATGTGTTATCTTAGTGTTAACTCTTTTATACACTGCTCAAAAAAATAAAGGTATTATTTTTAGAAGGTGAGGAGAAAAAAACGAAAATGCAAAAATAAAATCGTCTGCGTCCAGGGGCTGTAAAGTTAGTGTAGTTCATAATATAGTGTCTGTACCTGTGTGTGACGGGTTTTCAACCCAATATTTTCTTTTAACAGCATACAAAATGACTGTTGTCTCAGATTTTTCCCAGGTTGCAATGCGGCCGAGACCCGACTCACTAGTCAGCTGATGACAGGGGCACTGTCTGCTTCAATGGGTGGAGGGATCGCTTGGTGGGAGAGAGATCAATCTGCAACTAATCAACATTTGTAGACACCCTGATTGAAAACGACAGGTCTTTTGAATGGATGCAGCTCATTTATGTTTCAATGGGTGGGGTGGCTGATGTGTGTAATGGAATTATGGGATTTGTAGTAAAAAAAAAAGAAAACTGAAACAGGAAATACCAGTTCACAAAAAGCTAGCCACGGTGTTATGGTAATCTCACAACATAGACCTTTAGCCCCAAGACAAGTGCAGATCCTTCCTAAGCATGTCCATTACTGTCTGCCAGGTACGTACTAAAATCCCCTTATGGTGGATAACCCCTTTAAGGCCAAAACAGGCTGTGTCCTTAAGGGGTTAAAAAAAACGTAAAAAATAAAAAAAAACACAAACAAACCCAAAAACATCACCCCCAGTCCACCAAAATTCCAAGTCAGGGGAAACTATTTCTGTAAAGATCCCAGACAATATTACACATAAGAGTTATAGGCACTTCAATAAGTATACAAATTGGCTCAGAAAGATGAATTTGGAGATTAGAAACTATAGCTGAGAGTGGTCATAGTCACGTTAAGAGGAAGGAGAAAGTACTAACACAAACAGCTCAGACATATAAAGACAGTGGGGGAGATTTATTAAAACCTGTGCAGAGGAAATGTTGACCAGTTGCCCATAGCAACCAATCAGACCGCTTCTTTAAAAGACTTCTGAAAGAAGCTATTTGGTTGTTATGGGCAACTGGTCAACTTTTTCTCTGCACAGATTTTGATAAATCTCTCTAGTGATAATATGGAACCGGGGGGGGGGGGGGGCTGGCTAACAGTGGCCTCATATTTGGCCATATAAATGAAAGTGTATTTTTTTAAAAATGTTTTATATTCATTAGAAGTCCCAAAGCTGCAGCCTCATCCTGGTCTAGAAAAGAAGGAAGAGGATGAAGAAGATGAAGAAGAGGAAAGCCCTAGTACAAGGAGAAATACCAAGAAAAGTGTACAGTCTGGTCCTCGCACTCCTAACCCTTATGCCTCAGACAACAGCAGCCTCATGTTTCCTATTTTGGTGGCCTTTGGAGTGTTTATCCCCACACTCTTTTGCTTGTGTCGGCTATAGAAGGCTGGATGGCAATGGTTTTTTGTTTTCCTTTTTTTTTTTTTTTTTTTTTTTTTTGCTTTAGTTGGTTTTGGTTTTTCTTTTTTCCCTGGTAATTTTTCAGAATTTCTTGACTATGAAGCAGAAAATCTCCTATATAGGAGATAGGTGGCCCTAAACAAGCAGCAAATCATTGCCTGACATTTTCATGTTTACATGTTACTTGGATATGGAGCTGCAGCCAATAAAGTATCAGAACTATATGGCTTGTGCTCCTGAATGGTTCTAGACATCTATTACATGTATTGAGGAGAACTGAAGTAGAATGCAAGTGCTGCTATCTGACTATTTCTTACTGACCTGGAAGAGCTATGGAACTAAGGACAAACAGCCTAGAGTTTTGCATGGAGTTTCCAGGGTACCATTTCTGCATACTCTCAATCTTTTTATGTCTGACAGGACATTTGGGTTCTAGCTCCCAAAATCCTTAAACAACAATCTTTTAACTCCTGCCAAATCTATGTGAGTGTACTTGTGTGTGGTAGCAGGAGATGTAAAGTCCATTTTAGCTTCATCCAAGCACCTGGTTGCAACATCTCCATGGTAGTGACTACGAGCTATGTATGTCTTTCTGCTATGCATACAATGGGGAATATTTGATTTGCAAGCTTTTCGTTTTAATGTATGTTTTATTTTGCGTGACTTATACCATGAAGTGACTTGCTTTTGCCTTTAGCCCCACTGTCCTTCCATATTTACGAGGTTGTATCTTCCTAGTGCGTAAAATTCTTACATTGCTCCCTAAGCAATTGGTTATAGGCACAGGCAACATCCTATCTGTCCATCTCTTCACATAAGCCAAACTTCCTCCTGTTATTACAGGAGTAAAGCATCCTTCATAGAGAAGTATACTGTATACCTGGAATGGAAGTCAATCTCATCATAGGAAAGCAGGAAAAGGTTTCTCTAAGATCCCGTAAAGATCCTTTACAGCTCCATCGCATACTGTTTATGGATAAGGTTTAGAAACGGTTTGGTCACAATAAACTAAAGTGCTTCATTTTGTTGAGGATTCTAACAGTGCAATGTCACATGTGACTTTAGTTTACACGGTTAACTGGGTTAACCAGGAATAGAAAAACTTTATTTTTTTTAACCCCAAAACACAGCGCAACAGGCTGTGTGGTATTACAGCTTGGTTCTATTCACTTCAATGAAATGAAGCCTCAATACCACACATAGGTGTTGCCATTTTTGAAGGGGGGGGGGGGGGGGGGGGAAGCTCTGTTTATCTAATCTCACAACTTCTTTCAAGGGGTACTCCACCCCTAGACATCCAAAGGATAGGGGATAAGATGTCTGATTGCAGGGGTCCCACAATATATCATGCGGCCCCCACCTGTTTCTGCTCCGGAAGCGCTGGAGGGTCTGGGTCCCGACCACCGGAACGGAAGTCCGTGACGTCACGCCCCCTCCCATAGACTTTCATTGAGGGGACGGGGCGTGACGTCACACAGGGGCGGAGTCGTGATGTCACTGACTTCCGTTCCGGTGGTCGGGACCCAGACCCTCCAGCGCTTCCGGAGCAGAAACAGGTGGGTGCTGCATGCTATATTGCGGGACCCCCGCTATCAGACATCTTAGGGGATAAGATGTCTAGGGGTGGAGTACCCCTTTAAGGGTGTCTTTCTCCCCCCCCCCCCCTTTTTTTTTATTTTTTATTTTCTTTGGTGCCTTTTTAGCTTTTGCCTTTTTGTTTTTAAGGAATGCAGATGTAGCATCTTGTTTTGCCTGTATGTCCATTACATGCTGTGATTGATTGACATGTCTTTAAAGATGGTATTTATATATTTTTATTTTTGTGAAGATGACTGAGCCTGTAAGTCATAGAGGCAAGGGATGCTTGATATGCAGGACAATAAGGGAAAGGTGGCTCAGTTTAGTTCTGTTCTCTGGTGCTAATGACTGCCAGGACTATGGGGGAGATTTATCAAAACCTGTCAAAAGGAAATGTTGCTGAGTTGCCCATAGCAACCAATCGGCTTGCTTTTTTCATTTTTTAAAAGGCCTGTGAAAAATGAAAGAAGCGATCTTATTGGTTGCTATGGGCAACTGGACATTTTCTCTGTACAGGTTTTGATAAATCTCCCCCCATATCCTCCACGATTCCCTTCTTGTTTTTCATGTATTGCTTCAGCTGAATTAGGGTGACTGCACGATGTTCCCAAGTTAGCACCAGAAAGGAAGAATCTTACGGTTGTCCATTAAATTTTTTTTTCCTATTAGTAATTGTTGAATACTACCTGTTGTGGCTATGGGAACATATAAAAGCATTGTATATTGTGGATGACACATTAGAGGTACTTGACGGATTCCCAACTGCAGCTGTATAATTCTGCCTGAAGGTCTTTTATTTGACATTGATCACTTAATTCTGAAGTACAAGCCCAGCAGTAGATAAGACCTTCTGTTCTATTCCAGTATGAATGCCTTATAATTGTTTGGTGGAAGTTTTGGTTTCAGGTACAATAATATATTAATGCATTTTAAAGATATTGGTACATTTATTTTAGTTTTTTACTTGAATTTTATGATGGTACAGTGTATATGTGGATAATATACAGGTAAGCGACAGCAAACCTTTATTTTTGACTGGTGTTGTCTGTAGGGTGTTGGAGCCCTTGTTGTATGGACTCGGTTCCTCCCCCACAATGTGTTGGAGACTGGCATGATTTGTACCTGCTCCAAACGAAAAATGGTAAATGGTACGACCTCTGGGCACCATAACTTTGTTTCTTATTGTTTTGCTTACAGATTCCTATTCTCCAGGGGTGTGGATGCAGATTTACTTTCTTTTTAATTTTTTTTTTTAATTTTTTTTCCTTTTGTAGAATTATTTTTTTTTTTTTTTTATTGCCTTTTTTGCAATGGTTACTATTTGTAAGCGAATAAAAAAATTAAATTGCACCTTTATTACATGACGCATACAGATGATTAATTTAGTGCAGCTACGCATAAGTTTACCTTGCCGCTCAGACTAAGAATCTTTTGAACAGATTGGTTTCATAGTTGGCTTTTGCTTCCTTTAACTCCTTAACGACGCAGAACTTTTATTTACATCCTGCGCCGGCTCCCGCGATATAACGCGGGGTCAGTCCAGGCGGCCATCAACGTCCGGGACCCACGGCTAAACTTTCCCGGCAGGTCAGTTGGGCTGATCGGGACCACCACGGTAAAACCGCAGTGTTCCGATCAGCTGTACAGACATGGAGTGTCCCTACCTGCCTCCTTGCTGTCCGATCGCCGAATGACTGCTGTGTTAATAAATGTGATTTAACCCCTTCCCTAATAAAATTCTGAATCACACACCCCCCCCTTCTCGCATTTAAATAAAAACTATGTAAATATAAACAATTGGTATCGCGTCGTGCGTATGTCCGAACTATAAAAATATATTTGTTAAATAAACCACGCAGTCAATGACGTATACATAAAAAATAAAATAAAAAATCCAAAATAGCGTATTGTGGTCACTTTTTACGCCATAAAAAAATGACTAAAAAGTGATCAAAGTCTGATCAAAACAAAAATGGTACCAATAAAAACTCCAGATCACGGTGCAAAAAAATTAGCCCTCATACATCCCCATATGCAGAAAAATAAAGTTATAGGGGTCAGAAGATGACCTTTTTAAACATACCGTATTTATCGGGGTATACCACGCACCGGCCTATAACACGCACCCTCATTTTACCAAGGATATTTGGGTAAAGTTTTTTACCCAAATATCCTTGGTGAAATGAGGGTGCGTGTGTGTGCATGTGTATACCCCGATACACTGTTTCTTACCCCACAGAATCCCCCAGGAAAGGCAGGGGGAGAGAGGCTGTCGCTGCCCGCTTCTCTCCCCCTGGCTATCGGCGAGAAGTGGCGCAGGCAGTGGTGCCGATAGCCAGGGGGAAAGAAGGGGCAGCGGCACCCATTGCTGGTGCCCCTGCCCCGTTGCCTCCCCCATCCCTGGTTGTATAATTACCTGTTGCTGGGGTCGGGTCCGCGCGGTTTCTGGCCTCCGGTGTGGCATCCCCTGCGTCGTTGCTATGCGCTACGAGACGCAATGACGAGTGACTTCTTCAACGTGACATCACTCATCATTGCGCCGCCCAGCGCATAGCAACGACGCAGGGGACGCCACACCGGAGGCCAGAAGCAGCACGGACCCGACCCCGGCAACAGGTAATTATACAACCGGGGATTGGGGAGGCAATGGGGCAGCGGCACCGATAGCCAGGGGGAGAGAAGCGGCGGCGGCAGTCTCTGGACCCCAGGACAGGCAGGGGCAGAGAAGCCGGCAGCGACGGCAGGTCTCTCCACCTGCAAAAGCTGCTGCAGTTCATTGATTTAAATCACGCTTTAAATCATTGAACTGTAGCGGTTTATTGGCGTATAACACGCATATAGACTTTAGGCTAAAAATTTTAGCCTAAAAAATGCGTGTTATATGCCGATAAATACGGTATTCATTTTAGTGCATGTAGTTATGATTTTTTACAGAAGTTAGACAAAATCAAACCTATATAAGTAGGGTATCATTTTAACCATATGGACCTACAGAGTAAAGATAAGGTGTCATTTTTAAATAAAAATGCACTGCGTAGAAACGTAAGCCCCCAAAATGTACAAAATAAGTCGCATGGTTTTTTTTTTTTCTTTTCAATTTTGTCGCATAATGATTTATTTTTTATTTTTGTCTGTTTCGCTGTAGATTTTTGGGTAAAATTACTCATTACAAAGTAGAATTGGTGGAAAATTAAAAGGGTTAGATTTTTTGAAAGGTAAGGAGGAAAAAACAAAAGTGCAAAAACTTTAAAAAAAACAGTCCTTTAAGGGGTTAAAACTTGTGTCTGTGATTGGGTCACGATGGCATACTTTCTGATGGTGAGCTTCATTTGTCATCCATTTGGCCAGTGTGATCAAATCAGTTTGATTTTGCTTTTAAACATGCGGTCCAATATGGGGCCATACCTACTGTGACACTTAACCCTAAAATGAAACTAGTGGAAGAGTATACCATCAACAAGCCTACAATCTATACATTTTTATATCCATAGTATCTTACATTGGCTTGATGTTTGCATTCATCATTTATGGTAGGTGTCTAAAGTTAACTATACATTATATATTTCAATAGCATTATTGAACAGTCTATTTTTCTAAGTCATCTCTGCCTTGCTTTATGGTTTGCATACATGCCTTGAGTGAGTGTCCTTATGAAGTATTCCCCATGTGCTCCTGAACCAATAGGAGATGCTGCAGAACGTGTTCAACTGCCAACAGACCTTTCTTTGTTTCTTTTTCCATTCAGTTCTGTTTTATCGATCTGAAAATCTGGCATTACAACCAGTTTATAAACAAAATAAAGATAATAAAGTTTATATTATACTTTTTTGCCTTCTGCTGATTATCTGCGTAAAAAATGGAAATATATATCTATAGCAACCTGAAGCTAAAAGTGCGTTTTAAAGGAAAACTCTCAGCCATCTCCCCCACATTAAACCCATATATGTCCAGTAGGTCCTGAGATATTTCCCCCAGAGGATCCTCTGCTAAATTCAGTGAATCGCGGGCAGGGCTCTGCCCACTCAATTTACTTATTCAGTCTGACTCCACTTCACTAGAATATTGGGGGGGGGGAAGTCCTAGGGAAGTGGAGATTCACTGAATTAATCACAGGATCTTCTGGGGGACATCTCAGGAGCTACTGGACATATTTAAGTAAGTGACCCCTCTTTGGACTCCTGGTCACCCACACTATAATCCAGTGTATTCGGTTTAGTGTGGGTGAACAGGTTTACAGATTGTGTGAAGAGATGTCTACAATTTGCCCATCATTTAAGATGCATCTACATTCATATTGTACAATTCTGTTCCAATGTCCGTTAATTTGTACATACCCAACCAGGGCCGCTCTGCCCCTTTGCCCTGCACTAGTGATTTGCATTGTTTCACAAACCATATGTAACGCTCCAAAGGCTCCACATATACCTTATTTGAGTGCATTCTACACTCTCTATATTAAGTGTCCTGTATCCTGAATGTTTGTTAATCACAGAGATATACTACCAGTATAAAGAGATTTAGCGAAACATGTGCAGAGGAAAAGTGGAGCAGTTGCTATGGGCAGGTTTTCAGAAATCTCCCCCATAGAGTTTACCTATTTGGATTTACGACAAAAGTGGTATGATGCTAAAAAAAAAAATGATGGCACAAGACAGGTTGTGCACATTTCTATAATTTCTGGGAAGTAAGCCAATTTTACCTAAAGTTTCCATAGGGAGGACAATGGTTCAGGAGCGTGGCCAATTCTTTGTCTCTCAGATGCGAGGCATTAGTTTACCTATATCTCTAGCTGAATGAGTTTACACAGTGTTGGGACGTGGCCTGGTTCCCCTACTCAGGAGCACCCTCCATTAGCCAGAAAGATGTTCTATAATGATAAAACTCTGTTTCCCCGGCGATACCAGCCACTTAGAAGGGATTTCCGCATGTGAGGCAGTGGTTCTCTACTGGAATGCTATAGACTTTTATTTTTTATTTATTTATTTTTTTCAACAAATGACTATTACTATTTCACTTAGAGGTACAGAACCCTCATTAAGGGGGAGATTTATCAAAACTTCTGCAGAGGGAAAGTGGAGCAGTTGCCCATAGCAACCAATCAGATCACTAAACAGATGGTGGGGGGTCTGGGTCCCAGTGGCGGGATCCCCCGTGATCAGACATCTTATCCCCTATCCTTTGGATAGGGGATAAGATGTCTAGGGGTGGAGTACCCCTTTAAAAGGGAACCTGTCATGAGATTTTACCATAGTTCAGGGGACTACTTACGGGGAAACTCTTTCTAACATCATATCGTCTCCTGGGATGGTAAGAAAGATTTTACCAAATACAGTGATCCCTCAACTTACAGTAGTTTCAGCATACAATGATCTTTTCTGGGCCATTGTAACTTGAAACCAGACTCAACATACAATGCTAGACAGTCCAGATCTGTGAAACATGTCAATGGCTGGAAGAACTGACCAATCAGAATGGGCATTCACTGGTAAAACCCCTGTATTACTGAAGCATATGCACTGACTGGCTGTCTGGTAGCGCCCCCTACAGTACAGGGAGGTATTACATGTTTTGTACTACTCTTTACCTGTACCACGGTTAGCTGCTCCTTTGGACACCAAGTAAGGGCAACCCCGTTTTACTTTTTAGGACATTGGCCCACATTTATCATTGTCTTTAGACTGTTCTTTGTGTCTAAAAAAGGGGCAAAAAAGGAGCAAGCAGGGTTTTTTGTGCCTTTTTTGCCCCTTTTTGTTTACACATTCCTGCTGATTTTGAGTTGTAATCCACTGATCTTGGCAATACACATGATATGGAAGGGATTTATCATTGCACCTTATTGTAAAAAGGTGCAAAGCCACTGAAGAGTCTATGTGAAGACAGAAATTTCAGAAAATGTGACCTGCACAAAATGTATCAAATGCTCTTTGAACATTTAATAAATTTGGTGCTCCTACACATTACCAGCACACAAAAAAAAAGGTGTAAAAAAAATGCTTCACTTACACTACAGTGATAAATGTGGGCCAATGTGTGTACTGTACAGGACCCTGAAGAAGCTCCTGTCCTCTACATAGACAGTGATTACAGCTCCCAGCAGATCTTTATTACTTTTATATGTAAGGATTTGCTTTATCTATATTAGTTATCTACTTATTTTTATTTAATCCTCACTTTTTCCTATTTTTGGATGACATTTTGGGGGCTTCAGAAACAATTACCAGGTTTCCATATGAGTTATGGTCTCAACATACAATGGTTTCAACATACAATGGTCGTCCCAGAACCAATTAATATTGTAACTTGAGGGACCACTGTATAATGCATTGCCATGCCAAAGGCTGTTCGGGCATGTTGGTAGTTGTAGTTTTGCAACAGCTGAATTGACACCGGCGATTCCCGGTCATACCGGTCTCCAGTGACCCGGAAAATAAGGTGGATCGGGGGTGTCCAAGACACCCCCGGTCCCCTTGAAGGCATAGGAGTTAGGTGGCAGGGGTGCCACCCCTCCTATCCCTGCTATTGGTGGGTCAGAAGCGACCAACCAATAGCAGATCGGGGGTGGGGTGTCTGACAGATTTTTGCACAGCCCACTGTTCCAAAGATGTCAAACGCCAGTGGGGTGTAAATGCTCACTGCACCCCTTATTAAATTCTGTGAGGTGTGTAGTTTCCAAAATGGGGTCACATGTGGGGGGGGGTCCACTGTTCTGGCACTGTTCTCTCTCTAAAATCTCTTCTGAGCACTGTAATGCGCCAGCAGAGCACTTGACATCCACACATGGGGTATTTCCATACTCAGAAGAGATGGGGTTACAAATTTTGGGGGGCATTTTCTTCTATTGCCCCTTGTAAAAATGTAAAGTTTGGGGAAAAACCAGCATTTTAGTGAGAAATTTATTTTTTTCATTTACACATCCAACTTTAACAAAAAGTCGTCAAACACCTGTGGGGTGTTAAGGCTCACTGCACCCCTTGTTGTGTTCCTTGAGGGGTGTAGTTTCCAAAGTAGTATGCCATGTGTTTTTTTTTTTTTTGCTGTTCTGGCACCATAGGGGCTTCCTAAATGCGACATGTCCCACAAAAACATTTCAGCAAAATTTGCTTTTCAAAAGCCAAATGTGACTCCTTCTCTTCTGAGTATTGTAGTTTGCACGCAGAGCATTTTATGTCCTAACACGGGGTATTTATATACTCAGAAGAGATGGGGTTACAGATTTTGGGGGGCATTTTCTCCCATTACCCTTTGTAAAAAAGGTAAATTTTGGAGAAAAGAAACTTTAGTGAAAAAAATGTTTTTTCATTTACACATCAGACTTAAAGGACAAGTCTCACAGTAAACAATTGTTCAGCTTTTAGTGCAGAAGGTAAAGTTATACAGGTTTGTAAATCACTTCCATTACCAATGCTGCTTAGAAACAAGCTTCATCTGCATTCTTCTGTCTGACAGGAAATTCAGCTGTTCCAGGTTTTCATGACTTCCGACCCCCTATTCAGGCTGTTATCAGCAGCATCCCGGGGCCGTGACGTGACAATTACCCAGAAAACCCCTGTGCTGCAGAGAGCTGCCTGAGCTCGGGCTTAGCCCCTCCCATCTGATGAATATTCACACTGTCCTCCCTCTGTTCTGCAGTGATTGGCTGAGCAGCACTGCCTATATGTCGGCTGATTCACATCATAGTTCTCTCCCCTCTCCTTGCTAATGTTTTTACACTGATAACGGAGGAGAGGGGGGAGGGGAGGGAGCTGTCACACTGAGAATGGAGGGGAGGGAGAGTAGAATTGTCACACTGAGCACTGGGGAGAGAGGAGTGCAGGGCAGAGAAGGGGGGAGGTGATTGTGCCACTGTAAAGCTGTTTCGTTGAGAGGAGGAGGGGGAGGGAGGGATTTTACAGTGTAAAACTGCAGCTTCAACTCCAGGGTCCCTCTCTCTGAGCACTGAGATTACATTTTGTTTCCTCGTGGCCACCCTGCTGTATAGGGCTATGATTGGAGCTCAGTGTTATGTGGCCACCCTGCTGTGTAGGGCTATGATTGGAGCTCAGTGTTATGTGACCACCCTGCTGTATAGGGCTATGATTGGAGCTCAGTGTTATGTGGGAGTGACTAACATAAGTTAGGGGTGGTAACAAGTTCTCTGCTCAGGCAACTGAGAGCAGGAAATGTGAGCAGTGCATGCAGGGAAATGTAGTCTTTGAGATCACAGGCAGAGCCACCATAACCAGGAAGTAACTGCAATTTATGAGCTGAATAGCCGGTGAATGGGGGCCGGAAAAAAAATCACAAACATGTCAGAGAGGTGGTAGGTGAATATACTATGGAATGGCTAGGTATTTTTTTTTTTTCTTTGCTGCATGGGATATCTTCTTTAAACTAAAAGTCATCAAACACCTGTGGCGTATGGTATGCCATGTGGGGGGGTTGCTGTTCTGGCACCATTTCAGAAAAACTCACTCTCCAAAATCCCACTGTCGCTCCTTCCCTTCTGAGCCCTCTACTGCGCCCGCCGAACATGACATACACATATGAGGTATTTCCTTACTCAAGAGAAATTGGGTTACAAATTTTGGGGGACTTTTTCTCCTATTACCCCTTGTAAAAATTCAAAAACTGGGTCTACAAGAACATGCCAGTGTAAAAAATGAAGATTTAGAATTTTCTCCTTTAACTTTGCTGCTATTCCTGTGAAACACCTAAAGGGTTAACAAACTTTCTGAATATCATTTTGAATACTTTGAGAGGTGCAGTTTTATAATGGGGTCATTTATGGGGTATTTCTAATATGAAGGTCACGCAAATCCACTTCAAACCTGAACTGGTCTCTGAAAAATTCCGACTTTGAAAATTGCTGCTGAACTTTGAAGCTCTCTGATGTCTTCCAAAAGTAAAAACTCATCAATTTTATGATGGAAACATAAAGTAGACATATTGGAAATGTGAATCAATATATAATTTATTTGAAATGTCTATTTTCCTTATAAGCAGAGAGCTTCAAAGTTAGAAAAATGCAAAATTTTCTATTTTTTTCATCAAATTTGGGAATTTTTCACCAAGAAATGATGCGAGTAACGATGAAAATTTACCACTAACATGAAGTATAATATGTCACGAAAAAACTCTCGAATCAAATTTTTAAGTAAAAGCATCCCAAAGTTATTAAAGGGGTACTCCGCATCCCTAGACATCTTATCCCCTATCCAAAGGATAGGGGATAAGATGTCAGATCGCCAGGGTCCTGCTGCGGGGGACCCCCGGGATCTTTGCAGCAGCACCCACCTGGACGGCTTCCACCTCACACCGGGAACGCTGGAGGCTTCGGATCCCGACCACAATGGCGGACGAGCGTGATGTCACAACTCCCCCCTGTGTGATGTCACGACCCACCCCCTCAATGCAAGTCTATGGGAGGGGGCGTGACAGACCTCCCATAGACTTGCATTGAGGGGGCGGGATGTGACATCACACGGGGCGGAGTCGTGACATTGTGGTCGGGATCCGAAGCCTCCAGCGTTCCCGGTGTGAGGTGGAAGCCGTCCAGGTGGGTGCTGCAGCAGAGATCCCGGGGGTCCCCAGCAATGGGACCCTGGCGATCTGACATCTTATCCCCTATCCTTTGGATAGGGGGAATAAGATGTCTAGGGGTGCGGAGTACCCCTTTAATGCTTAAAGTGACAGAGGTCAGATTTGCAAAAAATGCTCCCGTCCTTAGGGTCAAAATGGGCTTCGTCCCCAAGGGGTTAAACTTCTGCCAGGATGATGAGGAAAGGCTGTATATGCAATGACATAGATGTAGCAGATAGGGATTGTTGTGTACCCCCCTCTATAACTATGGGCACTTATAGGGCAGTGGCACATGAACATTAGTTATCTCCTTGACCTGATGCACTCAGTGGCCATATAGCAGGTCGGCAAAGCCCTATAGCCCTCAGCCAGTGTGAAAACTGGAGGAGACAATGCCCATCTCCTCACGCCTGGTGCCCACAGGCCGCCCCCTCTTTTGTATACTAAGTCCTTCGTCTCTCTGGTGGGGGCAGTTTCGGGTCTCCGCCCCTTCAGCTGCACCTTCTTACGCTCGCCCGTGTCGCCTAGGAACGGCGGTATCCGCCTACTCTCCATAGTTACGGCACCAGCGGAGGTGGCAGCCGCCATCTTGTAGACATGAGCGGGTCGAACCGTGAAGCGGCTAAAGAAGAACGCAAGAAAGCGGGGGGCGGGGTAATCAACCGTCTGAAGGCGCGGAAGGTGCAGGGCCGGGAAGGAGGCGACGCCGACCACAGAGCCGTGATCCCGGTCACCGAGCACGAGTTGCCGGGCCTGAAGGAGCTGAGACCGGAGCACGTCCTGGGCCTGAGCAGAGTCACTGAGAGTAAGTTCTGAGACTGTAAAGCGTGCGGTTCTCCGTTTGCGTACGGTAGAGCAGTGGGGGAGACTCATATGCAGAGGAAAAGTTGACCAGTTGCCCATAGCAACCAGATTGCTACTTAAATTTTTGAAAAGACCTCTGAAAAAAAGCCATCTGGTTGCTATGGGCAACTGTTCAGCTTTTCCTCTGCACAGGTTTTGCTAAATGTCCCCCAATGTGTCTCCAGCTGTTGTAAAACTACAACTCCCAGCGTGCCCGGACAGCCTTCGGCTTTCCGGGCACGCTGGGAGTTGTAGTTTTACGACAGCTGGAGACACGCTGTTTGGAAAACACTGCCGTGGAGGATTTACTAGGCAGATTTGCGCAGTGGTCAGGGATTTAGGATGTATTTGCAAAACGTCGCAAATACTGGGCACATCCCTGTTTAAAAAAGACGTATCTCACGCATACATAGACAAAATGAGATGCAGATGTGGAGGGTACTCAGGTGATAATGAAAATGCGCCAAAGTCATTCAAGCCGGTGCGCCTTTTCATATCTATGGCACTTCACCACAAAAGCAAGGGCAAAAGAAAAAACGCAAGCCTTCTACGACACAACTATTAATAGATTTCACCTCTTGGTTTCTTTCTTTTCCCCCCAGATTATCTATGTAAACCTGAGGAGAACGTCTACGGCATTGACTTCACCCGCTTCAAGATCCGGGATCTAGAGACTGGCACTGTTCTCTTCGAGATCTCCAAGCCGTGCTCTGGTGGGTGGTTGTACTTTGTGGTGTGGAGCCCGACACTGCGGTGGCTTGGGGGTTAGGTTCGCATGGGTGGCCGCCATCCAAACTGACCTTGGATGCACAGATACTTCGGGAAACCTTTCAGTGTTGTGCTGACATCTGTGCGCAGACAAGTATGAGCCACATACGTTTCAGCGGCCACCAGGGTAGTCAGCTAGTGTCTATGTTCACATAATTTTGAGTTTTTTTAGCTGGAACTCAACCGCGCTTCTTAGTTCTAGCTGACTATTCTAGTGCCCTTTAAATAAATGGGGCCGTACCTGTTCGAGCTTGGATACGTGGCCTCAGTGGCACAAATCATGGTGTTGATGACTTTCTGACCTCAGCATCATTGATTGCAGAACCACGCTTGGGATCTCTGCATAATATAGAGACTCCAAGGGCAGCTGGGGCCGACTGAACCAGTCGGCACTAGGACTGCGGAGAAATCGCTGGTACTTATAGCCGGCAATGTATTTCATCAAAAGAATGAACATGTTCATACTTTCAGCGGATGAATTTCAGTGGTGGAAATCTCCTCCTCCTGTGCACTGTGCAGCAAAATCCCATTGACCGCTCGGAAATTCCGTAGTGTGCGTACACCCTTGGACTGCATTCACATGTATGTATCCATTGTATGGGGATCAGTTTTTGTGAAAACATTGACCACAACTGATGAAAAAAAAAAAAAAGCCATCACTTGTCATCAGTCTCTCTCACTATTTGTTACTACAAAAGAACCAGATGGGAAAATTCTGTATGACATGATCTCCTATCTGGACCAGTCGATTCCCCACTGACATGCAGGATGCCAGGAACGATCCTACTGCCGACAAAGGAATCGGCTCTGGCATCAATTTTACATCCACTGATATAGCAAAACAGAAAAAAAGCCGACTCAACACTGCTACCCACCACTTCTACATGGCCAACCAATGACCATCCTGCATGGTGCTCACGATCAGAATACACGGTTCACAAATACTTCTGTAGTAGAAAATGAATAGGGCACTCACCAGACCGGAGGTCATACGGCAAAGATTTATTGAAGAACTGTAAAAGGGAACAATTGAAACTTCAGTGCAGGACGGACTGGCCTACTTGTCTTGGCCTATTCATTTTCTACTACAGAAGTTTTACATCCATGTTGAAGGGAAATTGAGCCGGATCGCCTAAACTGCACTTTCCATCCTGATTTTATTAGGCAGATTTATGAAGCTAAGGATACGTTCACACTACGGAAATTCCACTTGTAGCCGCCCATTGCTGTCTGAAGTCCCAGGACTTCTTTGGCATCTTCCAATGTAAGACTGAACTTGTTTAATCTAACAGCAGGGGTTTCTATCCATTCCCACATACCAACTTGTTAGTGGTAGTAAGCTAAGCATAACACACCATGAAGTGTTTTATTGGAGCATAATACAGGACAATGATTATACTGCAATACAGAGCTCTTGTTCCACCACCATACAGTGTCATAATGCTGTCTTATAGTGCATAAATGATGCCACTCTTCTCTCCATGCAGCATCATAGCATACAGTATATGCACGGTGACTCTTTGCATACAGATACAACCACCATTCTGCAGAATCAAAATAATACTGCTTTAGGGCTTATTCACACGAGCAGATTTATTTACGGGTTTTGCGCTGCTTGTTTGAAAGGGGGTGGGCTCTCCAAGGCTGTTTGCAGCAGATTTATGGCTGTAGAATTTCTGATGCGGAAAATCTGCCACAAGCCCCATTAACGACAATAGGGTCTGTGGCGGATTTTCCCCAGCCACAAATCTGCTGAGGACACCCACGGAGAGCCCACCCCCTGGATTTTGCTATCCATTTAATTTAATGGGTAGGAAAATATGCAGCAGCAAAATACGGTACATATGTCCCTACCCTAAAGGGAATCCGTTGCCTATACTTGGTGGCTAATCATCATCGAGTGAGGGCTTTTTGCAAAGTATCATTTAATGCAGCTAACTGGCTGAGAGGGATCATGTGATTCATCATGTTACGCCACAGAGCCAGTAAGAGCTTTCTTTTCAGCTCCTTTTTGGCACTTTGTTGGAGTTCTGTGTAGTGAATGTAAGCACACCATACCTCTACTAGGGCATTATTGATGGTTTAAATGGGTACTCCACTGGAAAACATTTTTTAAATCAACTGGTGCCAGAAAGTTATACAGATTTGTAAATTACTTCTATATAAAATTTTTAATCCTTCCAATACTTATCAGCTGCTGTATGTGCCACAGGAAGTTCTTTTCAAATTTCCTTTGTCTGACCACAGTGCTCTCTGCTGACAACTCTATTTTAGGACATGTCCAGAGTAGGAGCAAATCCCCATAGCAAACCTATCCTGCTCTGGACAGTTCCTAAAATGGACAGAGGTGCCAGCAGAGAGCACTGTGGTCAAACAGAAATGAAATTCAAAAAGAAAAGAACTTCCTGTGGAGCATAAAACGGCTAAGTACTGTAAGGGTTAATATTTGTTAATAAAAGTAATTCTGTTTAACTTTCAGGCACCGGTTGATTTAAAAAAAAAAAAAAAAAAAAAAAAAAAAGGAAATTGTTTTCCACCGGAGTACCCCTTTAATTTATAGCGGCCTTTTGGTAAATAAAGCATTGTCCCATGTGTCCTGTTCAGCTGCTGCCTAACTTCTAATATGAATTTTTTTAATCTAAAATCCTGCAGCTTGGGGTCTGAATTAGGCTCTAAGTATCTGTATCTTTTATGTGTTTTCTGGTCTGTAATAGAGCAAGAAGATGAGGATGAAGAAGCTGGACAGGTGGATAGTAGTGCTGGGCGCTTTGTGCGATACCAATTCACACCAGCATTTCTCAGACTTCGAAAAGTTGGAGCTACGTGAGTATTACAAAGAAAATGGAGCCAAAGCTATATGTAACTCAAAATTATAGATCACAAGGATCAATGACCCTAGTGAGGGGTGGACTAAACATATGTTTATTTATTTACCTCAACTCAGCCCAAAAGGACTGAGCAAAAAGTCCACTTTTTATCCCTCACTTTGTTAAAGCTTAACTTTAATTTATAAGTGATTAAACAATAATGTGAATAAACAGAGCTATAGGTGATTTTTAAAAACCCAGCATTTTTAGCACCACATTTATCAATGTAACTTGTTGTCCCTAGGGACCAACTGGAATTGTAGGATCTACTCAGCACATCTGCAGAATGTGCTGATTATGGGTGCTATGCTGATATTTAAAATACTCTCACACTGTCCCTCCTTTTTTAATCTAACAGCAGGGACGGACAGTGTGAGAGTATTTTAAATATCAGCATAGCACCCATAATCAGCACTTTCTGCAGATGTGCTGAGTAGATCCTACAATTCCAGTTGGTCCCTAGGGACAACAAGTTACATTGATAAATGTGGTGCTAAAAATGCTGGGTTTTTTAAAATCACCTATAGCTCTGTTTTTTCACATTATTGTTTAATCACTTATAAATAAAAGTTAAGTTTTAACAAAGTGAGGGATAAAAAGTGGACTTTTTGCTCAGTCCTTTTGGGCTGAGTTGAGGTAAATAAAGCTATATGTAAACTGCCTTATTTACCACATCTTTATTTTCCTTTACAGGATATCTGTCATCAGTGTCACTGGACTAGCCTGTTAGTAAAGGCAGGTAGTGCGGGTGACACTGATGATAAACATACTTGCCTCTCCTCGATCCATGGTCTAGTTCTCCCGCTATTTTCTTCAGTTCCTGTGTCGGCTTGTGGCAGGGGCGTACCTTCCCGATGTTTCTGCTGCTGCTGCTTCTTTACTGGGCCCTTCTGCGAGCAGGCTTGGGGAAACTGCAGCGGTGATGTCAGGAAACTCCGCCTATGCCCCAAGCCTGCCTTTGGAACGGGGGAAGATAGTGGGTGAATGGGACCACGGATTGGGAACCTGCAAAGAAGTACTGGGGTGCAGTAAAACTTATCCTCGCAAACTATTGTGGCCTTTTTTTCCTGGCAGAATAAAGAATTGGCATGTCGAAAACACTCTTCTTAAAGGGGTATTCCAGGAAAAAACTTTTTTTTTTATATATCAACTGGCTCCAGAAAGTTCAACAGATTTGTAAATTACTTCTATTAAAAAAATCTTAATCCTTTCAGTACTTATGAGATTCTGAAGTTAAGGTTGTTCTGTCTAAGTGCTCTCTGATGACGCCTGTCTCGGGAACCTCCCAGTTTAGAAGAGGTTTGCTATGGGGATTTGCTTCTAAACTGGGTGGTTCCCGAGACACGTGTCATCAGAGAGCACAACCTTAACTTTAGAAGCTCATAAGTACTGAAAGGATTAAGATTTTTTTAATAGAAGTAATTTACAAATCTGTTTAACTTTCTGGAGCCATTTGATATATAAAAAAAAAAAGTTTTTCCTGGATAACCCCTTTAAGTGCTGAAATATCCTCATACTCTCTAGATACAGTTTTGTTATATGAATGAGCTGCTTAAAGGAGTACTGTGGTGCATTAAAACTTATTCCCTATCCGAATGAAGGAATGCCTGGAAAAAATAAAAATTGAGATTAATACTTGGGATCCATTATAAGCTTGGAAAAAAAACCCACATGTAATCTTTTTTTAGACCATATTTCTTAGCTCTACTTTACAGTAATTGCTTTCAGCTAGTTCAGCGATTTCAGGGTCTGTTGTGTCTTGGTCCTGTGTTTTAGCAGAAATACTTAATAAGGGTCACACGTGCCGTATTTTGCTGCTGCATATTTTTCTACCCATTGAAATCAATGGGTAGCAAAATACGCAGCTGATTTTGCTACCCATTGGGGGAGATTTATCAAAGGATTTACAGTTTTTTCCTGTCTATATTTGTCGCACAGAAAGTTGCAGTCTAAATATGTGCGACTTTTTTGCGACTTTTGCTTTAGAGGATTATTAGAACATGATGCATTCTAGTCTATTTTAGCCCGAAAAATGCATCGTCTGAAAGTACGCTGAAGTGTCAGACCATGCTGGAGCAGGTTTAAATACAGTCTAAAGCATAGATCACGAAGTCCGTGCGCAGAATTTATCAAGAGCCATGTGACTTGATAAATTAGGCACACAATAGACCGGCCTAACCCTCTGTAGTTTGGTCTATATAGACAACTTTGATAAATTTCCCCCATTGACTTCAATAGTTAGGAAAATATACAGCACATATAATCTGACCCTAATGACAGAATTTCTTTTTTTTTTCTCAGTCTCTTGTTCTCTAGAATGAATTTACCATTTTAACCATCCTAACAATCTCATAATAAAATATTGTGGTGAAGTTTCAATGTATAGCTCTTCATTGTGAAAGCTAAATGTAATTAAGTTCTTAAGTTAAAAATAGTGTCCTTACAGCAGGAGCTCCTTTCGGTGGTACAGACTTTGAAGTGTTTACCTGCTACTTATTTCTTTCATCCCAGCGGCTTTTAAGCTCTTCTCCATTAAGACACAGTTATGATCAGTGACCTATTTAGTGCACTTTTGTTGAATCCTCCTCTTATCTCATTTGTGATTTTAGAAGCCCAGGCTGATGCTTTCTTCTATTGCATTTGTACTGTAGCAATCTTCTATTTTATTATAAATTTCACGTGTAGCCTATGGTTCTTCAATTTGGGCTAAGACTAGATAAAGTTGGCACATGTCTCTCTCTAATCACTTAGTCAGGCACCCAGTTTGTGTCAAAATGTGTTACTCCTGAATAAGGGCCCAACCTTATAATGCCAACAAACATTAGGCTATCCTTTAAAGAGTACCTGTCACCAAACTAAACTTTTAGTATATTTTTTATATAGAAAATATTTACTTGCTGTTAAAATTCTCAACCTTTTTTAGATGTTTTTAATGTGATTGATAAAATGGCCACTAGGTGGCTCTGTTCTGTTCCCTACGCAAGTCAGTTTGTTTGGTCTCCTCCCTGCCTGTCCAGAGACCAAACTCAGGAAGTGTGTGTTGTGCATGGGGAGGCACGGCTTCAGTGTCTTCGCGCCTGCTGGAAAATGGCCACTTTCTCCTGCCGGGAGCTCACACAATGTGAGCAAGGGGAAGGGTATGATACAGAGCTTTTTAGAGCGCTGAATTTTTATTTTTTAAAGGGCAGAAGGGGTGTTAGGAGTAGTTAGGGAATTTAATCTGAGTTCATTTAGAAAATATGGTTTGACGACAGATACTCTTTTTAAAGCAGTTTCCAATGTTAGAATCAAGGGTTGCCTCTTAAGGACCTGGGGTTTTTCTGTTTTTTCACTTAAATTTTTTCCTCCTTACCTTTAAAAAATCATAACTCTTTAAATTTTGCACCTAAAAATCCATATTATGGCTTATTTTATGCACCACCAATTCTACTTTGTAATGACAGTCATTTTACCCAAAAATCTACGACGAAACGGGAAAAAAAATCATTGTGAGACAAAATTGAAGAAAAAATGCAATTTTGTAACTTTTGGGGGCTTCTGTTTCTATGCAGTACATTTTTCGGTAAAAATGACACACACTTTATTCTATACGGCCATAAGATTAAAATGATACCCTACTCATGTAGGTTTGATTTTGTCATACTTCTGAAAAAATGTATACGTTTTGAAATTGTCATCTTCTGATCCCTATAACTTTTTTATTTTTTCGCATATGGGGCAGTATGAGGGCTCATTTTTTGCGCCGTGATCTGAAGTTTTTAGCGGTACCATTTTTGTATTGATCGGACTTGTTGATCGCTTTTTATTCATGCCTGGATCTCAGGCACTGAGCAGTCATTCGGCAATCGGACACCAGGAGGCAAGGTAGAAGACCCTCCTCGTGTCCCAGAGCTGTTCGGGATGCCGAAGACATCCCGAACAGCCCCCTGAGCTAACCGGCAGTGATTTACTTTCACTTTAGACGTGGCGTTCAACTTTGAAAACCGCGTCTAAAGGGTTAATAGCGCGCGGCACCGCGATCAATGCCGCGCGCTATTAGCCACGTGTCCCAGTTGTGGCCCCGCGTTATAGAAAGGGAAAGGACTCAGGACGGTACGTCCTTGGTCCTTAAGAGGTTAAAGCAGTTTCCAATGTTAGAATCAAGGGTTGGCTCCTTTTCCAAAAACAGCGCTACTCTTGTTCATTACCTGTATCTGTTATTGTAATTTATCTGTATTCAAGAAAATGGGCCAGGCTCATGAACAAAATTGTTATTCTTTCTTGGAAAATATCAAATCCATTAATTTTGTTTTTATTTTTTTCTAACTGAACAACCAGTTAGTATTAAACTATCCTGCAGTAGTTACCCCTATGCTGTACAACATTTACTAAATGTAATATTTTCTTTTATAGTGTGGAGTTCACTGTAGGTGACAAACCGGTGAAGAATTTTCGGATGATTGAGCGGCATTATTTCCGTGATCACGTACTTAAAAGCTTTGATTTTGACTTTGGCTTTTGCATTCCAAACAGTAGCAATACATGCGAACACATGTACGAATTTCCACAGCTTTCAGAAGAACTTAGTAAGTATTTGTTAATAAATAAAAATAATTTTTTTTTTAATAGAAATTCATATATGCAGCTCCTATATTGCCCTGCATATGCAGTGGAACTTAAAAGGGTTTTCCGCCAAAGAAAAAATTAAGCTGTCAAATACATAAACATATACAGTCATGGCCGTAAATGTTGGCACCCCTGAAATTTTTCTAGAAAATTAAGTATTTCTCACAGAAAAGGATTGCATGTCTGGCTATACACATGTTTATTCCCTTTGTGTGTATTGGAACTAAACCAAAAAAGGGAGGAAAAAAAGCAAATTGGACATAATGGCACACCAAACTCCAAACAATGGGCGGGAAACAATTATTGGCACCCTTAACTTAATATTTGGTTGCACACCCTTTGGAAAAATAACTGAAATCAGTGGCTTCCTATAACCATCAATAAGCTTCTTACACCTCTCAGCCGGAATGTTGAACCACTCTTCCTTTGCAAACTGCTCCAGGTCTCTCTTATTGGAAGGTGCCTTTTCCCAACAGCAATTTTAAGATCTCTCCACAGGTGTTCAATGGGCTTTAGATCTGAACTCATTGCTGGCCACTTCAGAACTCTCAAGTGCTTTGTTGCCATTCATTTCTGGGTGCTTTTTGACATTATGTTTGGGGTCATTGTCCTGCTGGAAGACCCAAGATCTCGGACGCAAATCCAGCTTTCTGACACTGGGCTGTACAGTGCGACCCAAAATTTGTAATCCTCAGATTTCATGATGCCTTGCACACATTCAAGGCACCCAGTGCCAGAGGCAGCAAAACTGACCCAAAACATAATTGAACCGCCACCATATTTCACTGTAGGTACTGTGTTCTTTTCTTTGTAGGCCTCATTCCATTTTCGGTAAACAGTAGAATGATGTGCTTTACCAAAAAGACGTTTTCCCATAAGGATTTTGGCTTAGTCAAGTTCATTTTGGCAAAATGTAGTCTTGCTTTTTTATGTCTCTGTCAGCAGTGGGGTCCTCCTGGGTCTCCTGCCATAGTGTTTCATTTCATTTAAATGTCGACTGATGGTTCACACTGACACTGATGCTCCCTGAGCCTGCAGGACAACTTGAATATGTTTGGAACTTGTTTGAGGCTGCTTATCCACCATCCGGACTATCCTGCATTGACACCTTTTGATCAATTTTTCTCTTCCATCCACACCCAGGGAGATTAGCTACACTGCCATGGGTTGCAAACTTCTTGATAATGTTGCGCACTGTGGACAAAGGCAAATCTAGATCTCTGGAGATGGACTTGTAACCTTGAGATTGTTGATATATTTCCACAATTTTGGTTCTCAAGTCCTCATACAATTCTCTTCTTCTCTTTCTGTTGTTCATGCTTAGTGTGGCACACACAGACACACAATGCAAAGACCAAGTGAACTTCTCTCCTTTTTATGTGCTTTCAGGTGTGATTTTTTTGTTTTGTTTTGTTTTTATATTGCTCACACCTGTTACTTGCCCCAGATGAGATTAAAGGAGCATCACATGATTGAAACAATCCTATTTTTCCACAACTTTGAAAGGGTGCCAATAATTTTGTTCAGCCTATTTTTGGAGTTTGTTGTGACATTATGTCCAATTTGCTTTTTTTCTTCCCTTTTTTTTTGGTTAATTCCAAACAAAGGGAATAAACGTGTATAGCAAAACATGTGTTACTGCAATCCTTTTTCTAAAAAAAATTTCAGGGTTGCCAACAATTACGGCCATGACTGTATACAATCAAAACGTCTAGACTAGGGATCGACCGATTTATCGGTTTGGCCGATATTCACGATTTTGGGCATTATCGGTATTGGCAATTACCTAGCCGATAATCTGATAATACACCACCCTCCCGCCACCGCCGCACCACGTCACACCCCACACCGCACCACCCCGGCCCCATTGCCTCCCCTATCCTCAGTTTTATAATTACCTGTTCCCGGGGGCCAGGGTCCACGCTATTTCTGGCTCCTGCTGCGTCCTGCGTTGCGCTGTGCGCACTGACGAGTGGCTTCCTCAATGCGACATCACCGTCGGTGCGCACAGTGACAGCTCAGGAGGACGAGGCCGGCGCCAGATGTAGAGTGGACCCCGGGAACAGGTAATTATAAAACGGGGGGTGCGACGCGGTGATAGGACTCAGGAGGACCCCCTAGACAGGCAGGGAGAGAGAAGCGGGTGGTGGCGGTGGCCTATAGCACCGCAAAAGCTGCTGCAGTTCATTGATTTAAAGTGCCCGCTTTAAATCAATGATCTGCAGCTGTGTCGCCGGGGGGGGGGGGATAAATAGCCGATAACTTATACTGGAATATCTGTATAAGTTATCGGCCCTACCCTCCCACAGATTATCTGTATCGGCCCTAAAAGATCGATATCGGTCGATTCCTAGTCTAGACACACTTAGCATACGCTTGGAAAATTGGTTTACATTTGTGTATTACTTGTATACTTTAGGAATTGCTACTGATGAATGTTGAACATACATCAGACTTGTAAACAGATCCTTTCAGATAATTTACATTCTTTCCAATCCAATGATTGTGCTTTCATCAGTTGGACTTGGAGAGACTCTTCTAACGCCGGGCTGTCTGGTTGCTGAGGCAATCACGTGACACCATAGAGTTCTGTGCACAAGTCCTATTAGTTAGGCTGAGACTAATGCATTGTACTCGCTGGGCGTTATGGTTGCCTCTACCACTTGATTGCCCGGCTTCAGCAGTGTCTCTCCACACCAAACTGGAGAGCACATGCTAAGGCATTGTTGGAGTGACCCTTTTAAGCTGGGTACAAATTTTATTTAGTAATCAGTTGTTATACAATTATTATATAGAAAAATACTGAAAACATTCTAAATAAAGCATCATTGTTGGCACAACATGGTACAGTATAATAGGTCCAGCTTAATAATAGGAAACCAAGTAGAAATAAACTATCACAATATAGTATATTTATAACCTTGTGATAGTGATTCACTTTTAATAGTCAATATATAACTTTTTGTCTTTTCTCTACAGTTCGTTTGATGATTGATCACCCATATGAGACAAGATCCGATAGTTTCTATTTTGTGGATAACAAACTTATCATGCACAATAAAGCAGATTATGCCTACAATGGTGGCCAGTAAGCATCTGCTTTCTAGGACTGATGTATTTTGGGATGTAGCATTCTTTGACAAGAGCAGAGGATTTGGGGATGTATTGGAGGTCAATCCTGTGCTTGAAGTATCTTGGAGCATTGTCTCTTTCTTTCTCCTTTTTTCACCTTTTATAAAGTGCTGTAATACAAAACTTAAGACTTTGTACAAAAGATATTTATTTTTTTTAAAACCAGTGCGCTCATCCTTTATTGGCAGTTATACAGCCTTCTGAGCTGTAAAGGAAGCTTATACATAGTACATGAACTCTTCAGAGAAAAGGTTTGCAGAATTTGATTCTTGGTTTGTGCAATACTCTTCTTCTTATCCCCTTACTTAAGGAGTAGATGTCTGTTCATGCAGAGCAGTATTAAAAAATAAATCGAAGTCCAAACAATTTCCGTAAGACATATATAACTTCAATATTCCATATTTTTTTTTTTTTATGAATGTAAAGTGCTTAAAGGGAAACTGATAGGGTCACAAGCACTTATTTGAATATACAGGTAGATAATGCTGATTTAAACGTGTCTTAGACTATGTTCACACGGGGGAGATTCTGCTATTTCACTCAAATCCCATTCTGCAGAGTTTGCTGCGGAATTCTTGCAGAATTTCATCTGAATTTCTGTGTGCTCAAAACTCCTAATTCTGCCGAAATTCAAAGCCCCATTGAATTCAATGGGGTTCTGCCTGAAATTCTGCAAAATTTAAAGACAGGTCTTATATTTCTGCGGGATAGGATACAGAATGCCCATTGCACGTGATGTGCTTCAAATTTAGCGGAATTTCTACTGTGTTAAAATAGCCTTACAGAGCGAAAGTCAGTGCAGCCGTTCAGAACATATCCATCTTGATGCTAGTATGGTTTGTACTTCCATCCGCTCTGGGAGGCAACTGCTGCTGTATGTTTATAAAAGCTTTTTCCTGCCCATTCTGGACGATAATCCCACCCTTTTCAGCGGATAACCCGCCCCTTCATAAATATTTTATCCCCTCTTCCTCAGCATTTCTGAAGGAGGTGAAGTTATTGACCAAAGGGTCCAAGCTTTGCACATGCAGCAGCCGACTCCCAGTGCCGTTAAAAGGAAACTTACATTGGGTGAATCTGATTACAATGAAGTATCCTTTACCTGGACCCGCAATCTGGTTTCGGAGATAAATGTATTAGCCGACATTGCTAATCTGGAAATAGACGGTTTTGCGCAATGGAGGCGGAAGCCAGCATACCCAGATTCCCTGCCTCCATTGTGCAAAACCGGCTATTTCCAGATTAGCAATGTCAGCTAATAGAGCATGTATCTTGGAACCAGGTCAGTGATGGCTGATTGTAATCTGGTTCACCTGCACTACAAGGCTATGTTCACATGTCGGAATTTCTGTGCCGAATTCCGCATTGGAATCCAGCGCGGAGATTCCACTGCAGCAGGGACCTGTTGAAGTCAACAGGACTCTGCTGCTCTGTGCACATGGAGGAATGTTCATTTTTTTGTGCAGGCTCGGCACAGAAAGCATAGCCGTCTATGAGACTGCTCATTCCCCTGCGGTCCTAGCACCCACAGATTTCGCCCCACAGTTTGCGTAATGTTCACACAGAGATTTTCTGTGCGGATGTTCCGTAGTCTGAACATAGCCTAACTCAGTATTAGGTTGAACCCGCTGTCATTTTCCCTTTTTTAAGAAGTAAAAACCATGTTAGCAACAAAATGGGAATCTCCTGAATGGCTGCACCGATTTTTCACCTATATTCCTGTATATATATATATATATATATTAATGCAGGTGACTCTGCTGTCAATTTCCCTTTTAACTTAGACATTATTTTGATGCTTTTTAGGTCACTTCTGTCTGCTAGGCGCAGAACAATGAACATCCCGTAGACATTAAACACAAACCATAACTGATTGGCCTTTTGAGTATAATGGGGGCCATTGAGTTACGGTCATGTGGGCAGACTTATCAAAACCTGTATTTAGTTTTTAAAAGGCCTCTGAAAAGAAAATCTGGCTGCTATGGCAACTGCTCCACTTTTCCTCTTCACAAGTTTTGATGAATCTCCCCCATGGTGTTTGATGTTTTAGCAGATAAAATAGCACTGCATGCTGTACTGTCCTGTATTTTTAACAGAATCTACAAAGGAGGTTCCTGAACTGTTAATGCAGTTGTGAACATAGAGTTACAGGGCGCTTTTTCACGCAATTTAACATTGTGTGTTAAAAAAAAATAAAAACAGTCCTCCAACTGTTTGTCTCTAAGATGCCTAGTAGAGATGAGCAAAGTTACATGAATTCAATTTGTCATGAACTTCTCGGCTCAGCAGTTGCTGACTTTATTCTGCATAAATGAGTTCAGCCTTCAGGTGCTCCGGTGGGCTGGAAAAGGTGGATACATTCCTAGGAGAGTCTCCAGCCCACCGGAGCACCTGAAAGCTGAACTAATTTATGCAGCCTAAAGCCAGCAACTGCTGAGCCGAGAAGTTCATTACGAATCGCTGTAACTTTTCTTATCTCTAATGCCTAATCCCATAATTCTTTTTTTTTTTTTCGCGCTTTCATCTTTATATTTGTATCTTCCAATAAAGCCAAAAGCAATAATTTATTATCCAAATATCAGGTCTTGTGTCTGCCATCTTGTCCAAGGCCAGAACAGAAAAACGTCTTCCATATGCACAGACAAAAGTTTGAGCTGAGGATTGCAATGATTTGGTGGTGATTGAGTCCATAACAGTCCACACCTTGGCATCTTATCCCCTATACAAAGGATAGGGGATAAGATGTCTGATCACGGGGTCTGGCTGCTGGTACCCCTGTAATGCCCGGCACATGGCTTTCTGAACGTAGTGACGTCACGCCCCCTCCCATGGACATAAATGGAAGGGGTGTGACGTCATGACCACGTCCGCTTGTGTTCAGAACACTGGGGTGCCAGGCCGGGGTATATGCCATGCTCATATCGCAAGTGTCAAGATGTTGACAAGCCACAGCATGTACGCCTATTCCTTGCGCTCCAGGGATGGTATATAGCATACAAATTTCTTTTTAATAATGTTCCCTAAAGGATCTGTGTAAAAGAGGGGGGGAAAAAAACACTGACATGGTGATAACAGATATTTGTCTCGGGTTCATACTATGGACTGTGGGTTCTGAACCCTCCACCATTCACAAATTCTGAATGTCTAAGGTTTTTTGTTTTTTCATTTCAGTTAATCTACAAGGAGCCTGTGTCATTGGATTTTTTTTTTTGTATTATGCACATAATGGCCCTCATTTACTATTGCAAACCCAACATGTTTTGGCGGGTTGTGCGCCAGATTCTGGCACATTGCGCCAGAATTGAGAAAACCCCGACTAACTCTTCATTTTGGTAAGAGAACCTGAAAAGGGGCGTGGCTGTTGGGGAAAAGGGGGCGTGGTCACCGAAAAGGGCCACGTTCCTGACATTTTCACCAAATCCCAGCATATTTACTAATGTTTCCACAGAAAATGTGGTGGAGGAAAACCCGATAGATCAGAGCATGTGTATACAAAATTTGTAGGGAAACCTTAGTAAATACAGTGGAAAAAAATTGTAGGGAATTAAAACCCACAAAGAAACCTACACAACACTCTGAGGCTAAGTTTCCATTTTGGTTTTTTTCTGGCAGTTTTTGGAGATCTGCCACTGCAGTTTTTGAGCCAAAGCCAGAAGTGCATTCAAAAGGAATAGGACATATAAAGGAAGGACTTACACTTCTCCTCCCTTATGGATCCACTTCTGACTTTGGCTCAAAACCTGCAGTGGCAGATATCCAAAAACTGCCAGAAAAAAAAAAGTGGAAACTTAGCCTTAGTAAATCAGGGCCAATGTGTGAATGACAACTGCTCCAACATTACAGCTTTCGGAACCTGAGTTTTGGGTCCTCCACAATTATCCTGGAGTTCAAATGAAAAAGACATGAAGGAGGAACATGTGAGGAGAGCTGTGTGTTGGCCCTTCTTATCTAATTGGCTATGGCAACACTGAGAGCCTCTTCAGCTGGGTGACAGGCACAACCCCAAGCTGCTTGGCTGCTGTATACTGAAGCTTTTAGCAGTCACTAGTCTATTATAAAATGTATTAACTTGTAATAAAGTCTATATTTTGTACTAGCAAGCTGATTATGAGGTTGCTCTTTTGCACATGCAGATCCATAGGATAGTTACTGGGTGATATGAGACTTGAGTTTAACAAACCATATTCACAAGGAAAAGGCTCTTGCTCTGTGTGATGGTTGTACATGCAGATTACAATTCTATGTAAAAGATACATCTAAGCCAGTGTCTTCCAAACAGTGTGACTCCAGCTGTTGCAAAATGACAACTCCCAGAATGCCAAAGGTTGTCGGGGCATGCTGGGAGTTAAAGTTTTGCCACAGCTAAAGGCACACTAACTTGAAAACACTGACATAAGAGGTTGTAGTAGATGCAGCTGATCCTGGAATCTACTGGATTTTGCTGTAATTGAGTACTTTAATCTTGATCTTAAACTTGCTTCTATATGTGATTCTGGTCAGTGTAGTGTATTTTTTTTTTTTTTTTAAGCATTGTAACCCAGTGATCTTCCTATTGCATTTGTCTCATGTGGAAAATATCTGAAAAGTGTCCCACATACTGCCTGCTCTCAGTCCTACCACTTCAATAAGACTTTTTAATTGTTCTTAATCATCTCGCTGCACGGAGGGCCAATCTAGGAATGAGCAGATTTCTGTACGAGCTATAATACTGTAAAGGGGAGCTCTTCATGCCCTAGGTGGCACTGGGAAAGCTGATACCCAGAGTTCTGACACTTCCCCATTCATATCCTTCCAAGGCCTTGTTGATACTACCGAAAATGTGCAGAATGTCTGCTTGGAAAACACGGTGGACATTCTGCACACTTAAATGGGCCCTGTCAGATTCAAATACTTTTTATATGTTGTACATCTTAGCAAAACATTAACCTTTCTAATATACTAATGGACTCCTCTGTGCTCTCTCCTGTCTAATAGCACTCCTCTGTTCTCCCTCCTTTCTGATAGCATTCCCCAGTGCACTCTCGAATGCTATCAGTCAGGCAGGAGAGTGCACAGGGGAGTGCTATCAATCAGACGGGAGAGTGCACAGGGGAGTGCTATCAGACGGGAGAGTGCACAGGGGAGTGCTATCAATCAGACGGGAGAGTGCACAGGGGAGTGCTATCAATCAGACAGGAGAGTGCACAGGGGAGTGCTATCAATCAGACAGGGGAGTGCTATCAATCAGACAGGAGAGTGCACAGGGGAGTGCTATCAATCAGACGGGAGTGCTATCAATCAGACAGGGGAGTGCTATCAATCAGACAGGATAGTGCTATCAATCAGACGGGAGTGCTATCAATCAGACGGGAGTGCTATCAATCAGGAGAGTGCTATCAATCAGACAGGGTGCACAGGGGAGTGCTATCAATCAGAAGGGAGTGCTATCAATCAGACGGGAGTGCTATCAATCAGACAGGAGAGTGCACAGGGGAGTGCTATCAATCAATCAGACGGGAGTGCACAGGGGGGTGCTATCAATCAGACAGGAGAGAGCACAGAGGAGTGCTATCAGACAGGAGAGAGCACAGGGGAGTGCTATCAATCAGATGGGAGTGCTATCAATCAGACGGGAGTGCTATCAATCAGACGGGAGTGCTATCAATCAGGAGAGTGCACAGGGGAGTGCTATCAATCAGACAGGAGAGTTCACAGGGGAGTGCTATCAATCAGAAGGGAGTGCTATCAATCAGACGGGAGTGCTATCAATCAGACAGGAGAGTTCACAGGGGAGTGCTATCAATCAGAAGGGAGTGCTATCAATCAGACGGGAGTGCACAGGGGGGTGCTATCAATCAGACAGGAGAGTGCACAGGGGAGTGCTATCAATCAGACAGGAGAGAGCACAGAGGAGTGCTATCAGACAGGAGAGAGCACAGAGGAATTCTAGCCCACCCTCACTTTCTGGACGTTGTCCATGACTGTGCTTCAACTTGGACAAAGCCAAGATTTTATAAGCCACGATTTCTATAAAAAGGAAATAACTTTCTCATGAAGTATATTAAAAGGGTTAATATTTTGCCAAAATGTACAACATTGAAAAAGTTTGTATCGCTTGGCAATGTGATATCTCAGAATGCAATGCATTTCTGAGCGGAATCCGCAGAAAGAAAAGATATGTCTATTCTTTCTGCGGTTGCCGGAATCAGGATTTCCATGGCAGACAAAATTCCGCTGTGTGCACAGTGCAGTCAATGGGACTCTGCTGCAGCAGAATATTTATTATGCAGAATTCTACTCTGAATTACTGCTGTGTGAACATAGCCTAACTATCTCATTCCTTTTTATAGTCAGTAGAGGTGAGGAAACTGCTGTATGAAACTGATGGCTCAGCTGTTGATTTGTTTAGTGTTAGAGAAAGTAGTTCCACTTTTAATGTTGCTCTATTGCTCCAAGCAGTTAGGTTTGTGCATAGAATAATTGTAGCACATTAAAGGGGTGTTCCAGGGGAAGTTAAGAAAAAAAATTGCCCCAAAGCCACCACAATACCTGTGTCCCCTGTAGTTATCCTTGTGATTTTACCAGCTTCTGTGGCCCCTGTTGTCTTCTGAATATCCTTTTTTCTTATTACCTCTGCTGGGGTTCTGCACTCTAAAGGCTTATGCATGCTATGGATTTTCAGAGCAGGATCCTCTTGCAGCAGAATCCCATTAATCTTACTGTGCACACTACAGTAGTTTTGAAGTGGAAGTGAACAATCTGTGTAGAAAAGCCCAGGACTTCAGAAAATAAATGCTGATTCTGCAAGGAAACTCCTTGCTGAATTTCTGCAGTGTACATGGGCCCTTAGGATGGGTTCACACAGCAACGTTTCTGCACTGAATTCTGCATGAATTTATAGCCAGTTCACTTCAATTTAATTCCTGCAGCAGAAATTCTGCTGTGTGAATGGGACCGGGGAATCCCATTGAAGTGTATTGGTTAAAAATTCAGTGCAGTAATTCTGCCATGTGAACCTGGGGACAGGCTGTCCTCAGCAGATTTTATTCTGCAGAATTTTAAATGCAGAAAACCCGCTGCAAGCCCCATTAAAGTCAATAGGGTCTGAAGCAGACATTCCGCCAACCCCCCCTTTCAAACACTCAGCTAGAAACCTGCAAATAAATCCGCTTGTGTGAAAGAGCCCTTAAGGTAGAATAACACATGCTGTATTTGTGCAGCTGATTTTGCTACCCATTAACTTTAATGAGTAGGAAAATACGCAGCGGCAAAATACGGCACGTGTGACCTTACCCTTAAAGCGTACCTCCAGTGACAATCCGCTGGCAGAACAAACTTAAAAAATTCCCAGCAACTGCGTATCCAGAGACTAAAGTGATCAGGATGCGCCCATGCAAATCTATGAGAAAGGAAAATGGTAATCCTGTTCACACTAAACCCGATACACAGAGTTATAGTGGGGGTGAATGGGAGACCAATGCACGGTCTCTAAGATAACTACCTTCAGTCCGGCTCCTGATCCCTCTGGAGATTGGCTTCTATATTCGCTGAATTGCGTGTTGGAGACAGGCCTGCCAGGGAAATTTGATTATTCATGGCAGCTGGTCTTATGAGCGCTTAGTAGGCACAAGTGCTCACGTGACCAGTGGTCGTGAATATTCAAATACCCCCGGTGGGCCTGCCTCCAGAGGGCACTTCAGTGAAGATAGAAGAGGATCTTCAGCAGGACTGAAGGTAGTTATCTTAGTCAGAGACCCCGCATGGGTCTCCTGTTCACCGGCACTATAACCCGGTGTATTGAGTTTAGTGTGGGTGAACAGGATGACTGTTTTCCTTTAAAAAAAACTCCTTCTGCTGGACCATGGTTGGAGATGCGCATGCGCGGTATATTCACCCACATTGTGGTTGCTCCCCCTGCTCTATGAGTTAGGCCCAGAGCTGGCGCGATGTGAGAGTATACTGTGCATGCGCGTGGCGACTCGCACATCTTAGTGGGTCTGCTTGTAGCGGTGTATTGCCGCTCCGAGCAGGTACATGTAAAGGCACCATCTAGCTGTCCTTCAGCGGTGGATCCGCAGTGTAAAATACGCTGGGGATCCGCTTGTGTGAACTTACCCTTATAGTCTGGGAGCTGTTTACACCCTGAATGTATACTATTAAAATGAACATACATCTATATTTTTCAGTGCCTGGACATGCTGTGAATTGTAGTTTTGCAACAGCTGGAGACACAGTGTTAGGAAATCACTGCTTTAGGCATTGCACAACAAATCAAAATATTGAAAGGCATTTTTTTTTTTTTCTGTGCCTTTAAAGAGAAGCAGTACTGTATATACACTTAAACCTCTTTAAGAAGACCACCTTAATTTGGATTGAAAGGTGGTCTTAAAGGAAGTGGCCACTATGCATAATTATATGGTTGACTGAAAATCTGTCATGCAACATCTTGTTTGGCTGAGGGGGGGTTGTTCTCAGAGAGAGGGGGGATTTAGCAAGACCTGTACAGAGGAAGAGTGGTGCAGTTGTTTATAGCAACCCATCAGATCAGCCTGTGAAAAATGAAAGAAATGATCTGATGGGTTGCTATGGGCAACTGCACCACTCTTCCTCTGTACAAGTTTCACTGTATCTCTAATCATTTAAAGGGGAGTTCTGCCTACACCTCCACTATGTACTGTCACTACTGCAAGAAAATAGTTCCCACCCTTTGGTAAATGTTCAAAAACTTGTATTTTTATTTTGTAAGAAATAATAAAGTACTTTTGAGAGAAATGAAATGAGTCTTGTATGTTTATTACTGACTGTGTCAAGAAGCAGCAGCCACCTAGACGTTGCGTCACGTGACTCCTCTATTTACATCCGTCACGTGACTCCTTCACGCTGCGTCGGGGGGAGGTGCCTCAGTGAGTTGGGGGTGGGAGGAGCCTTGTTAGGGCTGCAGCGGCTGTAATCCTTAGTCGGAGTCTGCACGGCGGCTAGTCATGTTACGGGGGATTACGGTGCTGTGCAGGGCATGGCTGCCGGCGCGGACAGGTGAGCTGAGAGGAACCGGTGACCTTGTGGTGACCCTGGCTGGTGACACCGACAGCTGACCTCTTTGTTGTCTCCACAGCTCCCCGGTGCCTGCACACAGTTTATCAGAGCACCGAGTTACCGGACACCCACCGTATGCTGCGGGACACATGCAGGGAATTCTCCGAGAGAGAGCTACAGCCCATAGCTGCACAGCTGGACCGGGAGCACCGGTACCCGAAGGAACAGGTGTGCTGCAATGTCATGGCCGCTGCCCTTTCACCCACTGAGAGCTCTGTCCTGTGGCCTGACTCCTATACAGTTTCCCAGCCAGGGTGACTCCAGCTGTTTGAATAACTACAACTCCCAGCTTGTTGAGAGATGTAGTTTTGTAACAGTTGGAGGCACCCCGGCTGGGAGTTCCACTCTCTCCTTTAATGTGTCTCAGGCCCCATTCACATCATGTTTCCAGCCCCGCTGCAGTTATACAGGGTATAGAATATGTTTCCTCTGTGGATCCACATTCTTCTGCATGGAGCAGAGATGATCTGGAACTAGCACTTAATCCCTTAAATGGGCAATGTCATGAACTTTTTTCTTTATATGTTGTAGTACTGATGTACTACAACATATTTCTAATATACTTTAATACTTATTTTTTTTATTAAAACACTTTATTTTTATTTTGAAATCCAGCCACTAGGGGTCTCCCTCCTAGAGGCCAGCTGCAGCCTGGCGTGACCTCCCCTGAATTCGGACCAATGCCGGCCGGGCAATCGGTCCAAATTCATTCAGCCTGTGCTCGCTCCCTGCCTGTCAATCAGACAGGCAGGAGCGAGTGCTAAGAGCACATTGGCTCCCTGGCCTCACGCCGGCACCGCCTCCCGCTGCTGCCTCAGGAAGGACTCGGACTCACTTCAGTATGTCTGTTTCGGGTGGGGGTATATATTTTTATGTGTCTAGCACCTTTATTTTTTTTATTACACTTTTAGCTCACTAGTCTGAATTCTTCTCAAAGGGAGGGGGCGTGGCCTCACTGTGCAGGTCTCCGCCCCCTCCCTCAGTATGCTGTCTGCTCACATCTCCCCTAGCATTAGCAAAACTACAACTCCCAGCTTGTCCTTACTGACAGTAGGGGGACACATGCTGACAGTGGGAGGATTTTTCCTCTGTGAGCCCTGCACTCACAGCTGTCAATCAAGGAAGTGTGTCCATGACAGATGATGATGCATGGACACAGCAGGAATAGTATGTGTCCAAGCAGGTAGGGGGACAGTTTTTTGACTGGCTTTTTCATCATGAAATAGTGAACATTTTCTAATTAAATGGGCACTCTCATTAACCCCTTAAGGACTCAGCCCATTTTGGCCTTAAGGACTCAGACAATTTAATTTTTACGTTTTCATTTTTTCCTCCTCGCCTTCTAAAAATCATAACTCTTTTATATTTTCATCCACAGACTAGTATGAGGGCTTATTTTTTGCGTGACCAGTTGTCCTTTGTAATGACATCATTCATTATATCATAAAATGTATGGCGCAACCAAAAAACACTATTTTTGTGGGGAAATTAAAACGAAAAACGCAATTTTGCTAATTTTGGAAGGTTTTGTTTTCACGCCGTACAATTTATGGTAAAAATGACGTGTGTTCTTTATTCTTAGGGTCAATACGATTAAAATGATACCAATTATTATATACTTTTATATTATTGTTGCGCTTAAAAAAAATCACAAACTTTTTAACCAAATTAGTACGTTTATAATCCCTTTATTTTGATGACCTCTAACTTTTTTATTTTTCTGTATAAGTGGCGGTATGGGGGCTCATTTTTTGCGCCATGATCTGTACTTTTTTTTTGATACCACATTTGCATATAAAAAACTTTTAATACACTTTTTATAATTTTTTTTTTAATAAAATGTATTAAAAAAGTAGGAATTTTGGACTTTTTTTATTTTTTTTCGTTCACGCCGTTCACCGTACGGGATCATTAACATTTTATTTTAATAGTTCAGACATTTACGCACGCGGCGATACCAAATATGTCTATAAAAAATGTTTTTTACGCTTTTTGGGGGTAAAATAGGAAAAAACGGATGTTTTACTTTTTTATTGGGGGAGGGGATTTTTCACTTTTTTTTTACTTTTACTTTTACATTTTTTTTAATTTTTTTTTACACTTGAATAGCCCCCATAGGGGACTATTCATAGCAATACCATGATTGCTAATACTGATCTGTTCTATGTATAGGACATAGAACAGATCAGTATTATCGGTCATCTCCTGCTCTGGTCTGCTCGATCACAGACCAGAGCAGGAGACGCCGGGAGCCGCACGGAGGAAGGAGAGGGGACCTCCGTGCGGCGTTATGAATGATCGGATCCCCGCAGCAGCGCTGCGGGCGATCCGATCGTTCATTTAAATCGCGAACTCCCGCAGATGCCGGGAGCTGTATTGATCCCGGCACCTGAGGGGTTAATGGCGGACGCCCGCGAGATCGCGGGCGTCGGCCATTGCCGGTGGGTCCCTGGCTGCGATCAGCAGCCGGGATCAGCCGTGCATGACACGGGCATCGCTCCGATGCCCGCGGTTATGCTTAGGACGTAAATGTACGTCCTGGTGCGTTAAGTACCACCTCACCAGGACGTACATTTACGTCCTGCGTCCTTAAGGGGTTAAAACTAATTTTTGCTATTGCACTCCATATGGTAAATTAAAAATATTTCTAATGTACTTTACTTAAAAAATGAAGTTTTCTATGTTTTCTTTGTGCTTAAAAAAAGCTCAAGAACACATTTTCCTCCATCTCATACACAGACTTTGGACTGAAGCCCAAACTCAAGAAGTACAGTCTGGAGTGCAGCATATGGCAGTTAAGTGTGAGAAGAGCTATGATTGGATGAGGCTGGACACACCCCCCTCAGCACTCCAGTCTGCACTTTCTGTGTTTGGACTTCGGTCCAAAGTCTGTGTATAAGATGGGGGAAAATGTGCTCTTGAGCTTTTTTTAAGCACAAATAAAACATAGAAAAACTTCATTATTTTTTTTAAACAAAGTATATTAGAAATATTTTTTATTTACCATAAGGAGTGCTATAGCAAAAATTTGTTTTAATGAGTTACCCTTTAACCCCTTGGCTGTGAACAAAGCAGGCTGGCAGCTCTGAGTGTTTAGGACTTCAGCATGAGTCAGAAATGCTTGCTGACAGGACTGATTGGGAAAAATACAATAGAAAGAAGCATATTTTTCATTAACATGCTATTGGAAAGTTATTCAACATTCATTAAATTTTTCATTTTCACGGACCACTGTTCCAAAAATCTGTCAGACACCTGTGGGGCGTAAATGCTCACTGTACCCCTTGATACACTACATGAGGGGTGTAGTTTCCAAAATGGGGTCACATGTGGGGGGCGGGGGTCCATTGTTCTGGCACTATGGGGGCTTTGTAAAATGTGGCCTTCAATTCCGGACACATTTTCTCTTCAAAATCCCAATGGCGCTCCTTCTCTTCAGAGCATTGTAGTGCACCCGCCGAGCACTTTACATCCACATATGGGGTATGTTCTTACTCAGAAGAAATGGGGTTACAAATTTGGGGGGCTTTTTTCCTATTTTCCCTTGTGAAAATGAAAAATTTAGGGTAACACCAGCATTTTAGTGAAATTTTTTTTATTTTTTTTTCATTTTCCCATCCAAATTTAATGAAAATTCATCAAACACCTGTGGGGTGTTCAGGCTCACTATACCCCTTGTTACGTTCCGTGGGGGGGTGTAGTTTCCAAAATGGGGTCACATCTGGGTATTTATGTTTTTGCGTTTATATCAGAACCGCTGTAAAATCAGCCACCCCTGTGCAAATCACCAATTTAGGCCTCAAATGTACATGGTGCGCTCTCACTCCTGAGCCTTGTTGTGTGCCCGCAGAGCATTTTACGCCCACATATGGGGAATTTCCGTACTCGGGAGAAATTGCGTTACTAATTTTGGGGTGCTTTTTTTTCCTTTTACTGCTTGTGAAAATAAAAAGTATGGGGCAACACCAGCATGTTAGTGTAAAAATATTTATTTATTTTTTTATTTTTTTACACTAACAGGCTGGTGTAGCCCCCAACTTTTCCTTTTCATAAGGGGTAAAAGAAGAAAAAGCCCCCCAAAATTTGTAGTGAAATTTCTCCAGATTACAGAAATGCCCCATATGTAGCCCTAAACTGTTTCCTTGAAATACGACAGGGCTCCAAAATGAGAGAGCGCTATGTGCATTTGAGGACTAAATTAGGAATTGCATAGGGATGGACATAGGGGTATTCTACGCCAGTGATTCCCAAACAGGGTGCATCCAGCTGTTGCTAAACTCCTAGCATGCCTGGACAGTCAGTGGCTGTCCAGAAATGCTGGGAGTTGTTGTTTTGCAACAGCTGGAGGCTCCGTTTTGGAAACACTGCCGTACAATACGTTTTTCATTTTTATTGGGGGGGACAGTGTAAGGGGGTGTATATGTAGTGTTTTTACCCTTTATTATGTGGTAGTGTAGTGTTTTTTAGGGTACATTCGCACTGGCGTGTTACGGTGAGTTTCCCGCTAGGAGTTTGAGCTGCGGCGAAAAATTTGCCGCAGACCAAACTTGAAGCAGGAAACTTTCTGTAAACCAGCCTGTGTGAATGTACCCTGTACAAACCTCCAGCTGTTTCAAAACTACAACTCCCAGCATGTACTGACAGACCATGCATGCTGGGAGTTGTACTTTTGCAAAAACTGGAGGCACACTGGTTGGAAAACCTTCAGTTAGGTTCCGTTACCTAACTCAGTATTTTCCAACCAGTTTGCCTCCAGCTGTTGCAAAACTAAAACTCCCAGCATGTACTAATCGTCGAATGGCATGCTACGAGATGTAGTTATGCAACAGCTGGAGGTTACGTAACTACAACTCCCAGCATGCTGAGACAGCTGTTTGCGTTTTGGGCATGCTGGGATTTGCAGTTCTGCAACATCTGGAGGGCTACAGATTATAGACCACTGCACAGTGATCTCCAAACTGTGACCCTCCAGATGTTGCAAAACTACACATCCCAGCATGCCCAGACAGCAAAGAGCTGTTTGAGCATGCTAGGAGTTGTAGTTTTGCAAGATCTGGAGGGATACAGTTTAGAGACCACTGTATAGTGGCCTCAAACTGCAGCCCTCCATCTGTTGCAAAACTACATATTCCAGCATGCACAAACAGCTGTCTGGGCATGCTGGGAGTTGTAGTTTTGCAACATCTGGAGGGCTACAGTCTCAGACTGTAGTCCTCCAGATGTTGCTAGGCAACTTACCGGCTTCCATAGGATCCAGGGAGCCGTCCTCTTCTGCCGCACGACGTCGCCGTCCGCCAATCACCGTCGCCTGCAGCCTCCGGAGGGGTAAGTGGACCTTCGGCGTTCGGTCCCCTTCGTTTCCCTGTTCTGCCCCGCCTATTGTGGGTGGGCAAGACGGGGAAAACGAAAGTAAACCCCTCCACCCCCGATCTGCTATTGGTGGTCGCATCTAGACAACCAATAGCAGGGATAGAGGAGGGGTGGCACCCCTGCCACCTCACTCCTATGCCTTCAGGGGGATCGTAGTTGTCTTAGACAACCGCGACCCCCCCTTCTATTCCGGGTCACCATAGACCCGTAATGACGCGGAATCGGCGCAAATCGCAAGTGTGAATTCACTTGCGATGTGCGCCGATCGCCGACATGGGGGGACTAATGACCCCCTGGGCATTTGCACGGGGTGCCTGCTGATAGATATCAGCAGTCGCCCCCGCCCGGCAGGGACCGAAATTCCCACGGGCGTATGGATACGTCCTTCAACCTTAAGTACCAGGACGCAAGGGCGTATCCATATGCCCTTGGTCCCCAGCAGGTTGATGCAATTGCAAAACCCTATTGGTTTTGCATGCTTTACAACATATCAAAAGTTTTTGTATCTGACAGTGCCCATTTAAATGGGTCCTGTCAGATTCAAAAACTTTTTATATGTTGTACATCTTGGCAAAACATTAACCTTTCTAATATACTTCATAAGAAAATTTTATTTCCTTTTTATAGAAATCATGGCTTATAAAATCATGGCTTTGTCTAAACTGAAGCACAGGCATGGAAAAAGTCTAGTAAGTGAGGGTGGGCTAGCACTCCTCAGTGCTCTCTCTCCTGTCTGATAGGACTCCTCTGTGATCTCTCCTGTCTGACAGCACGCCTCTGTGCTCTCTCTCCTGTCTGATAGCACGCCTCTGTGCTCTCTCTCCTGTCTGATAGCACGCCTCTGTGCTCTCTCTCCTGTCTGATAGCACGCCTCTGTGCTCTCTCTCCTGTCTGATAGCACGCCTCTGTGCTCTCTCTCCTGTCTGATAGCACGCCTCTGTGCTCTCTCTCCTGTCTGATAGCACGCCTCTGTGCTCTCTCTCCTGTCTGATAGCACGCCTCTGTGCTCTCTCTCCTGTCTGATAGCACGCCTCTGTGCTCTCTCTCCTGTCTGATAGCACGCCTCTGTGCTCTCTCTCCTGTCTGATAGCACGCCTCTGTGCTCTCTCTCCTGTCTGATAGCACGCCTCTGTGCTCTCTCTCCTGTCTGATAGCACGCCTCTGTGCTCTCTCTCCTGTCTGATAGCACGCCTCTGTGCTCTCTCTCCTGTCTGATAGCACGCCTCTGTGCTCTCTCTCCTGTCTGATAGCACGCCTCTGTGCTCTCTCTCCTGTCTGATAGCACGCCTCTGTGCTCTCTCTCCTGTCTGATAGCACGCCTCTGTGCTCTCTCTCCTGTCTGATCAGACACAGAGGCGTCCTATTAGACAGGAGAGAGGGCACAGAGGAGTGCTTTCACAGGAGAGAGGGCACAGAGGAGTGCTTTCACAGGAGAGAGGGCACAGAGGAGTGCTAGCCCACCCTCACTTACTGGATATCGTCCATGCCTGAGCTTCAGCTTGGACAAAGCCATGATATTATGAGCCATGTTTTCTATAAAAAGGAAATAACACTTTCTTATGAAGTATATTAGAAAGGTTAATGTTTTGCCAATGTACAACATATAAAAAGTTATTGTATCTGACAGTGCCCATTTAAATATCCCGCAAGTAAAATGTATATAGTAGAGTGCACATAGTCACCAGTAGACTATACCTGTCTATAAAAGTCTTTGGGCATAGCCTTGTATACATCAGAATAGTTTTTTTTTTTTTACCTGATGACATATACCACCAGTGGAGCCCTAAAACATAATGTGAATAAAACCATAGCTGCTTTTAAAGTTCAGGTGGCAGTTTGGCAAAAGAACAACCATTAATAGTTTCTTCATTTGCAACCACGGTTCCCTAATAAAGAGGTTTTATTCTGCCAGTAAGAGTAAACATAACTAGTTCTGTCCTATTAATGTATCTGTTTAAAGCAACCAACTTACACGTAAAGATATCAGTCTGGCTGTTCAGACATCTGTGTGTGTGTGTGCATGTGTGTAAAGGTGGCCAAACATCTAAGTTTAGAGCTGTAACTCTCTGAACTCTCCATTCAATTGAATGTTAAAGGAAAACTGTCAGCTTGCTCCCCCCGCACTAACCAGGAGTGCTGGCTGGTAGTGTGGGGGACGCTGATCAGTTTGATGCCTACCTTGCCTGGATCTGCCCCGCCGTTCGGCCGAAATCTTTGTTTTTCTGTAAAAGCTAATTAGGTGCTAACTGGCACAGGCTGCGTAACTGGCACTCTGACGTCAGCGCAGCTCGTCCGCAGCGCCGCCCAGCTCATCAGTATTCCTCTCCTCCCTCTGCCTCTCCCTCCTCATTACAGAGAGGGGAGAGGCAGAGGGAGGGGAGGAATAATGATGAGTTTGGCGTCGCTGCGGCCAGCGGCGCTGACGTCAGAGTGCCAGTTGCGCCACCTGTGCAAGTTAGCACCTAATTAGCATATCAAGAAGAATGAAGATAATGGACGAATGGCAGGGCGGATGCGGGCACGGTAGAGGAGGGTGTAAGTCTCTATCCAGACTATGCAGGTGGTGGCCTAAAGGTCAGGGAGTTTAAAAGAAAACTGTCACATGTTCACTGGCGGATAGTGCCCGGATCCGTCCGGCCGTTCGCCTGCAATCTTTGTTTTTCTACATATGCAAATGTGGCTGTAACTGGCACGGGCGGGGTTTTCAGGAGCCTAGTGGCACTGTGACGTCAGCGCCACCCGTCTGCGCCGCCTGATTATGAATATTCATCCCACTTCCCTCCGGCTCTCCCTCTCTCCGCTGCTCCTAACTGGTTTTCACTACGCATGTCAGGAAGCGGCGCATTCGCAGTGAAGACCAGTTAGGAGAGGCGGGCAGAGCCGGAGGGAGGTGGGATGAATATACATAAGCAGGCGGCGCTGTGGACGGACCGCGCTTAGAAAAACTAAGATTGCGGGCAAATTGCTGGACGGATCCGGGCAAGGTAGGAATCATATGACTCAGTGTCCCCCGCACTATACGTCAGCACCTGTGGTTAGTGCAGGAGTGAACATATGATAGTTTACCTTTAAATCCAACCTGCCCAAACCTTTTATCTCCTTAACATAATCTGTAGGGGAGGGTCAGGAGACCATCCATATACTTTAGACAGTTGTCAGGTCCTGACAAAGCCAGTGAGTTTGGCCAACTTTGACTAGTTGTAGGTAATTTAAAGGGGTACTCCAGTGGAAGACTTTTTAAAAATTTTTTTTTTTTTTTTAAATCAACTGGTGCCAGAAAGTTAAACAGATATGTAAATTACTTCTATTAAAAAAATCTTAATCCTTCCAGTACTTATTAACTGCTGAATACTATGGAGGAAATTCTTTTCTTTTTGGAACACAGTGCTCTTTGCTGACATCACGAGCACAGTGCTCTCAGCTGATATCTCTGTCCATTTTAGGAACTGTCCAGAGCAGCATATGTTTGCTATTTGGATTTTTTCCTCTGGGCAGTTCATAAAATGGACAGAGATGTCAGCAGAGAGCTCTGTGTTCCAAAAAGAAAACTATTTCCTCTGTAGTATTCAGCAGCTAATAAGTACTGGAAGGATTAAGATTTTTTAATTTACATATCTGTTTAACTTTCTTGCACCAGTTGATAAAAAAATAAAAAAAGTTTTTCACCGGAGTACTCCTTTAAGGATGCTCATATACATTTATTAGCTGTCGAAGGAACGCTTATTCAGCCAACATTTCTTTCTGCTAACAAAATTGAGTAGGTGTCGGCAATACTTAAACTCCTGTGTACATGAGTTTGTATGCAGGAAAACAGTAGAGGGCTATTTGTGGTGCTTGGCCTGTATAGTCAATGTATACTACATGCAGTGAGGATAACATTTGGAAAGTGCACACACCAGTAAAATCCCAAACTTTATTTCCAATCCATTAAAAAAAGGTTTTCAGGTCCAGAAGAACATGTACGATAGAGCTGATGTGGTCACATGGATTGAAAATAAAGCTTAGGAATTTACTTGAGTGGCGAGTGCTGCTTTTTAAATCTTCCCCTTGCTGCATGTACTCATGCTGCCCACAGCTATTAATCCGGTTTCCCCCATACAGATGCATGCTCGGCTTAGCCAAGTGTGCGTGTATTTGTTATGAAGGAGAGGGTGATCTGCCCTGACCTCTGTCTAGTATCTTACCACACATGGTCAAGCTTTCTGTAGAGTATATAAATCCTTAAATCCAATATAAAAGTCATCAACTGCATGTTGGTCGTGGCAAAAGCGTTTATAACCAGGGGTGTGGAAATAAAAAAAAAAATAAAAAATACTTGTCCAAGGGGCTAAAGCGGAACACAATCTACTTGTCACTCAAGAAAATCCACTTATCCTGGTAGATACAAGAATTTCAACCCAAATAGTCTGTAAATAAGGTCTTTATTAGTTTCTGCACTTTCGTTTTCTCCTTCTCGCCCTATAATAGCCATAACTCTTATTTTTCCATCTACAGACCCATATGAGGCTTGTTTTTTTCGGGGGCCAATACTACTTTGTAATGACACCTTTCATTTTTCCATAACTTATGCTCTGAAACAAAAAACATTTATTTGTGAGCAGAATGTGAAAAAAAAGGTGGCCCCCTATAACATAAATTTTTCCGTATACTGGGCTGTATGAGGGCTAATCTTTTGGGCTGTAATATGCTGTTTGCATCGGTACCATTTTGGTATTGATTTGGACTTTTTGAACACTTCTTTTTACTTTTTTCTGGGATATGATGTTATAAACATAAAAAATTGGTCCTTCCACCTCACTAGACCACCAGGGATGGTTAAAAAAATCCCTTTAGACACCGCTTTCAACTTTGATAGCGGTGATCTAAAGTAGGGCTGGGCGGTATACTGGGCGCTGGAACTCACTGTACGCCAGTGGTAGGGGGTAGGGGAGGGGGGGGGCAGTCGGTCCGGCCCTGCATGCCCGATACAGGGCTAAAGCTATGAAAAATTCACTTGCCTGGCGCCACATCCCTGATAACTATTTCAGTGAGGAGGGGGAAATAAGCCACTGGCAGCGGTGTATCTTGCATGCCTTTTAACGGGAGGCAGGAGGCTGTCAGCTGTTGGATAATTTGCCTGATCCCCTATCTTCCCAGACCCCTTTAAATAACCCCTTTAAATAGTGATCTCAATGAGTAAACTACCAGGCATTGACAATGGCAGAACAAATAAGATAGAGCATGAGATTCCATACATGTTTTAATGTATGGGCTGCTTCATCAATGACAATCAGTATGGCCATTGGTGCAGCTGTCATGAGGATTATTACTCAGCTTTTCCAGTTGCCATCAAATCATCAGCATTATGTGATCAATACACCCAATAACTAGATGAAAAAGTCATGAAAAACTCTGCGTGAATAGTAATGGCAGCCATATTGTTTGTCCGTTGGCATGGTGATAGAAACGTCATTTCGGCTGTTCTGGACAGCTGACCGATGACACTATGCAGCAGGGGACCAATCAGACTGGTCCCCTGCTGCAGATCATTGTCATTAGTCAGTCAGTTAGTCACTGACTAATGACAAGGACTTGCGGGGTTCAGGGCTGATCGGGTCTCTGGTGACCCGATCGCCCGGAAAATAGGGATGATCGGAGCAGTGAGAGACCGCTCCGATCCATCCTGAGTGATAGGAGCGAGGTGGCAGCTGCCACCTCGCTCCTAAACCCCTGCCATTGGTCGTAAGTAGAGATGAGCGAACTTACAGTAAATTCGATTCGTCACGAACTTCTCGGCTCAGCAGTTGATGACTTTTCCTGCATAAATTAGTTCAGCTTTCAGGTGCTCCGATGGGCTGGAAAAGGTGGATACAGTCCTAGGAGACTCTTTCCTAGGAATGTATCCACCTTTTCCAGCCCACGGGAGCACCTGAAGGCTGAACTAATTTACGCAGGATAAGTCATCAACTGCCGAGCCGAGAAGTTCGTGACGAATCGAATTTACTGTAAGTTTGCTCATCTCTAGTCGTAAGGACTAGAGACCAATGGCAGGAGGGGGGCGGGAGGTTAGAGGTGAAATCCCCGCTCTGCCCCGCCCCTGGATGTCGGGGCAGAGCGGAGGGAAAATGTCGGATGGTCCCGGGACCAGCGATCATGTCCTGGGACTGGCGATCGTGTCGGGACCCGCGGCCGTATCCGGACAGACAGCGCGGGACCGGCGGAGGCAGCGGCGGACGCAGCAGTGAAGATCAGCGGTAAGTGTTCCAGGAGTTGCCAAACTACAGCTCCCAACAAGCCCAGACAGCCAAAGGCTTTCTGGCCATGCTGGGAGTTGTAGTTTTGCAACATCTGGAGGCCCACAGTTTGGAGACCTCTGTGCAGTGGTGTCCAAACTGTGCTCTTACAGATGTTGCAAAACTAAAACTCCCAGCATGCCCAGACAGTCCAGGCATGCTGGGAGTTGTAGTTCTGTAACGTGGTCCTTCAGATGTTGCAGAACTACAACTCCAAGCATGCCTGCACAGTGGTCACCAAACTGTGACCCTCCAGATATTGCAAAACTAACTCCCAACATGTCGGTCTGGGCATGCAGGGAGTTGTAGTTTTTCAACAGCTGGAGGCACCCTTTTTGGGAAACACTGAGTTAAGTAACAAACTCGGTGTTTTGCAACCAGTGTGCCTCCAGCTGTTGCATAACTACAACCCCCAGCATGCACGGACAGCCAAAGGGCATGCTGGGAGTGTTAGTATGCCTCCAGCTGTTGCATAACTACAAGTCCCAGCATGCCCTTAGTTGTCACTGCATGTTGAGAGTTGTAGTTTTTGCAACGGCTGAAGGCACACTGCTTGCGAAGTTTACCTCACACAGTGTTTCACAACCAGTGCGCCTCCAGCTGTTGCAAACAACTCCCAGCATGCACTGATAGACTGTACATGCAGGGAGTTGTAGTTTTGCAACAGCTGGATGAACACTGAGTTAAGTAACAAACTCTGTGTTTTGCAACCTGTGTGCCTCCAGCTGTTGCATAACTTCAAACCCCAGCATGCACGGACAGCCAAAGGGCATGCTGATAGTGGTAGTTTTGCAACAGCTGGAGGTTTGCGCCCCTCCCCCCGCCCCAGCCGGGGTCTACAGCGAGCTTCTTGCTACAAGTTTGAGATGCAGCAAGTTTTCCCCGCAGCTCAAACTACCAGCGAGAAGCTCGCTGTAGACCCCGGCCGTGTGAGTGTACCCTAAAAACACCACACCACACTATACTACATTACACAAAATAAAAAGTAAAACGCTACATACACATACCCCTACACAGCCCCCCCCCCCCCCCCCAAATAAAACATTTCTTGTATGACACTGTTTTCAAAACGGAGCCTCCAGCTGTTGCAAGACAACTCCCAGTATTGCCGGACAGCGATTGACTTTCCAGGCATGCTGGAAGTTTTGCAACAACTGGAGGCACCCTGTTTGGGAAACACTGCCATAGGGTATTCTTGGTATCGGAGGCAAGCGTCATTCTTGCATCCGGTTCCGTCCTTATGCAAATCCCTTATTTAGTTCTCAAATGCGCATGGCGCTCTCTCACTTCAGAGCCCTGTGGTATTTCAAGGCAACAGTTTAGTGCCACATATGGGGTATTTTCGTACTCTGGAGAAATTGCCTAACAACTTTTGGGGGGCTTTTTCTCCTATTACCCCTTGTAAAAATGTAAAATTTTGGGGAAAACCAGCATTTTAGTGAAATAAAAAAAAATAAAAAATTTACATCCGACTAACGAAAAGTTGTCAAAAACCTGTGGGGTGTTAAGGCTCACTGTACCCCTTGTTACCTTCCTTGAGGGGTGTAGTTTCCATAATATTATGCCACATGGATTTCTTTTGCTGTTCTGGCACCATAGGGGCTTCCTAAATGTGACATGCCCCCAAAAACCATTTCAGAAAAACTCACTCTCCAAAATCCCATTGTTGCTCCTTCCCTTCTGAGCCCTCTACTGCGCCCATCGAACACTTTACATAGACATATGAGGTATTTACTTACTCGAGAGAAATTGGGTTACAAATTTTGGGGGATTTCTCTCCTTTTACCCCTTATAAAAATACAAAACCTGGGTCGCCAAGAACATGCGAGTGTAAAAAATGCAGATTTTGAATTTCACTCCTTCACTTTCCTACTATTCCTGTGAAACACCTATACACCAATACTTTGGGGGTGCAGTTTTTATAATGGGGTCATTTGTGGGGTATTTCTAATACGAAGACCCTTCAAATCCACTTCAAACCTGAACTGGTCCCTGAAAAATTCAGATTTAGAAAATGTGAAAAATCAGAAAATTGCTGCTGAACTTTGAAGCCCTCTGGTGTCTTCCAAAAGTAAAAACATGTCAACTTTATGATGCAAATATAAAGTAGACATATTGTGTATGTGAATCAGTATATAATTTATTTGGTATGTCTATTTTCCTTACAAGCAGAGAGTTTTAAAGTTCAAAAATTGCAACATTTTCAAATTTTTTATGACATTTTTGAATTTTTCACCAAGAAATGATGCAAGTATCGTCGAAATGTTACTGCTATGTTAAAGTAGAATATGTCACGAAAAAACAATGTCTGAATCAAATTCATAAGTAAAAGCATTCCAGAGTTATTAATGCTTACAGTGAAAGTCGTCAGATGTGCAAGAAACGCTCTGGTCCTTAAGGTGAAAATGGGCTTGGTCCTTAAGGGGTTAAACTTGGGTATGTTTATGCTTTCTCTACAGATCCAGAAGATGGGACAAATGGGCTTACTGTCTGTGGAAGTCCCGGAAGACCTAGGTGGAGCAGGACTGGACTACTTGGCTTATTCTATTGCGGTAGAAGAAATAAGCCGTGGCTGTGCATCCACTGGAGTCATCATGAGTGTCAACAATGTGAGAGCAGAAAGCCTTTCCATTTATTTAGTTAATATTCAGCGTATTCCATTAGTGGCTATTTTGACCACTTATCATTAGTGCTCATTAGCCTCATTGACTATAGCAGTGAAAGGGGTACTCTGGTGAAAACCTTTTTTCTTTTAAATCAGCTGGTGGCAGAAAGTTAAACATATTTGTAAATTACTTCTATTAAAAAATCCTAATCCTTCCTGTACTTATAAGCTGCTGAATATTACAGATGAAATTACTTTCTTTTTGGAATGCTCTTTGATGAGATCACGACCACAGTTCTCTCTGCTGACGTTATTATAATAACGCTTTATTTATTGCGGTCCTTAATGGGATTTGAACCCAAGTACCCAGCACTGCTAACCACTGAGCCACCATGCTGCTGCCCTTAGCATACATCTGCTATGCATCTGCTATGCATGGTTGCTAAAATGGACAGAGATGTCAGCAGAGAGCACTGTGTTCGTGATGTCATCAGTGTTCCAAAAAGAAAGGAATTTCCTCTGTAGCATTCAGCAGCTAATAAGTACTGGAAGGATTAAGATTTTTTAATAGAAGTAATTTACAAATATGTTAAACTTTCTGCCACCAGTTGATTTAAAAGAAAAAAGGTTTTCACCGGAGTACCCCTTTAATTACAGCTCTGGACTACAGCTACATGTTGATTGGTTGCTGTGCATGGTTTAATATGTTTTCAGACCACTGGGTTATCTAATGTGGTACAGTACATGTTTTTGAGACATTGTACTAAGACTAAGGCCCTCTTCACATGGCAGGATTTGATCACTATTTGGTAGCAGTATTTAGAACATTGGAAAGATTTGCACCTCTTCTGTGGTTTAGACTGCTGTGTGTAAGTAGCCTAACTTGTTCTACAATTTACTTATTTGTCTGCAATATTTTAGTCTCTTTATTTAGGGCCAATCCTCAAAAATGCCTCTGAGGAGCAGAAAAAGAAGTGGATTACTCCATTTTGCAGTGGTGACAAGATCGGCTGCTTTGCACTCAGTGAACCAGGTTTGTGAGATATCTACTTTGTAAGAGCCCATTCACAGTTGTTAGCACCTCAGTTTAAATATTTGTGGTGTTTTTTCTACCAAAAAGCTACTAATCATATGATTGCTAGTGTTGGATAGGAGCTGTTGGATCTTAGTAGATCCAGATCAGCTTTGGAGTAAGTGCCGGGTGTTGTATTCTCCCTGTAACTTGAGCCAGTTTGTCAGTCCCAGATACAGGGAAAATCATCACTAACAAAAAGTGCGTAAATGCTGCCCGAAGGTTTTTTTTTTTTTTAATGACTTCATGGGGGTCTCAGTATGTAGAATATTAAAAATATTTTAAAAAATTATAATTTTGAAAGTTCAGACCCTTTCACTTTTTTCACATTTTGTTATGTTACAGCCTTGGGCTCTCCCCCATCATTCCGCACTCAGTATCACTGTACCGCAAGCTCCTACATGGCACCCAGGTGTTCCAACTTTTTATGTTCAGAACACCTGCTGCTAGTGTGCATGGGGCGGCGGTGGTCGCCTGTTCTCCTATAGATACGGTAGAAGAACAAAGGTACTTGTGTTCCTCTTTAACCCCTTAAGGTCGCAGGACGTAAATGTACATCCTGGTGAGGTGGTACTTAACGCACCAGGACGTACATTTACGTCCTGTGCATAACCGCGGGCATCGGAGCGATGCCCGTGTCATGCGCGGCTGATCCCGGCTGCTGATCGCAGCCAGGGACCCGCCGGCAATGGCCGACGCCCGCGATCTCGCGGGCGTCCGCCATTAACCCCTCAAATGCCGGGATCAATACAGATCCCGGCATCTGCGGCAGTGCGCGATTTGAATGAATGAATGATCGGATCGCCCGCAGCGCTGCTGCGGGGATCCGATCATTCAGAACGCCGCACGGAGGTCCCCTCTCCTTCCTCCGTCCGGCTCCTGGCATCTTCCACTCTGGTCTGTGATCGAGCAGACCAGAGCAGGAGATGACCGATAACACTGATCTGTTCTATGTCCTATACATAGAACAGATCAGTATTAGCAATCATGGTATTGCTATGAATAGTCCCCTATGGGGACTATTCAAGTGTTAAAAAAAAATGTAAAAGTAAAAAAAAAGTGAAAAATCCCCTCCCCCATTAAAAAAGTAAAACGTCCGTTTTTTCCTATTTTACCCCCAAAAAGCGTAAATTTTTTTTTTTATAGACATATTTGGTATCGCCGCGTGCGTAAATGTCCGAACTATTAAAATAAAATGTTAATGATCCCGTACAGTGAACGGCGTGAACAAAAAAAAAAAGTCCAAAATTCCTACTTTTTTTATACATTTTATTAAAAAAAAATATTAAAAATTTATTAAAAGTTTTTTCTATGCAAATGTGGTTTCAAAAAAAAAAAAGTACAGATCATGGCGCAAAAAATGAGCCCCCATACCGCCGCTTATACGGAAAAATAAAAAGATAGAGGTCATCAAAATAAAGGGATTATAAACGTACTAATTTGGTTAAAAAGTTTGTGATTTCTTTTTAAGCGCAACAATAATATAAAAGTATGTAATAATAGGTATCATTTTAATCGTATTGACCCTCAGAATAAAGAACACACGTCATTTTTACCATAAATTGTACGGCGTGAAAACGAAACCTTCCAAAATTAGCAAAATTGCGTTTTTCGTTTTAATTTCCCCACAAAAATAGTGTTTTTTGGTTGCGCCATACATTTTTTGATATGAGTTATGTCATTACAAAGGACAACTGGTCACGCAAAAAACAAGCCCTCATACTAGTCTGTGGATGAAAATATAAAAGTTATGATTTTTAGAAGGCGAGGAGGAAAAAATGAAAACGTAAAAATTAAATTGTCTGAGTCCTTAAGGCCAAAATGGGTCTGAGTCCTTAAGGGGTTAAAGGAACCAGTGGAAATTTTTTTTTTCTTAAATCAACTGGTGCCAGAAGGTTAAACAGATTTGTAAATTACTTCTATAAAAAAAATCTTAATCCTTCCAGTACTGTATAATCCTTCCAGCTGCTGTATAATACAAAAGAAGTTATTTTCTTTTTGAATTTCTTTTTTGTCTGAACACAGTGCTCTCTGCTGGCACCTCTGTCCATGTCAGGAACTGTCCAGAACAGGAGAAAATCCCCATAGCAAACCTATTCTGCTCTGGACAGTTCCTGACATGGACAGAGGTGTCAGCAGAGAGCACTGTGGACAGACAGAAAATAAATTAAAAAAGAAAAGAACTTTCTGTGGAGCATATAGCAGCTGATAAGTACTGGAAGGATTGAGATTTTTAAATAGAAGTAATTTACAAATCTGATTAAAAGGAAAATTGAGGCTCAAGATCTTGAATACTGGATACACATTTATTAATTGTTTAAAATATGTAATGAGCTCCGTGATGCACAGGGCCCTTGTGGGTCAGCGGGGACACAAAATACAATTTAATAAATTTAAAAAATTACATATATAGCATAGAATACATTATAATATAAAAATAAGTAATAAAATACAATCAATATAAAAGCCACACGTCTGTGGATATTCCAGCCTGTAAGAATAAAATACTGGCGCATGTGTCTTTTGAATAGAAACGAATATGTGAAGTGCAGAATTGTACTGTTCAATGCGCTATTGGTATCCATTGGCAACAATATAACAATTATTGCATGGTAACAATGTAGCAATGTCTGGTATACTAGCAGTGTTTATGAGCAAACAGTAGCAATGTTAAGTATACTTGCAGTACTGAAGAGCTGAAGGATAGATCGCCGCTTAGAGACTCAGCCGTCTCATATGGATAGCGGTGATAGTGGGCTTCAATGATGGGGACTGCAGCGCTTCAATGAGCAGTGAATTTTTCCAAATTGCGTAGAATGCGCGGAGAGAATGCTCATATTCACGGTCCTATTATGTGTGGCATCTGCTGATAGAGACTCAGAAGTTACAGCAATAATGAAAGATCCATTTTTTTTTGAGGCTGTGCAGGTAATCCCCTATTCGGTCAGAGGGTATGTGGCGTCCTCGTGGCCATGGCAATGCGCATAAGTACCTGGGGCTTAGCGGATGCCGTATAAGCGCAATAGCTGTATTCCAATATAGAGGCTGGAAATATGAGGCGTTAGTAGCGGAGCTGGACGCGTTTCAAGTCCTCCATAGGACTTCAGCAGCTTTAAGATGAGTTATAATTTATAAATCTTTCTGGCACCAGTTGATTAAAAAAATATAGGTCTCTCCATAGATGTTTGACCAAGTCACGGTTCTGGCTGGGCCATTCAAGGACATTCACAGAGTTGTCTTGGCTGTGTGCTTATGGTCATTGCCTTGTTGGAAGGGGAACTTTTGGCTTAGTTTGAGACCCAGAGCACTCTGGATCAGGTTTTCCTTACAAACAACTTTTATTAAGGAAAAAACAACTTAGATAGCGCTACAAAATCACTTCAGCGGTAATCATAATAATTTCCCCCATAGAGTTTATTATGGTAAGCTTTAACCCTCAAAAGGACAAACTATTAAACTGTTCATAGTCTATAGACAAACCTACATATCTCTATACATGTATTGTGTACAGACTCATAATACAAAACCTGGCTTAAAGTATTATTCTGTAACAGGTTTATTCTGTCAGGAAAATATGGTAGTTCTAGCAAAACGATGTAGATATAGTCAGGGTCCCACATCAGACCGCGCTAAGCTTAGAATCTCACCCAGCATAAATAAACAGAAGCAATCCATAAAGGTGCTAAGTAAGGGGAGTGCCTAAAACATAACTTTTAATGTAGTCCTTTAAAATATAATCTAAAATAGTGTAGTGCCAATGTCAGCCCAACACCTATGAAGAATGTATATACAATCAAAGACCAGTGGTCAAAGTCATGGCTCAGGATAGATTGGCTTAGTCCATATGCAGGGTGTGCACATATAGGGCTCTGCAGGGCCCAGTCAGCCCCGTAATGCAACAACCCAAAGATAACTCAAATAATACCGCCTGGTAGATATGGTAGAAAATATGGTGGCCTGCTCCTTTGACTCCATTTGTATAAAACTGTGGGCTAAGATTAGCATAGCAAATTTGTGCAACAACTACATCAAATGTAGATTTGAAAGCATACTGTGACAGATGATATACCTTCAGTATGAAACTACAGGCATACAGTAAACCAGTCGGTCTTAAAGGGGTACTCTGGCACTTAGACATCTTATCCCCTATCCAAAGGATAGGGGATAAGATGCCTGATCGGGGGGTCCCGCAGCACCCCAGTTAAAATCAGTCCCCGGAGCATGTTCGCTCCGAGTCTGATTACCGGCGAACATCCTCCGGGGACTGATTTTAACTGGGGTGCTGCGTGCAAGATCACGGGGGTCCCCAGCGGCAGGACCCCCGCAATCAGGCATCTTATCCCCTATCCTTTGGATAGGGGATAAGATGTCTAAGCGCCGGAGTACCCCTTTAAGCACATCTGTTAGAAGGCCTAATAGATCTCTGTACGAGGCTAAGCCATAATATGACTTTACATAAGCCTATAATGTTATCACCTAAGTATTGACATAAACAGTTCTGTTATGTTTCCATAATATTCAGAGACATTCTGTGCTTTTGTTTTTATTTCTGTAAATGCCTGGTTCCAATTAAATTTCATTATTTCTATGAAAATAATGTAGCTGGTGAACTGTTAATCATCATTGGAGCTAAAATACTTATCTATTGTAATCCTCAGGTAACGGCAGTGATGCAGGTGCAGCAAGTACTGTTGCCAGGCTGGATGGGAAAGAGTGGGTTCTGAATGGAACAAAATCCTGGATCACAAATGCATGGGATGCTTCCGCAGTTGTCGTCTTTGCTACAACAGATAAGTCCAAGAAACACAAGGTTAGTGACGCAGTCACATATGTGATAAAATCTTTTACCGCTTATGATTTTATTGCTGCGTGCTTGTGATATCACACCTTTCCATGAACTCCTAGAAGATGCAACATGTACGGCATGGCTGCCTGGTACTTGGCACAACAGGATGTACATGTACGCCCTAAGAGGCACTTGGACTATAAAATGAGCACAGGAGCTGCACTTCATTCATAAACTGTGGGTCGCCATGCTGCTAATGGTGGACATTATGAGTCACACTGATGCCTGCCATCAACCCTTTAAATGTTGTGTTCAATACTGATCATTGCATCTAAAGCATCACCAGAGCTTTGTGACACTCATCAGACCACCCGCAGCGCGGTTTTGGGGTCCGATAAGTCAACTGGCAGCCAAAGATCTTGCCTCCTCCTTGCCGCTCTACTGGGATCAATTTGCATAGTCTGCCTTCTGGCAGGCTAAACAAGTGGAGCACCGAAATGACTGTTTTGTGCTATACAAATGTATAGCACTGAACAGTTACAGCAATCGAGTGATTGCTATAAATATTTCCGTATGGGAACTTAAAAAATGTGAAAAAAACAAACATACATATTTGGAATAGCTTCATGCAGAAATGTCCGAACTATTAAAATATTAAAAGTCCAAAATTGCTGCTTTTTGATTACATCCCAGATAAAAAAGAATAAAAAAAAGTGATCAATAAAATCTACAGATTGTGACGCAAAAAAGGCCCTAATACAGCCCCATATAAGGAAAAATAAGAAAATTATAGGGGGTCAGAATAAAGAAATTTGAAACAAGCTTGTTTTGTCAAAAAAGTTTCCCCTTTTTTTTTTTTTGGTACCAAACGTTCCCCAGTTTTTCCTTTCTAATCCTTGTTGAGGAGGAAAGCAACAAAGGCAGAAGCTTTTGGCCTTCTATCCCGATCTCATGTCCTGTCCTTATATGTCATCCTCATATCCCTTCCTCAGGTGGGCCTGAGTTGTGATGAAGTTATTGTAAGCCGAAAATAGGGGACAAGGCTTTGTGGGAGTGGGCATGATTTGCATCGGTATGATGCACAAAAAAATAAAAGGGGTGTGAATTAAAGGGTGGGTGTGTCTTTGCGAGATGAGGGATGGCAAGCCTGACTGACCCATTCACCAGGAGATGCAGAGCTGAGCTTGTGGAGTATGGTATCGGAAGTCCCATTTTCTTGCATAGGACTTGAAACAAAACCCCCATCCCTCATATAAGGGGTAGGTTAGGGGTTAATTTAACTATTATATATTTTTATTTGACATATAAGTAACATGTCACCAAGTATTATCGAAATATCTTCAGCCATACGAAAGTTATTCTGGAACATAAATTCCCCATAGATTTGCATGGGAATTTAAACAAAAACCCCGCCCCTGGCAAATGGGGGTGGGTAAGGGTTATTTTACCTATCCTATGTTTGTAGTTAACATATAAGTAACATGTATACAAAGTTTCATGATATCTTTAGCGGTTTGGAAGTGATGCTGGAACATACACACATTGAGTTTTATACCCAGTCATGTCCATAAATATTGGGACATCGACACAATTCTGAAATTTTTGGCTCTATACACCACCACAATGGATTGAAATGAAACACACAAGATGTGCTATAACTGCAGACTGTCAGCTTTAAAGGGGTTATCCAGGAAAATACTTTTTGTTTATATATCAACTGGCTCCAGAAATTTAAACAGATTTGTAAATTACTTCTATTAAAAAAAATCTTGATCATTTCAGTACTTATGAGCTGCTGAATTTGAGTTGTTCTTTTCTGTCTAAGTGCTTTCTGATGACACCTGTCTCTGGAACTGTCCAGAGTAGAAGTAAATCCTTATAGCAAACCTCTTCTACTCTGTGCAGTTCCCGAGACAGACAGAGGTGTTAGCAGAGAGCACTGTTGTCAGAAAGAAAAGAACTCCACTTCAGCAGCTGATAATTATTGGAAGGATTAAGATTTTTTAATATAAGTAATTTACAAATTTGTTTAACTTTCTGGAGCTAGTTGATATAAAAGAAAACGTTTTTCCCTCAAATACCCCTTTTATTTACATCCAAATCAGGTGAATGGTGTAGGAATTACAACAGTTTGCATATGTGCTTCCCACTAGTAATGTCCCATTACTTCCCAAAAGTAATGGGACAATTGGCTTCTCAGCTGTTCCATGACCAGGTGTGTGTTATTCCCTCATTATCCCAATTACAATGAGCAGATTAAAGGTCCAGAGTTCATTTCAATTGTGCTATTTGCATTTGGAATCTGTTGCTGTCATCTCTCAAGATGAGATCCAAAAAGCTGTCACAATCAGTGAAGCAAGCCATCATTAGGCTGAAAAAAAAAAAACATCAGAGAGATAGCCCAAACATTAGGCACGGCCAAAACAATTGTTTAGAACATTCTTAAAAAGAAGGAATGCCCGGGGAGCTCAGCAACCCCAAAAGACTCGGAAGACCAAGGAAAACAACTGTGGTGGATGACCGAAGAATTCTTTCCCTGGTGGAGAAAACAGAACACTCTCCAGGAGGTAGGTGTATGTATGTTGAAGTAAACAATCAAGAGAAGACTTCACCAGAGTGAATACAGAGGGTTCACAACAAGATGGAACCATTGGGGAGCCTCAAAAACAGGAAGGCCAGATTAGAGTTTGCCAAACGACATCTAAAAAAGACTTCACAGTTCTGGAACAACATCCTATGGACAGATGAGACCAAGATAAACCTGTACCAGATTGATGGAAAGAGAAGAGTAAGGAGAAGGAAAGGAACATACCACCTCATCAGTGAAGCATGGTGGTGGTAGTGTCATGGCATAGTGGGCATGTATGGCTGCCAATGGAACTGTTTCTCTTGTATTTATTGATGATGTGACTGCTGACAAAAGCAGCAGGATGAATTCTGAAGTGTTTCGGGCAATATTATCTACTCATATTCCGCAAAATGCTTCAGAATTCATTGGCCGGCACTTCACAGTGCAGATGGACAATGACCCAAAGCATACTGCAAAAGCAACCAAAGAGTTTATTAAGGGAAAGAAGTGGAATATTATGCAATGGCCAAGTCAATCACCTGACCTGATTCCGATTGAGCATGCATTTCACTTGCTGAAGACAAAACTGAAGGGAAAATGCCCCAAGAACAAGCAGGAACTGAAGACAGTTGCAGTAGAGGCCTGTCAGAGCATCACTAGGGATGAAACCCAGCAATGTCTTCTGATGTCTATGCATTCCAGACTTCAGGCTGTAATTGACTGCAAAGAATTTGCAACCAAGTAGTAAAAAGTGAGAGTTTGATTTATGATTATTATTCTGTCCCATTACTTTTACTTTTGGTCCCTTAACAAGTGGGAGGCTTATATGCAAACTGTTGTAATTCCTACACCGTACACCTGATTTGGATGTAAACACCCTCAAATTAAAGCTGACAGTCTGCAGTTAAAGCACATCTTGTTTGTTTAATTTCAAATCCATTGTGGTGGTGTATAGCCAAAAATGTTAGAATTGTGCCGATGTCACAATATTTATGGACCTTACTGTATATAGACTAGCTGGCATTGCCCGGATTTTCCTACCTAATCCTTGTGCGGGAGGAAAAGCAGCATAGGAGGAAGTACTTGTCCTCATATCTTGACCATATATCCCGTCCTCATATCCCGACCATATATCCCGTGCTCATATCCTGACCTCATCCTGTCCTCGTATCCCTTCCTCATATCCCGACCATATATCCTGTGCTCATATACCGTCCTTGTATCCCTATTTTGTCCTCGTGTCCCGTCCTCAGGTGAGGCTGAGTTGTGATGAAGAGATTGTAGGCCGAAAATAGAGGGAGGTGTGGTTTTGTGAAAGTGGGCATGATTTGCAAGCTGGACCAAAGCACAAAAAGGGGAGAAAATAAAAGGGGTGGCTTTCTGAGATGGCGTGTGTCATGTGAGGGGGGGGTGGGGCATGCAGGAGGGGTGTGGTCGGATTGATGCACTCACCAGGAGATGCCGAGCTTGGAGTAAGGTACTGGAAGTCCTATATACTTGCATGCGACTTAAAGGGGTATTCCAGGAAAAAAAAATTTTTATATCAACTGGCTCCAGAAAGTTAACAGATTTGTAAATTACTTCTATTAAAAAAAATCTTAATCCTTCCAATAATTATCAGCTGCTGAAGTGGGGTTGTTCTTTTCTTTTTGGCAACAGTGCTCTCTGCTGACATCTCTGCTTGACTCGGGAACTGCACAGAGTAGAAGAGGTTTGCTATGGGGATTTGCTTCTACTCTGGACAGTTCCCGAGACACGTGTCATCAGAGAACAGAAAAGAACAACTCAACTACAGCAGCTCATAAGTACTGAAAGGAGTAAGGTTTTTTAATAGAAGTAATTTACAAATCTGTTTTCTGGAGCCAGTTGACTTTCTGGAGCCAGTTGATATATATAACATAACATTTTTTCCTGGATAACCCCTTTAAGACAAAAACCCCATCTTTCACATAAGGGGGTAGGTTAGGGTTAAATATCATATATTTTTATGACACAAAAGAAACGTGTACTAAATATCTCCAGCCATTTAGAAGTTATGCTGGAACATACATTTCTCATAGACTTACATGGGACTTCAAACAAAAACCCTGACCCTCGCAAATGGGGATGGGTAAGGGTTAATTTATCTATCCTATGTTTGTTGTTGACATATAAGTAACATGTATACCAAGTTTTATTGTAATATCTGTTTGGAAGTGATGCTGGAACATACATACACACGCACACACATACACATACATTGAGTTTTATATATATATATATATATATATATATATATATAATATACTAGCTGAGTTCCCGGCGTTGCCCTGTTTTTCCTTCCTAATCTTTGTTGGGGAGGAAAATCAACACTGGAGGAAGCTTTTGACTTCATATCCCGTCCTCATATATTGTTGTCATATCCCGTCCCCCTATCCCAGCCTCCTATCTCGTCCTCCTATTCCGTCCTCCCGTCCCGCCCTTATATCTCGTCCTTATGTCCCATCCTCATATCCTGTCCTCAGGTGGGACTGATTTGTGATGAAGATATTGTAAGCTGAAAATAGAAGGGGACATGGCTTTGTAGGACTGGGCGTGATGTGTAAGCCAGACCGATGCACAAAAAGGGTACTTAACAAAAGGGGTGGGGCTTTAAATGTGGGCATGTCTTTGTGAGATGGGGTGGGGCTTGTAAGCCGGACTGACACATTCACCAGGAGATACAGAGCGGAGCTTGTGGAGTAAGGTACTGGAAGTCCCATATACTTGCATGGGACTTGAAACAAAAACTTTATATAAGGGTTAGTTTAACTATCATATCTTTTTATTTGACATATAAGTAATATGTGTACCAGGTATTATTGAAATATCTCCAGCCATACAGAAGTTATGTGGGAACATACATTTCCCATTGATTTGCATGGGACTTTATTTAACCTCTTAAGGACCCAGCCATTTTACACCTTAGGACCCGGCCATTTTTTGAACATCTGACCACTGTCACTTTAAACATTAATAACTCCGGAATGCTTTTAGTTATCATTCTGATTCCGAGATTGTTTTTTCGTGACATATTCTACTTTAACATAGTGGTAAAAAAAATTTGTAACTTGCATCCTTTCTTGGTGAAAAATGTGAAAATTTTAGGAAAAATTTGAAAATTTTGCATATTTCTAACTTTGAAGCTCTCTGTTTGTAAGGAAAATGGATATTAAAAATATTTTAATTTTTTTTCACTTATACAATATGTCTACTTTATGTTTGCATCATAAAATTGACAAGTTTTTACTTTTGGAAGACACCAGAGGGCTTCAAAGTTCAGCAGCAATTTTCCAATTTTTCACAAAATTTCCAAACTCACTATTTTTCAGGGCCCAGTTCAGGTTTGAAGTGGATTTGAAGGGTCTTCATCTTAGAAATACCCCACAAATGACCCCATTATAAAAACTGCACCCCCCCAAAGTATACAAAATGATATTCGGTCAGCCTTTTAACCCTTTAGGGGTTTCACAGGAATAGCAGGAAAGTGAAGGAGAAAATTCACAATCTTCATTTTTTACACTCGCATGTTCTTGTAGACCGAATTTTTGAATTTTTACGAGGGGTAAAAGGAGAAAATGTATACTTATATTTGTAGCCCAATTTCTCTCGAGTAAGCACATACCTCATATGTCTATGTAAAGTGTTCGGTGGGCGCAGTAGAGGGCTCAGAACCGAAGGAGTGACAAGGGGATTTTGGAGAGTACGTTATTCTGAAATGGTTTTTGGGGGGCATGCCGCATTTAGGAAGCCCCTATGGTGCCAGAACAGGGAAAAAAAACACATGGCATACCATTTTGGAAACTAGACCCCTTGAGGAACGTAACAAGGATTTAAGTGAGCCTTAATACCCCACACGTGTTTCACGACTTTTGCATATGTAAAAAAATAAAATAAAATTTCACTAAAATGTGTTTCCCCCCAAATTTCACATTTTTGCAAGGGTTAATAGCAGAAAATACCCCCCAAAATTTGTAACCCCATCTCTTCTGAGTATGGAGGTACCCCATAAGTTGACCTAAAGTGCACTACAGGTGAACTACAATGCTCAGAAGAGAAGGAGTCATATTTGGCTTTTTGAGAGCAAATTTTGCTCGGGGGCATGTCGCATTTAGGAAGCCCCTATGGTGCCAGGACAGCAAAAAATACCCACATGGCATACCATTTTGGAAACTAGACCCCTTGAGGAATGTAACAAGGAATTAAGTGAGCCTTAATACCCCACACGGGTTTCACGACTTTTGCATACGTAAAAAAAAAAAAATTTCATTAAAATGGGTGTTTCCCCCCCAAATTTCACATTTTTGCAAGGGTTAATAGCAAAAAATACCCCCCAAAATCTGAAACCCCATCTCTTCTGAGTATGGAGGTACCCCATAAGTTGACCTGAAGTGCACTACGAGCGAACTACAATGCTCAGAAGAGAAGGAGTCATATTTGGCTTTTTGAGAGCAAATTTTGCTCGGGGGGGATGTCGCATTTAGGAAGCCCCTATGGTGCCAGGACAGCAATATAACCCCCACATGGCATACCATTTTGGAAACTAGACCCCTTGAGGAACGTAACAAGGGGTAAAGTGAGCATTTACCCCCACTGGTGTCTGTCAGATCTTTGGAACAGTGGTCTGTACAACATTTTTAATTTGCACAGCCCACTGTTCCAAAGATCTGTCAGAAACCAGTGGGGTGTAAATTCTCACTGCACCCCTCATTAGATTCCGTGAGGGGTGTAGTTTCCGAAATGGGGTCACATGTGGGGTTTTGTTTTTTTGCGTTTGTCAAAACTGCTGTAACAATCAGCCACCCCTGTGCAAATCACCTCAAATGTACATGGTGCACTCTCCCTTCTGGGCCTTGTTGTGCGCCCCCAGAGCACTTTGCGCCCACATATGGGGTATCTCCGTACTCGGGAGAAATTGCATTACAAATTTTGGGGGGCTTTTTTCCCTTTAACCTCTTGTCAAAATGAAAAGTATAGGGCAACACCAGCATGTTAGTGTAAAAAAATATATTTTTTTTACACTAACATGCTGGTGTAGACCCCAACTTCACATTTTCATAAGGGGTGAAAGGAGAAAAAGCCCCCCAAAATTTGTTAGGCACTTTCTCGCGAGTACGGCGATACCCCATATGTGGCCCTAAACTGTTGCCTCGAAATACGACAGGGCTCCAAAGTGAGAGCACCATGTGCATTTGAGGCCTAAATTAGGGATTTGCATAGGGGTGGACATAGGGGTATTCTACGCAAGTGATTCCCAAACAGGGGTGCCTCCAGCTGTTGCAAAACTCCCAGCATGCTTGGACAGTCAACGGCTGTCCAGCAATGCTGGGAGTTGTTGTTTTGCAACAGCTAGAGGCTCCATTTTGGAAACAGTGGCGTACCAGACGTTTTTCATTTTTATTGGGGAGGGGGGCTGTGTAGGGGTATGTTTATATGTAGTGTTTTTTACTTTTTATTTTATTTTGTGTTAGTGTAGTGTAGTGTTTTTAGGGTACAGTCACATGGGCGGGGGGTTACAGCGAGTTTGAGCTGCCGTGCAAAATTTGCTGCATCGCAAACTTGCAGCCTGATACTCACTGTAAGCCCCTGCCTATGTGAATGTACCCTGTACATTCACAGGGGGGGACCTCCAGCTGTTGCAAAACTACAACTCCCAGCATGCACAGTCTATCAGTGCATGCTGGTAGTTATAGTTTTGCAACAGCTGGAGGCACACGGGTTGGGAAACACTGAGTTAGGAAAAGACAATGTTTCCCAACCAGTGTGCCTCCAGTTGTTGCAAAACCACAACTCCCAAACATTCTCAAGCATGCTGGGAGTAGTAGTTGGCAACATCTTTAGAGCCAGATGCTGCCGAACTACAACTCCCAGCATGCTTGGAGTTGTAGTTTTGCAACATCTGGAGGACTACAGTTTGCAGACCACTAATACAGTGATTCCCAATCTGTGCCCTTCCAGATGTTGCAAAACTACAACTCCCAGTATGCCAAAACTGTCCAGGCATGCTGGGAGTTGTAGTTCTGCAACATCTGAAGGGCCAGATGTTACAGAACTACAACTCCCAGCATGCCTGGACAGTAAGGGCATGCTGAGGATGTGTAGTTTTGCAACATCTGGAAGGGCACAATGGTCTCCAAACTGTGGACCTCCAGATGTTGCAAAACTGCAACTCCCAGCATGCCCAGACGCCAAGGGCTGTCTGGGCATGCTGGGAGTTGTAGTTTACAGGGTCCCATTACAGCAATGCATGTCGCTTTACGGCGACGTGCATTGCTGTAAAGAGCCCGACCGCGGCTGAAGATCTACTCACCTGTCGCCGCCGCTGCCAGGATCCGGGTCTTTAGGGACGAGGTAAGTACCGGGGCCGATCCCCAGCACTCCCCCGTCCCCCGCCGCGTCCTCCGGTCTTCCTCCCGTCCTCTCCGGACTTCCAGGGGCCGGGCGGGAGGAAGTAACCGCCCCCCCTCCTGCGATTGGTCGGTTAACTAACCGACAGATCGCAGGGTATAGGAGGAGGTGGCAGGTTTGCCACCTCGCTCCTATACATTAGCATGGTCCTGGCTGTCTGTGACAGCCGGGATCATGCGAAATTACCGGGCGGTCGGGTCCCAGAGACCCGATCAGCCCGGTATCGCCGCAGATCGCAAGGGCGATTTCCCTTGCGATTTGCGGCGATCGCCGACATGGGGGACCTACATGGCCCCCCTTGGCGTTTGCCCTGGATGCCTGCTGAAGGATTTCAGCAGGCATCCAGTTCCGATCTCTGCCCGGCGCGCGGCAGAGACCGGAAAACGCCAGGGCGTATGGATACGCCCTGGGTCCTTAAGGCCCAGGGTGTGAGGGCGTATCCATACGCCCTGGGTCCTTAAGAGGTTAAACAAAACACCGACCCTCACAAATGGGGGTAGTTAACCTGTTAAGGCCCAAGGGCATACCTGTATGTCCTGGGTCCTTTCCCTTTCTATCAGCGGGACATAGCGGGTCGGGCACGGCCCGTGGCTAATAGCACGCAGCACTGATCGCAGTGCCGCACGCTATTACCCCTTTAGACGTGACGTTCAAAGTTGATAGCCGCGTCTAAAGTGAAAGTAAACTAATACCGGTTAGCTCAGGGGGCTGTTCGGGACAGCCGCGGTGAAAAGCTGTAGGACAGCAGGAGGGTCCCCTTACATGCCTCATGGTGTCCGATCGCTGAATGACTGCTCAGTGCCTGAGATACAGGCATGAGAAACCATTGATCAATGTAAGAGATCAGTGTGTGCAGTGTTATAGCCCCATATGGGAGCTATAACACTGCAAAAATAAGTGGGGAAAAAAAAGTTAAAGGAGTACTCCGGTGCGCACTTTTTTCATGTTATCCCGTCCGGGCTGCAAAATAAAAGAAAACGCACTTTCTCTTACCTGCCAACGAGCCCCCGTAGCTCCGGTACACTCCGGTACAGGTGTTCGGTCCCCGGGCTGTATTCTTCTTACTTCCGGTTAGCCCGGAACGTCACACGGAGCTTCAGCCTATCACCGGCCGCAGCGATGTCCCGCCTCGGCCAGTGATAGGCTGAAGCTCCGTGTGATGTGCCGGGCTAACCGGAAGTAAGAAGAATACAGCCCGGGGACCGAACACCTGTACCGGAGTGTACCGGAGCTACGGGGGCTCGTTGGCAGGTAAGATAAAGTGCGTTTTCTTTTATTTTGCAGCCCGGACGGGATAAAAGGAAAAAAGTGTGCGCCGGAGTACTCCTTTAATAACCCCCTTCCCTAATAAAAGTTTTACTCACCCCCCCCCCCCCTTTTTCCCAATAAGAAAAAAACTGTGTACATAAAAATAAACATGTGGTATCGCGGATGTCCGGAAACATGTGGTATGTGCGGAAATGTCCGAATTATAAAAACATATAGTCAATCAATAAGTTCTATCAATGCAAAAATGGTACCGCTAAAAACTTCAGAACACGGCGCAAAAAATGAGCCCTCATACCGCCCTGTACGTGAAAAAATGTAAAAGTTATAGGGGTCAGAAGATGACAATTTTAAACATATACATTTTCCTGCATGTAGTTACAATGTTTTCCAGAAGTCCGACAAAATCAAACCTATATAAGTAGGGTATCATTTTAATCATATGAACCTACAGAATAATAAGTTGTCTTTTTTACCGAAAACTGCACTGTGTAGAAACGGAAGCCCCCAAAAGTTATAAAATTGTGTTTTTTTCTTAAATTTTGTCGCACAATGATTTTTTTTCCGTTTTGTCTTAGATTTTTTGGTAAAATGTTTTATGTCGCTGGAAAGTAGAATTGGTGGTGCAAAAAATAAGCCATCATATTAATTTTTAGGTGCAAAATTTAAAGGGTTATGATTTTTTAAAGGTAAGGAGGAAAAAATGAAAGTGGAAAAACCCCTGGTCCTTAAGGGGTTAAGGGTTAAATTAACTATCCTATATTTTAAGTGGACATATAAGTAACATGTGACCAAGTATTATCAAAATATCTCCAGCCGTTTGGAAGTTATGCAGTAACATATATTTCCCATTGACCTGTATGGGACTTTAAACAAAAACCCAGACCCTGGCAAATAGGGGTGAGTAAGGGTTAAATTACATATCCTATGTTTGTTGGCACACGTTACTTATATATGTCAACAAGTTTCATGTTAATATCTTTAGCTGTTTGGACGTGATGCTGGAACATACACATATTGTTTTATATATATACAGGGTGGGCCATTTATATGGATACACCTTAATAAAATGGGAATGGTTGGTGATATTTACTTCCTGTTTGTGGCACATTAGTATATGTGAGGGGGGGGGGAACTTTTCAAGATGGGTGGTGACCATGGCGGCCATTTTGAATCCAACTTTTGTTTTTTTCAATAGGAAGAGGGTCATGTGACACATCTAACTTATTGGGTATTTCACAAGAAAAACCATGATATGCTTGGTTTTAACGTAACTTTATTCTTTCATGAGTTATTTACAAGTTTCTGACCACTTATAAAATGTTTTCAATGTGCTGCCCATTGTGTTGGATTGTCAATGCAACCCTCTTCTCCCACTCTTCACACACTGATAGCAACACCGCAGGAGAAATGCTAGCACAGGCTTCCAGTATCCGTATACACTGCTATATACTACTATATACACCACAGGAGAAATGCTAGCACAGGCTTCCAGTATCCGTATACACTGCTATATACTACTATATACACCGCAGGAGAAATGCTAGCACAGGCTTCCAGTATCCGTATACACTGCTATATACTACTATATACACCGCAGGAGAAATGCTAGCACAGGCTTCCAGTATCCGTATACACTGCTATATACTACTATATACACCACAGGAGAAATGCTAGCACAGGCTTCCAGTATCCGTATACACTGCTATATACTACTATATACACCGCAGGAGAAATGCTAGCACAGGCTTCCAGTATCCGTAGTTTCAGGTGCTGCAGAATGGGCAAAACAAAAATTGGAACAGGACCCTCAGTTTACGCAGAAGGTTTTGTTCAGTGATGAGGCAAACTTTTATGTGAATGGTGAAGTTAACAAACAAAACCTCCGCTATTGGTCTGACACTAACCCACATGGGATAGATCCCTCCAAGACTGTTGGAACACAAAAATTGATGGTATGGTGTGGTATATGGGGTACAAAGATAGTGGGGCCATTCTTCATCAATGGAACCCTTAAGGCCACTGGATATGCGAAATTGCTACATGATGATGTGTTTCCCTCTTTATGCACTGAAGCTGGCACGTTCCCTGAGTTTTTCCAGCAAGATGGTGCACCACCACATTATGGGTGTCAGGTCCGAGCATTCCTAGATGAACGGTTTCCTGGAAAGTGGATTGGTCGTCGTGGGACAGTTGAATGGCCCCCAAGGTCTCCCGATCTGACCCCCTTAGACTTTTATCTTTGGGGTCATCTGAAGGCAATTGTCTATGCTGTGAAGATACGAGATGTGCAGCACCTGAAACTACAGATACTGGATACCAGGGGAGGATGTGATTTCACAGGAAACCAGCAATGATTTCCTAAAATATATCAGTTGCACATAATGTTCACCTCTGAAACCTTTACCTATACAATTAATGCTTGTCCTGTGAACTTGCCTTAAATGTCTGAGTTGGAAAATAGCTTTAAAGGGGTACTCCAGTGGAAAACAATTATTTTAAAATCAACTGGTGCCAGAAAGTTGAACTGATTTGTAAATTAGTTCTAATAAAAAATGTTAATCCATCCAGTACTTATCAGCTGCTGTATCCTACAGAGGAAGTTGAATAGTTCTTTTCAGTCTGACCACAGTGCTCTCTGCTGCCACCTCTGTCCATGTCAGGAGCTGTCCAGACCATTAGCAAATCCCCATAGCAAACCTCTCCTGCTCTGGACAGTTCCTGACATGGACAGAGGTATCAGCGGAGAGCACTCTGCTCAGACAGAAAAGAAATTCAAAAAGAAAAGAACTTCCTGTGGAGCATATAGCAGCTAAGTATTGGAAGGATTAAGATTTTTAAATAGAAGTAATTTACAAATCTGTTAAACTTTCTGGCACCAGATGTTTAAAAAAAAAAGTTTTTCACTGGTGTACCCCTTTAACGACTACCTGTGAAAGTTGGTACATCTGACGGGATACTGTACATGGTACCTGTAATAGGACTAGATAAGTTGTTGACATTTTGAACATTTCTTTCTACAGTAGTTGTGGTCTTAGATGTTATTTGTTCTTTTTTAGGGTATTAGTGCCTTTTTAGTTGAGATGCCAACCCCAGGTTTATCTCTTGGAAAGAAAGAGGATAAGTTGGGAATCCGGGCTTCATCCACTGCTAATTTGATTTTTGAAGATTGCCGCATACCACATGAGAATATTCTAGGACAGCCTGGAATGGGCTTCAAAATTGCTATGGTAAACAGTCGTCTTTATTGTATATATGAAACAACTTGTATTGTATATGTGTTTAAAGCATACTTGATTTAGGTAACTTTTTGATATAAGCTGTCTTATGTGTGAGAAGTAGCAGTATCTCTGGCCAGTATGTGTAACTTTGTATATGGCATGTCTCTCCAGTTTTCCTCACTGTAGGCTTCATCTTTGAATTAAATGGGTTATCCTGTAATAGAAAAGTAGAGCGAATATCTTATAAAACCTGAGGACAAGAGTGGCACTGTTTTTGGATGGTATTGCAGCTCAGTTCCTTAGGTATTGTGTGGTATTACAACTTCTCTCCTTTCATATCTGAGGACAAGGATGGCACTGTTCTTAGAAGAAATTAGTTGTGGTTTAGTATTTCTGGACAATAGCTTTGAGTTGTTCCTGACCTAGTGGCCTAAAATCTGACTGCACACAGAAGATCCTGCTTTACTGTCTCTGTATATTATACACAGAGAAACAGTGGCAGGATGGAGGACGTTATAGAGTACTGAGGTAACTAAACTGTAACTGAAGCTCAGAACAGATTTGTTTCGGAATTAAAACATTTTTTTAGGTCTAGGGATCTAGGTTGTGAGATCAAATACGTATAGTACATTTGGGTAGTGTCTTAGCAGTCCAGTCTTCTGGTTCACTCCAATAACTCCTCCTTTCATATTTCCCCTTATCTCACTATAGACTTGTATGAGCAACATTTAAATGGGTAATCCAGGAATAGAGAAATAGAGCTGATTTCTTCCAAAAAACAGTGCCACACATGTCGTTAGATTGTATATGGTTTTACAACTTGGCTCCATTCACTTCAGTGGAACTGAGCTGCAATACCATGCACAACCTGAAGACAGGTGTAGTGATGTTTTTTGAAGAATTGAGCTCTGGTTCTCTAATCCCGGATAATCCCTTTTAATTGATTTTGGCTTTTTTTTTTAAGTGATTAAAAACTTTAGGTGTGGAGAGCAGGACATGAGTCTGAGAAAGGGGTAAAGAAGCATTTTTCTTAAGTTATATTACAAAGTTTCTTACCTTTAGTTTGTACTATTGAGTTATGCAGATTTTGTTGAAGGACAGTGCCTATTCAGAGCTTCTCTTCTTTTAGCAAACTTTAGATTCGGGGAGGATTGGCATTGCTTCTCAAGCTCTTGGTATTGCCCAGGCTGCTCTGGACTGCGCTGTAGACTATGCAGAGAAGAGGATGGCATTTGGAGCCCCAATTACCAAACTTCAAGCTATCCAGGTCAGCACAGCACCTTCATAGCTATGTGGTTTATCATATTTCTTTTTTCTTCATCTGTTTATTTTTATCTCTCAGTTTAAGCTGGCGGACATGGCCCTAGCTCTAGAGAGCGCAAGGCTCCTGACCTGGAGAGCAGCAATGCTAAAAGATAACAAGAAGCCTTTTACAAAGGTTAGATGTCCTCCATCTTTAAGCATGTACAGCATACTCGTATATCCTACCTTCTAACATATTTTCTTTTATTAGGAAGCTGCAATGGCAAAACTAGCAGCATCTGAGGCTGCCACAATGATATCACACCAGGTATGTTTGATTTGATTTATGAGAATACACTGAGTGATATAGGACTGGATATTGTGCTATGAGGAAGCATGAAATACTGTGGAAACTAAGTGAAGCCAGTTTATACAACATATATTGGCTATGTCAAAAGAATGTATTTGTAATTCTATACAGTGAAAAAAAAAAATATATATATATACTTTTCTTGTATCCAAAGGTTTGTATTGTTTCAGGCGTTTTGTCTTTGGCCGATTACTTAATTATCCCATTCCTGCACATGTACAGAATGCTGGGATCATCACTTTCATGCAAACATTATGTGTTCATAAATATACTGTGTATTAGTATTGGGGACTAGTGCTCAGTTTATGCAGATGTGCTTGAAGGGGTTATCATATGAATTATCTTCATGCTGAAAGGCAGAATGAGATTCCTTCCCTATCTAGCAATTGAGAATGTAGTCCTATTATTCTGGGATGCTACTTCTGAAGGTCTCTGGTCCTTCCTTGACAAGCAAAGCAGAAAGTTAATACTGCCCTACAGAAAACAGAGGATCGCTTCTTAAAGACCTGGTTGTGGGGAGGATGATAGAGCATGTGTGTCCACTAGTACTCCATGCATTATGAGCACATTGTTGTACACTTTAAACAGCAGGTGGCGCCATACTATGCACCGTAAATTCCCTTTGAGAAAAAAAGTTTTTCTGTCTGAATTTGGGTGGTTGGTTCAAAGAAAAACATAAAGAATTCAGGTTAAATTGATGGATTCAGCAAATGTGAACCAGAAACAAATGGTAGAAGAGCACAAATTCATCATTTCCATCTGATTCCTGGTCCTGGTATGACCCTTCAAAACTCTTCCATTTACATGCAGTTAGAAAAAGGAGTGCATAGATGAACGGGCGCCGTTTATTCTTGTACAGTACAGTAATTAGAGCTCTCAGTGCTGGGACCTGTGGACCAATCACATAGTGTCCCCAGCACTCACATACAGGGGATAGGCGTGGCGGCTGCGGGCATAGCCACGCCTATCCGACTGTTGCTCACTATTGTTAAAAGCATTTTTTAGCATCATTAAAGCTGCTAGAAAGCAGCAAAAGGTAGGATTTAACTGTTTTTTCTAACAACTTTGTGAAGCTGGGGCTGGTTTATGGGGGTTAAAACTCATGACAGTTGCGCTTTAACTCAGTGTTTCGCAACCAGTGTGCCTCCAGCTGTTGCAAAACTACAACTCCCAGCATGTACGATCTTATCAGTGCATGCTGGAAGTTGTAGTTTGCAACAGCTGGAAGCACACTGGTTGCGAAACACTGAGTTAAGTAACAAACTCTGTATTTCGCAACCAGTGTGCCTTCAGCTGTTGCAAAAATACAACTCTCAGCATGCACTTACAGCCAAAGGGCATGCTGGGACTTATAGTTATGCAACAGCTGGAGACACGCTGCTGCAACTCCCAGCATGACCTTTGGCTGCCTGTGCATGCTGGGGGTTGTGTTATGCAATAGCTGGAGGCACAAAAATGTGTCTCCAGTTGTTGCATAACTACAACCCCCAGCATGCATAAACTACCAAAGGGCATGCTGTGCATGCTGGGAGTTGTTGCTAAGCAACAGCAGGAGGTCAACCTTACCACCTGCTGCTGCGCTCTGAGGATCCGCCTGCCGCCACCACAGACTCTGCTCCTGGGGCCCCAATCCCACCGCATACGCTCTGTGTCCCCAAGAGGTTAAATCCTGTTCATTGCTATGCATATGCACAACACTGATCAGTATTATCTGCAATCTACTTCTCTGGTCTGCTAGAAGGCAAACCAGAGGAGATTGCTAGGGCCGGCCAAGAGGCTTTTGGCAGCCATTTTGACTCATTGGATACCCATGTTTGTCTGTGGCGGTCCATTGAGTCCCCCCCCCCCCCAAGCCCTGATAATGCCACAAATGCCATGGTCAGTATTTATCATGGCATCTGAAGGGTTGATGGCGGACATCAGCGGGATCGCTGATGTCTGTCACAATCCATGAGGTCCTGGCTGCTAACAGCAGTTGTCTGGTTCCGATCCCAGTATCAGGTGACGCAGTGATCACAGAACCCCTGCAAAGTACATTTATGTCGCTCTGTGCTAAGTACCAGGGCACAGCGACTTATATGTTCATTGTGTGTCCTCTAGGAGTTAAAGTAAACAGTTCAACACCCTTCCCCCCCCCCCCCCCCCCAAGTATTTGGTTTGTGTTTTTTCTTACATATGTATTTGGGTTTCTGTATTTCCTCGGTTATTCTTACTAGAAATGTATGATTGGATGTTGGCAGTAGGGGACTGTCTCTAGACTGTCTGGCACTGTCAACTTTGATTGCATAGTCTCAGGCATTGAATGGACTCTCTTCTGTCTAGTAACGTGTTTAGTCACATGTTTCTAGCAAGAGTAACAGGAACAGAATAACACAAAGCTATAAGAAAATTGTTCCAGAATTGTTATTTTATGGGAAGCAGACAGGTCAGGAGAGAACACATGTCCTCTTTAAATATTTGGTGAGTTACAACTGCTACTGATTTAGTATTTTTGATTTTTCTAGGCCATTCAGATTCTTGGCGGTATGGGGTATGTAACAGAGATGCCTGCTGAACGCCATTATAGAGATGCACGAATCACAGAAATCTATGAAGGCACCAGTGAGATTCAGAGACTAGTTATAACCAACCAACTGCTTAAGGAATATCAACAATAACCATCAGAGGAAAAGATACTGACCGAAATGCCTTAAAGGATAAGAGCCACCAAATCAATATTTACAGTTAGGTCAATAATGCACATCTTATCCATGTCACTGAATTAGAATGTACACGGCAATGTTTTATTTTGAGGAGAATACTGAGACAAGAATTATCTGCCATACAAATACCACTACATTTGGGGGAAAAACTGTTCATGATTAGATAATTTTTATACACAATAAAGTTATGTAAATTTGTATGATTAGGAGAGTTGTAAATCAGCATGGCACTAGCCAGTAACTTTAATGACTGCAATTTCCCCTTAAAGCACTACAGTAGACACGAATGTCATTGTATGTCTGACCTAGCAGAATTACTATTACTGAATTACTATGCACTTTAAGTGTAACCTCCTGGCATCTGTTTATGGGTTACCGCTGGAGAATGGAGTAGGTTACTCAAACATATGCCATCACTTAAGCCATCAGTAGAGAAAATCAAACACGGTCACACATCTATATCTTGTACAAAGATCCTGTGCCTCTCAGGATATGTATAAAACTAACAGGTCATTAGTGTATGTTATTGATCGTAATGTGCAAGCATTCTAGCCACCTATGTGTAGCAGGTCCCTAACATAAAATGGTATGGCTTCAAGTTGCAACCACCACTGTGACATCGGTACCTATATTGGGAATGGTGCAGGTGCATAGCAGCCACAATGCTGCCTGACCTAGCTCAGGGCCATGCCTCCCCACAGACACAGCAGGCACACAGCAGAATACTGCAAATGGGTCTGTTCCTTGCAGTCTTCCAGTCCTCTGACTAGAAGTATATGGTAAATGAGCCTTGCAATCTGTTCAAACTGGTGTGGTGCTATGCAGCTGTCGTGGCGCAGCACAAAGCCTGGGACATTGGGGCAGCTGTGATGTGCAACAGTGTCTGTTTTACTCTATTAATGTCATATTCTATTACATATCTACAGACCAAAAGGGGGAAATTAACAAAACCTATGTAGAGGAAAAGTGGAACAGTTGCCCATAGCAACCAATCCAATTAAAAAGGGCTCTATAAAAGGTGCAATATGATTGGTGGCTATGGACAACTGCTACACTTTTCCTCTGTGCACGTTTTCATAAATCTCCCCCCAAATGTATGTCAAGAATGTCCTTTTGGCTAACATTTCATAAGAACATTTCCCAAGTCGTCTCCATGACAGCACCCGGAGAGATTGCACCTGCCTAATTGGGACAGGAAAAACAGAGTTTAAAACCCCACCACTTCCTCTCCATTCCCAGTGTTTTTCCTGTCCCGAGTAGGGAAGGAATCTCTGAGAGTGCAGGAGCGCTCTTCTGCTGAAAAAGTCGGGGCAGCCCCTTAGAAGTACCTCCGTTACGCTGGCGACCGTCCGACACAAATTCAACTCCTTCTTTGTTTGTCTCCCCTTGCGGCACCCAGGCGGGCTTATGCAGGGGAGACGCGATAGAGGCCGGATTGCGGACCTCGGGTCCTGCCTTCCACTCCCGCTCTGTCCAGCAAGCGGCGGCATCGCAAACCAGAGGACTCTATGGTAGGAACGTCACTTCCGTCGACGTAGGAGTCCTCCGGAGTGCGCTTCCTGCCTCGTGTATGGCGTCTTACGTCACACCTGGCCGGAAAAGAGGCGGGGATTTCAAAAAATCCCCATGAATATAAGGCACAAGGAAATCGCAGAAGGCGCTTACTCTAGAGGAGTAAGCTCTGTAAGAATTCACTCTGGCGCCGCATGGAGTTGCTACGTCCTATTACCCACTGCAGGAGATCTTGTAAGTACTCCTGATGCTGGTTCATTATTTGGCCTTTATCATAATGGATTTCAAGCCTCTATGACTGAAGGTGTCATCTGTCACAGCTGAAGCAATTTCTGCTGCTACAGTCGTTTTTCCATGATGTCTACACCGTCAAAGCCGTGGAGGTTGAGCCCGTGCAGATCCAAATAACCGTGAGTAATGAGGGCCTATAGGGTTTATACCCTGGCCTATCTTCAGAACTACTGTCTGATCCTTTCCTCCCTTTATATTTTAGGGAGAAAAGGATACTCCTATGATTTCTGTAAAAACAAAAGAAGAAAATGTGTAATCTGTAATAATAAACCTCAGGTGTCTTCGGTGTCTTCAAAAAACCACTATGTAAAAAATGTCTTGCCAATTTAGTCTCGGAGGAAACTCCTGATATTATGAAAGATATTAGATCAATGATTGAGTCTGAAATCCAGGCTTCTAAATCCTCTTCAAGTCAGTCGATCCCGTCTGGATCTCAAAAGATCCATTCAAAAACTTAAATGATCTTTCTCCGACTCTGATAATACATCTCATCAGGATATTGAGGAGGGTGAATGTGTAGACAGCCCACAAGAAGAAGAGGATACGGGAATTTAAAAAATTCTGTTTAATCCGGAGGACATTGAGGAGCTTATTAAAGCGGTTAGAGCCACCCTTAACAAGGTACAAGAGGTTAAAACCATTCAGGATGAATTATTCGGAGGTCTAGGTGACCGTAAATCTCCCTCCTTCCCTGTTCATCCGAACATTCATAAGATCATTAATGACGAATGGGCTAGACCAGATAAGGGGTCCTTTATTCCTAAGGTCATTAACCCCTTAAGGACCGGAGGTTTTTCCGTTTTTGCATTTTCGTTTTTTGCTCCTTGCCTTTAAAAAATCATAACTCTTTCAAATTTACACCTAAAAATCCATATGATGGCTTATTTTTTGCGCCACCAATTCTACTTTGTAATGACGTCAGTCATTTTGCCCAAAAATCTATGGTGAAGCGGGAAAAAAAATCATTGTGCGACAAAATTGAAAAAAAAAACGCTGTTTTGTAACTTTTGGGGGCTTCCGTTTCTACGTAGTACATTTTTCGGTAAAAATGACACCTGATATGTATTCTGTAGGTCCATACGATTAAAATGATACCCTACTTATATAGGTTTGATTTTGTCGGACTTTTGGAAAAAATCATAACTACATGCAGGAAAATGTATACGTTTAAAATTGTCATCTTCTGACCCCTATAACTTTTTTATTTTTCCGTGTATGGGGCGGTATGAGGGCTCATTTTTTGCGCCGTGATCTGAAGTTTTTAACGGTACCATTTTTGCATTGATAGGACTTATTGATCACTTTTTATTCATTTTTAAATGATATAAAAAGTGACCAAAAATGCACTATTTTGGACTTTGGAATTTTTTTGCGCGCACGCCATTGACCGAGCGGTTTAATTAATGATATATTTTTATAATTCGGACATTTCCGCACGCGGTGATACCACATATGTTTATTTTTATTTTTATTTACACAGTTTTTTTTTTTTATTGGAAAAGGGGGGTGATTCAAACTTTTAATAGGGGAGGAGTTAAATGATCTTTATTCACTTTTTTTTTTCACTTTTTTTTTGCAGTGTTATAGGTCCCATAGGGACCTATAACACTGCACACACTGATCTTCTATGTTGATCACTGGTTTCTCATAAGAAACCAGTGATCAACGATTCTGCCGCATGACTGCTCATGCCTGGATCTCAGGCACTGAGCAGTCATTCGGCGATCGGACAGCGAGGAGGCAGGAAGGGGCCCTCCCGCTGTCCTGTCAGCTGTTCGGGATGCCGCGATTAGCCGCGGCTATCCCGAACAGCCCGACTGAGCTAGCCGGGAACTTTCACTTTCACTTTTAGCCGCGCGGCTCAGCTTTGAGCGCGCGGCTAAAGGGTTAATAGCGCGCGGCGCCGCGATCGGCGCTGCGCGCTATTAGAGGCGGGTCCCGGCTTCACTATGACGCCGGGCCCGCCATGATATGACGCGGGGTTACTGTGTAACCCCGCGTTATATCAGAAGAGCAGGACCAATGACGTACCGGTACGTCATTGGTCCTTAAGGGGTTAAGAGACGTTATCCCTTTGCTGAGACTGACTCAACTAACTGGGACTCTATTCCAAAAGTCGACGCTCCCATAGCCAAGGTGGCCAAAAATACCTCCTTGCCATTTGAAGACTCCTCTCAGTTAACCCCTTCCCGCTATTGGACGTATGCATACGTCCAGGCGAATTACACGTTCGCGCAAATGGACGTATGCATACGTCCAAGCGATCTCCTGCTCTGCCACGGGCAGCGCAGGAGATCGCGGGTGGGACTCAGCTGTCAATCACAGCCGGAGTCCCACCGCAGCTGCCGGGGCCGCGATCGCGCCGGTCCCGGCAGCATTAACCCCATAGATGCCGTGATCAGTTCTGATCACGGCATCTACGGTGTTTGCAGGGGGAGCGCTCTCCCCCTGCCCATCAATCGCGGCGCCGCGATAAAATAAGGGGGATCGGGGGTGTCCAAGACACCCTCAATCCCCCTTGAAGAGATAGGAGTGAGGTGGCAGGGTTGCCACCCCTCCTATCCCTGCTATTGATCGGCGGAGCGGCCGACCAATAGCAGACTGGGGGCGGGGGGGGTTAAAGTTCGGTTCCCCCCGCTATGCCCACCCATCGGTGTCCGGGCACAGCGGGGGGAACCGTGTAATAGCGGCGGCGGCAGCGGCGGTCACTTACCTGGCGGCGGCGGCTGTGATCATGGCGGCGGTGGAGGTAAGTATGACGCCGTGTGTGCAGAGTCTGTTGCCTAGCAACATCTGCAGGGCGACAGTTTGGAGAGTGGTCTCTAAACTGTCGCCCTCCAGATGTTGCAAAACTACAACTCCCACCATGCCTTGACAGCTGTTTGCTGTGTTGGCATGCTGGGAGTTGTAGTTTTGCAAGATTTAGAGGGGTTCAGGCTGGAGATCACTGACAGTGGTCTCTAAACTGTAGCCCTCCAGATATTACAAAACTACAACTCCCAGCATGCCCAGACAGCAGTTTGCTGTCTTAGCATTCTGAGATTTGTAGTTTTGCAACATCTGGAGGGCCACAGTTTAGAGACCACTGTCAGTGATCTCCAGCCTGAACCCCTCTAAATCTTGCAAAACTACAACTCCCAGCATTCAGGAACAGCAAATGGCTGTCTCGGCATGCTGGGAGTTGTACTTGCGTGCCTCCAGCTGTTGCATAGCTACATCTCCCAGCATTCCCTTTGGCAATCAGTACATGCTGAGAGTTGTAGTTCTGCAACAGCTGGAGGCACACTGGTTGGGAAATACCGAGTTAGGTAATAGGTTCTATTACCTAACTCAGTATTTTCCAACCAGTGTGCCTCCAGCTGTTGCAAAACTACAACTCCCAGCATGCACGTTCTGTCAGTGCATGCTGGGAGTTGTAGTTCCCCCCCCCCCCCCCCCTCCCATGTGAATGTACAGGTTACATTCACACTGGCGACGGATTACAGTGAGTTCCCTGCTTCAAGTTTGAGCTGCAGCCGCAGCTCAAACTCCTAGCCGGAGACTCAGTGTAATCCGCCGTCAGTGTGAATGTAACCTAAAAACACTACACTAACATAAAATAAAGAGTAAAACACTACATATACACACGTACACTACATATACACACGTACACTAAAATTTTTAATTTGCACAGCCCACTGTTCCAAAGATCCGTCAAATGCCAGTGGGGTTTAAATTCTCCCTGCACCCCTTATTACCTTCCGTGAGGGGTGTAGTTTTAAAAATGGGGTCACATGTGGGGGGGGTCCACTGTTCTGGCACCACGGGGGGGCTTTGGAAATGCACATGGCCAAATTCTCTCTCCAAAAGCTCAATGATGCTCCTTCTCTTCTGAGCATTGTAGTTCGCCCCCAGTGCACTTCACGTCCACTTATTGGGTATTTCCATACTCAGAAGAGATGGGGTTACAAGTTTTGGGGGGTATTTTCTGCTATTATCCCTTGTAAAAATGTAAAATTTGGGGGAAAACAAGCATTTTAGTGTAAAAAATTTTTTTTTTTTTTTACATATGCAAAAGTCGTGAAACACCTGTGGGGTATTAAGGTTCACTTTACCCCTTGTTACGTTCCCCAAGGGGTCTAGTTTCCAAAATGGTATGCCATGTGGGTTTTTTTTCTGTCCTGGCACCATAGGTGCTTCCTAAATGCGGCATGCCCCCAGAGCAAAATTTGCTTCCAAAAAGCCAAATGTGACTCCTTCTCTTCTGAGACCTGTAGTGCGCCAGCAGAGCACTTTTCATCCCCATATTGGGTGTTTTCTGAATCGGGAGAAATTGGGCTTCAAATTTTGGGGGGTATTTTCTGCTATTACCTTTTTTAAAAATGTAAAATTTTTGCTAAACCAAGCATTTTTGGTAAAAAAAAAAAATTTTTTTTTACATATGCAAAAGTCGTGAAACACCTGTGGGGTATTAAGGTTCACTTTATCCCTTGTTACGTTCCTCAAGGAGTCTAGTTTCCAAAATGGTATGCCATGTCGTTTTTTTTTTGCTGTCCTGGCACCATAGGGGCTTCCTAAATGCGACATGCCCCCCGAGCAAAATTTGCTCTCAAAAAGCCAAATATGACTCCTTCTCTTCTGAGCATTGTAGTTCGCCCGTAATGCACTTCAGGTCAACTTATGGGGTACCTCCATACTCAGAAGAGATGGGGTTACAAATTTTGGGGGGTACTTTCTGCTATTAACCCTTGCAAAAATGTGAAATTTGGGGGGAAACACACATTTTAGTGAATTTTTTTTTTTTTTTTTTTACATATGCAAAAGTCATGAAACACCTGTGGGGTATTAAGGCTCACTTAATTCCTTGTTACGTTCCTTAAGGGGTCTAGTTTCCAAAATGGTATGCCATGTTTTTTTTTTTTTTTTTTTTTTTTGCTGTTTTGGCACCATAGGGGCTTCCTAAATGCAACATGCCCCCAAAAAACCATTTCAGAAAAACGTACTCTCCAAAATCCCCTTGTCGCTCCTTCACTTCTGAGCCCTCTACTGCGCCCACCGAACAATTTACATAGACATATGAGGTATGTGCTTACTCGAGAGAAATTGGGCTACAAATTCAAGTATAAATTTTATCCTTTTACCCCTTGTAAAAATTCAAAAATTGGGTCTACAAGAACATGCAAGTGTAAAAAATGAAGATTTTGAATTTTCTCCTTCACTTTGCTGCTTTTCCTGTGAAACACCTAAAGGGTTAAAACGCTTACTGAATGTCATTTTGAATACTTTGGGGGGTGTAGTTTTTATAATGGGGTCTTTTATGGGGTATTTCTAATATGAAGACCCTTCAAATCCACTTCAAACCTGAACTGGTCCATGAAATATAGCGAGTTTGAAAATTTTGTGAAAAATTGTAAAATTGCTGCTGAACTTTGAAGCCCTCTGGTGTCTTCTAAAAGTAAAAACTCATCAATTTTATGATGAAAATATAAAGTAGACATATTGTATATGTGAATCCAAAAAAAAAATATTTGGAATATCCATTTTCCTTACAAACAGAGAGCTTCAAAGTTAGAAAAATGCAAAATTTTCAATTTTTTCATCAAATTTTGGGATTTTTCACCAATAAAGGATGCAAGTTACCACAAAAATTTACCACTATGTTAAAGTAGAATATGTCACGAAAAAACAATCTTGGAATCAGATTGATAAGTAAAAGCATTCCAGAGTTATTAATGTTTAAAGTGACAGTGGTCAGATGTGCAAAAAAGGGCTGCGTCCTAGAGGTGAAAATGGGCTGTATCCTTAAGGGGTTAAAGGATCCAATGGACTGAAAAACAGAGGGTCTCTTAAAGAAGTCTTGGGAGGCAGCAGCTACGATGCTTAGACCTAATGTAGCTTCTACTTGTGTAGCCAGAACCTTGGGTGTTTGGATTGACCAACTGCAGCTACACTTACAGGGCGATACCCCTAAAGAGGATATAATTGCAACTCTCCCTATTCTTAAAATGGCTACCAATTTTCGCGCAGATGCATCTGCAGAATCTGTCAGATTATCTGCCCGCACTGCTGTCCTGTCAAATATTTCAAGAAGGGTGCTCTGGTTAAAATCCTGGACAGGGGATGTTGCCTCCAAAAACAAATTGGCCATCCTTCCTTTTTATGGACAATTTGTTCTTGGAGCTGACTTAGATAATATCTTGGCTAAGGCCTCGGACAATAAAAAAGGTTTTCCCAAAGAGAAAGCTCAACCAAAAAAGACCCCCTTTCGCCTCCTTTCTCAAATTAATCAGCCCTATAGAGGTAAGGGCAAAACAGGCTGTTGGTCCTATGGGAAAGGAGGTAGAGGGAGAGGCTTCTTGTTTAACCCCAACCAGTCTAGCACTGGTGGAGTTAAACAATGATGCCATTCCAGGAGGGGCGAGATTGTTATCCTTCACCCACATTTGGGAATCAATGATTCCCAACCCTTGGATAATCAACATAATCCAAGAGGGTTACAGGGTAGAGTTCTCCTCTCCCCCAAGATTTGTGGTAATCAAATCCCCAGGTTCCCTAGCCCTAATCATTCAGGGGGTCCAGAATCTATTGAGTTTAGGGGCAGTCATAGAGGTCCCAAAAAAACTGAGTGGTTCAGGTCATTATTCCCATCTGTTTTCTAATCAAGAAGCCAAATGGGAAATTCAGGACCATCATCAATCTGAAACCCTTAAAGGAAAACTGTCACATATTTTCTCCCGCACTATCCACCTTGGTCTGATCCGCACCGCCGTTCGCCCGCAATTGTAGTTTTTAATCTCTGTGTATATCCTGCTGTAACTGGCAAAGGCGGGGCTTCTGCGGGCTAACGGACACTGACGTCAGCGCCGCTCATGAATATTCATCCCTCCCTCTGGTTAGGAGCGGCGAAGAGAGGGAGTACAGGAGGGATGAATATTCATGAGCGGCGCTGACGTCAGTGTCCGTTAGCCCGCAGAAGCACCGCCTTTGCCAGTTACAGCTGGATATACACAGAGATTAAAACTACAATTGCGGGCGAACGGCGGCGCGGATCAGACCAAGGTAGGGCTCGTTTTAATCAGCGTCTCCCGCACTATTCAGCAATACCTGTGGATAGTGCGGGAGAAAATTACCACGTATTACCACCTCCCTATCCACATAGACTCACAACCCCTTTCTAAGATTCGCCATCCAGTGGGACGGAAGAGTCTACCATTTTCAATTTGTTTGTCTGCCCTTCAGGCTCTCCTCGGCCCCCCGCATTTTCATAAAAGTGATAGCGGAAGTGGTGGCAGTTCTCAGTTCTTATTTGGACGACATAATGATTGTGGCAGACTCTGTTCTTTACCTAAAAGAACGGCTCAGGTCCTTCAGGATCTCGGCTGGATCTTGAACCTAGACAAATCCAACTTGCTACCAAGTTGCTAACTCTTGCACGTTAATCCTTATCACCCCCTTTTGGCCCAAAAGAAGTTGGTTTCCTCTTCTAAAATACATGAGTGTGGAAGATCCAATACGGTTTCCTCCTCGTCCAGATCTACTAACCCAAGGTCCAGTCCAGCACAGTCAGGTTCATACCCTCAGCTTAGCGGCCTGGAAACTGAGAAGCTCCCACTAGAAAGAAAGGGTTTCTCTGAAAGAGTCATTAACACCCTGCTAGCCAGTCGCAAGTCTTCCACCTGTAAGAGCTATTCTAAGGTTTGGAAAAAAATACATTTCCCTGGTGTGGGTCTTCTTTTTCACTTGAATCCCCTAACATTTCTCAGATACTTACATTTCTGCAAGATGGCTTTGACTTGGGTCTTTCTCCAAACACTTTAAAAGTGCAGGTTTCAGCCCTCAGTGCTCTTTTCCAAATGAAATTAGGAGATGATTGTTGGGTGTCTGTTTATTAAAGCCTCTGAGAAACTTAGGCCTAGGATTACAAACCTCTACCCTCCTTGGAACCTTAATGTAGTCCTTGAGGCCCTTACTGAAGCTCCCTTTGAGCCAATAGAGTCCATCTCTATCAAATTACTTACCTTAAAAACTATATTTTTGGTAGCAATAACTTCTGCACGTAGAGTCAGTAAGATTCAGGCTCTCTACTTTACAGCCTTTTTTTTTTTATAATCAGAGATGATAGAATCATTCTCAAATTAGACCCTAATTTTGTACCAAAAGTATCTTCATCTTTTCATAGATCCCAGGATATTGTTATTCCTTCCTTCTGCTCAGCTCCTAAGAATGATGAAGAAAGATCATTCAACTGTTTAGATGTAAGGAGAGCAGTATTACAATATATTGAATCTTCCCGTCCCTGGAGAAAAGACAAAAACCATTTTCTCCAGTTTTCAGGTCCTAACAAAGGGAAAAAGGCTTCCAAGAGTTCTATTGCGAGATGGATCCGTATGGCCATCTCAGACGCCTATTCAGCAAAGGGGAAAAATCCCCCTCTTGAATTAAAGGCTCATTCTACTCGTGGGGTCTCTTCCTCATGGGCAGAGAGAGCATCTGCTTATTTGTCATGCAGCCACTTGGAAAAACTTACATACGTTTTTCAAGCATTATAGATTAGATGTTCTTTCTAATCAGGACATGGCGTTCGGACGCATAGGTCTTGAGTGCTGTGGTCCTTCCCTGAATACTATTCTTTGGTATTATCTCCGGGTGCTGTCATGGAGACGACTTGGGAAATGGTTAATTATACTCACCGATAATTGTATTTCCTGGAAGTCTCCATGACAGCACCCATAATACCCACCCTTTGTTTTTTTCTTTCTGGTTGGTCATTTGGTGATCACTTTTCCTTTCTACTCGGTGTTCTTTAGAATACACTAGGAATGGGAGGGGTGGGGTTTTAAACTCTGTGTTTTTCCTGTCCCAATTAGGCAGGTGCAATCTCTCCGGGTGCTGTCATGGAGACTTCCAGAAAATACAATTATCGTTGAGTATAATTCACCATTTCTATACAGTTTCCTACCTTTTAAAAATGTAGTGTTCTATATATATATTTTTTTTTTTTTTTTTGCCTACAGTTGAGCATGAATTTATGTTTCTATTGGTTAGGGAGCATTCACATTACGTGACTCTGAACGGACTCCTCAGTGACACATTTCTCAGTCACAGCTAAAAGTTGGATACTGTCAGAAAATGTCCATAATGGAGAGACTAGGTCACTTAGTTTATCAGATTGAATAGGGTCCATGCAGACTTCAGCATTCAAACATTTGGCAGCTGATTTTGAGCTTCTCTTAAAGGATCCACGCCACAGAGGCACAAAACATGTTAATGCTTGATTATATGAATGGTGGAAATACCATTCATCCACATCTTCTGGTATGAATGATGGAAACTACCTAATTCTCAAGGTCTGATGTTACATACATTGTATTTTTGCCATAGAAGCAATGTACATGGAACATTTCAACAACAGATGTTAGTGTGAACAGTGGAAACACATCCTAGTGCAAAAACGCATTACTCAAAGAAAATGTACTCTGGCAAAATGGTGTAATTCTTAAATTGCATCCTATACTTCAGGTTTCCTTCTGAGAAGTTCTGAAGGTTCCAGACACACCGGATGAGATTCATCCAAACCTGTGCAGAGAGAAAGTAGAGCAGTTGTCCACAGCAACCATATCGCTTCTTTCATATTTAAGAAGGCCTCTGAAAAATAAAAGGTGCAATCTGATGGGTGCTGTGGGGAAACTGTTCCTCTGCATGTTTTGATAAATCACCCTCTGGGAGCCCTGGCTCTGCTTGGATCAGATTTGGTCAAAAATAAGTAAATATGCAAGTTGTACAGTATCCCATTACTTTATGCCAAGAGTTAAAATGGTCATGGTAGTCAAAGGGTTAAGTAAAAAATAATGTTAGACAGTGGAGTCAAACAACTACTTTATACTTATATCCAGGTATCAGTTGGGGTCACAAAACCTTTGACACGTCTACGTGATTTTCAAAATGATATTAACACTGTCAAATATTTACAGCAGGGCCTGTGTGGAACACATGAGAACATCTGACAATTTTTAACCATAAAAATGCAATGTTATAGGTGTTTAAAAAAAATTAAATGGAAGAATAGCCAGTTTTACTGTGTGTGAACTTGACCTTATAAAGAGAAGTCGCATTGCATATAGGTGTCTCAGTCCTGACCAAGCAGTAAACCATGCCAAGATAATACAACCCCACCCCCCACCGCAACATGCCAACATAAGACTACGGACTCAATGTTAAAGATCACAGAAAGTTCCAGCACAATCATATCCACTATGAGTGATATAGGCCAGAATGCCCCTTTATAAACTGTCACTATATTTATATACATGTACGTACACACACACACACACACACACACACACACATATTATATATAAAACCACAACCTCACTACACCTTATATTAACCCCTTAAGGGCTGAGCCCTTTTTCACCTTAAGGACTGAGCCATTTTTTGCAATTCTGACCACTGTCACTTTATGCATTAATAACTCTGGGATGCTTTTACCGATTATTCTGATTCCGAGATTGTTTTTTCATGACATATTCTACTTTCATGTTTGGGGTAAATTTTCGTCGATACTTGCATAATTTCGTCCAAAATTTTATGAAAAAATAGAAAATTTTGCATTTTTCTAACTTTGAAGCTATCTGCTTGTGAGGAAAAGCATTAATTTTTAACGTAAATTTGTGTTCCCTTAGTCCTAACAGCAGCACAAGTGGGGTGTTCTGCCCCTGTGAAGCTGGCAGGACGGTGGAATTTTTAATTCCGCCCAAGCAATTTAAATTAATTAGCCCCCCCCATAAAAGGCCTCCTCCCCTAGGCCATCTCGCTTAATAACAAGTAACAAAAAAGGTTAGGGCGGGAAATTTGTGTGCTGCTGTTAGGACTAAGGGAAAAACAAATTTACGTAAAAAATTAACGCTTCCCTTACGTCCTAACCAGCAGCACAAGTGGGGACTTAGCGAGTAACAACACAAATAGGGAGGGACTACGACAGAGTGGCACTTAGGATTGACTGCCCAAAGGCCAACTCTTCCGATCATTTGGCATTAACCCTGTAATGACTCAAAAAAGTATTGTGGGTGCTCCAAGAAGCAGCAGCACAAATCTGTTCCAGAGGAACAGACCTTTTCTCAGCAAAGGAAGTAGAGACTGCCCTAGTGGAATGGGCAGTGACAAAGGCAGGAGGAGTTAGCTCCTGGACTATGAAGGTCTCTCGGATTGCCTCCTTAAACCACCTACTTAGGGTAGGTTTAGAGGCTTTCAAGCCCTTGTTCTTTCCAGAAAAAGAAACAAGGAGGTGTTCCGACTTCCTGAATTCTCCAGTTCTTGAGATTATAGACTCTGAGAGCTCTAGAGATGTCCAGAGTGTGGTCAACCGCTTCTTCAGGAGAGGATGGATTAGGGAGTAGAACTGGAAGGGAAATAACCTGGTTGGTATTGGAGAAAGTCGGAACCTTAGGAAGGAAGGTTGGTAAAAACCTCAACAGGACTCTGTCCTGTAGAAAAACAGTATAAGGCTCGAAAGCCGAAAGGGCCTGAAGCTCACCCACTCTCTTGGCTGAGGTTATGGCCAATAAAAAAGTGACTTTAAGGGACAAATACCTAAAGTCTACTTCTTCCATAGGTTCAAAGGGGGGGGAACGCATAACCCCCTGAGAACAGTGGTTAAATCCCAACTGGGAATAGGTCTGAGAACTGTAGGTTTAAGTCTTTCAGCCCCTTTGAGGAATCTTCTAACCAGGGATTCTTGTGATAGAGACCTGCCTAGGAAGGCAGAGAGTGCTGCGACCTGAACCTTTAAGGTGGATGGGCTAAGACCCTTGTCAAGGCCATCCTGGAGAAAACGCAGTATTGCAGAAAGAGGAGGATCTGAGGTAACTACCTCTTTCGTTGCACACCATTGAAGGAAAATCTTCTTTATCCTGGAGTAAACCTTGTTTGTAGACTCTGCTCTAGAGTGTGCAATAGTTCTCAAGACCTCCGCAGGAAGCCCACTCCTTAGTAGGGTCCTGTCAATCTCCAGGCTGTCAGATTGAGTCTCCTCAGATCTAGGCAGGAGCCTGTGTTGTGAGACACAAGGTTCTGCACGTGGGGAAGCCTCCAATAACACCCCTGACTCATTCTCATGAGTTGGGTGAACCAAGACCTCTTCGGCCAGAATGGGATGATGGCAATCACTGAGGTCTGGTCTTGTCTGACTTTCATCAATACCCTGGGTATCATGGAAAGTGGAGGGAATATGTAGGCCAGCCTGAACCTCCATGGGATGGACAGAGCTTCTATCGCCACCGGATTGTCCTCCTTGTAAAGGGAACAAAACTTGCTCACTTTGGCATTCAGCCGGGTTGCCATGAGGTCTATTTCTGGTGTACCCCACTTCAGGGTTATCCTCCTGAAGATCTTTTCGTTGAGAGACCATTCTCCCTGGACTGCAAGCCCGCGACTTAGACGATCTGCCACTACGTTGAGATCCCCCTTGATGTGGACTGCAACAAGGTGGGATAGGTTGAGCTCTGCCCACGATAGAATAAGTCCGGTCTCCTTGAGGAGCACTTGGGACTTTGTGCTACCCTGTCTGTTGATATAAGCCACTACGGTGGTGTTGTCTGACCGGGCTCTTATTTGCTTTCCCTAAGATATGGGGAGCAAAGTGGAGGAGCGCAAGACGAACTGCTCTTAGTTCTCTCATGTTGGATGAGAGTAACCTTTCCTGAGGGGTCCAGGTACCCTGAACCGGATGGTCGTCCAGATTAGCTCCCCACCCTAGAAGGGAGGCGTCCGTGGTCAGAGTGATCCACAGAGGTTGAATCAAGGACTTCCCATCTGTCAGGTTCGTCCACCACCTGAGAGAGGCACGGACTTCGGACGACAGGGTGCATTTTTTGTCCAACCCACTGGGGTTGCAATTCCAGGCAGTCAAGACCTGATCTTGGAGAGGTCGGAGGTGCCACAGGGCCCAGGGGACTGCTTCTGCAGACGCTGACATGTGGCCCAACATCTTCATTAGAGTTCTGATGGGCACTCTGCGAGGTGCCGACAAAAACTCTGCGGCTCTTATGAGCGCTCTCTCCTTTCTGGGGTGAGAGACAGCGTCATCCGAGAGGAGTCTAGGACAAACCCCAGGAACCTTCTTGAGGTAGATGGAATGATCTCGGATTTTTCCCAATTTATGAGCCACCCTAGGTGTTGAAGAAAATCCAGGGTCAGTTGAAGATGAGCTTGAAGAATGTCTAGAGTCGCGGCTTTTAAAAGCCAGTCGTCTAGATAAGGAACAATCTCTAGGCCTTTTAGTCTTAGAGCAGAGACAACTGGAACCACCACCTTTGTGAAGGTGTGGGGAGCGGAGGTAATGCCGAACGGTAGAACAGCAAATTGGAAATGCCTTACCATACCTTTTATGGTGACGGCGATTCTTAAGAACTTCCTGTGGGCAGGAAATATAGGGACATGAAGGTATGCATCCTTCAAGTCTATAGTGACCATGAGATCTTGTGGGTTCAGGATACTGACCACCGAACGAATGGTTTCCATTCTGAACCGCCTTTTCCTTATAAATCGGTTTAGGTAGCGCAGGTCTATTATCATGCGCCAGTCGCCATTTGGTTTGGGAACCAAAAATATCGGGGAGTAGACGCCAGATCCTCTTTGATCTGGGGGAACTTCTTCCAAAGCTTGCTTTTCCAAGTATTGGAGAACTGAGGTTTCTATGACAGCCTGTTTTGGCTGAGGAAGTAACTTTGTTAAGACAAACTTCCTTGGGGGAGGGGAGATAAATTCTATCCTGTACCCCGACTGAATAACCTTCAGAACCCAGCGATCCTGGATTTCTTGCATCCAGGTTGTAAGGAATAAACTTAAACGTCCTCCTACTGGAGGAGGATGGGCAGATAGATTCTCTGCAACAAACACTTGAGGGGAAGGGAGAGGGAAAACGTTGGTGGATGTCAGTGGAGAGTCATAGCTCGGCCTTCTGGTCTTTACCGCGGCCGCGACCTCCACCACGTTTTTGAAAGGACTGACGTCTCTGGGATCTAGGAGGGTCCTGGGACTTCCCCCCTCTTGCTCTACCTTTACCCCGAAAGGCCTGAACAGGAAGGCACCTGCCTTTTTTGTCAGCATAACCTTCCATTATGCGATCCAGTTAAGAACCAAATAACCAAGTAGGCTCGAAAGGCATCCCACACAAGTTAAACTTGGAGGTGTTGTCCGCTACCCAAGGGCGTAACCACAAGGGACGTCTGCTAGCAGAAGCGAGTGCCATGGACTTGGCAGCTAGCTTAAGGTGTTGCTGGGAGGCCTCGCAGAGGAAGTCTATACCAAGGAGGAGTGTCTTGAAGCTGTCCAAGATGTCTTCCCTGGGGACATTGTTGTCAATCTCGGTTTGTATGCGCTCCACGCGCTCCTTCACGAAGTCAGACACTTCTCCCGAGGCAATAGCCAGAGGCAGACGCTGATGCTGCTGAATATGTGCGTCTGAGAAGGGAATCCACCTTCCTATCAAGCGGGTCCTGGAGGTTGCTTCCATCATCCGCGGGAACCAAGACTCTCTTGGACAGTTGATTTACTGCCATATCAACCTTAGGAGGTAGCATCCAGGAATCAGATTCCGCGTCTGAGAGAGGGTACATCAACTTGAAGGTACGAGTGACAAGCGCAGGTTTATCTGGGTGCTTCCACTCAGCCTTCATCATCTTTTTGCGTGCATCATTCACCTTGAAAACCCAAGGTTCTCTAGAGGTGGATGCAGAGGCTTCCCCTTGGTCAACATCCTGGTCCCTTGACCGGATGGACCTAAGTAATCTCTGCGTCTTTTCCGCAGGGAAAAGAGGCGGAAACATCTTCACCTCAACAGGCTGTTCAGACTGTACAGATGACCTCTGGTCCAATACATCGACCGACATAACGGATTCTTCCGCCACAGAAGGAGGAGTGGATTCAGTTCTAGCTCTTTTGGGAACAAGAGCACTCTTAATTTCAGATATGGAATTTCCCATAAACTCCTTCATCCAGATGAACATGTCCTGGACAGTAGGTTCAGCTGGATTAGAGGGTGGACGGCAACCGGGACACTTGTTATATTCGTAAGCGTCCGGAAGTGGAGTGCCGCAATTGGCGCAAGTTAGATGGCGTTTTTTGGCGCTAGCCTTACGACCACCAGAGTGTGGGTCACTAGAGGAAGGAGTAGACATGACTCTGGAAAGAAAAGAAAATAAGTTAGGGCGATAATAATTTTATTTATTATCCCTAACGCCAAATAGAGAGGGAGAGATACCTATAATGCACATAGGAGCTCTAACCACTAATGCTAGGCTTGTAAATAGGACTAGCTATGATGGCAGCAGAGACTGAATGAAGGTCTCAGCTGTCTTTATATGGGAAGGGGCCCCGGAAGCTCCGCCCCTTCAGAGAAAGACCAGCCTGCAATAGGCTGAAACACCCGGAAGGGAATTTTAATAAAAATTATCCACTGAGCCCTTCCCTAACTAGGAAAGGGCTCACGCCTGAATTTTCACCTAAATATAAACTTTAAAGGCAGCGCAAAGCGCTGAAGAAAAGTTAGGCCGGGACCGAAAGTCGTCAGATGACGTACTTCCGGTCCACGGCTCGCACAGTGTAATGGAGGCACGGAGGAAAAACAGCGCGCGCCGGGAAAACGTGGGACGCCGGGCGGGTAAGAAAAAACCTGCGGCGGCATCCCTAATGCTATGAGGGATCACCGGATCCCTCTAGCAACATAAAATAGTCAAAACAAATTGTTTTAAGATAAACCAGGCCGGAGGCCCAGATAATAAAAAGAGAAAAAAACAGGGGGCAGTTGGAAAAGGTACTGCGCCCCAAAAATATCTCCCCAAAATACAGGGGAGACATCCAGGCAGGCTCCAAAGGAGCCTGCACCGTCCTGCTGTCCGTACACAAGACAGAAAAAAAGCGAGATGGCCTAGGGGAGGGGGGCTAATTAATTTAAATTGCTTGGGCGGAATTAAAAATTCCACCGTCATGCCAGCTTCACAGGGGCAGAACACCCCACTTGTGCTGCTGGTTAGGACGTAAGGGAATGGATATTCCAAATACATTTTATATTGATTCACATATACATCATGTCTACTTTGTGTTGACATCATAAAGTTGACATGTTTTTACTTTTTGAAGACATTATAGGGCTTCAAAGTATAGTAGCATTTTTAAAAATTTTCACGAAAAATTCAAAATCGGAATTTTCCAGGGATCAGTTAAGTTTGAAGTGGATTTATAGAAACTATACCCCTCAATGGACTCAAAATGACATTCAGAAAGTTTAACCCTTTAGGTGTTTCACTAGAATAGCTGCAAATTGGAGGAGAAAAATCAAAATCTGCATTTTTTACACTAACATGTTCTTGTAGCCCCATTTTTTTTTATTTTTAAATGGGGCATTAGGTGAAAAAGCCCCCCCAAAATGTGTAGCCCAATTTCACTCGAGTATGGAAATACCTCATATGTTAACATAAAGTTCTCTGCAAGCTCACAACATGGCTCAAGAGGGAAAGAGCAACTGTGGGATTTTTTTTAAACAAATTTTGCGGTCATGGTTTTTGGGGGCCATGTTGCATTTAGGAAGCCCCCATGGTGCCAGAACAGCAAAAAAAAAACACATGGCATACTATTTTGGAAACTACACCCCTGGAACGTAACAAGGGGTATAGTGAGCCTTAAAGGGGTACTCCGGCACTTTGGATAGGGGATAAGATGCCTGATCGCGGGGGTTCTGCCGCTGGGGACCCCCGTGATCTTGCACGCCGCACCCCGTTAAAATCAGTCCCCGGAGCGTGTTCGCTCCGGGTCTGACTACTGACAATCACGGGGCCGGAGCATTGTGATGTCAAGGCTCTGCCCCCCTCAATGCAAGCCTATGGGGGGCCGTGACAGCCTATGATCGACAGTAATCAGACCCGGAGCGAACACGCTCCGGGGACTCATTTTAATGGGGTGCTGCGTGCAAGATCACGGGGGTCCCAAGCGATCAGGCATCTTATCCCCTATCCTTTGGATAGGGGATAAGATGTCTAAGCCCCGGAGTACCCCTTTAACACCTCACAGGTGTTTGAGGACTTTGCGTTGAAGTTGGATGTGAAAATGGAAAATTTGATTTTTAACACTAAAATGATGGTGTTACCCCAAAATTTTCTTTTTCACATGGGGTAATTGGAGAAAATGGACCCCTAAATTTGAAGCCCAATTTCTCCCCATTAAGAAAGTGTCCCATATGTGGATGTTAAGTGCTCTGCTGGCGCACTACAGGTCTCAGAACAGAAGGAGCGCCATTAGTCTTTTTGAGAGAGAATTTTGCTGAAATAGTTTTTGGGGGGTATGTTGCATTTAGAAAGTCCCCAGAGTGCCAGAACAGCAAAAAAAAAAAAAAAAAAAAAAAAAAATACATGGCATACTATTTTGGAAACTACACCCCTCAAGAACATAACAAGGGGTATAGTGAGCCTTAACACCTCACAGGTGTTTGACGACTTTGCATTGAAGTTGGACGCGAAAATGAAAAATTTGATTTTTTACACTAAAATGATGGTGTTACTCAAAATTTTTTATTTTCACATGGGGTAATAGGAGAAATGGACCCCAAAATTTTAAGCCCAATTTCTTCCCATTAAGAAAATGCCCCATATGTGTATGTTAAGTGCTCTGCTGGCGCACTACAGGTCTCAGAACAGAAGGAGCGCCATTGGTCTTTTGAAGAGAGAATTTTGCTGAAATTTAAGTCGGGGGGCCATGTGCATTTACAAACCTCCCATGGAGCTAGAACAGCAGAAACCCCCCACATGTGACACCATTTTGGAAACTAGATCCCTCCAGGAACGTAACAAAGGTTACAGTGAGTACTTACACCTCACAGGTTTTTTTTTGAACAGGGGGCCGTAAAAGTGAAAAATGAGATTTGTAATACTAATTTGCTGGTATTAACCAAAATTTTTTCAGTTTCCCAAGTAGCAAGAGGAACAAAAAAGCTCCACAAAATGGGTAGCCCAATTTCTCCAGAATAAGGATATACCCAAAATATGACAGTAAAGCACTATGCAGGTGCAAAACAGGGCTTAGGAGTGAGACAGCACTGATGAGATTTGAGGCCTAAAGTGGTGCTTTGCACTGAAGTGGAGATTTGAAACAGACAGGTGTTCCCTAAATTTATTTTCCAGGAATGGATTAAGTGTACTATGGGGGGGGGAGAAATGAAAGTGCAATTTTAATACTGATATGCCAATTCCCAGAATGATGACCCAGAGTATAGCCGAAAGTAAAAATGATGCCCGCCCATTCTGGCAATGTGATGTGTGTGGCTGTTCCTATTCTGATACCTCAAATGCGCACCCCTCTCAGGTGGGGACAGACCACTGCACATTTGAGGCAACTGCAAACCCCCAATGCTCTGTGTTGACTCTGTGTCCCATGACCCTTTTTATCAGGGGTATTGAGGATATAGTTTTTTTTTTTTTTTGTTTTTTTTTTGGGGGGGGGGGGGGTTGTCTTCCAAATTTTAAAACCAATGTACTCTGGACTGGTACATTGGAGTATAATTCAGGGGAATTAAAATCAGGATTGAAAATGGAAGTGGGATACTCCTTTAAGCAGTTTTTAATGCAGAGGCCCGGATAATCGGGGCAAGTGGCAAGTGTCACACAGTGGTGGTGTCCTCCCAAATCCCCCTCCTGTGACACACTGCATTTTTTTCTGGGAAGTTCCAGAGGTCCTCTGACCCGCACCTTGGTGGTCACCAAAAGATGAGGACCTTTAGAACTACGTCTTGAAACTGCAGGAATGTCCCTGTGTTGCCAGCGTGCTGGGACAGTACAAAAGAGTTGTACATGGCAACTTGTACCATGTAGACCGCAACTTTTTTGTACCATACCAGTGTTTTCCGCATGGCATCATATGGCTTGAGGACTTTATCAGAAAGATCAACTCCCCCCCCCCCCCCCCCCCCCCCCAATATACCGATTGTAGTCCAGAATACAATCGTGCTTGAGGACCGGTCCCGCGGTACCTCGCACAGGGACGGGTGCTGCCGTTCCCATGAATTATGATGAGCATAAGGGCATTCCTCTTGTCCTTATACCTGACCAGCAACAGGTTTTCATGGGAAAAGGACGGGACTCACCCTGGGGGATAGGAGCGTGTAGGGGATGGGGCGGAAGGCCTCTTTGATTCTTCCGGACTGTCCCACAAGTGACCATGGGTCTGGCAAGGGATGTGAAGAGAGGGTTACCAGTATAAAAGTTATCCACGTAAAGGTGGTAATCTTTATCAAGCAATGGATGCAAAAGGCCCCAAACGATTTTCCCAGTAACACGCAGAGTGGGGGGGACATTCTGGGGGTTCAAACCGGGAATCTCATCCCTCATACACTATATTAGAAGTAGAGCAGGAAAAAACCCTCAGGTATGGCGCTGCAGGCTCTTGTAGACAGATGAGGCGGATGCCAAAGGTAAAAGGAAAGTCCTCAGCAGGACATTTTATAAAAAAAACAAACAATAAAACGGACAAGATTACGTGTTTCGGGAGGATCCCTCCCTTCCCCAGATCAGGATAAGGACAGTACAACAATGGCAGGTTTATATGGCCCAGTAATGGGCACCAAAAACACATGGGAGGAGTAACAATCCAAACTTGAAAATCAAAGTACAGGAACAGAAACAGCACTTACATATAATATACAGTATGAATATACATTAGGAAGCAATACAATTGCAAATTGTGGTAATATAAGGTCAGGTTATGTGTTGGACCGTGGATGGCAACTGCTGGAGAACCGTTGCCAGCCACGGTACTGTCCTTATCCTGATCTGAGGAAGGTAGGGATCCTCCAGAAACACGTAATCTTGTCAGTTTTATTGTTTTTTAATAAAATGTCCTGCTGAGGACTTTCCTATTACCTTTGGCATCTGCCTCATCTGTCTACAAGAGTCTGCAGCGCCATACCTGAGGGTTTTTTTCCTGCTCTACTTCTAATATTGACTCCCAGGACGACTTGTTTCCTCCTGCAACCCATCAGCATAGTAGCGACTCGCACTACAGCACCCCGATTATATCGTGGGTGATATGCTTTTTTGCATAGATCTCAAGGTGAGCGGCCATCTATAAGCCCCGTGGGGTTGCCCCTCACACACCACCCGATCTATTGAGGGTAAATACACGAGGCACCGTCGGTCCTTTCTTTTCTTTTCTCTACACACTCATACACTATAAACTTGCAAGTGTACCCTGAGGTACTCTCGCAAAGTTTATACATCTTCACGCCATACCACGCTCGCTTGGTAGGGATGTATTGCCGGAATCTGAGTCTCCCCTTAAAGCTGATGAGAGACTTATCAATACTGACCTCCAGCCCGGGACATAGGACTCCCAAAATTTGGCCCCAAAGTGGTTGATGACCGGCCTGATTTTATACCTCATTATCAGCATTTCCGAATGGCCTCGAACCGGGGACGTGCCATGGCCATTCTGTAGAGCAGGGTCTGGTAGAGGATGTCCCTGCTCCAGTATTGCCGGACACTGTTTTTTTTTTTTTTTTTTAACTAGACCCATATGCAGCACAAGGCCCCAAAAGGTCCTCATTTCGGCCGCATTGACGGCGTACCATCCATTGGGTCTAGCTAAAAAAAAATGAGCCCGGGTTTGCGGAGGCAAACTGTTGGGCATACAGGTTCGTCTGGTCAACCATCAGATTGACAAAGTCATCACTGAAAAGTACTACGGGACTGATCAGCGGCGGGTGGGCTTTAGCCAACGGTGGTGGATCACTCTTTTACAGCGGAAGGGCCGGCCACATGTTAAGCAAAAAAAAAAAAGGTCTGCACCCACCTCCCTATACTGCAGTGATTGGTGCGGTCACTACGGCCGCCCAATCACTGCTGTACTGGGGAGTAACAACAGTGCCGCTCCCCAGTACTGTACAAATGATCGGTGGTGTATATTATACCACCGATCATCATCATTATGTGGGTCATCGGGTCAGACATGACCCAGATGACCCGATACCGCTGCAGACCGCCAGTTAGTATTTACCGGCGATCTGCTGCGATCGCCGATATGGGGGATCCTCAGGAAGAGCGAGTGGCAGGGAACAGAATCGCAGCAAATCGACGGTCTGAATTGACGATATGGGGGGACCTCAGGACCCCAGTGGGCGATATGCCGGGATGCCTGCTGAACGATATTAGCAGGCATCCCGGTCTGGTCCCTACCCGGCGAGCAGCAGGGGCCGGAAGAATGCAGGGTGTACGACAGTGAGTTTTTTTTCTGTCCTTGTGTGAGCTGGACGTTTTCTCCCCTTTTCTTTTTACCAAGGTAGCTGCAGGACCCCTCCTGGATGTGTCCGGTTGCCTATATATGTAGCGCTCTGCAGCGCTAGTCCTAGCTGCGGCATGTAACCTTTGCCGGCGGGGTCTTGGCCAAAGGATTTTCCGGGTGATCGGGTCACCAGAGACCCGATCAGCCCGGAATTGGAGAAAATCGCATGTCTGAATTGAAATGCGATTTTCTCTGATCGCCGACATGGCCTGAGAACATTGGAGCACCACATATCCACCCTGTCAGAAAAAGAAATCGCAACGTTCTGGACCATTAACCTCTTCAGGACACAGGGCGTATCCATACGCCCGTGGGAAATCCGGTCCCCACCGCCAGCCGGTTGGGGGCCGGGTGCCTGCTGAAATCATTCAGCAGGCACCCCGGCACATCGCCCAGGGGGATCCCGAGACCCCCCCCATGCCGGCGATCGGAGAAAATCGCATGTCAATTCAGACATGCGATTTTCTCCAATTCCGGGCTGATCGGGTCTCTGGTGACCCGATCACCCGGAAAATAGGGCTGATCGGAGTTGTCAGCAACAGCCCCGATCAGCCTAAGGGATAGGAGTGAGGTTGCAGAGCTGCGATCTCCTCCTATCCCCTGCCATTAGTCAGAACGGAGTTCTGACCAATGGCAGAGCAGGACAGGGGGTTGCCATGGCAACCCCCATTCTGCCCGCCCCTGGATGCCGAGGGGATCCGGGAAGAAGATGGAGGCCGTACCTGCAGGAGAAGATGCCTGGGGACCCGGGATCTTCACTGGAGCCTGCTGGATACTTGCTCAGGTAGGGAATCGACGGTGGGGTGTGGGGGGGGGGGGGGGGGGGGAATGAAAGTGAAAGTAAAACGATCTTTACTGTGGCAACCACTAGGAAGGCCAAACTGCAACTCCAAGCATGCCCAGACAGCCAGTGGGAGTTGTAATTTTGCAACATCTGGAGGGTCACAGTTTGGAGTCCATTTTTACAGTGGTGCCCAAACGGTAGCCCTCCAGATGTTGCCAAACTACAACTCTCAGCATGCCTGGACTGCCCAGGCATGCTGGGAGTTGTAGTTCTGCAACATCTGTCCCTTCAGATTTAGCAATTTTCATTACATTTTTGAAAATTACTGCTCTACTTTGAAGCCCTCTAAATTTTTCAAAAAGCAAAAATAAGTCCATTTTATGATGCCAACATAAAGTAGACATATTTATGGACATTTATCAACGGGTTTAGTCAGGTTTTCTTTACTATAATTGTCGCAAAATTGTCGCAGCTGAGACTACGCGATTTTTCGTGCGACATTTTGACTGGAAAGCGAGAAAAGCAAGTTTTCCAAAAATGAACTACGTAGTAATTTTAAAATGGACTACAGGTAGTCAGGTATTTATTAACTGCGACAGTCGCAACAGGGTTAAAAATGGACTAAATTTACTCCAGCTCAAACATTGAGCAGAAAAAGCTACTACCAAAGTAAAAAAGGAAAAATTGCTTACGTGAAAGAAAATTATCAACAGGCTGAAACCAGTTGATAAATAAGTCACACATAAGCAAAAAAAAAATAAAAAGGAAAAAAATTACTAAAAAAAAAAAGAATACATAAGCAAACATTGATAAATGTCCCTCATTGTGTTTGTGAAGAAAAATAAAATTTATTGTGAATATCCATTTTCCTTACAAGTAGAGCGCTTCAAAGTTAGAAAAATGCAAAATTTTCAACATTTTCATGAAATTTTGGGATTTTTCACCAAAAAAGGATGCAAGTAACGCTGAAAATTTACCACCAAAATAAAGTAGAATATGTCACGAAAAAACTATCCTCAGAATCAGAATATTCGGTAAAAGCGTTATCGCGTTATTAATTCGTAAAGTGACGGTGGTCAGAATTGCAAAAAAGGGCTGCGTCCTTAAGGGGTTAATTCCTTGCAGTCTGAACGCACTCCTAGAGGGCTTAGAACCTATAAGATTCCTGCCCAGTTTCAGGAAGATCAAGTGTTTATTGAAGCTTGGAAACAAGCGCATAATGAACATGCATTAAAACTTACATATTGTTCTGACTCGCAATCGCATCAAGTATGACAAACTATCAGACGAATTAAATAAAGTTAAGTCTGAATTCATGAAACGAGCACCAGAAAATACTATTAACGCTTTCTATTCCAAACTTGAACCTAAACTGCTTAACTTGCAGTCTGAAACAAAAAGCAATAAACGGGACAAGTTTTTGCGGGACAATAAGGACTATGACCTTGACCAGGTATTCACTTGGCACACTAAGACGAAAGGAATGCCAATGCAGAAAAATAAACGCTTCAGCAAATCGGATGTGTACACTCATTCTAAAGATGGTTTTGCTGATAAAAATTCACAATCATCAAAAGAAAGGGAAAGTGCGGTCCCTTTAGGAACAAATGTACCAGACGTGGCAGAAGGAAGAAATCTGCCCGACAAAGAATTAAAGAAAAGGAAGATAAACTCTTGGAGGCCTCAGAATTGACATTGAATGTGATCAACCTTACTGAAGTGCAGCTGAATCCTGACACTGTCATGCCTCTCAAAAGGACTGAACTTTGGAATTATGGGTACTTTCAGACCGGAACAGTTCGAGATCGATATGGCTAAGGCCATCAGAGACATCAATTTGTTTAAGTTTTTCACTAATAAAATTGAGCACGAGCATAGCAAATGTCTTGGAGACGTGCCAGCCACTATCGGCCCATTAGGGTTTTTACCCACTCAGTTCTCGAGCACTGAATTAGATTGTGTTGAAATGATGGCTGCTGGGTTTGAGGATTCTGACGCCACTCTGACCATTTTAGCTCCACTGAAGATAGTTTTAAGAAAGTGAACAGATCAAGGTTTACTCCCCCTCTTCTACAGGGAGGTCACCTTGATCTGTTTCAAAGAGCGGTCATGACTGATAAGTCCATCCTGTATCCTCAGCCAATACCATATCTACCCCAGATTGAAATAAAAGCATAAAAAAAAATTAGGTTACAAGATCTGTTGGTGGTCAAAGCTGACAAGGGGGGCAGTGTGGTGGTTATGTCTAAGGACATGTACAGAGAAGAAGCCGAGAGGCAATTGTTTGATACCACCACCTATACCCCCCCCCTTGCCCGTGACCCCACCTTCAAGATATTAACGAACCTTAAATCTATGCTGCATAAGTTTGTATTAGAGGGTATTTTGTCTAGGAGAAGTGCTGAGAAACTCATTCCCGAGTGCCCTAAACCAGCTCGATGGCACTATCTTCCAAAGGTGCATAAGTCACTGAGCCGCCCCCAAGGCTCAGTGACCGAACACATTTCTCATTATTTGGATTGGCTCCTCTGCCCCCTCCTCCCAGCCATACCTGCATACATAAAAGATACGAGTCATCTCCTTCAAATTCTTGGCGATATTCAGTGGCAGGAGGGTTGGAGCTTGTGCTCCATTGATGTTGTCAGCCTGTACACCCGCATCCCACATGATGCGGGTGTACAGGCTGTCATCAAATCATATCATAGAACAGATATCTCTGAAAAATATATCGGTTTCGTATTAGAATTTATCCTTCCTAACAGCACTTTCAAATACGAGAAAAGTGGTACAGGCAGGACACCGCACCGGGACCCCGATGGGGACACCGGTGTCCTGCACGTACGCCAATTTGTTTTTAGCTGTCTTCGAGGATAAATACATGTACTCTATGTCAAACCCATACATCAAGTTCATCAAGTCATACCTCCGCTTCGTGGACGACATCTTGTTGGTGTGGTCTGGTACTCAGGACCAATTCAGTGCCTTTGTCCAGTAACTCAATGAAACAAACGTTGTGGAGATGTCGCTCACTGAGCAATTTGGAGGTAGGACTCGAGTTCTTAGATGTGAAATTGATTATAGAGAACAGAACATTAATCACCAAAGGCTACAGAAAGAGTACCGCTAAAAATACCATTTTGCACTTCAAAAGTTCACATCCATACCCAGTTAAAAAGGGAATCCCTTACAGCCAATTCGTACGCTTGAAACGTAATAATACTACTATAGAGAGCCAGTACCAGGCTCAAGCTGAGGAATTGGAGCTGAGACTAATAGAGGTTATGCGATGTCTTTGTTCCTTTCTCTTGCGTCAGCTTTCTGTCTGCCTGATTTTATCACTTTGTTCACACAGAAAGGAAGGACCGCTACCAGTACAGATTGCCGGAGGTTCGCATTCACATTCGATAATACTCCAGTTAATGCGATAGTGGAATGTGCCATCAGACGCAACTGGTATATACTGGAAGCAGCTGCTGAGCTTAAATCGATAGCAGAAAGAAAGCCTTTAGTGGCCTACCGTAAATACCCCACTATCGGGGATCGATTGAGATCCAATGTGAATGCGAGCCGAAGTAAGAGCGAAGATAAGGATACTTGGCATAAAGATCTAGCCCCTAAAGGCAATTATTCCTGCAAAAAATTGCAATTTTTGCAAGCACAACTTAGCTACCAAGGTACTGCGAGTTGGTTCAGTAACACATGCCGTTCACAATTTGATTACATGCCAGACTAAAAGTGTGGTGTGTCATATTCTGCCCCTGGGGCTTCTTTTACATTGGTAAAACTATTAGGCAGTTAAAGATCCGGATAAGAGAACATTTTTACTCTTTCCGGACTGGCAAAGAGCTCCTCGACACATTAACCATGTAAGGGAAATCCATGGTGGCAGATGTGAAGAGTTGCGCTTCGCTGGCCTCAAAAAGGTTAAAGCAGTTGCAGGCATCGGTGCAGATAGACACTTGCTTAAAAGAGAAATGCATTGGATTTTGAAAACTGAGGCTACAGGAGTGTTGGGGCTAAATGACAAGGTTGACATGTCTGTGTGCTTTTAAATCAATATTGTTGGCGAAGAGTATTTTTATATGCCTATTTGTATATGCTTTAGGCATTGCAAGGGGTTAATTTACCTCAGAGTTGCAGTTTTAGTCACATGGTGTTTTAGTTTGAATATGGCGATAGGTAAATCTGATTGCCAACCTGTATTTATTTATTCCCTGTGCACTCCCCATGAAGTTAAGGCCAGACGAAGCACGTAACTCGTGCGAAACATCAGCTGCTGCTGTCACCTTTGTACTCTCCCGGTATGTGTCCTCCCCCCCCCCCCAGCAGTGATCTGTATGTGAGTATCATTCATCAATAAAGAAGTTTTGAGAAGAATCGGTGAGTCGCCAGCTTTTCTTGTTTCCTCTGCTATTCGTTAGGAATAGGAAGTTATTGAGCTGACGGTGCCTAAAAGATGCCTCCCTTCTATGACACTACTCCGTGTTCTGCAACTAATGGGAAAAAAAAAAAAGCCTCCCATCTGATTTTCTGCCCCTCCCATCTCACTCAATGGGAGGGGTACATAATGCTGGGAATATAAAGAACTGTTCACTTGTAGGCTATTCTCCTGGCATTCTCTACCAGCAGCAGGCGGAAGCTGAAGGTTTTCAGATTCTCTTTAACAGCTTAAGGACACCGCCAACATTTACGCCGCTCACCATACAGGATCATTAACATTTTGATAGTTCAAACATTTACACACGTGCCAATACAAAATATGTTTTTTTAGGCTTTTTGGGGTAAAATGGGAAAAAAGGGCCATTTAAATTTTTATTAGGCAAGGGGATTTTTCGATTTATTTTTTTACATTTATTTTACACTTAAGTCCCCCTAGGGCAGTGGTTCTCAACCTTTTTGGCGACTGTACATTTTAATGCCTTGTGCTTTATTACTCCACATCTCCCTCCATCTTCATGCCTTGTGCTCCCTCCCATACAGTTATTTTCAACTTTTTTTTTTGTTTTAACCTGGCGTCCTGCGGTTCCCGTTGCCTGCTCCTTCATGCAGCGTCTCGTTTGGCGGGGCCACACTGACGTGACATCCCCCCGCGCTGTGCGGCAACTCCGCACAATATCAGGGGAGGTCACACGTCTCCCCGGCAACCACGCAGCTCACTTACAGTAGCTGCGGCCGCAGCTGTGCAATGCATGGCCGGTATTTGTCAGCGCTTCACATACCCCCAAACCACCCCTGGCGTACCCCTAGCAACTGTGGACTCAGACTACAGCACTAAGGATATCAATTTGCCAGAAGTCCTATTAACTTGAGAACACAAACAGAAAATACACCAAAAAAAATACTACAAATTCTGCCCTTAATTTCCTTTTATACTATTTTGTGCCAGGCTGCAATAAAAACTATGAAATGAATACAAAAAAAAAGTTGCATTCCCAAAGACAACTTATTTCTCTCCTCGTGCTCATGTGCCTGGCTGCAAAACAGCTTGCTGAAGCAAGACCATTTTCTAACCTTTAAGTGGGACAAGATTGTAAGACTATGTTCACATGGCAGCATTTCCTTACTGAAAACAATCCCCATCAGGTACTTCTACTGACATCAATTAGAAATCCTTGTGGAATCAAAGTCCAACAGAATTTCCTCATGGAAATTATGCTAGCATATGCTTCAAAATTACTTGTTTGCCATTGTTTCTGTTTGGAGAAGTAGAGGAAATTCAGCCTTAAAAAGGGGTACTCTGGAGGGAAAAAAAAATGATTCACATCAACTGGTGCCAAAGAGTTATACAGATTTGTAAATTACTTTTATTAAAAAAAATCTTAATCCTTCCAGTTTTTATCAACTGCTAAATGCTCCAGAGGAAGTTGTGTAGTTCTTTCAAGTCTGAACACAGCGCTTTCTGCTGACACCTCAGTCCATGTCAGGGGGTTTGCTATGGGGATTTGTTAAAGCTCCGGACAGTTACGGACAGGGACAGAGGTGGCAGCAGAGAGCACTGTGGTCAGATTGGAAAGAACTACACAACTTCCCCTGGAGCATACAGCAGATAAGTACTGGAAGGATTACGATATTTAAATATTTAAAACTTTCTGGCAGTTAGATAAATAAATCAACCGTTGCCACAGATTTGTAATTTACTTCTATTCAAAAATCTTAATCCTCCCAGTAATTATCAGCTGCTGTATACTACAGAGGAAGTTGTGTAGTTATTTCCTGTCTGACCACAGTGCTTTCTGCTGACATATCTGTCGGTCAGGAACTGTCCAGGGTAGGAGCAAATCCCTACAGCAAACCTCTCCTGTTCCAGACAGTTCCTGACACTGACAGAGGTGTCAGCAGAGAGCACTGTGGTCAGACAATAGAACTATACAACTTCCTCTGTAGCATACAGCAGCTGATAATTACTGGAAGGATTAAGATTTCTAAATAGAAGCAATTTATAAATCTGTTTAATTTTAGGGCACCAGTTTTTCACCGGAGTACCCCTTTAAAAGGGGTTATCCAGGAAAAGAAAGGAAATTTCTTCCAAAATCAGCATATGCAATATTACATCTTGGCTCCATTCACTTTAATGGATCTGAGCTGCAATACTACACACAAGTAGTCCGCTCTCATTTTTCCTAATCATGGATAACCCCTTCAGGCCCCAGACCTTTAGCCATGCAACAGGCAAAATGGAACAGTTTCCTGCAGTGAGAACCTTATTGTCACTGCAGGATTTCTACAAGACTGATTCAGGAACAGAGAAAAACCTGCAGATATACAAACAATAAGAGCAATGTCATCTCCTGTTTACTTTTACCATACATTTTTAGGTTTAACGTACTGTTACATTACCCTGGTTCATCCAACCATTTTACCAATAGTAGTTTGCACAGTTTCCCCATCATCACTTTCATGCTGCCCAAGCCATAAATCATCAGGTGGTTCCTGGCAGCTTCTCCCTGCCCCACCTGCATTGATTGACAGATCTCTCCTTGTTTGGATATAAGAAGACTCAAGTCTGGTGAGGCAGGGCAAAGCTGCTTAGACAGCATGAAAGTGATGGCTGGTCCGTCTAATGCTACATTTACGTTTTCACTCTACGGGTGCCGGATCAATACGGGTCAAAAATGAGACGACCGTAGTTACCGTTTAACTCCAGTCGGCTCATTAAAGTAAATGGATTTCAGCGCTGGTTCGGCTGGGGTACGGGAGTGCCCAGTTTTCCCCTCCCCCAGCACCTGTAGAGTGAAAACGAGGTGTGAATGCAGCCTTAAAGGGGTACGGTGGTGGAACCTTTTTTATTTTTTTATCAAATAGTGCCAGAAAGTTAAACTGATTTGTAAATTACTTCTATTAAACAATCTTAATCCTTCCAGTACTTATTAGCTGCTGAATACTACAGAGGAAATTCTCTTCTTTTTGAAACAGAGCTTTCTGCTGACATCACAAGCCCAGTGCTCTCTGCTGACATCTCTGTCCATTTTAAGAACTGCCCAGAGTAGGAGAAAATCCCCATAGCAAACATATGCTGCTCTGGACAGTTACTAAAATGGACAGAGATGTCAGCAGAGAGCTCTGTGTTCCAAAAAGAAAATAATTTCCTCTATAGTATTCAGCAGCTAATAAGTATTGGAAGGATTCATATATTTTTTTTTTTACAAAAGTAATTTACAAATCTGTTTAACTTTCTGGCACCAGTTGATTTAAATAAAAAAAAAAAATAAGTTTTCCCCTGGAGTACCCCTTTAAAGGGTACCTCTCATCAAAAAAACTTTTGATATATTATAGATTAATGTATGCAGAATAACTTTACAATTGCATGTTATTAAAAAATATGCTTCTTTCTATTTAATTCTCCACTTTGAAGAAATGACCACTAGGGGTCTCCCTACCAGTCCTGGCAGCAAGCATTTCAGACTCATGCTGGAGTCCTAAACACTACGAGCTGCCAGTCTGCTTTGTTCACAAAGGAGAACACTCAGAGCTGCCAGCCTGCTTTGTTTACAGCCTGTTTGGCTGTGAACAAAGCAGGCTGGCAGCTCTGAGTGTTTAGGACTTCAGCATGAGTCAGAAATGCTTGCTGACAGAACTGATCGGGAAAAATACAATAGAAAGAAGCATATTTTTCATTAACATGGTATTGGAAAGTTATTCAACATTCATTAATCTAAAATATATCAAAAGTTTATATGATGAGAGGTACCCTTTAAGGCCAAAAACAGACATGCTGTTTTATTTAACCTGAACTACAAAAACACACCAAACAAAAACGGTGTCTGTTCGTAGTCTGAGTCAGGACCCTCCAGATAAACTATCCTATCCAGTCTAAAAATAGCATATTGCAGTTAAAGAAACATTGGTAGAGGCAGACATACAGCACCATATTTGTAGGAGTTTTTTCTTTAGTTTTTTTTTCATGAGTGAGGGTAGTCACATAGAAAGATCAGAAATACAGCAGACAAATGAAAATACTAAAATACAAAAACAATAGAAAAAAGGAAAATATGTATTTACAGGAAGGTAACATTATTATGGAGGGAGCGATGAGCGCAGCAAGTTTGACATGCAAGAGTCCAAGGGAACCGCTAAAAAGGCTGCGCACAAATGAAGACAAAAAGGTTGTGGAACATTTCATCTGCCCTAGGTCACTACATTGATCAGAACCAAATACAGTCACTAAACAGCCCATGAGTACATCAGAACGAGCACACAATACACTGGATTGGAACCGAGGCTTCACTTTGCTGGGATGGATTAGTCATATAAAGCCAATGATGAAAGTGCAGGACATGCGACAGAACTTAGCAGGCCTGACCTGACCTGGCATTATTCTTCGAATATTTAAACTATCCATAGAAAATATATCACCTCAGACTTGCCCTCTGCAACATGAATTGGGAGGTGAAATGGAATTAAATACGACAGACTATGTATATCCTTTGAGTAACTCACACACAGGCTGAGATCTAAAAAGTCACTTCACACCACAGAAGATATTTAACAAAAAAAAAAAAGGAGGAGAAAAAAAAAGGGGGGGGGGGGGGACCAAAAAAAAATAAATCAAGAGCAGGAAGGAGAGCTGGTAAAGAGGGCTGCACTGCTCCTCATGGGGTCTGGTCCCACAGGTTTCACGGAGCCAAAATAGTCCATAGCTCAGAGGCCTTTAAAGTCACATGCTACATAGAGCCACAGTTAGGCCAGACCTTGAAGGAATCAGAGATTTACAATCCATATGGATCCACTGGATCCCAGTTTTTTTTAATATATTTATATATATAATTTTAGTCTCAACTCTGATGTTCCAACAGGAATATAGTCCACTGCTGAGGGCATGTTTCAGATAAATGGACCCTGCGTAGAAGTCTCTAGAAAGTTCATTTTTTGCCATCATTTTATACACAAAAATGTATTCCTTTGAGGTCCAACAGTTGTAGCTGTGTCCGTTACACTGGGTTTATCCAGAGGGGGGAAAAAAGCCAAATTGAATAAAAATTCTGCCAGGCTTGGCTTAGTTTCCGGTTTCCATCATACTTCAAGGAAGCGGGAGCTACTGGCCTTAGTGTGGAACGGTTCTGACCACATTCGGCGAAGGTCACCCTGTGGAAGACAGTGGTCAGCAGTCACTTTAATGCTGAGTACAATAAAACTGTACAGACAAAAGGGTCTACATTGTTCATACATTCTATAAGTCTTATCCACTAGGGGGCTATACAGAATCAACAGTAAAGATGTATAAACCATTACAAGGTGGGACATCCTTGTATGGAAATCTAAATTGTAGACAAATGGGAAATTTAACCTACCTTTAAATAGGCCATGGTGAGAAGCGGTAATAAAGTAAAGGGAACCAAATAGAGCAAGGCAGGCTGTGCAGCCCTGTGAATGCGTGAAGCCACAGTCGCAGTTAACAGTCCTGTAATTTAACAACAACAACAACAACAACAACAACATTAACACAAATAGCCATTAAACCTTCCAGACCAAAATTTGTGCTACTTAAAATGACTTGCAAACCAACGGTGATCCTCTGGGTGGGATAGATTCACATACAATATATGATGTATGACAAAGTTTATACTCCTTGGGGAGATTTATCAAAAGCTGTGCAGAGAAAAAAGTTGACAAGTTGCCCATAGCAACCAAACAGATCGCTTCTTGTATTAATAAAAAAAGTCCTCTGAGGATAAAAGAAGTGATCTGATCGTTTGCTATGGGCAAGGGGTCAACATTTCCTCTGCACAGGTTTTGATAAATCTCCCTTATGTACTCCCAGAAACATAGAATATGTCAGCAGATAAGAACCATTTGGCCCATATTCTAAATCCTATCAATAGTCCCTGTCCCTATCTTGGAGGATAGCCTTATGCTTATCCCATGCATGTTTAGGCTTCTTCACTGAATATGCAGCTTCCAATTCAGCAGGAAGGCTATTCCATGCATCCACTACTCTCTCAGTAAAGTAATACTTCCTCATATGACATACTAACAAGTGGGTATAAGAATAATGTAAATGCAATACAGATCTAAAGTTTAAGAAGTTATGATAAGGGGTGGTATTGGGAGGCATCTTTAAAGACCTTTCTAAAGTAATTTTTTTTATATGTGCATCATAGATCAAGACCTGGTAGCTTACCAACAAAGTACCCAATGAGTGTGCAATGGAAGTAGGAGACCTTCTGCATGCGTCCAGAAATGTTGGCAGTTCCTTGTGCACCACAAGCATCAGTAGTCGCCTGTTTCTTGTAGTTGTCATAACGCAGAACGAAGCAGAGAAGCAATCCTGGCATTACAATGTCCCCTATCCCAAGCATGGAAAAGTGACTGCCTGTAGAACTGTATATTAAAAACAACAAAATAACAAATCTTTCTAAGAATACTCAAGATGCAGTTTCATTAAATATAGCTAGATCTGGGATGCATAAGGAATGTCTCAGCAATAAAACCTTACCTGGGGAATACTAGTTTTCCAGGAAGTGATAGCCGAGGTACATCCCTTCCAACATTAGGACCAAGATGTAGCTTCCTTGATAAGACATCCAAAGGATTGTCAGCAGGTTGTGTTGCCACCTTTACCATCACATTGCTGTTAAATATGTAAGCAGAAAAGAAGACCTGCAGAGGGGATCAGAGAAGAATAAGAATTGTGCCATTCAATTATTTTTGGGCTTTTTTGCCACCATGAAACCTCCCAATGCTTCTGATGAAACGAAAATTCTCTTTTTGGCAATTCTTCAGTGTTATATTATTCAGTAATCAAAGAAAACAATCTGATCAGATAGGAGAGAATATCTGAGAAATAAGAAAATTTCTGCCTTTTTTTATAGTCTCGGGGGTGATTTATCAAAAACTGTGTAGAGGAAAAATGGAGCAGTTGCCCATAGCAACCAATCAGATCTCTCATTTTTAACAAGGCTTCTGAAAAGTGAAAGGAGCAATCCGATAGGTTGCTTTGGGCAACCGACCGACTCTTCCTCAGGTTTTGATAAATCTTCCCAATTATCCCTTACTTCTGCATAAAAGCTATAGATATAACTATAATATTATTTCCATCAATGCAATAGAGCAATACATTGGTTGATAAGGTGGGCAAAACATCTACCAAAGTGTCATCAGTGAAAGTCATAATGCTTATCCTGTGGATAGATGTTCTGCAAAAAAGAGAGTACCCCTTTAAAAACGCAAAATGTAAATATCTGCAGTCTTGACATCTGTTTGTTTGAAACAATACCCATACATCCAATGACTACTTGATACATTTTATTCATAGGATTAAAAATAATTTTATTGAACATATTACGTAATAAATTAGACTTCTTAATACTAAAATTCCTTACCCAAAACACATCATATATGAGCAGCCCAGAAAGTAAGAGACAGGAAACCTTCAGGCTGGGCAGGCGGACAAAGGCAATCATTGCTACACACAGTCCCATTGCAAGGGCTGGAAAGAGAAACAGAAGTAGTGAGTTCTTAAAAAGGAAATGCATGCAATGTGCTACAACAGTTGTAATGTGCTCGATTCAGCTATAAAACGTTATAAAGCAGATGAGAAAAATTTACTGCTAAAGTTGCAAGTAACCTAAGGTCTAGAAGCCAAAAAGATAACAGCACAAACCAAGAAGCACTATATCCATGAAAAAATATAAAGAAACTCACCATCCATGAGCAGCCAGTGGCCTGTCAGTACCCAAATAAGAACTAGCATTACAGAAAGAGAAAATGATAGCAGCTCTGCCACTGTAAATCGGCCACAGCAGCCAAAAGAAATCCTGAAAATATAAAGGGAGATGTTGGAAGATTATTGTCAGGCAATTTATACCTTCCAAATTCAGATACTGTGTGTAGAGTGCGTGTGTGTAGCGTGTGTGTGTAGCGTGTGTGTGTGTGTGTGTGTGTGTGTGTGTGTGTGTAGCGTGTGTGTGTGTGTGTGTGTGTGTAGCGTGTGTGTGTAGCGTGTGTGTGTGTGTGTGTAGCGTGTGTGTGTGTGTGTGTAGCGTGTGTGTGTGTGTGTGTGTGTGTGTGTGTGTGTGTGTGTGTGTGTGTGTAGCGTGTGTGTGTGTGTAGCGTAGCATAGAGAGTGTGTGTTCTAAACAAGCTATGAACAAGGAATAATAGCTTTTTGTAAGAATCTTGGCTTCCGTGAATTCTTCTATACAGGTTATCAGAAAATCCTACCATGTTGCATCACATCACACCAGGGTGCACACTATAACTTAAAGATAGGGTTAGCTCTGTATCCAAGATTTTAGGGATACTAGAAAGGTGACCTACAGTATGAAGATGCCCTTGAAAATGAACTACAAACATTTCAATGACATATCTGTATGGTGGGGAAAGGAGAAACTAAATCTGTAAGCAAACTATTTGTGAACAAATTAACTCCTTAAGGACACAGTTCATTTTATCTTAGCTTTTTTTGTTTTTCTTCCAAGCTTTCTAAGAGCCAAAACTCTTATTTTTCCATCTACAGACCCATGAGGGCTTGTTTTTTGCACAACCAATAGTTCTTTGTAATCAGACCTTTTATTTTACCATAAAATTAAAGAGCAACAAAAAAATATATATATTTTGTTTGTAGTTTTACGCAGTGCACTTTATGGTAAGACTGACATGTTCTAATTCTGTGGGTTAATATGACTAAAATTATACCCATGTTACAGGCTTTTCTATTACTCTACTACTAACTTTTTAAACAAAATAAGTATGTTTAAAATTGTCAAAATTGTCCTCTGATTTCCATATTATGAGGGCTTTTTTGTGCCGCATCTGATCAATACAGATCATGGCATCTGCAGCAGTTAATATGGATGATCGGACCGTCCACAGCGCTGCCGCGGGGATCCGATCATTTGTAATCGCGGCTGGAGGTCTCCTCTCTTGCCTCCAGCCGTCTTCGATCTCAGACCAGAGCAAAAGATCGCCAGATAATACTGATCAGTGCTATGCCCTATGCATAGCACTGAACAGTATTAGCAATCAAATGATTGCTATAAATAGACCCCTATGGGGAATATTAAGTGCTACCGCAGATGCCATGATCTGTATTGATCACGACATCTGAGGGGTTAATGGCGGACATCGCTGATGTCTGCCATTACCGGCGGGTCCGCGGCTGCTGACAGTTGCCGACACCCATCGTGTCTGAAGTGAGCGCAGATCCTGCACAGGAATAGCAGCAGGAATAGCAGCAATGTGAAGGAGAAAGTCAAAATCTTCATTTTTTTTTACACTCATGTTCTTGTAGACCCAGTTTTTGAATTTTTACAATGGCCAATAGGAGAAAAAGCCCCCCAAAATGTGTAACCCAATTTCTCTCGAGTAAGGAAATGCCTCATATGTGTATGTAAAGTGTTTGGCGGCGCAGTAGAGGGCTCAGAAGGGAAGAAGCAACAACAGGATTTTGGAGAGTGAATTTTGTTGAAATGGTTTTTGGGGGCATGTCACATTTAGAAAGCCCCTATGGTGCTAGAACAGCAGAAAACCCTCCACATGGC